>NW_004567113.1:28755308-28766026 GCF_000260355.1 Condylura cristata | reverse complement strand
ATATATATATATGTATATGCATGTGTGTGTGTGTGTGTGTGTGTGTGTATACAGTGGGAATGTTACATGTAAAATAGGAAGATATTGCATATAAAAGTTACTTAGGCCCTCTAATGTGGTACAACGGGTTAGGATGCAGGACTGCAAGCTAGCCACAGCCACTGAACACTTGAGAGTTCAGTCCCAGCCCAGCCCTGGAGATCTGCCTGTTCTGTTCCCCACTCTGTCTCTGGTGAGTCCTCTCTCTGCCCATGCTCCTCTGGCTCACACTCCAGGTCTGTAAGCATAAATAAATAAATCCTCAAAAAAAGCTATTATGTTAATCAAATACCGTGAGTGTAAAATGCTATAGAGGCTTTCATGAAACTTCTGTGAAACTGTGTGTGTGTCAGGCACCTTGCTTCCATATCCATGGGTGTGTATATTTATATTCTGGCTTAGAACGAGGGAATTTTGTTAAATCTTAGATTCATATAATGCAAGGATTAGATGAAATCTTGAAAGTAATCAAAATCTGGCTGCTGATCAGAATCAGCCAAGTAAAACCTCATCAAGACTATAGATTCTCCACATCCCAAATGAGATATATTAATTCAGAGAATCTGGGCTCCCATTTCTACCAGGAAAGTCTCATGATCAGTAAGTTTTGGGGACCATAAATCAAGTCCATTAGATTGGACCTTATATTCTTTTTCGACATGTTTGAAATCTACCAGATTAGGGGAAATTGCTCTCTATATAGAGTAAATTCCCTTTTGGAGCTGTTTGGGAAATTAACTATTACTGTCTCCTTTGATTAGGAATTAAAACACTCCTTCCTCCTCAGTGGCTGCTCCACTGGTCTGGATTAATATTTATTGTGTACCAGATACTCAGCTATAGGGTGGCCAACCATCTTGGTTTGCTTGGTTTTGTCCTGGTTTTAGGCAGGAAACATTCTACATCAAGAGCAGTTAGTCATTCAGATGCTTCTTATGTACCATCTTTCTGAATTCTCAAAACTGGGCTATTAGATAGATTAAGTTATTCACCTCCCTTAACATTTGATGAAACAAGACACAAATCAAATAAGCAATTTTTACAAGTCATGGAACTAAATTAAGTGCCCATTAACAGACAACTGGATCAAGAAACCGTGGACTCTATGTTCAGTGGAAACCTACTCAACTGTTTAAAAAGATCAAATAGAGCCTCCTTGGTGGTGCAGTGGGTTGGGTGCTGCATTGTGAAGCAAAGCTGAGCCATGGTGGTGTCAATGCAAATTCAATCCCCGCCCTGGAGGTGACCTACATGGTGCCACCACAGACCTCTCCTGCTCACCAGCTGCTCCCCTCAGCGGTGTGCTGTTTCCATTTGCCTGTTCTGCTCCCCTCTCTGACTCTGGTGAATCCTCTTGCCACCCCTGCACCTCTAGCTGTACCTCTAGCTTCTGTATGCATAAATAAATAAGTAACTCTTAAGAAAATATCAAATACCAATCCTGTGACCAAATGAGTGGGCGGACTTTGAAGTGATTATGCTAAATGAAGTCAGAAACTGAAAGACAGGTTTTGGATATTTTCACTTATCTATGGAATTTAACCAAACTCCTACACTGGCAAAATACAACAAACACAAACCTTCGATGGAGTGAAAAATTGACCAGTTACCAGAGGGGTTAGAGGGAGGGAGGAGCGCTCAGGGGAACACAGCTTTGGCATGGGCGGTTTGGTGGAGGGTCAGTGAAGTGTGTGCACATCTGGAGAAGTAACAACATAACTGCAGAGTGATATACATGTGTAACCACCAACAAATTTAGTTTAAAAAACTCGTGGGAGATTACTCAGCACGTGAACTGAGAACTGGGACTAGAACAACCCAGTCAGTCCAAATCAAGAGCCCTTTCTCTTTGTCATTATTCGTTCACCAAGAATCATCTGTCATTCTGCATTGTTTGTGCTCATGAGCCCTTTCAAACAGTCCTGATTCATGCGCTGTGATTTGACCTGTTTAACATCAGCCATTCTGGGTCTTGCTGTTCAGTTGTGGGATTTCATATGGGTCTTGTGCTGTGTGCAGTGGCCTAAGAGGAGATAAGCCACTGAGGAATGATTTGAATGGAGGAGGAGAAGGCCCGTACAAGTGGTGGCAGGAGGCCCTGTGGCCTGGCTGTGGCCTGGCTGTGTGCTGTGGACTGTGGGCTCAGGGAGTGTTTATGACGTGATCACACATGAGTCTCAAGGTTGTTGCTTTTATTTTCTTTTGCTACTGCTCTTAGTCTTCTTCTTTTGTACCTATTGATAATGCTCTCAGTTTGTCCTTTCTATTGCTGAACTTCACTAAAAAAAAAAAAAAAAAACCCAGAGAAATGTGAACTGACTGAACACATTATAATTAAGGACTTATTATTTTTTGAGCTATGATAGTGATATTGTGGTTTTGTTGAGAAATACAAGTGCCTCTGAGAGATAGCAACCAAAATTCTCATGGATGAAATAATTTGCTGATTGATTTATTCAAAATAATCTAGTGGAGGAAAGGAGAGCGTATGTGGGTGTGCAGACAAGACCAGATTGGCCAAATGTGGGTCATTACTGAAGCAGAATGCTGGTTGCACGGAAGCTTAAGTTTTAGCCTGTCTACTTTGGGTGTATTTAAAATTTCTCATAATAAAAGTTTAAAGATGAGTCCCAAAGTAGGACTAAGGGAGGAACCCTAGTATCTTTTGGGGGTGACCATATTATGTAATCTCAGTTCATTTCTTTTTATTTGACTTGAAATGCTTTTGTACGTAATTTGCTTTCATTCATACTGAAGAGACTGAATATGAGTTTATTATAAAATGTCTACATCACGTGGGCACTTCCTCTGTGTGCATCAGCGTAAAGCCGTAGGAGGGGGCCTGTGTGGAATATCAAGTCTCTGGCTTCAAGGG
The DNA here is from genome assembly GCF_000260355.1 of Condylura cristata. NCBI lineage: Eukaryota > Metazoa > Chordata > Mammalia > Eulipotyphla > Talpidae > Condylura > Condylura cristata. The sequence continues at coordinate 28,763,112 of NW_004567113.1, read as the reverse complement.
GGGCAGAGTTTGGCCAGGAATGAGTCTACGGGAATGAGCATGGTGCGGCTGTAGGGTCCAAAACAAGAGTAGGGACCTTGCTTAGAACAGGGTTTGATTCAGCTTTCTGTCAGCCTGAGGATTTCCCTTATCAGGTTTCCCTTCCCTACCTGCAGCTCATCTCATCTCATCTTGCTTAGTAATTTTCCCTTTCGCCCCATTCCTTAAAAAATTCCTTTGCTTTCAGACACCTTATTAAAGCTACTCTCTTCTGGCTGTTAGAGTTAAGAATCTGTCAGCACTTTCCATTATACACCTTTCTCAGCTGACAGTCTGTTCTTAATTGGCACTGTTGTCGAGGGGAAAAAAAGACAAAAAGCTTTACTTAATGCTGGGGATCAGGCCGGGTTTTCAATCTTAACTCTGCACTTCCTGGATTAGTGTGTTTAAGTTAGTCCTTTCATTTACTTGAATATCTTTTATTCTCAGGTGACTTCTCTGTTATCTGCAGTGCTGTGTCTCCTGGAAACCAGAGGGAAGTTCCTTTGCTAAGAAGACCAGATTTTAGTCTGAATTTAACCCTGATCTCAATAGTTGTGAAAATTGACTAGCTCTTGTAGTCAAACCAATTTGAACATCCTCAGAAATGCTCTATTCTACTTTACTCACTTTATAAATTTAAAAGCTGACCAAAATATTTGAGTGACTTTTTCAAGTCAAGAATTTATTTAGTATAAGTCTTTTGATATTCACTTAAAAACTAGTTCGTATAACTGGGTATTTTAAAAATTAATTTTTAAATAAGGATTTTTTACAACTATTTAATATAGAGAATTAAAAAAAAGCATTTTAAAAATTCATTTTACCTTATATGTGTCAGTGTTACCTTAATTTTTCAGATGTTGACATTTTTATGGCCCCAATACTATAGCATTTTTGAATCTTTCTTTAAAGGACCATATGGTGGAGTGAATCTTAAAGACACTTGTTTATCTACCAGACTGCAGAATTCTTCTAAAACTTCTTTTTTTTTTTTTAAAGATTTATTTATTCATACATACAGAACTGGGGTACAGGCCAGAGATGCGGAGGGTGAGAGGATTCACCAGGGACAGAGTGGGGAGCAGAACAGGCAGATCGACGAAGTACACTGCTGAGGGGAGCAGCAGGCGGGTCAGGAGAGGTCTGCTGCGCCATGTGGTCACCTCCGGGGCAGGTGGGGATCGAACTCATGCGAAAGTGGCTTAGTGCAGTGCTTTAAACTGCTGCGCCACCAGGGAGGGCCCTCTTCTAAAACTTTTAACTCTTCAACACATTAACAGCTTTGTAAATAAAGCCCATTTGATGGCAGTATTTCTAGCATTCACCTTTGTTGTGGCTTTCTAAGCTGTTTCTATAGAAACAAGTCCCTTTTTTATATATCCACTTTCCAGCAGTTATCTTAATATTTAATAGATTATGGAATTAAAATTACTAGTACCCAAGCAGTGACAGATTGGGAACCAATACGATTGACTCTTGGTAAGCATAGCAACTGAAGAAAGCAGAACTCCATGACCTTATTAGGGAACTGCCTATAGCTCAGACAGCATTAGTCAGAGATTTGCAAGAAGAAGGAAGAGACTGGTTGCTCTGACCATATAGTTAAGTGGCGGCCACTTAAGATTTTTTAAATAGGCTTCTTCCTGCTGATGGCTTTCAGGGTTTGTAACTGGATGCAAGGGTCTCAGTTCCACCTTCTCAGTGCTGAGAACTTGCCACATGCCTCGTCTTCAATGTCTGTTGGGTGGCTCTGGGGTGAGCTCACACTTCTGGCTCTGAAATCGCCCTTCATTTTTAAGCACCTGGGTGTTTCTACTTCTACACTTAGTACTCTAGTGTGTATTTTTGGGGGTCATAATTTACCCAGGATGCCTATCTGTTTTGGAAGAGGGGACCTCTCCACATTAACTTAGCTCATTTGTCAGAAGTCCTCTAGAAGACCTTTCTGTTGTTCTAAGTAACTGATCCAGGACAGCAGTGACACTTTTTTCAGTGAGATGGTGCAATGGGGTCTTTGTTTATTTTCAAGAAGGTAGATGTAGGTCTCCTACTGACAGAGCTATCTCTGCTCATAATCACCCAGCATGGGAGGTGTCTTTGCTCTGAAATGCCTCCCCTCCTCCCCCCACCAACACATTACTCCCAAGTTACCTTGGAAGCGCTCCCAGTTATTGCTTTTTGTCTCCCTGGAAGCCATGTTTTAATTCCACTTCCTATTATCCCATCACTCTGTCTCTTGGACATTCTTCCTTTGATATAGATCTGTCAGGCCCCTTTGTAAAAATGTAAACCTATTACATTCCCTTTATTCACCCTGGCACTAATGTCCTGACTTCAAATAAATGTCCTCAAGCGCTGTTGGCTGGCCTTTCCAGAGCAGCACATTTTAAAGTTACCTTCCATCTACTGTCCTCTTTTACTTTGTTTAAGATGTAAAATGAGGGCAAAGAATCACAGGGCTTAACTAATGGTCTGCAATTTCCTGCTGTCTCTATACCTTTTTTATGACATTAATTCATTGCCACTTCTCTGACCTGTGGAATCGCTTCTGGATAGAAATGACTAGGAGTTAAAATTAAGTTTTTTTTAAAAAATGCCAATTTGATTCAGTAGTCTTGTCTGAGTTCTTGTCATTGTCTTTTTGGGGCAGTATTCTCTATTGAAATAATTTTAACAACTGCTCTCTGTGTTAAAACACCTATCTTAATTACTCACAACCTCTACCTAAGGGTTAGGGTTTGATTTAGTTTCCTTTGGTTAGAAGAGATGTGTCATCCACTTAAAATTTTAAGTCATCGAAAATGGCCCCCTCAACATTTTGTCAATTTTCGCCAAATAGATCATTATGTGATAAACGTCCAGTTTGAATTTTACATTTTTAGTATTAGCACTTGATAGCCTACTCTCTGAATTTCTCAAAGTTGTTATGGCTAGTATAACAACAGTAAATTGTTTGGATTGGCTCAGAAATCAAGAGGAAAGAGTCAGAGAAGGCCTGGTGCCTTGATCAGCTGTTGGCACAATAATGTTACATAACACCCCACTGCCAAGCCTAGGGGATTGCTTAAAGCTATGAGCTTTTATTCTCACTTGTCTATAGGTTGATTGTGGTTTGGTGGGTCCTGGATGGGCTTGACTTGTGGGCCAACTGAACAATGACCCCTTTAAGATATCAATCCTAATCCCTGAAACCTGTGAATGTTATGTTGACAAAGGACTTTGCAGGTCTAAGTTAAAGGTTTTAAGATGGGGAGATGCTCTCGGGTTATCCTAGTGGACCCTAAATTTAGCCATAAATGTCCTTATGAAAGGGAGGCAGAGGGACCCTGGACAGTGAAGGCAGAGGCAGAGGTACTATTCAAGGCAACAGAAAGTGGTGTGAAAATGCTTTGTGCTGGCATTGAAAACGTAGCCAAGGAATGAACCAAGGGAGGTAGCTCTAGAAGCTAGAAATGGCAAGGAAACAGACTCTCCCCGGAGCTTCTAGAGGGAACACAGCCTGCTGACACCTAGATTTTGTTCCGTTGGGCTTTCACAACTGTAAGAAAACATGTTTTGATTGTTAACAAATTTCTACTAATATAGGAAACTAAAATATCTGGAAAGCACAGCTTTGGGGTGTGGGTAGGTGCACTCAGTTCCAGGGATTGGGTTGGGTTCTGGTATGCTGCATGTGTGTCCTTCTTAGGGCACAGAAGAAGGAGGAGACTACCTAGGGCTTTCTCTATTGTGGCAAATCTGGCTCTTCCAACCACACAGGCACATGTCACTCTATGTACATCAAGTTGGTTAATGGTCTTTTGCCCAAAGTGAGTTGCATGGTCAAGCCCAACATCAATGGTGTGGAGAGGTATGCTCAGCCTTCAGCAGCAGGTGGTGATAGGTGGAATAAATGCTTGCTTCAACTATAATCCAACCCACCACAGGCAGAGATAAAGGGAATCTGTGGGCTTGAACTCCAAAGTCCTCCACATACCATGGGGAGATAGCCCGGTAGTAGTCAGTAGATACCAGGTGCTGTTGACCACCAGCAAGAGGGGGCTGCCACTACCATGTAATAGACTCTAAGCTGCTCCTGCCCTTTGCCCCATCTTACACAATGGCAGCATTCTCTCAATTTAGGAAGGTGACTTAGAAAACAATAGGAAAAAAAAAGAATAAAAAAAAACAAAAAAATCTTTCAAGGCCTATTGTGTTACAGTGCAAAGAGAAAGGGTTTAAGGCAAGTTACTAAAATTTTCTGAAATGTAGTTTCCTCAGTAACACTGGCATAAAAATAACCATAAAGCTTGAGATGCAAAATAGAATTCAAGTACTCAACATCCTTGATACTTAACAGGTAATTGCCATTCTCTCGAGCCCTCTCTTCCACACACACTCTCTCCCCCTCCCACTTTCTTTTCCACTCCCCTTTTTTCCCTCCCTCTGTTCCTTCTTTACTCCTTTCCTTTGTAAGAGGCAGCCAGCCCACTTTATTTTGACTTCATTTTTTTCATGCAGAAAATTCTATTTCATGACTTAGGAAGGATCAATACTTTATGGCTCCTGTGTGTTTGTCAGCCATTTAAAAACACATCCACTTTTCTATCTACATTTTCCATCTCTTAATTGTATCTCCATGAGTAGTTTACCTTTTCATGGAGGTGGCAAAATATGGACACCTATGGCCTACAGTCTTATGGGTAAGGTTAAGGTGATGAGTGTTGCTCTTTTCCTGGGATCTGATGTTCTTTGTTGTCTTGTTCTGTGCTTTGTACATTCATGTTTTTTTTCCTCTACCTGTATGCGTTAAGTTTGCTCCTGCAGTGAGATACAACAATGTAAAGAATAGATGGTTTTGTTTTTTTTTTATTAGGGGAATTGCTTGGACAATTCAGTGTAGTCTTAAATCTAGCCCTAACTACCAATAATTAAGCTGACAGTTTGATATTTAGTTGACCACTCTATTTCTTGCCTCATTCCAAAAATCATAGTATGAAGGTGTGTAACTGGCAACTCAAACTCTCCAACATTATTAAAGTGAGTCATAGAACAAAGCTTAAAATAGAGGCACTGTTATCCAGAACTCTCAGCTTTACCCTTGTATTACTTGGCTAGTTTCATGTCCTATAAAATGGTTTATTTCTGTATATATAAATGGCTGAACTCCAAATATCAAAAATAACTTGAGGAGCAAATGACAAATAGTTGAGCAGTAACCACAGTGAGGAGCAACGTGTTGATAATCTTGTGAATTGGCTCAGATAAAAGATCACGGAAGTAACATTTAATTGGGAACCAGGACAGCTCTATTGCTGGCTTTACCACCCACTTGCTCAAAATTCTTCGTGTTTAGAGCATAGGGTTGCAGATCTCTGGAAAGTGCACAGGATATTGAGTGACCTCACCATACTCATGCCATCTGGTTGTAAGGATGAACGTAGAATGTCATTCAGGATGGGAAGTCATCTTGGTCCTTTCCAGCCATGAGAGTTTATTTCTTTTTAGGAGAGGACGAATGTGGTAGAGAAATCATCAAAGCAAAGCCATCCTTTTCTTAACATGCCCAATTCTGACCTAACACTGCTTTTCAGGCCTGACTATCCCAGTGAAGTCTAAGATGAAGATCCCTTTCCCTATCAGTTTGGGGAGCATGAGTGACAGAAAATCTGGTCCTTATTATTCTTCCTCACTGATTCACAGAAATTATACTTAAAAGTAGTTGCTTGGTTATATAGATAGTCACATAGATATATCTTTAATTGAAATTTTCCCAAAGCCTTTAGATCAAAGATGTGGCCCAATGAAAGTTAATGATATCTTAACACAAATGACAGACATATGCAGATTGGGCTGTTTGAGAATGACATGGGCATTGGATTTTTTCGCTTGCCCTCAACTTCCATTCTCTGGTCTTCTGATATTAACATCCTGATCTTCCTTTGGTAGAACTGTCTTTCCCTCCCCTACCCCTATTCTATGTGGTTTGTTTTATTTTCTACATAGTGATTGAGAATTACCAGGTGACCCCAATTGATCTAAAAAGATAAGATCTGGGAATTTTGATAGAACAGCTGGATGGCCTATGTATAAGGGGAGAACTTGCCTGAGAGTGAAATCACAGTGATAAATTCGAGGAATAAAGAGACTAAACCCAGGTATTAACAACATAAATTGTGTTTCTGGACTTAGTCATGTCTGAATTCTTTCTGCCCTGGACTAGATTCTTCTTTCTTTTGCCAATTAATTTTTCTTAACTCAAATTTGGGTTGGATTTATGTTACAAATGATGGTATTCCAACTCATACAAAGCACTGACAGCAGATTAGAAAAACAGGCAACATGAAACAGGAAGGAGAAATGCCCCAGGTCTGGGTTATCAGTCCTAGGTCAATCACTGAAATATTTCTGGGCCTTCTGTATCACCTGTGAAATGAAATTGAGTTTCATAACTGTTACTTGTGTTATTGAGGATGTAGTTATTATCATAGTCCTATGGTGGACAGCTCACCCGTGTTCTTTGGCTCTGTTCACAAGATTTTTTTCTCTGAAAAACAGCTTTTCATGCTGTTGGGTTGACATTCTCTGCAACCTTTAAAAATGGACATGGATAAACTGGTATTGATTATGGACTATGAAACAGTATTCCTCCCATCGCAGCACAACAATATTAGATACATGACAGGGCACTACAAGATTGAACCATATGTTATGCATTACACATCAAGGATTGATGCATTAGCAGTTTTTCTCTCCTATTATAGAGTCTTTGAGAAATATTCCAGGAGAATTTCAATGTAAGTTAGGTATGTGTTTAAAACCCAGGCCCTTCTTAGTACGCCTGATACATAATGAGCTTTTGACAAATACTTAGCGAATAATTGAGTATTTGGGTTATTTCTGCTTATCTCATGAAGATCTCCATTTTACTTCAGTAATACTGAAAAAAAGGAGATGCCAGGTGTGTATTCCCTTTGTGTTACTAAAAAATTTTTAGTAACACAAAGGGAAGTGGCATTTTCTTATACAAGTTAACAGTGAAAAAGGACATTTTTGTACACTGACTTTTTTTTTTAATATAGTTTCCTTAAGGACCTTACATTTTTTTTCTGTAAAATTCTGCATTTTACCTCTTAGTTTTCTCCAATTTGTTTGACTTACCTTTCATGTTTCTTTAAAAGATTAACGTCCTTCTTCCTAAATAAATCAATATTATACATGTTGAAATTATATTTTCTAAAATGTCAACACATTCTCCCCCCTTCCATCTTATTTGCTGTGCTAGTTCTTTCATGCACACAGAATCTGAAATAGAGTTAGATATAATTGGGTCACAGATTATTAAATAACCAGCCTCTCAACTTAGTCCTATAAAATTTCCAGAGGCAGATGTATATTTCCTTTTCTGCCTACCACTGCAAAGCATTTCTCCCCACTGAAATTAATTGAGTGGAAATTTGTTCATGATCTGAATTTATTCAATTGTAGCCCTCTCTTAGTTGTATCCCCTCTTCAAAATCCTTTTTAAACCCCCACCTGAATTTCTAAGTGATTTCATATTTTCAAGTATATTTTTTACTCCCCCCCTGCCCATACTCACTGGCTTTGAAACTATTAAATTGTTTTATTTTATAAAGTAAACAACCTCATCAAAAAATGGGCAGAATAGCTAAAAAGACACTTCTCCAAAGAGGAAATACAGATGGCCAATAAGTATATGAAAAAATGTTCAACATCACTTGTAATAAGGGAGATGCAAATTAAAACCACCATGAGATACCACCTCACCCCAGTGAGAATGGCA
>NW_004567113.1:28745708-28754328 GCF_000260355.1 Condylura cristata | reverse complement strand
ACCCGCTGTGCCACCAGGAAGCACCCTCCTTTTTTTTTTTTTTAGAAAAAAATTTAAATAGATGCTTTGAAACATTTGACAACCAATAGAATTCTTCATTGTAGAAATTCTTAGTCACTCCGTTGCCTCCATGCTGAAGGCTTCCAGTTCTACTCTTTACATCAATTATTTTCTTTTTGTTCATTAATTTATATAGTTTTAGGATTCTGGATTTTTTTTTTGTCATTTCCATAGAAGTAAAATAACAATATGATCAATACTGTAATAAGCAGAAATTATCTGTCTGTGTCCACAGCTAGCTCTGAGATGTATATTTCCTGGCAGTTTTGCCTTTCTGTATGTCAAGCAGAAATAGAGGAAAAAGGAATTTAACTCTGGTTTGAAATAGAGGTTAGGGCTGCACACTCCCTGTGCTGAATCCTGACTGCCATTCAACAGTGTTTGATCTTATATAGGTTACTAACTTCTCTGAGCTCACCTTACTCAATTTAAAATAAGATACTAATGGCACCTATTGGATCAAAAATTTGGGAGGTTTAAAGCTAATAAATGATGGTAAACTCTTGAAAACCCTTCATACCTGCTAGCTTTAATCACTAGGTGGAGATTATTATATTCAAATAGCTGGAAGTGTAAGATTAACATTTTTAGCATTATCAAAATGCGTAACTTAGAATAAAAAGCTAAAATGATCCAAATATTCAATGAATCATTAAGGCAATGAACTATGTAACTTTAAAAACATGAAAAGCAAGAGCAAAACTGTTGCAAAATTTCTCTTTATATTCAAACATATTATTGATTACTTATTAAAAGATCAAGTGTGCCAGGCAAAGTCTGTGTACCAGGCAAAGTTATGCTTCACTCTCTATTCCTGCATAACAGCCAGCTAAAATGCAAAGGCATCAAACCATATTATTATTCCAGGATTATGTGGGTTAGGATATTGAACAGAGCACAGAATGAATGTCTTGTCTCTGCTCCATGATGTCAGGGGTCTCAGTTTGGAAGACTTTGATGTCTGGGGATGGAAACCATGTGGAGGCTTCCATACATATCTGGCAGTAGGTACATGCTTGAGCTGGATAAATGGAAACCTCGCCTCAGCTGGCACAGAGGGCTGGCCTATCTCTCTGTGTCTTTCCCATGTGTTTTGAACTTCTCTGCAACATAATGGGCTCAGGGTGGCTAAATTTACTAGTTGGCAGTTCTAAGCTCCAAGGGTAAGAGTTCCAGAACACAAGGGAGAAAGATATGACACGACGTAGCTATAGCTTTGTGAGATATCCTTGGAAAGATATATTACCACTTTCTTAAACTCTATTCTATTGAAGTAGTGACAAGACAGACTCAATTCAGGGGTGGCTATGCTGATAAGTGAAGGATCAAAGAATATGTGGCAATGTTCTCAAACTATTGCTGGGGACTAGAGAAAAATCGGTTGCACATTGTTCTCGTTTTCCATATTGGTTTTAAGGAATAAGGGCTCTCATTTATTCACTTGAAAACAAAAGATTAACAGAGAGGTGACCTAATCGAGGAAAGGATTTTAAATAGGGACATCTGTAGGAAAAATGATACAGCTTCCCTGATCCCTTCTGATTTCTGCTGACCCTGATGTTTCTTCATTTATGTGCTTGTTTCTGTTTATTAGCTCTTTCCCTAGATACACAGTAGTACATTTTGCAGAAAATGCAAATATTCATAAAATGATAGGAGGCAGATCTATGTTTCCATCTATCCTTCCACAAAAAGTTCTACTACCAAGAGGAAAGCACTGTTAATATTCACTCACGCTTAACTCCATTGTCTTTTTGCCATGATAGTTTTTTTCAGTTTCATAATATGTACAAAATATTTAAAAACTTAATGCTCTATTATAAGCATTTTTATATAATTAAAATTTACAACCTTTATTTGTCTCCCTGTATATTATTTTTAGGTTTTTAAATGAAACATTTTAAATTAAGACAGCACATGCTCTTGATAAAAACATTAACATATGCAGATGTAGAAAATTAAAAAAAAAAAAAACAACAAAAAAAAAACTACTTCCCAAACCAAACCCAAACTATTGGTCTATAACTCGATAACTTTTTTTTTTCAAATGAGAGTTTTAGAGTATTTATTATTTTAGAATTTATTTTTCCTTTGCATTGGTAAATTTCAAAAATTTTCTCTAAACACTAGTAGATTTATTTTTATTTAGATAATCTTCAATACAGGTTTTGCAATGTTTGTATTATAGAAATGTTGCAACAAACATTTTTGAATTTGCAAGCATTTTTTTTTTGCACAGTTGTGAAAGCTTTTCTGTAGAATAACCTAGGAGTAAAAATATGAGCTTCAAGGATCGATCACTAACAGGGCTGATAGATTATGTCAGATTTATAGCCATCCACTTAAATGGTTGCATAATCTACCCACATATATGTAATTTAATTTACTTAATTATTTCCCCAGAATTGGGCATTTGGGTTGTCTGTAGTTCTCCCAATGATAAATAATGCTACATGAATAATCTCCTAATGAAATCTTTGTCAGCATTACTTCATGATTGATTTTTATAAAGGAAATTAGTTGCTGTAACATGTGAACATTTTAAAGACAAGTGATTCACACTACTCAATTGATTTTCAGAAATGTTGTATCAGTTTACTCCTCTGGTATCTGCACACCTTTGAACTTGAGATTAGGCTAAAATGTTGCTATAAAATGTTATGGCTTGTTCTTAATTTCCTATACTTAAGGTTAATAATACCTTGTAAAAAGGGGCCAGAATTTGATGATTCATGGATTACTGAAAATTCCATAGAGGAATGTCTTCTGTCGCCTCTTGGCAGTCTCTTCCTATTGCTACACCAGAAAGGGAGTCTGGCTATGTGTGCAGCTGAGGTCAGTTTTTCTGGATATGGTTGGTCATACATGAATATGAACTAGAAAATGCTCAGCCTTGGAAATCCTGTTTCTCTAAGGGGAAAAAAAAATGTTAGAAAGGGTCCCTGTTCTCATGGTTATGATTAGATCCCAAAACTTTTGAAGCTCTATTTTATGACTTCATATTTGTCTCTCCTGTTAGGCTAAAACAATATCTGAGGTAGGTGCATGATTTCTGGATCTTTTGAGAGAAATATTTTCAGTTCAAAATAGGCAAAAGTAGAGGACTGATTATTTACCTACCCTAAATCTTGACTGCTCTTTCTTTTAGTCTTAAAGACAACACTTGTGGCCCTCCCTGGTGGCACAGCAGGTTAAAGCACAGCAATAAAAAGCTAAAGCCACTTCAGCATGAGTTCGATCCATGCCCGCCCTGGAGGAGATCCACATGGCTTGACAGACCTCTCCTGTCTCCACCGCTGTTCCTCTCAGCAGTGTACTTCATCAGTCAGCCTGTTCTGCTCCCCACTCTGTCTCTGGTGAATCCTCTCATCACCTCTGCACCTCTGGCCTGTACCCCAGTTTTGTATGCACAAATAAATCAATCTTAAAAAAAAAATACACTTGTTATATAATACCCATTGCTCTTAGATGGCGAATTATATTCAGTTTGGGTATATCTTTGTATTTCACAATTAAGTCTTCAGCTCCTCAAACACAGGAATTAATCCTTGTATGGTTTTTCTCAAAATAATCTTGACCATGGTGATTTCTTCATTCATTTGTTCAAAATATCCCAGTTAAGCACATACTTTGTGCCATACACTGTGCTAGTTTTGGAGAGTCCATAAAAGACATAGTCTTAGTGTTCATAAAATGTTTGTATTATTCCCTATATTTTCCAGCTTCTGTGTCATTGGGTTGGGACTGTGTGGCTCTGACTGACAGACTGTGACTATTTAGTGAGACTGAGGTGGGTAGGATTTGGTGTGCAGCCTCCATGGCTTTCTCCTGATCCTGTAGCCTCAGAAGCCAAGTACTGAGGTGGTGGCATCAGGGCTGGGGTGTCTATATGTCCCAGGCATTGAAATAGGAAGCTGAACATCCCTACCAGGAAAGCCAGACATGAGCTCGCCTGAGCAAAAAATAAACTTTTGCTGTTTCAAACCACTGTGATCCTGGGGCTTATGTGTTTCCAAAGCAAAACTTTACTCTATCTTGAGATACTGCCCTCAAGCAACTCATAGGCAATGTGAAGTAAGGGGTCTATCTGATTAACTTTGCGTCTCTGGCTGAGAAATAGAGTGACCCATGGACTTTGAGGTTCTCAGCAGAATAAAAGCTCCATAAGATTAGTTTCTCTGGATTTTGGACTCGACTTTAACTGTCTGCAGGTTTGAGGAAAAACACTTAATTTCCTAGGGCTACAAGCTCATTTTAAAATGAGGGGAGGGTCATTTTTCCTGTGCTAACTCCATCTCTATTTTGTAAGCAGCTGTGAAAGCAGAAGAAACAAAAACCATAAGAAAATCCATATGTTTACAAAAAGAGCTACTTTTCTGTGATTTACAGGTTAGGCTTTATAACACTACACTTGAGGTAGCAGATGGAGCCAGGGAGGGCCCTTACCTTCTAACATATGCACAAATATTGCTGTCTGTTTTTAGGGAAACTATGAAAGTTTGTTGGAAATACTCATTTCTGTCAATAAGAATACCTTTTATTTGGAAAGCATATATTCACCACACGGTCAAACTCCCATTCAACCTTCCATGTCAGATATTGCATCTTAGGGTCCTTATGCTTGCACACCTTTCCATTCCTTTGCACACAGGTCTCCCAGTATCTTCTCCGTGCTGCCTCAAGATTCCAGATTTACCTTTGTTATTTCATGTATTATTTACAAATAGCATTTCATTATTTTTTAGAAAGATTTATTTATTTATGTTTATAGAATTGGGGTACTGGCCAGAGGTATGGTGGGTGAGAGGATTCACCAGAGACAGAGTGGGGAGCAGAACAGGCAGACTAATGAAGTACACTGCTGAGGGGAGCAGCAGGTGGGTCAGAGGAGGTCTGCTGTGCTATGTGGGTCAGCTCCCTGGCTGGGGATTGAACTCGTGCTACAAAAGCTTTGGAGAGCTTCATAATGTGGTGCTTTAACCTGTTGTGCCACCAGGGAGAACCCTGATTATTATTTTTTTTTAAACAGGGATTTCTGCTGTTCTGATTTGCACCCACCCAGGTGTGACTCAATATTCAGGGCCCTGTTTCCATGCAGTACATGTTTTTTAAATAAGTGAACTACAAGCAAGTGAATCCTTCATCACTACCCAGTGCTTCCTGGTAAATACGATTTGGAAATGGATGAGACAGTGTTACTTTTCTATTTGCTGGTGCCAGAACCTTTTCCCAATTATGTTTTTTTTTTAAACTTGAAAATGACAACATTTGTTTATCAACTGTTGACATGCAGTGAACTGCCATGCAGGTACATTATAGAAATCATGTTTTTGCTCCAGTTTCTTAGCTTGTTCATTTGTGTTACTAAAGAGCTTGAGATCTACTTAGGAAAGTCACTTTGGAATGCATAAGTGCTGGTATCATAATATTTATTGAGAATTGATGAATAGAATTCTTAAAATAGTCTTGCTCATTGTGGTATCACTGAAAGCATGCTGTACTAAATCCCATTTGTCTTGGATATAGGATTTCTGGAAGATGAATGAAAAGAGGAAATTAGTGGATTTGGAGTGGATTGTTTAAGAATGAATGATTTCTTTAAAGTAGTCCCCTTTTCTTAAAGTGACAAGTGCTAGAAAAATGCCTATAGTTTCACCCACATGGGTCTCATAATTGGGAGTCTCATAAATGGGTAAGTCTCAAAAGCTGCCAGATGGGGTTTTGGGAAGCACCTTAGCCTTGAAGTCTGTGGTAGAAGAACCTCTGAAGGTCACACCTCTATTTCATATCTCTAGAGCTAGGTATATCACTTATGGCTGCATTCATTCTGGTATGTCACTTATGGCCCCATTCATTCCTGTTTGGCATCTGACAGCTTTGGGTATGAATGCCTAGTGTGGCTTTGAAGAACAAACAAGCAAGTCTTCGATACTGAGGACAGGTTTGGTGGCCAGAACAATCTCACTTATTTGGGAGCAACTTGGACAGTGACTAAGGGAGATAGCTAAAGGGGGAGAAAATAAAGCTACTTGATGGTGCTAAAAATTCTCTCAAGTGTGTTCCAAACACTTACTCTTACATATGCCCCTCACTTCTCGCTATCAATGAAAAGGCAGCTGTACTTTGCTCTTCGCATAGCTGTTCCTTGCACTGCCTTCTGGTTACTCAATTTTTGCCTACAGATGTTCTCTTGATATTCATTTAAATCTCTCCTTCCACTAAAGTACAATAAGTTTCTTGTTCAGTATCCCCCAAAAGACATTTTCCCCCCTACTGTTGAGGAATGAATGCTCCAACACAGACAGGGGACCCCAATTTTGCTCTAAGATAGTACTCACTGCCCCCATTATCCACAAATTCCTAGAGATTACTGATAGTAGTTTCCATATTAACAACAACAATAACAACATGATAGCAATAATGATTGAAATCTTACTTAGAGGTTCTAATATGGGAAGCATTTGGGGGACATTCATAAAGCAGAGATAAACACATCTGAGTCTTTTAACTTCAGTCTAGAAGTATATCTAAGTGATTCTTCTGTAGTTATTCATGCTTAGCATTTCTCTCAGAAGGACAGATTTGGATGACCATTGACTGTTTTGATTAGAGGAAGGAAAATTTCCCCGTCAAAAGGAGAATAGGAGGCATGGCTGGGTGAGGGTGCAGAGAGCTTTGTCATGGTTTCATGGAAAGCGTGTATGGGAGATAGCAAGGAGAAAATAATTTTAGCTGTATGACATTGACTTTATTATCTTTAAGGCAGATGTTGAAATTTTCCACTGAGAGTGGGTGCTATTGGAGTGTTTCCTATTCAGACTTGTCTGTAGGTTATCAAACGTGTCTTCAAATCACAAAAATGTAAATTTCAGTAAATTACGGAACTTAATTTTACTCTTCATCATTATTATAATGATAAATCCTTGGGTACTGTGACTTCATCAGGCAGTGTGGATGCTTATAGAATAGCAGAGAACAGGCTAATATAGAAATATCACTTGGAAAGCTACAGTAAATGTAGTATTGTGATGCACGGGACCTCCTAATATTACCTGCTATTGGAAAAGTGGGTGAAAACTTCTATACCCTCAGAAAATTCTCATTAACTCTGAGAAACTACATGGAAGAGAGGAGCAATTGACAACTTCTACTGCATTTTTTTTTTTTTTGAGTGTTACACATCACTTTTCTCCAATTGCCCCGTAAGAATTGGGCAGGAGACCCATTTTTATATACTTCGTATAACTTCCTAGATGATTGTATAAGAATGAAACTTTGTTTTTAAAGATTTATGTATTTGTGCATACAGAACTGGGGTACAGGCCAGAGGTGCAGGGGCACTGAGAGGATTCACCAGAGACAGAGTGGGGAGCAGAACAGACAGACTGACGAAGTACACTTCTGAGGGGAGCAGCGGGTGGGTCAGGAGAGGTCTGCCCCACCATGTGGGTCACCTCTGGGATGGGGATTGAACTCATGCTGAAGTGGCTTTAGCTTCTTAGTGCTATGTTTTAACCCACTGTGCCACCAGGGAGGGCCAAGAATGAAACATCTTAAAAAATATTTTTCTTGTAGCATTTTCTGTCTTAGGAAGATTTACATTGAAAGATCTCTTTGTACATGGCTTATCTGTTCATGGTTTTTAACAATTTGTCTGCATTCCTATTCTGAATTCAACTTTTACCCTTTAGAAACTTGTCATGTCACATTAAAAAAAAAAAAGTCCCCTTTTTGCAACCATAAAAAGAACACAAGTAGACACAGCTATACAGTAATGATGGGGATCATTAGCTTTCCACATCAGAAGTCTTCTGAATATAGACAGATTTCTTCTAAGATGAGATAAAAATTAGAGTATTTAGCATCCAACACTACTGTTATAAGGATTTCATTCCAGAAAAAAATTTGAATCTTTAATTTCTCCTTTTTTTCCAGAAGTGCTGAGCAGGGAAAGTTTAGTGTCAATACATATAAAAGCACATTTTCCTTACTAAAGCAGTAGGATAGGTTTCTGGGTAACGAGACAAATTAAAATTTAGGAGGACTGGGCTCTTTCAAACACAACTACTGCCTGACCTTGATAATGTTGTTTACCCTTTCTGAGCCTCAAGTTCTCCATCTATAAAGTTGGACACATAATGATCTTGCATTTACACACTCCTTTGAGGATTATAAAGGGAAGGTACTACATAAACCAGGAACTTTTTATTCTTTATAGTTTTCAACTGAGAATAGTATGAGCTAGGGTTCACAACAAATCAATGAAGAACTGGGAAATAGGATTTTAAAAGAAAGGTTAAAACCAAAAGTTGTACAGAAAACAAATATTTATGTATTTATTTATGTAATCCCACTGGTTCCCCATATATGTTTGGAAATGTGTTTCCTAATCATGAGAAGAATTCCACTTGTGAATTCTCATGCTCAACTTCATGGGATATGTAGCCATTGTCAAAAATATATCTCATTCTCTTCATTTTGGTAAGATGGTTGATGACCATTTTGGGTGAACAGATATTTATTTAAAAAACATACTGGAGGCCCTCCCTGGTGGCGCAGC
>NW_004567113.1:28711974-28745198 GCF_000260355.1 Condylura cristata | reverse complement strand
TTTCACTGAATTTTTTCACTGAAGTTTGATTGTCTGAGCAATGATATAGCTACAATGGTACATGTTCCTAGTAGAAAGAAACATAGGAAGGTATGTCTTCAGAGAAGATGCTATTTTGTCTTCGTTTAGCAGTGTTCAAGGATGTTTTTTCAGAATTTGGCCAAAAGAAGATTCCAACAATGGTAATGTTGAAATCAGCAAAAGTCTTGTTATCTTTGGAGGTAACTATGATTTCATATCTAAATAGGTCATTATTTACATAAAAAATTATACCAAATGTGACCATGGTGATAGGGAATTTTTGTTTGGAGGAAAGTAATTAAATCTTAGTAAAATTAAAAAGTATTAATAAAACTTTCTGGATTATATGATGGTGACTGTCAAACAGATGATCCAGCTCTCAAAGTACTCAATAGTTCTTGTAAGGAACAGAATCAGATACTGGGATAGTGCTAAGCAAAAAGGAAGCCATTTATGCATACAAAGAAGTCTCTTAATAAAGAAAAGGGTTTTAAAAAAAGAATAAAAGAACCATGGTTGGGGAATTAAAAGTTGTGTGTGGGGGGGATAATGAAACTATTCAGGCCTTTAATTAAAAGCAAAACAAAACAAAAAGAGCCAGGAGAAGTATCTGCTAGAAGGATAAGTCAAATGGAAATGGGAAAGGGTAAAAAAAAGGATGGAAACATGCTATAATTTATCACTTATAAAAGACTAATAGTATTACAGTGAGAACTTCTGGAGTATCTTTTTGTTATTTGGTTATAGAAAAATTACATATGTATATCAAGCAACCATATTTTATAACAAAGACTCATGGGATTTCCTTTACAATATTTTGAAGGAGAAGATGTTGCGCTGTTTTCTGTCATCAATGGCATCAAATATAAATGATGGCTTGGTCTGAAGTATTAGGGAGTGGTGAATACTGTGGTAAAGTATCACCTGCCAATTATGTTTAGAGGAAAGAGGGTAAACTTTCTTATCCTGTCAATATTTTCATATCTATAAGTAAATTTCCTTACACTGTTTTCAGGACAAAATTAAATTTGGCTTCTTTGACTCACAGATCACTTATGAGAAGCTGGTCTTATGTGAACAAAGGTATTTCAAAACCTGAAAAATTCCATTCCATCCCATTTCCACAATAGCACTTTCTCTATGAGTGTTTGGTGCCCTATTGCTGATTCCAAGCAGCATAAAGTTTGTACAGCTGACATTTTCTGACTCAACTCCTGCTATAATTGAAATTACTTTATTAAACAAGCTTGAATCATTTCAATTACTTCGTGGCCTGGAGTGCTGGTGGCATACATGATGACTACATGCTGATTAAATTAGAGCTCGTATACCCCAGAAAGATGTGCATACCAGAAAATGGCTTTCTCTTCCTTCAACATAAAAAACCCCTCTCTAATTCATATTCACTGGATAGATCCCTTTGGGTTGTATATTAATATTCATAAGATAAACCACATAGCTAAAGCAGAAGATTAAAGTCAAGTCTCTTAATAAAGAAGCAAGAGTAATGACTACAGTAAAATCTCCAAAAATGCCATTATCCCCCTGAAGAGTGAACACTACTACTGTACATGTGTTGAAGCTGAGCAAGAGAACAATAAAAAATGAATTACTGCAGTGATTTGGATTTTAAAATCCGCTAGAGAGGAATGAACAAACACAAACACTTAGGGCAGTAGAAAAGAAAATCAGGATCAGACGGTTGTACAAAGCAACAGCATAAGAGTAGAGTTTACACTTCACCTTATTTTGATATGAGAATAGATTTGTGCTCTAGGCGATATCAATAAACAGTACTTCTCTTAAATAGACTTTATAGTTTTCTCTTGGCGTTGGTACTGCATGCTGAGCTAGGGGTAAACTAAGTCACTAACCAGAGAGCTGCCCACTGAGCCTTTTCTAGTTTCCCTCCTGCGCTTTTTGCTCTGCTCTGCTTTTCTCGTGAGTCGAGGGAATTACGCTTGTATAGACATTGCCCTCCCTTGCTGTCTCCTTCCTTCTTAGCGTAGGTATTTACTGAGTGTTCACTTTGAGCTCCAGCTAAGGATCTAATAATTAATAGAAACAGCTTCTGCTCTCAGGATGCTTATATTCTAGTGGAAAAAGAATAAGCATCTAAACCATTGATAAGTATTAACTTCAGAGAGAGAAATGCTCTGAGAAAAACAAAGCAGATAAGGGATGAGTTGTTTGTTTTTGGTGAGAGTTACATTCTTAAATGGGGTCATCAGAGAAGGCCCCTCTCAAGGAAGGGGCATTTGTGGAGAGAACACATGTACATTAATAAAATTATTATAATTTATTTTTGTATCATGCTTTAAAGTTGACAGGGCACTTTGAAATACAGTATCATTTAACTCATATCAATCTTGTGAGATCAGAATTATGATCTCAATTTTCTAAATGAAGCTAAGAAAACTTACGTGACTTGCCCCAAATTATAGAGCCAGTATGTGGAAGGACTTATATCCATGGCCTGTATTACAAAGATAATTTTTCTAAGACAGAGAAAATTAGGGGATTTAAATAAAACCTAAAATCCTATTACTACAAAAAAGTTTTTCCAGAGCTCCTTTTGGTCTGTGTGTGTGTGTGTGTGTGTGTGTATGTGCAAATGTATGTGTAGTGATTAAGAATTAATATTAACATTTGCTCAAAACTAATTTATAAATGATCCATGACTGTCATTTCCATAATGTACAAATATTTAAGATGTGCTCCTCATATCATAAGGCACATGTGAATTCTGCAGTTCAGCTCACCCCACTTTTTAGTATCTGATGGTTAGAAGATAGAATGACAGCCCCAGTGCAGTCCTGTATTTCCTTGTGGCTATGAGGAAGAAGGCTGCAAATGATTTCCTTGACATAACCTACATGCAAATCACATTTACTGTAATCGAGTTGATTTGATTATTTAAAGAATATGCAGTTCTTTTTTGAGCTGTGCTCTATTTTACATGGTGGTAATCCATTTTACCTTTGTGCATTTTTTTGATAATTAAAAACATTATTTATTCATACAGAACTGGGGTATAGGCCAGAGGTGCAGGGGCAGTGAGAGGCTTCACCAGAGACAGAGTGGGGAGCAGAGCAGGCAGATCTATGAAGCGCAATGCTGAGGGGAGCAGCGGGCGGGTCAGGAGAGGACTGCCGTTCCATATGGGTCACCTCTGGGGCTGGGGACTGAACTTGCACTGAGGTGGCTGCGGCTCACTTGCAGTGCTGTGTCCTAATCCATTGTGCCACCAGGGAGGGCCCAACCTTTTTGTATTTTTATTTAACTTTATACACCATAATTTATGAAATGTTTGTCAATTCAGGATCTCTTACTGCAAGCTGTTAGTAGAGTTTTCACTTATTAAAACAATCCCTTCATCTTCAAATGCTCATCTTACTTCTGTCAGAGGTGGAGGCACTTGCAGTTTCATTTTTGGTTTTGTCATTTTTGTTTGCTTTCTTTTGCTCTCCATTTTTCTATGAAGACATGTCCTAGGAAGAGGAAATGAAATACACATAGACCTGGAGATTGACACTTAGAGAGTGTCAAGCCTACATGACCAATGACAGATGACTAGATAAGAGAAATTATGGAATATATACTCAATGGAGCACTACTCAGCTATCAAAAAGGATGAAGTAGAGTCCTTTGGGACAAAATGGATGGATCCTGAAGTGATTATGCTAAGTGACATAATTTAGAAAGTGAGATACATATGCCAGATAGTTTCACCTATTTGTGGCAAAATACAACAAAAAAATTACTTAGGAGTCTGTGAAAGTACACTAGTTACCAGAGGAAATGGCATGGAGGAAGTAGGCAGTAGGGGAAGGATAGGGATAGGACATTAGCACAGGAAGTTTGCTGGTGGGTAAGATATGTGCATATGCGGATGTGTGAAAATGTACCCCCAAATCATATAGTTATGCAAATGACTAAAACATTAATATAATTTGTGAGAAAAAAAAAGAGTGAAGTAATGTGACAGAAGATGAAGACTGAAAGTTGGGTAGAGAAAGGTCAGCTCTTGAGGGGAGTTGCTTCCACACCAGGACGTGGCGCTTTCTCCTTAGAACAAAGGGAGCCACTCACTGGAAGGCTTTAAGCAGGGCAAAGACAAATTCATTTAGTTAAGTTTTTTTGTGCTTTTCATTGTCTTTTAAAATTTCTTGTCCTATAAATTTCATGATAAACTGGTTGTATTTACTGTCGGAGGATGTTCTGTGCTCAATCGAGAAGCATATTAATAGACCTCACCCAAGTAATTTTTCCCTTTTCTTCTAAGCATAGTTTTATTGTTAGTGGAAGGATTTTGTAAACCCTAAAAAATGCATATTCATATTTTCAAATAGTAAGTTTAGTGCATGGTAAGTGTTCATTCCATCATTTCAAAAGGCCTCATTTTGCCTTCTTTCATTCTCCCCTCTTCTTCTTAGAAAGCAGAAATTAAAGTCAGTGCCGTGCCTATATGAAGGCAGTGAAAATATTCCCAGTGATATCACTGGGTTCCTGGCTTTAGGAGATTGAAAAATTAGATTTGGGGAATGAACACTGGCTCAACAGTAGGTACTTTCCTGTGGAGATTATTTTTTTGTTTATGAGATGTTTTTGATGTTAGAGTGAAATATATTTGAGACTGTTGGACTTGAGTTCTTATAATGACTTTATTACATATTAACTGTGATTTATTGTGCTAGATTGTGTATATATATGCATATCTATATATGATATGCATATCTCTATTATGAATCTCTATCTATGTAGATATGCATATCTATATATATGAAACCTAACAAGTATACATATGAAATATAATTTACAAGACAACTCTATAAGGTACTACACTGACTGGCTTCATTTTCTAGACATGGTGACCACCTACAGGTACCCTCAATCATTTACTAAGGAGTACTTCCCCCTACTTTAGAGGCTATCATGTGGTTTTACCATGAAGTAAGAGAACAACTTTTTTTTGTTTCAGCAAATCAGATCAATCACTATTGTTTTTATTGTTAGTATTTACAACATTCTAAATCAGGGTAGTAATAAGGAGAGGAAAAAATAGTTTGCAGGTGGAGAAGAGCTCAGGTATGAGCTTTTTCTGTTTATTATCAATTCGGAGAGCTGGAGCAAGACCCTTAGTTTCTGAGCTTCAAAATCCTGTGCTATAAATTATAAATATACCTGTCCTGTTGACTTTGTAGATTACTGTGCAGATCATTACCGTGAGGAAAATGCTGGGAAAAAGATAAAGTAGATGCTCCTTTACTAGTGCACAGGGCAGATTTCAGGTGTATTCAGGAACCTCCTAAAGTTAATCTGCCTGTAAGCACATTTGCATTTTGCTCTCTGATTCTCAAAGGGTTGTCATCCGATTCTCAAAGTGCTTTGTGACAACATTGCTGAAAAGCAATAACAGATAGTAGAATTGAAATTGTTGGCTCTGGCTGCAATTGTTAAATTGCAATAATGTCTTTTGTATTCAGATGAGTGTTAAAAATAGCATTGCATACGTAGTGCTTCTACAATTTATAATGATGGTGCCAACATCAGCATCACCTGGAAGACCTATTAGATCATTGGGCTCTGGCCCAGGCTTTCTGATTCTGTGGCTGGAGGTGGGGAATGGGAAATTCTAGATTTCCATGTGCTGCTGCTCTTGATTTCCATGTGCAACGCCTTGAGTGCAGGTAAGCTCTGTGGCTCTTTAGTAGGCAGGTTATTGGAGAAGCTTTGATTTTTCAGCAAGTGGCTGTGTCCTTGAATAGACAGTGGTGATGGTTTCTACTTGGGACTTGTCTGCTGCAAAGAAGAACTTACCTTTCATTCTGGGTACTATGTGTGAATTCATCACTAAAGTGGAGTGTTTACATTCTTGAGCAATATGCCACAGCTCAACAGCTCTTAACATCTCTTTTGGGGACCAAAATAGTATAATATTCTGTCTGACAATATGCCTTCTATTTCTCCACTAATCCCAAAGAGTGGCAGAGTAAGGGCCTTTGCTGTCTCCAGCTAGGAACTGTCGACGGCTGCTATGTGGGATGAATGTGCCCTTTAGTTGAGGAACGCAGGGGTTTCTGTAAAGGCTTTCCAAGAATTTCAAAATCCATTTTCTTTTGAAAGGGAAGGAAAGAGGCTTTTGGCTTCGGGAAATAAGTACTTTTTGAAGGTGTTTACATCAGTGGTGAACAGAAAGTGAGGGATTGCAATGTAAGTGCCATTTGTAGTTTGGAGTCTGTATTTTTTTTGCCATGGAGCATGGTCCAAAACCCTGCTCTGTACCTTTCTTAGGAGAATAATGCACACACATTATATGTGGCTGTCCTGGACAGCATCAAATGACACAGGAGAAGAGCGTAGAAATGGAAGTTCTGGCCCTCCCTGATGACGCAGCGGGTTAAAGCGCAGCACTGCAAGCTAGCTGCAGCTGCTTCAGTGCCAGTTTGATCCCTGGACCCAGAGGTGGCCCTTAAGGTGCAGCAGACCTCTCCTGTCTCGTCTGCTGCTCCCTGAACAGCGTGCTTCATTGATCCGCCTGTTCTGCTCCCCACTCTGTCTCTGGTGAATCCTCTCACCGCCCCTGCACCTCTGGCCTGTACTTTAGTTCTGTATGCATAAATAAATCTTAAAAAAAGAGAACTGTAAGTTCTAACTAGTGGTACCTAGGATGACACACACTTGGGCAAAATTTGTCATTGAAAGCGAGAGACGAGCATGTTCCACAGTGTTCCAGCAATGTGTTACATGATGGAGTTAGATTGGCTAATTTCATTTGTCCTCTCAGCTGCCATTTTACAAAATCCCACTTCATTGCTCTTTTAATTTTCTCTGGCCAGTCCTCATCTTCATTTTCTTTTTTCCCCCTTAATCCTTTAATACATTTTCCTTATCTTTGCTTGACTGTTCTGAATCCTCAATGTTTGGAGAAACTCTTTTGCAATCAGATATGGTGCCTGTCAAGTAACAGTAAATAAGCATAGTACTTTAGATGAGACTTTACAAAGGCTATTTAATAAGTCACATCATTGTGAGTCATTTTAACATCTGAGATGCCAAAGTGTTTTCATAGCCCTGGAACTTGGAGGACACTGAAATGGCTTAATTATTGGAATGTGAAAAAGGGAGGAGAGAACATTTTGACTTTCACACAAACGAAATTTGTCTGTCTGAGGGCATGCAGCCTCTTAGAAACACAAAACAAAAACTGTGGGTAGAGCTCTCTGGTCAGGCCAATCTTGTCTACTCACCTGCACAGAACTCTTCAGTGCCCCCAACATAATCTTCAAAATCAACTGGAGCTCGCATATAAGCATTTGCAAACTGTTTTTAAAAACAAGCCAGAGCCAAAGCATTAAAACTGGTGAATAGCTGTAAATCCCAGAGAAAGAGTCTGGGTAAAACTGTGATATTTATGCAGTAGTTTTGGTTCCAAACATCCCCATTTCTCAAGGCATTTGAATATTTTTGGTTTTCAAAATACTTCCACTTGTTTTTTTAATGTTAGAAGTGTCTACATTTTTATAACTCCTACTAAGGTATCTTATGCTCATTACCGTCTCCATAAAGCTAGTGATTTGGTGCCGGGGTGCAGTTTATGAGCTGTCACAGGCTGCGCTAAAGATACTGGGAAGGCGAGGAGAGAGATGATGACAAACAAATCATAAAGTTGTCCGTTTTCCTAGACAATTTTACATCTGTTTTCCTCATTTTTTTTAACATTTTAAATGATCTATATGTTTAGCAAACTAAAGTGTTTGTGTGTGTGTTTTGCTCCATGCTTGGCACAATTAAAGAGCATATTCTTATTAAAACACACATTTCATATCTTTTTAACCAGACAAGTGAAAAGGACACTTGCGTGCCCATTGTGGATATTCCATTAACAGAGTGAGTCATTTCCGAGTTCCTGTGCTATAAAGAAGTCATAATACTAAGCTGTGCAGGTGCAATTATAACATGCATTGAAAGAGATAGTGAAAAGGGCAAAGTGATTTTCACTGGCCAAACTGCCTGGTATTTGGAGTACTCCTAGGATGTAGTCTCATTGTAATTTAATACATTGATGTTTACTTCTTTCTTAAAGTTATATTTATTTGTAGTAATATTGGTTTGCATCACCTTTCTATATTTTAGGGAGATAGGTTCAATACCTCTGTAAACGGATATATCATACCATACCTATCACCGACACACCAATAATTCTCTGCTTTAATCCACTGGGATCTCTTCCTCTTTTGCTTCTCCCTCCCCAACTCACCCTGCTGGTAGCCTTAGATCTTCCAGTCAAATTTCAAGGGTTTGTTTTCCATTGTTCCTTTGCTTTGTTATTTATACCCCCCACACCCCTGAAATCATTGGTTATTTTACTTTCTCTGACTTATTTGTTGTTCTCTGGCTCATTTCATTTAGTACAATTCCTTCCAATCCATCCATATTGTTACAAATGGCAATAGTTACTGTTTTTTTTTTTTCTTTAAATATATAGCTGAGTAGCTTTCCACTGACTATACACATCACATCTTTTTAATTCACTCACCTGCCCTTGGGCACTGAGGTTGTTTGCCAGCCCTCCTACCTACTGTTTGACCTTGAAGAGTCTGTTAGTTCCTTAAGCCTTCTGTGATTCTGACTTCTTTTCTGTAAAACTGGAATAATACCTAATTTGCAGAGTTTTTGTGAAGCGGCAATGAAACTATTAATATGTCTTAGGAAAAAAACTGCATGATAAATGGTAGCTATTATATCGTTTCAGGCTATTTTTTTCATAGTTTTGAACACAAAATTTGTATTTTGTAGTGCAAAAAACTCGATCAGTCAGAGTGTGTGTCAAATATAAATATTAAGTGGGAACTGGTTCATCAGTAAATCCTAGACTGCTTTGTGCTATAATACATCTGACAGTGTGACCCTGGATGTCACTTGTTTCTATATGGCAGGGAGATTTTTTTTTTTTCAGGTAATATACATCTTTGAATTTTTTTCTTTTCCACCAAAAATCCCTATTGGATTTTGTTGCATGGAACATAAACTTCATGTAGAACAGAGTGAGACAGATTTAAGCAAAAGACAGAAAGAGCATCATGCAAAAAGAGAAAATCTATTCCTTGGGAAACAGGCCTAGTTCCCTAGAGGGAACTTCGCAGAGCACATAGGAGAAGAACCCAATTCATTACATAGATGTCTGCAGTAGCAAGTCAGGAATGAGTCTCTCTAGAGTTAGAGAAAAGCAATTGATGAAGCTGCTGTACTTAAAATTGAACATTGAGCATCTGAGGACAGAGACTCTGATGGAAAGATTCTAATAAAAATCAGCAGTCTGTACATGTGGTCATGGAAGAACTTGGAGGGAATAACAAGAAGAATCAAGCAAGACTCAGTCAGAAGAGCAACAGGCAGCTCTGCCAGAAAGACCTTTCTTTAATTGTGTAATGATGAGCAGTTGCAATGACCAATGATGCAAAAAGCTTACTTTCTTCTGTCTTTGTAGAGCCCTTCCTGGGAAATAACAAGACTTTAGGTCTCCTTCATGCAAAATGCATCATCTCCCTCATTTCTGGGGATCCTTACAGAATGGTAGTTAATTGACTTAAGTCACTAGCATCAACTATGTATGCCCTCTCCAATGCTGGCTCTCAAGCCTGTCTATACCTACTGCCTGAGGACTCTCTGTAGAAGCGTTTTGCTGACACTGACCTTGATACCATACCCAATGTCATGAATTCCAGCGTCCACACCGAGGATGATACTGAACCACCCCTGAGCTCAGTTAGGACAGAAGCTGGGCTGGAGATCTCCTTCAGGTAGATCTGGTTTTGCCCAATGAACCCAAAATTCAGTCAAGACACCTTTATGGATAATAACTGAACTCTGGTCTATCTTTCTTGATTGTCCCCTCATCCTGTCAAAATGTCCTCTGTCCTTTCCCAAGGGTCACATCCCCCTTCCCAATTCTCATCACAATATGGCTTTATAAAGCAGTGGTGCTGTGGGTGAGTAGGAGGGTGGTCTTCACCTCAAATGCTAGCCTAGCCGAGTCCAAGTCTGCATAAGGTAACTCTCAGGAAAGGTCTCCCTCCCTCCATGGTGTAAGAGGCAGGCAATCTCAACGTCTGTTTCATTGTCATCATAAAGTTTTCAAGAAAAAAATCTGCATTGTTTTGGAACAAATTGAGTAAACCCAACTGAGGTGGGGAGCGGTGCTGAACTAAGCCCCTTTGAGGCTGGACACACTACACATTCTCGGTGCTTCTGAATAGCTTGTGTTTCCGTATGCATCATTTTATCAGCTTACAATTTTCTTCAGCTAACTCCAAGCAATTTTTCATTTTCTTCCTCCTTTGATGTATGATCTTTCAAATATTCATAGATGTTTTCCCTGCTATTTTTTCTTTTTGTTGTGAACTTGGGTATTTATCTTTAGTCAGTCAATCATATCTGTTTTGGTATTCTGAGTTCTTACCTAAATGTTTGACAGCTGGAGGTTTCTAGAGTCAGGCTGTTAAGAGTGGAATGAGAAAGGAGGTGTTTGGGCCTAAGCCTTGGGCCTCAGCCACAGGTAGTGCTGGTGTTCTTCTGACTGAAATGCTGCCTGTCTCACTTCTTTGGGTATGAACATCGGGTAGGTTTTTCTGTCCTCACTTGAGAAAAAGTGTAACTGTGGCACTCAAAGGGAAGAAAAGTTTTTTTTTGGGGGGGAGGGAAGCAGAGAGAAAATGTTAACCTTTGGAATCTGACTGCATAGGGGGGTCCAGGGGTGGGCTTTACAGGATACATGGAGTTGCACAGAGCTGGCTTGGTAGTTTTGGGTAAGTGACATGCATTCTTGGAGCTCAGTTCTCTTATCTGTAGAATGCTGATAATTTTTGAGGCTGAATTTTTTTAACATGACTCTAATTTAGTCATATGTTAGGCTCAAAATAGAAAAGAGATAGTGTTTGTATTGTGATGTGCTTTGGAACCAAAGAACCCTTAGATTTGCTTTTATCTATTCATGCAGCTTAAAAAAAATTTTTTTTTTAGTAGAATGGGGGTGTAGGCAGAGGAGTGGTGTGTGTGTGGGGGATGGGGATGGAAGGATTCCCCAGAGATAGAGTGGAGAGCAGAACAGATGGATATACTGAAATATACTGCTAGAGCAGTGGGTAAGTCAGGAGAGGTCTGCTGTATCCTGGGGATCAGTTCCCTAGCCACGGATCAAACTTCGGCCATAATGTTGATAGTGCCGAGACTTAACCCCTAGGTGACCAGGGTCAATGTCCTTTCACAGCAGAGGGTCAGATGGCCACTGTTACAACTATTCTGTGCTGCCATTGTAGCGAAAATGAGAAAAGCTAGGCATGGATTGTGTTCCAATAGAACTCTAGAGACGTGAAGTAGGAATTGCAGGTAATTTTTACAAATCACACCCCTTCATTTGACTGGTCCTGAATTGGGAGAACAGGTTTCAACATGTAAAGTTTGGAGGGGAAATAAAATCTGTTTTATAGTTATACATACAATTAGTCTATTTAATCCTCCCATTAACCATTTATGATAGATAATGTTATTATTCCTCTTCTACAGGTTTAGTACAGGCCCAGAGAAGTTACTAACTTGTCTAAATTACACTGAGAAGTGGTGGCATCAGGATTTGAACCCAAGCAAGCTGAGTTGGTGTTAGATACTGTGACTAGTAACTGTGTTCCAGGCATCACAAGTGCCTAGGGCAATGTAGTCAATCCTCTCGGCGTTCCCATATGAGGGGTTATTGTTAACCCATTTTATAGATTATGAAACCAAAGTTCAAAGATTAGATACTTGTCCATGGACACTATGTTAGGAAAGGGCAGAACTGGGTGCAGTGCTTTGTAAAAGGAAGCAGATACAAGCCGACGTCTTTATTCCTTATTAGACGAGAATACTCACGTGACACAACTGGCAATGAAGTTTTGACTCTACTCTGTAGTTCCAGGGTTCATCGAGCCTTGTGCAAAGAAAAGAATTAGTCAAAGGAGAGACAACGAATCCTGTACACGTCTCTCAGAAACACCAAGAATAACTCGTGGATGGAAAGATAGTCCCTGAGTTGCCCGCGGCTAGCATTAGATAATAAATCCTCACCCCCAAGAGGACAGGTGTCAAAGTGCTGCTTTCCAGCTTCCGGCTCTCAGAGTATTGTCAGGTGCTCAGTTACTGCTTTTGTTTTTGCCTCTCCAGCAGACAAGAGACATGAGAGCCTGCTGCACTTTTACTAAGGCTGGCCATGCTGACCGCTGGCTTCACCTGTGTCCTGTAGTCATTCTGCGAAGACAGGAATTCCCGACTTCCACCTTCTCTCCCTATCTTCTCTGCTTTCACAGATTGTTTGCAGATCCTAGGGGATCCAATCTCACTTTTACAAAATCGCAACTTTTCTCAGTAAGGTTTTACTGTGAAACCTTTTTAAAAAATACACCTTTTAATTGGTTCCTTTTGAGAGAGAAACAATAAACTATAAATAATTGTTACACGGGTATGTGCACAGATGATTATTTTCCTAAAAAGAGTAATAGAGACAACAAAGGAAACCCAGTGGGGTGCGCAGCGGCACGCTGGCAATATTGATCGGGGGGACTGGAAGCTTGTTATCGGTTAAGAAATGAACAAGAGGAAGCGTTCAGCTCACTCACCTCCTGTGTGAACACATGGCATCTGTGTGCTGGGTCCCGCGTTGGCTTCCCATCTGCTGGGGGATGTGCTTCAAGGAATCCAGGTAGAGACTGTGACCTATGGGCCTGTGGTGATTGGATGCTTGTTGTACCTTGATCCGTGAGACACACGGCCGAGAAAAAGGTCAGTCTGCCCTGGCAATAGCAAAGGAAACTTTAATGCAAGCTGGAGTTTGGACCTTACTGCAACCAGCAACATCTGGTTACCAGGAAGGGCCCCAACAACCGGGAAGTACAGATTATATAGTCCTTGCTGGCACGCAGGCCAGGGGGCAGTTTCTGATTGGTTGACCTTTACATACTTTCCCTGTATGGTAGGTTGGCTGACTTCACATGCTTTCTACGTATGGTATGGTTGGCTGCTGGCCATTGTGATTGGTCCCCTGTAATGGTCAGATCACGTCCCATCCACAGCTCACTTAAGAGGAATGCCTGCCCCCACCAAGGACACCAAGCCCCCTCTCTAAAATGGCGGCTTTCAGAACATGGCGTCAGTTATGTTCGTCAATGCTCTCTCCTGCTAGGCAGGGGCTGGGGACAGCTGAAAGGCTGATGTCCTCTTGGGAAAAATGTTAGTCTGGACTCTTGGAGCAGGGCGATCCCAGGAGAGGGTCATCAGAGGTAGAATAGATGTCCTGTTATCCTGTGGCAGCCAACATCTGTCAACTTGGGTGGAGCTGTCTTGGCACTAACATTGGCTTAATTTAGTTCTGATGGCCCCAGGTCAAGGGGAGGAAGGTGAAGGCCAAATAGACTGAGGAGTGGACTCAGTGTCCTATGTTCTTATCCTGTTTCCCACCCCTGCTCCTCTTCAGTGTGCCCTTTCTGATAAACTTGGTAACTTGTCTCGGCATCATCCATACTAATGCCTCAGTTATGAACCCTAGATGAGCCCTAGATCAGATTCTTGCCATGAACTGCTTAACAAGATCATTTCCTCACCAGTTTCTCTGCTATAGAGGCAACCTGCTCCAATTTAACAAAAACACAGATTCTGGGGTGATTTTCCTAAAGTGGTGATTCTCAAACTTTGTTGCATATCTGAATCATCTGGAAACTTTTAAGACAGATGTCCAGCCCATACCCTATGCCAATTAAATCAGAATCTCTTGGAGCTGGATTCCAGCATTGACTTTTTTTTTGTAACACTCCAAATGAATCCAGTGCGTGAAACTGTTGTCTGATCATATCTGCTTCTGTTTTTTTGAGCTCAAAAATCCTTCAGGGGCTCCCCCATATCTGTGGAATCAAAAAGGACACATCCTATCATTTGGATTCCTTGCCGTGTATCCTCACCCTGTATTATTTTCCCCAAACCACTATTTTTAGTTTTATATCAGCATAACTTTAGATCTAACCTACTCTCTTGGATGATTCACCTCATCTTATATATGCCATGCAGATTCTTCTAGGACTGCTATTCTATCACTCCTTGATCCTGGCAGATTTTTTTTTTGTAACTGTTTTCTTGTCACACATCCTGTTATACAATGGGGATACCAATGATAGGAAAAATAGGAATAGGTTTCTTGGATCTTATAGACCTATTACAATTTGTAGAGTTACAAGTGTTATAGGTGCTGCAAAATGGCAACATGCTGTTAGATCTAGATTTTTGACTTTTGAGCTAAAAACACAGAGGGCTTATGGGAGAGGACTGATTTACCTAGAGAGATTATGGTCTCTTTTGAGGAAGAGATGTTTGAGACTCCTTAGGAGAAATCTAATGACTAAAATTAAGTTCTTTATCAAGAAAGGGTATGATTATAATACTTTCTTCTAGGATGAGTTCTTCCAATAGGAGTGGCATGTGCAATGGTCCTGTGGCAGAGGGGGCATGGCAAGGACACAGGATGAAGCAGGGTTTGGGGTCCTGATCAGATAAAGCATGAGAGAATGTGGCACTGTGAGATGAGCTGGAGAGGGTATGGGGCAGGTCATCCAGGGCAAGCACTGTGCCCCGGAGAAGTGGGAAGCTTTATTGAAGGGTATTTTTTTTTTTTTAATTGAGAATGCTCTGAACAGTGGTTTTAGGACAGGCTAGAGTGAGGATAGTAGATGTGGATCAGGTAGCAGCTAGTTATTAGTTCAGGCCAGAGGGATGTGACTTGAAGTCCCTATACACATGTCATCTCTGTCAGGTAGAGCTCAGATAGAGGGAGTGAGAAATGAGAGCGGAAGCTAGGCAGCATGACCTGTCACTTTCAGTTTGACATCATAAACTCCCAAAATGATGAGGCCTGTTTGAGCTTGGGTTAGGATGAGTGACTCATTTATAGATACTATATCCTTTGTTTATATTGCTACCACCTATTTCATTTTGCAATGCAAAAACGTATCCTGCTCACCACACATGAACACTCAATGAATGCTCACTCTGTGAAACACAGTCTCGGGATTTCTTAAGCCAGAGATGTGCATGAATGACTGACTACCTTACTTCCTAGCTCTTTGACCTTGGAAAAAGCTAACTAGTGTGTCTATGCCTCAGTTTTTCATTCACACCAAAGGGTTCTGAAAACTGAAGGAGTTCATAAAGTACACTTAAAACAGTTCCAGGCACATGACAGGTGGTGTATTTGTGTTTGTCATGATCATCTCGTAACAAGCTACAGGGTAATTCATCTCATTTTGCCAGAATCTTTAAGAGTTGCTTTAGGAGTTTGCATGACAGGAAATACTATGACTCTGAACTCTTCATCAGAATGCCCTCTCTTCCTTCCTGATCTATAGAGTGCTTATGCACAAGGAATGTCTGTTATCCCCATCTCCCTTGGAGTGGAAAGTTAGACACTGTGAAGGTTAACTTTATGTGTCAGCTCTGCTGACCTTGGCATGCTTAGATAGTTGTTCAAACATTTATTCTGGGGTTTCCATGAAGGTGTTTTTTGTTGAGAATATCATTCAAATAAGTAGACTGAGGAGACCAGATTGCCCTTCCTTGTGAGGGTGGGTCTCATCAAATCAGTGGAAGGTTAGAATGGAGCAGAGAACTGTTCTCCAATAGAAGAGGAAGCTTAGGCAGCCTGATAGCTTGAACAGAGGTGTGGGTTTTTCTCTGTGAATTCAGATGGAAACATTGGCTCTTTTTGTGTCTTAAACCTGCCAGTTTTTAGACAGGAACTACAACATATGTACCTCGAGGTTTGCAGCTTGCCACTGCAGTCCTTGGGCCTTGTCAGCTTCCATAGTTAGTCAATTCCTTATGCTCTTTCTCTCCCCCCCCCACCTAGCTCCTTCTTGCCTCCTTTCTCTCCCTCCTCCCCTCCCTCATCCCCTTCCTTTCTTCCTTCCTCCCCTCTTATTGGTTCTTTCTCTGGAGAACCTTAATAAAGAGATTGATGTAAAGTTTTCCAAAGAAGGTCTTATCATTCTGGTGGAGATTTTTGGAGTAAACAGTCATGATCTAAAGAATGGCACCAGCCACCCAGTTAACACTTCTCCGCATGTATTGCATTTTAAAAATGCTAATGTCATGCCATAGTAAGAAAGGGCTCCAGAGGTTTGATGCTATACTTCCAGACCGACACCTCATTCATCATACCCACAGGCTGCTTCGTAACTGGACCCCTTCGAGGGCTATTTTCCCCCTTGGTCTAGATGAAGTGAATAATACGAGAGCTAAGTGTGTGCCCTTTCCTCCTCCTCGCTAACTCCTGCTTCACATCCATCTTCACACTGCAGACTCCAAACAGAATATTTTATTTCTTTCTTAAGTTATCACAGATTTAACAGAGCAAATGAATCTTTTTTCTTTTTATCACAAAGTTACTGCAGCTTGTGCCTGCTGGTGGAGGATACTCCATCTTTCCAGGAGCATTGCCTTCTAGCAAAATGCTATGGCTCTCCTTTGTCCAAAGTCAAACTATAAATCCAGTTACTTTATAACAATATTGAATGAAATGAAAATCTCTTGAAGTTTCTCTTCTCTGACTCAACATTTGGTTGAGAAAAATGAAGTTGCCATTGTTTGAGCTGATGAAGATTAAATGGACTGCCTCTGAATTTAATTGAGTCTCTGTTTGAATAATATCCATGGTGGGTCCTACTGCAATGTTTGGTGATTAATGGTGAGAACGAACAACAGTAACATCTGGACCCAAAGCTGTTCTTGGCTTAGAAGGTGTTCATTCCTTTGAGAAAAAGGATTCTCTGCATCATTGTCCAAATAATCATTAGCAGATAGATCAGCTGAGACATTTTAATTAAAGTTTCAAATTGTAGGGAGGAAAAAAAGTTTATTAACATACTTATTTTATGTATCCAAGTTAGAAGAAAGATTCTGTTAAAATAGAAGATAGGTTTTTACTCCCCGCAAGGGAGGAGAAGGAAGGTTATGAAGTAGCATTTGTTTCCTCACAAATAGATAATAAAAAGATGAAATGGGACCTAGGAATGTTGTAATCAGTGGTTTTAGCTATTCTTGTAGGAAATATTTAAGAGAACTTTGGGTAACTTACCTGGCTTTTATTATACAAATGTTTATGCACTAAATATAATAAAATATTAGCTATAGAAAGAATGAGGAATAATTAAGATGGTATAAGAAAGAAAAGCACACGAATCTTTTGGAAGATTTTGATCATAAATGCTGACTAGAATAGGGGCCCTCCATGGTTGTGCAGCGGGTTAAAGCATAGTTGTAAGAAGTTAGTTGCAGCCACTGCAGCATGAGTTCAATCCCTGACCATGGAGGTGACCCACACGGCACAGCAGACCTCTCCTGACCCACCCACTGCTCCCCTCTGCAGTGTATTTCACTTGATCTGCCTGTTCTGCTCCTACTCACTCTCTGGTGAATCCTTTTACCCCCTGCCCCTCTCGCCTGTATCCCAGTTCTTGTCTGCATAAATAAATAAATCTTAAGACCATGTTGACTAGAATATTGCAAATGTTTGGGTAAATATAGTGCCTGCTGCATCTACATATTTTATCATAGGAATTCATAGCTGGTGTAGCTAATCAAATTCACCATAAATTACTAGGAAAGAGTATCATATATGAAGATATTTTAGGCTAATGCTCAACTTAAAAAGTAAGGGGTACATTTATCCCTGTTAAGAAGAGATTTAACCCTGAGGAGTTTCTGGATCTATAAATGTTATGAAACAATAAACACAAACAGATTGGGGAATAAAGATGTGTTTATTTGAAAGCAACATGTAGGTTTAGAATTTTATTTTACAACATAGAGAGCCACCATTGGTAAAAACAAAAATAAGCATTATGGGAAAATAAACCAATAGATCTGAAAAATAATTTTCATTCACACCATTATTTGATGTTATTGTTTTGGTCCACTAGCTTACTCTGTCATAGTGAGCATTATTACCACGGTCTTCAATACCAAATTGAGGTTAGTTAAGCCTTTCACTATTGGAAAATAATTTTCAGCACAGGAAGTATGTGTATCTGCCCTGACATGTGAACTCTTCATTCACATGATAGAGATTTGCCTTTTTAGCATTGTCCTTGTTATGACTGAAAAACCATTGTGAAAATACTTCATTTGCACATAATGACAAATTCAATGATTATCTTACATAGAAATGATATACTACCCCCAATACACCAGACTGTGTATTTTGTTGGAATCAAAATATAGCTAATAATTTTCCAGGGTTGAAAGCTGTTGTAAAAGCACTTAATAATTATTCTGCAAATAGTATGAAGCTTTTGCTGTCTGTGGATGCTATGTTTACTATTGAATATAAAAGTGAATTAGATTTGACCTTTGTTCTCAGAGAGCTTACAGTCTGGAAAAGGAGGTTAAAAAAAAAAAAAAAAGAAAACCACAAACAAAACACTGGAGCTCAGGGGAGAAAGCAGTAAGCACCAAAAGGTGGCAGGGAGTGTGTACTCAGGCCACAGGGTCAATCAATGACTCAGGTGATTGAATTGTTATCTCTGATGCTGCTGCTTCTGTGCAAAGAGAAAAGGCTACTCAAGCATTTCTCATCATGCTAGATTATTAACCAGTCAGCTTGGAAATGACATATGTATCTTTCGTTATAATTCAAGGTCCAGAGAGAGTCATAGGGCCTCACCTGATCACAAAGTGCTAATATGCCACATGCAATGCTACCTAAAACTGCAAATATGTGGCAAGCAGCGTTAATGTCTATTGCAAAAATTAATCATCTTGTCATGAAATATCTAGATGCCCTTGATTCTGTGAGATGACATTCAATGAACAGAATCTTTAACATCAGTGGTTTAGTTTAGCATTGGTGGACTTTAGATTCACTATTATATCACATATCAGAATGTCCATGCTCATGGCATGAATCCCACAATTTCATGTCAAATAATACCTGCATTGTATGCCAGTTATAAGAAGACATTTTTAGATTTGCAGTTTTGCTTTCCCTTTGGGGTTATAAGGGGTAGCCATATGTTTAATCTCAAATAAAGTACTTTCCTAAGTAATGGACTTGCTTTTCTGATGATTATTAATAAAATGGCAGTTGGGTCTCATCTTCTCTGAGAACAACAGCAGAGAGTGGAGTAAGTTTACAATGAGATTTTCAAATGTTTGTGCCTTGTGTCGTATTACAATATCTAGAATTGTTAATCCTCATTTTTTGTTTGCTTTGCATAGATGATAAAAGTAAACAACTATAATTGTAACAGAATAACACAAATAAAAGTTAAGTCTCAAATGAAGAGTAATTAATCATATTCAAAACAATTCTAACAATCAGTGGAAATAGTTGAATAGGTTGATTATTTGTCATTGTTGCTATTGTAGGAACTTACTATTTATAGAACTTATTTCATGGAGATCCATTGGGGAATTACAAGAGCTAGCCAAATTTATGGAAGTCAGTTCATAGGTAGGTTCTGAGACAAACTAAGATATAGCTTATCTTTAAAGGTGACCTATAGGAAGGCAAGCATAGAAGAACTGGGGAATAGGGCAGGTGTGTGTGTGGGGGTGGGGGGGTGGTGGGGGGGAGTGGACGTGGGCGTGGTGTGAGAGGATTCACCAGAGACAGAGTGGGGACCAGAACTGAAATACACTGCTGAGGGGCGCAGTGGGCAGGACAGGAGAGGTCTGCTGTGCCATGTGTGGGTTAACTCTCTGGCCAGGGATTGAATTCAGGGATTGAATTCTGGGCCATTACCATCCCCTTAAATTCTCCAGAGTCTTATCATGATAGAGAAAACATGGTTTATAAGCATCGCCTACAGGTTAGGGTACTAGTTCTGCTATGTGGTCTTTGGAGCGGTCCAAGTAGTCAAAAACTTACTTTTAATTAAGTGCTAAATGCCAATAGGAAGGTCTGACATATTGAAACACTGAAATATGGAGAGAGGTTCAGATGGAACTGGTTGAAGAGGGTTAAAGGAGAAAGATCGATTCTGAACACCAGGTTGGTACATTTATTCATATTATTTCACTCCACTGTCATAATAAAACTGTGAGGGGTGTTTATTAACTTCCTCAATTATAGATGAGGACACACATGCTGGGAAGGGCTTATCATTTAGCTTGAACTGGGATTTGTCACCACAAAATTGAGCTCTAAACCATCTTTCTTCTTTCCATGACCTCACACAGCTTTCATGGAATAGTTGGGTGAGGGAGAGACAAAAATAAGCCAACAGAAAAGCAAACCAACAAGATTTTTTTAGCAAGTAAGTGTTGGTATCTGAGTGTAGTTTTCTATCATTTTCCATGGACTTTTATAACTTTTTACTACTGACCTTGGGAATCTCAGTGTATAGATGTGTATTGTAGTAATTTTGATCTGAGGAAAAGACGATTGGACTTCAGCTTTCTTGTGGTCCCAAGAGCAAGTTCAGGCCTATCCCCTCCCTCCTTTCATCCCTTCCTCCCTGCCTCCCTGCCTGCTTGCCTTCCTCCCTCTCTCTCAGCCTGCCTGCCTGCCTGCCTGCCTGCCTGCCTCCCTCCCTCCCTTCCTATTTTTGCATAGAAGAACTGGGGAATAGGGCAGGTGTGTGTGTGGGGGTGGGTGGGTGGTGGGGGGGAGTGGACGTGGGCGTGGTGTGAGAGGATTCACCAGAGACAGAGTGGGGACCAGACCTGAAATACACTGCTGAGGGGCGCAGTGGGCAGGACAGGAGAGGTCTGCTGTGCCATGTGTGGGTTAACTCTCTGGCCAGGGATTGAATTCAGGCCTCAGTGTGGCCATAGCGCTGAGACTTAACCTCTTTGCCACCAGAAAGGCCCAGGATTTTACTTACCTTATGTAAAACTCTTTTTTGGTGATTT
Organism: Condylura cristata; assembly: GCF_000260355.1. NCBI lineage: Eukaryota > Metazoa > Chordata > Mammalia > Eulipotyphla > Talpidae > Condylura > Condylura cristata. Next base: position 28,724,249 of record NW_004567113.1, on the reverse strand, counting down.
GTTACTTAGGAAGAACATCTGTATTACCTCATATTTTGAGTCAAAAAAATTTTAAATATCTATAATTTGCCCTGGTTATGTATTTTTGAAACACATGAAGTTTAGTGGGGCAGTTGTTCTTTCCTTTGAGATTTCTTTAGTGCAGTCACCTCAATTGCTGGAAGCTTTTTACTTTTCTGTGATAGGTGAGTTCTCTCAAAATATCTTGATGATAATGAGGTATTCAGACTTGGTTTAGATTTCTTGAGAATATCAGAAATTCAAATTGCTCCATGTTTCTAGCAAGGACTGAACAAAAAGCTCACATTGTAATGAAGCTACAATGTTTTCAGTTACAACTGGGGCAGTGCGCAAAAGTACCTCAAGTGCCTTCTTCTTAGGATGTGACAGCCAAAAATCCTGCATTTATCTAGAAAATGATCCCACAGAATAAACACATTTCAGTGCAACTCAATGATGGCACATTTGCATAACACTCTTCAGTTTATAAAATATTTTCTTGTAGAGTGTCTCCTTGAACTTGACACCAATTCCATTAGGTAAGTATTGTCATTGTTAGTATGAGGGCCCTATTATCTGATGAGAAACTGGAAACTTCTCACAGCTAGATGACTTGCCCAAGGTTATGTAATCAGACATAGTGTCCAGGCCCTCTACACAGTAAAGGGCAATACTTGCACTTGCTTGTTTGTAACCATCTGTGAGATAACAGGTCAGGAACAGGGTCACTGAAAGGTCCACTTGTCCACCAAACAACACTTCGCTTCCCCAACTTTCTTTAGAAATGGTAGTTCTTATACTGTCATTAACTTTTGCATGATACTTACAAAGCATCAACTCCCTGTCACTGGAAATCTTTGGAGATTTTAAATATGACCAAGTGGGTCTCTCTAAGTAGGTCCCTCTCTCCAAGTCTCTTAGAAGCTCTCAGACAGCTTTTTCCCAAATGGTGCAGATTGCACTTTGTGGCTGTGTGATTTTGTATAAGTTCCTTAATCTCTCTGAGTCCTAGTTGCACCTGTACTTAGGAAAAGAACAATAGCTACTGTACTGGCTTGTTGTGAGGATGAAATGATCTATGAAAAACATTTAAAGTAGTTCTTGGCACATAGTAGCACTCAAGAAATATTAGATGTTATGAATGCATGCAAAGTGCTTGACATAATAAATGCTTAATAAATGTGAATTAAGAAATTAAGGAGCGAGAAAGAAGGAAGATGAACTATGTCAAATTGACAATTTTCAGGGTAGATCTTGATGAAAAGAAAGAGTGATAGATCTACAACCCCCCCCACAGACATGAACAGTGGCCCTGGTGAACATGGAACTTCTCCTGCTCTTAGACTCTGAAAGTTTATCACCATCCATCAAGGAAATGCTGACAAGCTACTGGGCTGTGATTCACAGGGCCCATCAGAGCAGGCACTGGTAACGACCCCTGTTGCAGCCTTTTTGAGTGGGGTTTGAACCAGGAAACTCAGCCATTCACCTGCACATTTTTCAGTATTCTTGGCTCCTGCTATAATGAATGTACTTGCAGGCACTTTTCTCAGCAAAAAATGACAGCAGTGCTTTTAGGAAGAATGTTCAAAAGCACATTCACAAGAATGTTAAGCCAGGCATGTAAGTAAATGTGAATTAAGTCATCACATTCTGGCTAATCTCTAAAGAGAATGTGCTTGTCTTTGAGCAGCTAAGAAAAAGAAAAGAAAAGATTAAATTATTTGCATGCAGTTGAACTAAATGCAAAGTTTGTCTTTAGGGCAAAATGTTTATATAACTTGCTACCAGGCCTGCAAACAAGCTATTGTGCTGCTGGCTAAGAAGATTAACTGCCCAGTTACCTGGGTCTTCAGAACATAAGGTTCCAACCAGTCTTTGCAGAGGAAAAGACTCCTACATGGTAAAGATATAGGGAGCCATATGGGATAGCAATCTCAGCCTTTTACATTGCCACTTCACATTCTGCAGTGAAAATTAAATAGCTAAAGATGATTTGCTTTTCTCTAAAAGAATGGGTTGTAGAGAACCAGGGAGTAATTACCTCTTTGGGAATCTATTACCTCTCTGGTAATCTACTCCAGCCAGCATAGGTCACTGTATACAAAAATATTATGCCATATCTTCCATTTTGAAGATATGAACTACCCCATTGCCTGTTTGGGGTTTGTGATTTTTTTTAATGCAACATGGATTAGCTTGTTTTGTGTTAATGCATAAAGGAAGATTATAAAATACTGTTGACCCTTAAGCAACCTAGGGTTTAGGGGTGCAGACTTCCGCCTCCAGCTGATGGTAACTTATAGTCAGTCCTTTGAATATACATTTTCTGCCTCCATGGATTCACGTAACATATATCTGTGGTTGGTTGAATCCATGGATGAGGAACCTGTTGATAGACAAAAGTCTGCTTCTACATGGACCTGAACAGTTCAAACCCATATTGTTCAAGGGTCAGCTTGACTTTAAAGGGACATTGGGATGACAGTCCCACATGGAAGACATTTCTTTCTTGATGACCTTTGCTGATGACTGTGTGCTTGGCTCATATTGAAGTTAGATTACTCACTGCTCCTCAAACCCGAACTTTCTTTGATTTGCTATTCCTTTTACTCCAGCTCCTCTCAAAGGCCATAGAAATAGGCAATGCTAATAATGATGAGACTTTAAAAATAGCTAAGACTCATGGAATGCTTGTCTTGTGTCAGTACTTTGTTTTACACATATTTTATTTTTCCTTGCAACAAACTTAAAAGGTAGACTTTTTTAATAACCCCATTCTACTGAAGTTAAACAGCTGTCCAATCTCATTCAGCTGGTTAATGAAGGAATTCAAATCCAACCCAAGTCAAACTACACTATGACTACTACAGCTACTACTACACCTCTCCTGCTTCTCCTCCCACTACAAACACCCCCACCCCCACCTACTCCCACTACCATAAAACAAGTTATTATCACTCTAATGTCTACAAAGCCACAGCTACTGCTGTTGTTGCTAGTAGACATGAACACATTTCTGTCAAGTCACCTTAATGTCAGCGATACAAATAATCCTGAATGTGAAGCAGATCTGACGTTCTATTTGTTAATGACACATCAATAACTTCTCATACTTTTCTACCAAAATAGCCCCAGTGAGGCAAATGTGAATAGAGGGCTAGGCATGGTCCCATAGAAACCTGTCTCTTCAAAAAGAAAACAAAACCCTCAAACTAGAAGTATCTAATTTTGCATTTTTTTTCTATAAAACATAATTGCCAAGAACTTGGAGGAAGAAGTAAAGATAGTGCAGCCTCAGCTTTCAGCAGAGCTCATGTGCCGTGCTCAGAGTGGGCAAGGCGTGGTGGCATGGTGGGATGCCGGGATGCCAGGAAGAAGGCAACAGCGCCTGTTTTCCTTGGCGGCTGACTGTTGCAGCTCTGCAATACTTATTTGCTAATGAGGTGCCTTTTAGGAATGATGTACTTATTTCCATTAGCCAGTCCTCTTCATAGAAAGTGCTGGAATAGGAGAATCCCTTACAGGCTTCTCTCTGTTTCTTTAGTCTTGTGTAATCCTGGTCAGTCCATGCCCGGGCACTGAAAAATCACTGTGAAGTGCTCTCTTATTAGCACAACAGGGCATGGAAGTGTTTCATGGAAGTGGATTTTCCAGATAACTGAAGTTTATCCTGCTAAACTGCAAACTTTAAACAAATTACCATTTATATAAAACCTTCTAAAATACATGACAACCATCTCTGCCTGCTTTCCAAATCAAAGTACAGTGAATATATTTTACTTTTATCTTGATGACTCACAGGACTCTGAACATAGAATCACAGGATGTTAGAACCTGTGGGCCTCAATGAAGACCATCTGGTTCAACACCCTCATAATAGGCAGGAAGGGAATGAGGCCCAGATTGCTAGTGTGACTTTCTGGAGGCTGCACAGTTGGGCAAATATAAACCTACATAAAAATTCAACCCTCAGCTCTTAGCTGCGTGCCCTGCCCGTTTTATCCTAGATGAGAGGTTCTGTAGGTAGTAGGGTTTTCATCTCTTCAATCAGAAGCTTCAAACTACAGTGTTTATTAAGTTGTTGTTTTCTGATTTTCGTATTTTGCCCTGTAAACTCCCTAGTTGAAGTCAGTTTTCATTTCTTGCTTTCACAATGTATTATCTTTACCTTGTCTTCTTATTTGGGCTACCTCTTTAAAATGGTGGTAGTGAACAGGAAACAGGGACTTAAAATTTATGTTTAGTGAATTAGTGTTACTTTTTAAAGGAGTTTTATTTTTTAAGATTTATTTATCTATGCATATGGAACTGGGGTACAAGCCAGAGGTGCGGGGCGGTGAGAGGCTTCACCAGAGACAGACTTGGAAGCAGAACAGGCTGACTGACGAAGTACACAGCTGAGGGGAGCAGCAGGAGGGTCAGGAGAGTTTTGCTGCGCCATGTGGGTCACCTCTGGGCCTGGGGATTCAACTCGCACTGAAGCGGCTGAGGCTCCTGGCAGACCTCGTCTTAATCCGTTGCACCTCCAGGGAGGGCCCCTTAAAGCAGTTTTAAGTGCACAGGCTAATTCAGTGGAGAATATGGAGTGTTTCCCTGTGCCCCCCAGAGTGGGGCTTTTTATACTGTCTTATGCCTCCCACAGTTTAGCAGTGTCTGGTGTACAGGAAACATTGCCAAAATAATTGATTCTATCATCTGGCAGAGAGCACCAGACTATAACAAGGTTCTGAAGAGGGCCTAGGGAACCAGGTTATAAAGAAAATATTTCAGCTTTGTGACACCAATTTGACTACTCAAAGCCATAGCTTGCATTCTTTTGAATTTTCAGGTCATTCTGGATAATTAAAACCCATTGGAAAAAAGAAGCATCATTATAGTAAGAGTAAGTACCAACAGCAACAGCATTCTGCACGAATGATACTTTACAATTAGGTTTGGGAGTTAGATTTTGAACTAATTATGCCACCAGTACCTGGCAAGCTCAAGTTTGCAATTGTAATCTAGCTTCTAGGTCAGAGGTGAACTGTAACCTGGTGTCTGTCATCACACTCCCTATTGTAACCAGCACAGTGCCTGGTTCATGGGTAAAGCCCTAGCCCTGAGAGGAGATTTTGATCTGAATCCTGAAGAGAACATTGAAGTAAACCAGGCAAAGGGAAGAGCTACCTTACAAAAAGCACTTTACAGAGGGGAAATCAGTTACAAAGTCCATTAGGGAGAAAAGGCCCTTGAGAATGAGGGGACTGTAGTTCGAGGTGAAACCAGAGAAATACATGAAACAGAGACTGTCATGGAGGACCTGAGAAATTTCCTATGGAGCAGGAGTTTTATCTGGAAATACAATACAGAGTCATGGGAGCTTTTAAAGTTGGAGAATTTACATGGTCAGGTTTTAGAAAGATCACTTGGGTTTCACGATGGGAAGTCTACTCATTCTACACCTACACACTGAGGATTGACTTCTGCTAGGCCTTCTTCCCAGAGGTGGAGATAAACTCTGAATAAGTCAGGATCCCTAGTCGTAGGGACCTCATAGTCCAGTATGTTAATATGTATGGTGGTAACAGTGGAGGTGGGGACAGGTAGAGGCTTATCCTTTTATTTAGCGACAATGGACCTGAGAAGACATAGATTAGGACAATAGAAGGAATTATTTGGAGTGAGTGATCAGGAAGACTGACAGTGGGGAGACCAGTTAGGTAACTACAGATTTGCAAATGAGAGGTAAAGAGAGGCTGAAGTCAGGTAGAAAGAGTAGTAATGGAGAAGAGGGATCCAAACTTGCTCAACACAGCAATATCTAAAGCAATAGAACCTGTAAGACAGAAATAGTAATTATAGGCTATGTAACTAGTCCCTAGAAACTTAGGAACTTTGTACAGGATATTACAGAGCAGAGGACAACACCTTTGTTGCATTCTGCTGGCCAGCGAATGGAGTTCTGAATGGACTCAGCAAAGAAAAGGGAGTCAGGCAGGGAAGGAAAAGAATCTGTCTGAATCAGTCTTCAGTTGCCTTTGGGCAAGTCCTATCACAGATGGGAGGCTCTGTTTTGGGGAGGTTGGAATAAGGGGTCCCATGTATCTGCTTGACTACACCCTTGATTCAAATGCTGCTAGGTCAATTTCTCTTCAACTCATGTCCAGTCAAAATCCCGCAGCAGCAAAATGTCTCAGATTGAAGATCAAGTTCCTCCAGAAATCATTGCTATGGGTGATGAAGTGGTAGATTCCCCAGGTTCAACTGCCCATGTGGCATGGAATTGCAGGAACTTCATGTGCCAAGCCACTAGTGTTCACATGACCCAACTAGAAGCCATTGCAGCAACTTCCTGCTCCTCTTCATCCATTTGTTACACATATATTTACTACCTATGATGCTTCAGTTATTCTTTAGCCACTGAGCATATTATATGGGAAAGGACAAGGTCCTTCTCAAGGTACTCATTGTCTTTTTAAAACATAAATGAGTGTGTAGTGTTTCAGGTGATGGTAAGTGCTAAAATGGAAAGTGAAGAAGAAGGTATTTAGGGACATATGACACAGTGGTATTTGACCAGAAATCTCAGTTAAGGGAGGGAGTGAGCCTTCTAGATATCTGAGGAAAGAGATTACAGTCTGAAAGTGAGAAGTGCCTGATGCAAGGTTGTGTTTGGTTTATTTGGAGTAGGGCAAGAAGGGAGGGAGGCCAGAGGAGGTGAGTCAGGAATGGAGGTAGGAGGTGACCCAGAGAGACTGTGAGGACCAGTTCGTGCGAGTTGAGTGAACCTTGAAAAAATTGTGGCTTTATTATGCATGCAGTATGGTTCTCCTAGAATATGTTGAACAAGGAAATGATGCAAAATAACTAACATTAAGAAAATTATGTTGGTGGTTCTGTGAGGAGAGAAATAGAGGTGTCACAGGTGAAAATAGGGAGATGCATAGAAAGTGGCTGCAAAAGCCCAGATGAGGCTTGGTGATGGCTTGGTGGAGGCTAACAGCAAGGGCAGTAGGAATGGGTGGATTCCCTGTCATTCAAAGGCAACACCAACCCTATGTGATATTGGGTTGGAGGTGGGGAGAAAGAGCAAGAAGTTCGAAGATAATTTTAATTTTTAGCAAGAAGTACTGGACAGCTGAATTGGATATTTTTTTGGAAGGGGGTAGACAGTAGGACAGAAAGGTTGGAAGAAAAAAATGAGTGTGACTTTGGTTATGTGAAGTTTGAGGTGCCTGTTAGACATCCAAGCTGCAGTGTCTGCTTGGCAGAGATAAAAAGTGTCTGCTTGGGGAGGAGTCATGGCTCTGAGGTTTTCACTTTCTAGTTGGAGCCTTGTTCCAGAGGCCACAGGAAGAAAGTATTTCAAGGAGAAAGGCCTAATAAGCTCTGTCTGATGCTGCTGCTATAAGAGTTTAGATGAGAGCTGAGAAAGGAACATTGTCAAGATGGAGATTAAGAGCAGGTGCAGCTGAATGATGGGAACAAAAGTTGTGTCAAGGGAGACTGGCAGAGAGGAATTTAACTCCCAAGTGTAAGTAAATTTGTTTGAAACTGAGATTTGCTATAAAAGGGGCAGCCAAAAAAAAAAAAAAAAAAGGAAAATGTAGTTGGAGAGGGTACCTGGATGGAGTTTTCTAGAAGCAAGGTGATGTTAGAATATATTTGCATGCTAATGGGAAATATTGGGCAAGAAAATGCCATCAGGTATGAGAGAGAGTGTGCAAAATCCTGAAGTAGGCAAGAGCAGAAGAGTTCTGGGATACAAGGTTGGCCTCTGATGAGGGTGGAGGGGGGATTAATTCACCTTAGCAGGAGGAAAGAAAGAGCACAGGGGTACAGTTGCCAGCAGGAGTGGCTATGGAAAGATGTGGATCTCTTCTGGCTACTTCCATTTCTCAGTGACTGAAAAGCTAGGTCACAGTTCAGAGAAAGGATAGCATGAGAACTGGAAATTTGAGAAAGAAAAGAAGATATGGGCTATTTCTCTAGAGGGTGGGATGCAGAGAATGGATTAGTGAAATATAACATGTATGTCAGAAAGTGTTAGAGTCCCACAGTCCTGAATTCTAAATGAAACCAATAAGTGTTTACCGTCTTAGTGGCTTAAGTGCCAGTGATTTAGGGGCAGGTTCATGGTAGAGACTGTAGTTAATCAGGGTTGGAGGTAAGGGAGGTTAGGATATGTGCAATAGCTAGTAACATTGATGGGATGTGGAATCTAAGTTAGAGTGGAAGGGACAGTGCAAACACGGATGGGTTCAGTGGTTGCTGGATTTGGGGTGCCAGAGGGAGTGAGCCAGTAGGTGGACCTCAGAGAATGGGACTCTTCAACTTGAGCCATCATTTGAGCCATAGGAACAGTGCCGCCATTTGTTACAACAATGCATGAAGTAGTAAGCTGAGACCTGGAGGAAGATTAGATCAGTGCAACTGAAATGACAATGCAATTGAGAAGCCAAGATACTGGAATGAGTACAACGTAGAGATAAAAATCTCCAGAAAGAGTGGTAGAGAGTGGTAGGTAAAAAGAAGTCACCGGTGGGTCTGCAGGTAAGTGCATCAGGTAGAATGAACAGGAGGATAGATGTTGAGAGCATGACTTTGAAGGAGTTGTGGTTCATGGGATGGAGGGAGAAACTTTGAACCTCACAGAGTACCCTGTATATCTCTTCTTGATCCTATCCAATTCTACATTTTTATTAGTCTGTGCCCTTATTCTTTCTCTTTTACAAGCCCCATGTTCTCCCTAAACTCTGAGCTTGTATGTTACATGGAGTGTGTCATCATTTTTAATCATCACAGTGCCTAACACAGTGCTTGATCTATAACAGGCAATTATCATTTGTTGAATTAGATTGCACCAAATGTGGAAATTTAAAGATCAAGTGACTAACAACTTCAGAGGATACAATATTGAAGTGGAATTTACACCTAGATTTATTATGTGTACTAAAAACACAGCACTGTCAGCTAATCATGTAGTTCCAATTGTTTCTAGAGTTCAAAGACATTAAAAATATAATTTGATCATAAATATTGCAAAGAAAGGCCTGGGGCCATTCTATTTGCATGGAAAGGTGCTGTTTCCTTGTTTCTATACTGCAGGAATAAAAATGTCTGGGAAGAAGCACCGTTTACTACCTTTGACCATTTCCTGAACTGGCCCCCATCCATAGTTCACCTAAAATTGCTCTTTGAAAGCTAAAGAATAGCTAATTTTTATTTTGCAGGAAGCATTCTACCCCTACTTTACCTAGGGCAAATCAGGCAGTGCAAGAACACTACTTTTGATCATATTCTCACTGTGTAATGGCATTGTATATGATGAATAATAAACATCACAAGAAAAGAGAAATTTTGATTGAAACTGTAAACTCAACTTAGATATGCTCCCATATCTTATTTCTGCAGCATATAAATGTAAATTGTAAGGGTGAAGAACTGTTTTATGTGAGGTCCAAAATTGCCTTTGAAAACCATGATGCAGTGTCAGCACTTTGGTTCTACCATAGGTACTGGAGAGAATGTGTCTGCACACGCTATCGCTTTCCATGGGCAATTCACATTCTCCTTGTGTCTTTCAATTACCGCTGGCAAAAATGCATAACTAATCAACTTAGATCAAAGATACTTGATTTGTACTCTTTCTTTCTCATCCCTGTCACCTCTTTGCTCTCACTCTTCTTCCCCTCTCTCTCCTCTTTTCCTAGACACTCATAAACCAGAATCACTTAAAGATAATAGCTCCTTCAAAAATGCAACTCCACAGGATTTAATTAAACCTTAAGTCCCACACTGGCCTGGGGAGGCTGAAGTAGTATGAGATGAATCTTTGTTCAGAATGAACATGGGATTCTAGTGGCTTACGGTGTCAGAGACCAAGTGCATTAAGAAAGAGAGTTGGCTTGTCACTGATCATCTGAATTCAATGAATTAAACAGTGGACTCGAGAATTAGCACTCCTCCCTTTTGTGTGACCTTGGGTCTGGCAATGTCCTTCCTCTTTGTCTGTGGAGTGGCTTTGAATACCAACCTTAAACTCCTGTTGTTGATTAGAAAATAATCTTTTAAAACTGGGACGCCCTACCTTTTTTCTTTGTTTTATAAAGGCTGACTAGCAATATTGGGTGTATGTCTGTTTTAGATATTTAGGTAAAGATGGCAATAATTTCATTAGTGGGCAACTCTATCTCATTATATCTTCTAGACTCCCTGAGCATGATAAATTAATAAAGTAAGGAGTAGAGTCAATGAAGACAAAAATTGCTATATATCCTTTGTAACTGTACTTTGGGAAAACTGCTTATCTAAAAATACTATTCTTAAAATTTCCCTGGTTGGCAGAATTGTTAAAATAGCTAACAATGACATAACAATTTTTATTTGCTAGAAGTCACTAAGTTACTGTATAGTGATCGTTTAAGATCACTATACAGTAACTTATGTCCCACAATAATTCTCTGGGATATATGCTGTGATTATTTCTATTTTTCAGATCAGGACAGAACACTTACATAATTTGACCACAAATCTGAAAAACACATATTACTAGGGCTCTTCAGTGACTGAGAATCCATAGGAGACAGACAGACAGACAGACAGACAGACACACATATGTAATATATATGTAAAGAGTTTTATTATTAGGAATTACTATGCATAATTATGAAAGCTGACAAGTCTCCAGACATGCAGTTGACAATCTTTAAACTCAGAGGCGCTGCAGTGAGCTCCAGGCTGCAGGCGGGCAGGCGCATGGCCCAGGCAGAGCACACGTTTTCACAAGAGTACCCAGGCTAGAAGAACTAGGCGTCCCAACTCGAAGGTCGTCAGGCAGGAGGAGTTCCCTCTTCCTCTTGGTAAGGTGAGCTTTCCATGTGTTTAGGCCTTCAGCTGATTGGGTTTGGGTTTCAGGCGAGGGAGAACACTGTGCCTAGTCTGGCAGTCCACTTGATAAGCTCACACAGAACATTTGTACAGATGTGCCCAGAACAATGCTTCACCCATTATTTGGCCAGCCTGTGGTCCTGTCAGGTCAACACATAGAATCTTCCATCAGACATGTAAGTGACTCGTCGGGGGATTGCCTAGGCGCTGGGTTCTAGAGCTCAGACTTTTGTCTTCTACTTACAAGGCCTTGAGGGACGCAGTGATTCTTCCCATCATCTACTTAAACGGAAAGCCAAACAGTACTCCTGCTCAGGGAATCATAAATATTTTATAATTTTCAAAATTATAATATACCTATTCTGTTCTCCCACACAGCATGCTACAGTAAGAGGACATTACTAAGAAAGTGTTTCCTCCTGGAATGTTTGACTTTCTCCTCAGGAGATCTTGCTTTGTCTTTTATTATTTCAAACTGACCCAAACAAGATGTGTGGTTGTCTCATCCCAAACTTCAAACACTCGAAATCTTATGTTTTATAAACCACAGAAAGGAAAAAAGACATTTTTTACTTTTGTTACCTAGATCTTTAGAGAGAGCTGTAAATGGACCACAGGTCTGAAGGCTGGAACTTACTTTTTGTTTTTTTAAAGATTTATTTATTTTATACATACAGAACTGGGGTACAGGCAAGGTGAGTGAGAGGATTCACCAGAGGTAGAGTGGGGTATAGGTCAGGCAGATGGTCAATGTACCCTGCTGAGGGAAGCAGTGGGTGAGACAGGAGAGGTCTGCTGCACCATGTGGGTCACCTCCAGGGCCCGGGATGGAACTGACATTGAGGCAGCTGCTGCCAGCCTGCAATGCTGCACTTTAACCCACTGTGCCACCAGGGAGGGTCTGAAGGCTGGAACTTTCTGCCTGGTTCCATTTTTCTGGGAATATAATACTCTGTGGAAGAGGCAAAAACCATGCTCTCTCATGTTTTATACTTAATACAGTAGAACAAATATAAACATATATAAAGGAATGTTCATAGAGATAAAAGTTTTATTACAACAATTGAGCTGGGAAAAGGAGGAGATGAAAGCTGTAAATGAGGTGGGGAGTGAGAGGAGGTTTCTCTTAGAAGGTGTGAAACAGATTTGTGTGAAATAACAGAGGGAACCATGAAAGAACCTGAGAAAGAACCTTTTAGATGGGAACTAGATGAGTCAAAGCATTGAGTTAGAAGTGTCTTCTGTGTGGTGAAGTATAGCATGATGGGAGTAAAATGAACAGGAGAGGGAGGTAGCAACTCAGAGAGGTAGGGTCTTTTGGTTAATGGACAGAACTATGGAATTTATGATGGGAAGATAGAGGATTTTGACCAGGAAAATAACATGATCTGACTCATATATAT
>NW_004567113.1:28672704-28710674 GCF_000260355.1 Condylura cristata | reverse complement strand
ACTCGTGGGTTTATATCTGGGTTTTCTATTCGAATCCACTGGTCTGTATGTCTATTCTTATTCCAGTACCATGCAGTTTTGATTATTTGACTCATATATTTTTTAAAGATTTATTTATTTATGCATGCAGAACTCAGGTACAGGCCAGAGGTGCAGGGGCAGTGAGAGGATTCACCAGAGACAGAAAGGGGAGCAGAACAGGCTGACTGACAAAGTACACTGCTGAGGGGAGCAGCGGGCAGGTCAGGAGAGGTCTGTCGTGCCATGTGGGTCACCTCCTGGTTGGGGATTGAACTCATACTGAGTGGCTTCAGCGTCTTAGTGCTGCACTTTAACCCATGTGCCACCAGGGAGGGCCTGACCTGATTCCTATTTTAAAGGATGCCTCTGGCTGCTCTAATAATGGGTTGCAAACAAATGTGGCAGCAGGGAGATTAGTTATGGAGTTGTTGCAGCATCCATGAGAAGTGCTGGTGGCTTGGCCAAGGCACAGAAAGGGTAGTTGCAGTTATTCTGATCTGGGCTCTTTTCAAAGGCAGCAGTGAGAGGGCTTTTCAATGACTTCACTGTGTGGTGTGAACAAATTCTGTACACACTGTACAAAGATATTAAAACTTGGCAGATTTGTGTGCAAAAGAGTGGGTTGGACTAAATGGTATCTGAGTTCTGTTTCTCCAACACAATGATTTTAATCACATTTACTACATACTCCTTGAGATATAACAACACTCCACTATTTTATCAGCTGCTGTTAAACTTTATTCTTTCAGCACCTAAACTCAGCATATCTTCTTTTGATCGAGGGAAATTTTTAATAGCAACATTATTGGTCTACCAAAACAGAAGCCAGTAAAAGAAAATGAATGACTTTCTGTGTACTCATGAAAACAGTAGGAAAATGTATAAGAAATTACAAGAAAAATTCTAAGATGTATATCTCTGTTAAGTAAATAGGGGAGAAAGAAGTCCATGAAGAAGAAAAAAATACATAACATAATATGTAAATGGTTTTCAGGGAAAGACCAAAGAAAGGATTATTTCATTTAGCTGCACCAGTGAAAAATCGCCTGGCTTTGTATCAGAAAAAAAAAAAAATCCCTAAAATCCACTTTTAAAAGTGCTTGCTCCATATATTATGCATGACATTTCCAGGCTGCCAAATTTCTGATTGAGCTGGTGATTAGAAGACAATGCATCACCTTCTTTTTTCTTTTCTTGGAGGCAGCTCTGTTTCTGCTCTCCTGAAAGATGGGAACAGAGCAATGAGAGAGAGAGAGATCGAGAGAGAGAGAGAGATGCATCAAAGAACTGACTGGGTTAAAGAGAAATACCTAGCGGGAATGTGTAGTAGTAAACACAGGAAGAGTTGGCAGAAGGGGAAAGGAAAATGAGAGGTGGCCTGAAAGTGGTTTTACCTGCAGTGTTGAAGGTCAGCAAGATGTCAGGCATCAACTATACCTGAGTTAATTGTGCCTGATGCCAGATGAAATAAAGCTCTGTGCTCTGTGTGGACGGCTCCGAAGAGAGGCTGCTCGTTTTCAGCACACATGCTTATACCATGTAACTTAATTGGCCTATTGAGGCATGAGGGCTGCTGTGAGTATTGGTGAGTGTGTGAGTTAGGGTTAAATGGTATAATTTACCATGATTGCTTTCCATGCTCCCCATCAAAGACCACTTCTGAGCAATCAGATTGTGCTCCTGCAGGACTTGGGGTGGCACAGGTAGGCATTATTTAATTCATCTGTGAGCAAGTGAGCAACAGAGGGAGATAAAGTGGGTATTAATCAGAACCATATGAGCTTTGGGATGTCTGCATCTAAATCAATCCAAGGGATCGTCTGGGAAATCAACTCCCTCTTTTCAGCTGGCTTACACATTTTATTCTGGCGGGGGGATATTAGAAGCTTTTTTTCAATCACTTTTTCCCAGTTTGGTTCATCCTAATAAGCTCCAGAAAATTTATAAGTCAGGAGGAATTTGCTCTGACTGGAACTTCATTGCATGGTCTCCGAATACTGATGGCCAGTAAATATTACAAGGACATTATCTGATAGCCTGAGGCTTCTCAGAGAGCCTCTGAGACAGGAGTCCCAGTACCTCCCTAGTCATACAGTGTGGTTACGCCAGTCTGGAAGCCTAGTCAATACAGGTGACAGAGAGCCCTGGAGATGGATAAAATGCAGAGCCAGGAGCATAGTGCCAAGGGATTTTGCTCTGGGCTTAATATGCCGTGTGGAGACAGATGAATTCATCAACAGCCGTGATTTTTGATTATAGAATACAGGCAACATCTAATAGGCCTTCAAAGAACATTTTAAAGATGGAATGCTATCCTTCCATTCATAGTCTTTGCTCACAGACTTACCTCCAAGCCTGTCCTCACATATCCCTACACACATGCTGACCTTCGAGAATGGTAGCTCCGGCAGTGAAACCCTTGCCAGTGTAAGCTATTCCCACTTGGGAGTACTGGACTTCAAGCAGTCACGCCAGTATTCCACTCTGTGTACATATTGTTTTTGAAATATCATTGAAATGAAAACATGCATTATAACATTACAAGTATAACACCTACAGATTCCTAAAAACATATCTCTGGGTTCCCAGGAGTTGACGAGAAGAGTCACTGGACTGTGGGATTTTTCTAAAATAAATCCTGGGACATGTAAACTCCTCCTTGAGAGTCATTAGATAGGCTTGCTGGTAGGCAAATGTATTTTCTTTGGTCTCCGGGGTGCTGTGAGTCGAGGCTCCTGCACACTTAATGCTTGCCCTCCAGTGTCCCCATCATTTTGTGCCCTCTTCTGTTTCAAGGAATTCTGCACAGCTAATAGGCCCTAATAGGCCATCTTAGATGGTCAAGTATATATATATATATATATATATATATAGTTTGCTCAGGGTTAATGAAAGCTGATAACTTCTAAGATAAATTTATAGGATTCAAAGCTTTGAGAACATGGCTTCATTTTTTTTTTGAACATGGTTTCAAATTAATAAAGATAAAAAAATCCAGATGAGACAAAACATTGGCTTAGCTGAGTGCTAAAAAGTTCTAATCAAGGATATATTCATCAATGAGGATTTTTAGTTACTAAGTTCCATATCCATTCTAGAATGGCAAAGCATCTCTTCCCAATTGGCTGTTTTTCCCAACTCATCCTTTTCTTTTGGCATTGTTGTTTATAGACATCAATAAAGATGGTTAAGATGTATCCATCACACGTATTTTTGTAAAGGTGTTTATTGTGAAGGCACACTTCATTTTCCCAATGCAGCGACTCTGGCCATACATAAATCATGCTTCTTATGTTGTTGATGCAATGGGCTCCTCGAGACTTTAATGACTTCTACACCCTGTTGGGTTCATCTTCCTGTGTTTAAAAAAGAAAATAAAGACAGACAAAGAGAAAGAAAGAAAAGCTTTGATCATTGTCATACCTTGGGATAGGAGGAACGTAGAAGGGAACTAGAGAATTCATTTTTGAGAAATTCAGACAACAGAAAATATTGCATGTCTCCAAGTATTGCAGGACAACTATTGTGTTTTGGGTGTAAGGAGACACAGGAAAGAGAAAGAAACAGTATTTTCAGAGTTGCTCCCCAGGTTTGCTCACTTTGGTCATCCTTCTCTGGGGATTCTGATGCTTGTCTTATGTGAAAGGGCAGCACCTCCCATGCGCAGGGTGAGGCAGAATTAACCACATCCTTTCTGCAGTGGCTCAGGTTTAAACTAGGCAAGCCACATTCAGAGCCAGTGGACAGGTGCAGAACTCCCTCAGGGATAAAATTGAGGCCACAGAAAGAAGTGGTCTGTCAGTGTCCAGCAGCATCAGTTTGAAAACCTGTATGACAAAAATAAAGCATGAAAGCTGGAGCTTATTTTCTTCCTGCAGGCATTATTGCTGCCCACCAGGTCTGAGCTGCCAATGTTTCTCCTGAGAGCACTTCCCTCCTGTGTAGTGACTCCATTTCCAACACAGATCTTTGCATTACTCTTTGTGTTCTCGGTTAATGAATTATATTAAAAATACTCATACGAAAAACAATAATGGTGCTTTTAGACACATCACAAAGGCAGGACATTAGCGCTAGGTAGGCTTCATTAGTCGAACTCCGGTTTCCATAATAACTGAGCTCAGAGGGGAACTGTTTTTCATTCTACCCAGCTCTCTGACATGGAGATGAAAAGTACCTTCCGGAGTCTGCCTCATGCTCTTTAAATTGAAAAGAAAAGAAAAGATCCTATTGATTCGCTTAAATCTAAATCTTTCACAAAGATTTTCTAGTCTTGTCTTTCTTATTCTGGATTATTAAAATGGAACATTATTCTCCAGATCTGTCACCTTTCTATCTGCCTGTGAAATGTTCACTTTGTGGATTAATAAATAACAGTCAGCCTGCCCTCTATTTTAAACCTTGCCACTATAGGGGGTCTACAGGTCTGCACTTTTTCTATCATTATCATATATATTCAAGGAATACAAACTGACCTATATACTAATTGAAGGAAATGTTAAGCAGGAAGGTAAATTCTATGCAGATACTGAAAATCATTCCTAAAAGTATGTATTTAAATTGAAGATTTTCCCAGGATTGGGATTACATGAACCATGACTGCTCTTCAGTGGTGCTGAAAAGCATACAAGGACGCAGAAATATGCTTATTTTTAAGATGATGGTTTCATTTTTAATCCCTCAATGATCTAAAGTGAGTGGATATAGCTAACCCAGAAGTGCATGTTTTAATGATAGTTAATAAAGTCTGTTGCCTCTAGAGACACTTTGCATATAGAATTATTGACCCTATTTACTCCCAATGTGTTACTCCAGTTCAATTAATTATCTTAGGAAAGTGATTTAAAGTGAAGAGCTATTTCGAAATCTCTTGCGTGTTGAATTAGTGAGATAGTAAGAGATGATGTGTTTTTGTTAGGTGAAAGATTATCTAGACGAGGTCCCCATGATTTCAGGAGATCAGAATTCTGATTGGTGCAGAATTCTAATTGGGGTTCAATTTTGTGACTTGGCTTTAAAATCTGTCATTCCTGAGCTCAGATACCCATAATGATTTTTTATTACTGGATAGGTGGAACCTCCCAGTAATAAAATAAAAAGATAATTTGACTTCTACATTTACCTTAGACCCCATTTTTTGCACTTGGCCTCTTAACTTCGGGAAACACTGCTTTTGCTAAGCCTACCTACCATTCAGACTCTTTTTTTCTGAAAAAAAATTAAATTGAAACATAATTGACATATGATAGTATATTAGTTTCAGAGGTATACCATAATGATTTGATACTTGTATATACTGCAAAATGATCACCACAATAAGAGTTCACATCCATCATCAGGCATAGTTACAATTTTTTTCTGATGAGCGATTTTAAGATTAATGTTCTTTGAAACTTTCAAGGATACAATGTGGTATTATAAACTCTAGTCATTATGCTGTACATCATATTTTTTATCTTCCTGTTTTTCTTTAAACTTAGAATTTCCTCTTGCTCTATTTTCTCTGCTGAAATCCTATTTGAAAGGCCTAACTCAAGTGCATCACAAAACTATGGTCCACTTCTCTACTTGGAATGAATTGTCTGCTCCCCTTCATTCCTCAGGTCCACTGTTCTCTATCCGGCTGTGCGATAGAATTGCTGGAGTTTGAAAGGCTCTCAATGCTGTGACTCATCTCATACCTTTAACCTACTCAGTGACTAGCAAGAACTTTTTAAGGGTCTTCACCCAAACCTTTGTAGACACATGTGGCTCATATTTCCTTTTAAGGGAAACAGAAAGTCACCTGCTGATCAGAGTGAGTTTGGATGTGAAAGAATAGGGCAGCTCACTCCCTTGGAGGCAGGGGGATGAGAGGAGTCTTTGATGCGGCTGTTCCTATTCTCCACTGCTGTACCAGCCAGGTGAGCTTGGTTTTTGATGTGACCTTTGAGGTGCATGACAGACCTGTGTCCCACATTACCTCAATAAAAATAATAGAAAAAAAAAAAAAAAGGTAACTACTGCTTTATTTTAACAGTGCAAGTTTCAGTTGTTGAGATGAAGAGAAAGTAGAGCATGAGCAGGTGCCACACTGTGGCATGAGGCCTATTGCTGCCTGGCCCTAGCTGTCTATGGGGCTACGAAGGAGCATCGCCAGGTACCCATAGGCTTGCTTACATGGCACAGAGGCTTCCTAAAGGGGTGTCAGGAATCACTAGCACCTTTTATTTGCCTGCTCCCTCTTTCAAACTAGTGTTTCTCATGGTCACATTTTGGCCCATGGAGATCTTACTCGCTCTCAGTACTTGTGGGTTGTTAGATGGCTGTATGTGTGCCACTTGGGAAGACAGTTTCCATGAACCTGGGTGCGGGATTTGACTTCGGTAAAATCTAAAGGGGAGGAGCTAGCTGACACAGGTGGGTACCTAGAGAAAAAAATACACACACACACACACACACACACATATATGTATGTATGTATGTGTATATATAAGCAATGAAAGGAAGCTGAGAAGGTGCACAAGGCGTGTGATTCCAGACACCATCCAGGTGGAAATTTGATTTCGTTTCCCTTTTCTAATTAGTGTCCTAACATTGCCCTACCAGACTATTCCCAAGTGGCAGCCAGAATGACATTAAAAATCAGGTCATATATTAATCTGCTCAAACCTTCCAGTCGATCCTCATTGCATGTAGAAAAAAATCCAAAGTCCTCTTTATGGCTGAGAAGCCTATGCGAAAAGGCCTCTGGCTTCATGTCTGGTGTCTGTCCTCCTCACCCTTCCGCTCCAGGCACCTCCAAAACTTTGCTGTCCCTGGGCCACACCAAACTTGTTCTCATCTTAAGGTCTTCACACATGCTGTTTCCACTGCATGGACTCTTATCCCAGGTTTGCCCCGGCATATTCATTCCCTCACTTCATTTATTGTTTTGTCTTTTCCAGATCACATCTTTAGTGACTATACTAATGGAAATCAGAGCCATTTCTGTCCTGTTTCCCTTTATTCTGCTTAATTTTCTTCCTAGCATGTGTGTACCCAACGTTATATTATATATGTTTTTTACAATAGTGTGTTTCCCATGAGACTGTTAGCTCCATGGGAACTGGAACTTTGTCTTTTTCATTGCTGTTTCCTCAGTAACTAGAATAATGCCTGGCACACAGTAAGCATTCAGTATTTATTGAGTGAATTAATTCTGGAATAGGAAGCTTACATGCCAGAGGGAAAGAGAAAGTAGGAAGGGAAATAAGGGAAATGGGATGTATCATTTATAAGGATATATCTTCAGCTAGCTTTCTCCTTTTCCTTTTTTGTATTATAAAGAGATATATTCCCCACAAACAGAAGAAAGTTCTACTCTGCAAACATCAGCCATACAGCGCTAACAGTTAGCTTCCAGGGGCTGTTTCTCTTCATTCTTTATTAAGTGGCCCTGTGCATTGCTAGCCTCGTGGTTGCAAAGCTAGGCCAGGTCATTTAACTTGAGTAAAGTGCAGGAGGGGCTGGGACTGCAGGTGCCTGGCAATCTTAGGTTTTGGTGGGCTGATTCTGATCTGGCTTCTTGTGTGAGAGAGGCAGAGCAGAGCCCCTTGGGAGCCCACAGGTCCCGTGGAGAGAGAAAGGGCAGCAGGCAGAGCTGCTTCCTGACGTAGCCCCTCGGTGTGGGGCTGGTGTGTGAGAAACACAGCTTTCTGAAGGGTAATAAGAAGAAAACAGTCTAATAAGGACTCACATTGCAGCATCTGTTTCATTTGGGTAATTTCAGATGGCAAAAACCCACATCCCAGAATGACCAGAGCGCCTATCATCTTACAGATGATTACTGCAATGTCTCCAAGCACCAGCACAATAATTAATAGACTGTAAGGGCTAAGAAGAAATAGGGTCTTTATTAAGCTCTGGAAACAGCATTCCTTTAGGGCAAACTGACACAGAAGAAAACAGCATAATGGTCTCACTTTCTTTTAGAGAAGCCTAAAAAGTCTTCTTTTTCTTTCTGTTTTACTTTTGAGTTGAGGATTTTCATTTGTCTGTTAACCTTTTCTTATTTCACATAGCTACATGACATGAGAAAAAACTACCTCATTTAAAGACTTTACATAGATAAAAATTGGAATTTCAAAGATAATCCCCAGACCCCATTGCTACTAAGATCTTTTCCCAAAGATAGAGCTGATTGGAAAAGTAGCACTTTTACTCAGAGTCTGTCTGGTTAGAAACACAAGTGAGATTGGAAGCTGCTAATTGTATTGCACAGATGATGAACTTGGAGGCCATAAAGAATACTTTCTCCACTTTTCCACTTCTCACAGCATTTCCATCATGCTTCCAGCAACTGCTTAATAGACTTATTTTGGGGGGGGGGGAAACCCCAGCATGACTATAAATGCAGACACGAATAGCAAAATAAGAAATGTAACTCTGGTTTTATAACATCAGGATTCCTTTATCCACAACTTTTATTTTCTTTTAAATATCCAAACAAAAATCCCTCTGAAGAGGTGTGAACCGATTCCCCTAAATTGTATACGGTGTTGTAAAATAAAATCAGACAAAATAAAACCGAGGGGGAGAATAAAAAGAAATAAAATTGAGCAGATATGGCGCTTGTCACCTGCACAACATGAACATTAAAAACCCTCCAAAGAACAAAAGCAAAATGATGGAGTGCTTCCTCTCGAGTCGTGTGAACTTAAGTGCAAGCTGAATGGTTTCTGTCTCTTTGTCAAGCCCAATTCTTATTTGGAAAACGCTGTGCAGTAAACAGAACACTTTGGCATAAATTATCTCATTTGTTCCTCAAAATAATCCCCTCTCAATTGAATCCTCAAAGCTTCCTCAGACCCAGGGAAATTCAAAGTATTTCACTGTCACTTGGAGACAGAACCTGTTCTTGGAGATGGAGCTGGACTTTTCTTTGCTATTGGGTCATCATGGCTTTTCTGCTGGGTAGCAGTCTGTGCATGCTTGTGTGTTTGTTAAGAACACTATACACACACTCAGTTGTCATAATCAGGATAAGGATAAGTTATGCTGTGGTTATAAACAACCCCTAGGTCTCAATGATGAACCAGAAGAAAGGTTTGCTTTTGCTTATAAAGGTGACTGCCAGTGCAGATCGTCTTCTAGGGTGACTCAGTGGCCTGTGATGAGTGCTAGCCACCCTTTGACCACACCTCCTTGGCCATTGCTGCTGGCATGGACTGTGCTGGGAAGTTCCTACTAGCAAAGAAATGTTTTGTCTTGCAAGTGACACATTCACTTCTGCTTACCTAATGTCTGGGCATGGAAGTATAGTTTTCCTGTGTACTAGGAAAGGGAGGAAAAATCAGACATAGTGGGTGCATAGGGACCCCAACTATATAGGTTTTCTTTCTGCTGATCAACAAAGAAGCACTCAGTTTGCCCCAGAGTAGACCTAGCCTAACCTGTCAAGGGTTGTGGCCTCCTTCCATCTGCTGTAGACATATTATCACTGTTGCTCAATAATGGCAGTGACAACTCATTTTTTGGTGGGGATCCACTTTTTCTCTGATATCAGGTAGTGGTGGTCTCAATATGCTGCAAAAAGCAGGTAGTAAGTCCAGTGAATTCAGGGGGCACAGAAAGTTGGCCTGGCCACTTTCATAGTGTGCAAGAGAAATACCTGGGTGACTGCAGTATTCATTTGCATCAGTGAACACCATGAGAAAGGTGGTTTGGTCACGGCCTTTCTTTGTGCAGTTTTGGAGAACTGAGAAAACAGCAGAAGCAAGAAAGCAGAGGTTGGGTCCTCCTGGGTTATGCCTGTGCTTGGAGCCAAATTGTTGTTTCTTGCAAAGGTAATGTCCTTCCATGTGTTGATCTTACAAAGCTTGTAAGGTTGGCTTAACAAACTTTGGTGACGCAAGAAGAGGGTAAGCGGGACTATCACAAAGTGAACCCCCTTTGGATTACCTCATTCCAAAACAGGGTGATGAGGATTGAAACTGGTGCTTTAGTGGAAGATGGTAGAGGACTATAGTGACCATAGCAAGGGGAGAAATTCTACATTATAACACAAATAAGCAAGGATGTCAAATAATGGTACTTCATTACAAAAAATAAAGACAAGGAAAAAAAAGAGAAAATCTCAACCCTCCCTGCCCTCCCCGCCCCCAAATCTGACATTTGTTATTGTGAAATGTGTGTAAAAATCACTGGGATAGCGTCAAATTTCAGGTCTTGGCCTTCAACATTTCTGATTGGTTATAGAACTTAACAAACTATATCTTTAAGAAGAATCTCAGTTGATTATGTGCTTGTTGACCGACAGGCCACGTTTTGAGAAAAACTGAATTCCAGAAAAGAACACGGATTGGCTGGGAAATGGTCAGACTTGTGAATTCTGAATAACCCTCAAAAATATCTGTATTGTCATGTAATTTGTTCAGTATTCATACAGAGGGCTTGGAAAACAGTCTGCATAGTAAAAGCACAACAGGCTTTCCGAGATTTGACTGCTAGAGACTGCTGTAAATTTTCTAAATTATCTGTACTGAAGCTTTAGGCATTTCTTCTAGTTAATATTGAGGCTTCCCACCCACTCCATTTACTGGTGCCCTTTAGGACTGTAGAAGGAGTAGCTGGCCCTTGATGAGGACAATGGAAAGCAAGTTGAATGAATCCCAGAATGGCATATTTTACTTAAAAAACATGCATTATGCTCTTTTCCAAGTAAACTGCACAGAAAAATGTAAATGAAGCATAAAGCTCTTATGAATTAGGCCCTAAGCATTTTTCTTTTTAGCATATAAACTGCCACTAAGGATGTGATAGGAATGCATTTTCTACTATTTTTCAAACTGTAATTACGTTTTCCTAGTAAAACTCAAATACTTGATATGGTCCTGTTGCAACTGTACCAGACAGGTAATAATTGGAAAATTTAACGCAGAGTTTTATCTCTTAAATGCTAAAAGGTAGGGCTACTCACAGAATACAGAAGAGTTGGCATTAAATATAAGAAGTGTGGACCTGATGTTTCTCTATGATGTTAATTTTGCATCTGGCACTGTAGTGCCCTTTTCAATATATAAGAACAAAGACAATTCCTCCCCCAATGTCTGCCTAAAAGACCCTATAATCTCCATCTAGCATTAGTAGCTCCATTTTTTTCACACTTCAGGTTAGAATGTGATGAATTTAAGTCTCTGAACAATAAATTAATTTACTGAAGTTGCAGGGGAATAAAATGAAACAAAAAGAGGGACATTCTCTAGAGAGCACTATTGAATTGTGTCTCTAAAGACCATCAGAAAAGGGCCCACGACTAAACTTGTACTGAGAATTAAAACATTTGAGCAATGCTCTTCCCATCCATCATCAAGGTAGCCTTTGTTAGCCACCATCTCTTTATTACTATCTTTTTAAATTCAGTTTTTCTAAAACATTGATTATATTAAAGGTGTGTGAACTTACATGGATAACAAGGAAAGGCTCCTGAAATGTTCCGTGTGAATTGCTAATACTTTCTTTGCAGACACTGCATGTTAAATAGCTTTCATTCAGGTGCATCGTATGCAATTTCGATGGGAAAACAATATGTTTACAATTTAGGTCAAAGCCCAGCCCAGTCTGGATTATGATCTAACATTGTAAGATGCTTAGAA
The DNA here is from genome assembly GCF_000260355.1 of Condylura cristata. Lineage (NCBI taxonomy): Eukaryota > Metazoa > Chordata > Mammalia > Eulipotyphla > Talpidae > Condylura > Condylura cristata. The sequence goes on along the minus strand of NW_004567113.1, from coordinate 28,699,038 downwards.
GAGTGAAAATGCTGAAATAATTTCTCTTAAGTTCTCTTTTGAAACCCTCAGCCTGACTTTGCATTTTCTGCTAGGAAAACTTTGATGTTTTCTAGTGCATGTGAAACCAAATTCCATGGCCCTTTGATGATTTCTCATCTGTACTTGAATTTTTTATGGGTTTCTTCCAGACGGGGTGCATCTTGCTTTTGTGTTTGTCAAAAGCAATATTAATTTATTTTCACATGCCACCTTTCATGTCTCATTACTGCACACACTTCAATTACAAGGACTTACAGTGGAACAGCTTTGCGACCCTGAATTAAAGTTATGAATCTTGAGAGCATTTATTAACTTTTGATGCATAAAAATGTTATAATGATAAACAGTATAGCTTTAATTCTCAAACTAATGGTTGCATTCAGCGTTATCTAGTATGTCAGTCAGACTGGATATCACTTCATGTAGAAACATCTAACTTTGGACAGCTGGGAAGCAACAGACCCTAACGATCAATAACTCAGTTTTAGAATCAGACAAGTTTCAAATTTCTGTTCTAACATTTATCACTTGTCTTGACCTTGGCTTGTGTTCTTTGAGCCAAAGTGTAAGTGGGGAAAATAGCAATTATGTTTAAGTTCGGCTACTATATCAGATCGACTCAATATGTAATGGTACAAACAAAACAGAAAAGTTGATTTTGTTTGACTACTGGCACTGGGTAGTGACCAAGATGTTTCTTCTCCAGTTAGTAATTCTGAGATTCAGGATGACAGAAGTTTTGTAATTTTCAGTACGAAGCATCCGAGTTTGCTCTAGAGCCTTGTTTCTCAAATGTTTTTTCTTTTTTCCCCCTACGGAGAAAATTTAAATTAATTAAACTTAATTAATTAAAGTTAATTAATTTAATTAAATTTAAATTCTCCCTAACGAGAGAAATTAAATGCTAAGAAATAAGGATTTATCAGGCAGAATTAAGCTTTGAAGAGCCACCACCTATTGCAATATTGAAGAGTTTTTTTCAACCCTTCAAGCAGTCATTTTTCCTTCTTGAGAGCACTAACATCCCTACTGACAGTGCATGTGTTGGAAGTCACCTTCATCCTAGTATGCCAGAAGGGGAGAGGAGAATGTGGGAGCAAATCTGGGAGAGTCTGACTCAGGCTTGGAGGTGGCTACATTGCTTCCACTCATATTGCACTGGCTAGAACTCAGTCACACAGTCACCCTCCCCCCAAGGGGGGTGCAATCTAGATGTGTGATGAGGAGAAAGAGAATACATATCTGTTAGTAGATATCTAGTGATCTCTTTTCCTTGTTTTCTATGAATTGAGGTCAATACTTAACTAACGATTATAAACTATTTAACATCAGGTCTAGTACATTGCAAGCATTTATGCTTTTTTGAATCTGTTTAAGAACAAAGGCAAAACTAAAAAAAATAGATCATCTTCATGTCATTGAAATTATCAGAGAATGAAAGATATCTTAAGAGTTGAAAAGTACTTTAGAATCTATGTAGAACAACCTTATTGATGAAATTTTGCTGGAGAAGTGGGTAGTGCATTTATTTCCTCAGTTTGACTTGAATTACCAGAAAACTTTAATTTCAATCCAAAATACTTATCCTGAGACTTCCAACTGGCCTATCTTGCCCATTAGTATTTGCGTTGCGTTGCGTTGAAATTTTACTTCTGAATTCAATCAAGCGTTTTTTTTTTTTTTTTAAGATTTATTTATTTGTACATACAGAACTGGGGTACAGGTCAGAGGCTCAGGGGCGATGAGAGGCTTCACCAGAGACAGAGTGGGGAGCAGAACAGGCAGATCGAAGAAGTACACTGCTGAGGGGAGCAGCAGGCGGGCCAGGAGAGGTCTGCCATGCCGTATGGTCACCTGGGGCAGGCGGGAATCGAACTCATGTGGAAGTGGCTTTAGCTTCTCAGTGCTGTGCTTTAACCCGCTGCGCCACCAGGGAGGGCCCCCACTGTTGTTTTTTGAATATACCTACTATACATCTGAGAGCACGCTAAGCTTTGGAGATTCAAAATCAATTATAAAGGCTTGAAGATGCTACCCCCTTAAAAAGCAGAGACTCTTAGCTTTTTTTTTTTTTTTAAAGATTTATTTATTTATTCATACAGAACTGGGGTACAGGCCAGAGATGCGGAGGGTGAGAGGATTTCACCAGGGACAGAGTGGGGAGCAGAACAGGCAGATCGATGAAGTACACTGCTGAGGGGAGCAGCGTGCGGGTCAGGAGAGGTCTGCCACGCCATGTGGTCACCTCCTGGGCAGGCGGGAATGGAACTCATGCGGAAGTGGCTTAAGCTTCTTAGTGCAGTGCTTTAACCCGCTGCGCCACCAGGGAGGGCCCGACTCTTAGCTTTTACCATGTCTCCTGTCCCTAGCCTAACACTGGCACTTAGCAAATGGTCCCTAAATAGTTGTTGATTAAGTGGGTGCAATATGGAGATGGAAAAGAAAAGCAATGTTAGTCTAGTGAAATGACTGATATTACAGAGTCAGTGACTGAACTCTAAGAAGGCAGCCAGCAAAAGCACTGCACTCAGCTGGGGAAGGTAGTTGAAAGGAGGAGATATCTAAGCTGAGTATTGAAGGGTATGAGAATTTATCATGTTAAAGAATGAAGAAGGAGAGTTTCTAGAAAAGGAATAACATACTTACTAGAGACCTTAGAGATAAGAGAACTGGTCAAAGTAAGATATAACGGGTGAATAGTGTCTATCAAATCTTCGTGTCTGCAAGGAAAACCTAAGAATGTGAGCTTTTCTGAACTTTGCAGATGTAGTAGTTAAGCTAGAAAGAAGTCATACTGTAGTAGAGTGAACTGTAACTCCTCTGTGTTCCAATAAGAGGCCTGTAAAGACACACAGGTGTATATGGGGAAGACAGCCATGTGAGGGTGGAGAGAGTTTGGGGTCATGTGACTACAAGCCAAGGGAATCTAAGGAATTTGGGGAGCATATTTCAGGTGCTAATCCCTAGCCCACATATGATCTTTTAGAACATTGCCCATTTGCAAGCTGTGATAGTATGTGTATTTTTAGCATAATTGAGTTTCAAATTATATGCTTTTTGATAAACTTTCCAGAGCATATATTATTTCATGATTGGGCATTTGGCCTAATCATGAAGGAAAGTATACTTCCTTAGAGAAGAAAGGAAGTATACTTCCTTAGAGCCTTCAGAGAGGGCATGGCCTTGTCAAACTTGAGTTTCATTTCTACCCTTCATAATTGTAGGGCAATGCATTTCTGTGGGTTTAAGCAGCCCAGCTTGTGACAATTTATTATGGCAGCCCTGGAAAACTCACATAGGTGGTATTATCAAAGTCTAGTCATTGGAGTGGTGGAGAGAAGGGTGTCAGTAATCAGTAATGTTGTCCTATAAGACTCATGAAGGTGTCAGTGATAAAAATACAGTAGGGATTTCAAAGAAAACAGATGAACAGGTATTCTTTATACCTTCTGTAGGGGATGTTGTGAAGTACCTATGTCTGGCTGGATACTTCTGGTTGGTAAGTCCTTCTGCTATCAGGAGTTGAGCTATTTGCTTACTGAGATTCAGTTGTGTTGATTCCCAAATCCATTTCTTCCCACTGTACTTCTAATTATGTAATATATTATAGAAAAGTTATATATGTGGAGGAGAGTCATTGGTTTTTTGAAAAAAAAAATGGCATGCTTTGGAATGACTGGAGTGTGATTAAAAATTGGTAAGAACTGAGAAAACTTTGTAGTCAGATTGCTTTTCAATTATCTTACTGTTTTGCCTGTTTAAAAAAAAAATCAAACTTTCAATTGTGAAGGAGACTTTTTGATAGCGTTTTAAGCAAAAAGAACTGAGGAAATTTAGTCCATGAATACTTGGTTATATTTCATAGATGTTCACATGATACATACATGTTTGGAGTTTAGGTGAAATATTTCAGATATGTATTTGTTTAGTTTCCTACTTGAATCAATTTTTCTGAATGAACTGGATAAGAAAGTGTCTAGTGTGTACTGATCAAGTGACAGTTTTAGCAGATGTTGACTTTTGGGTTAATGAGAACTTTCTTTCAGTCACAATGAGTTTGGAACAAATTTTCTTCTCACCTGGCTAGTAACTGTTCTAGGAACTGGGATTTGGGTTCCCGGTGCCCTACATTCTGAAGTGGAAGTGGTGAATGCTATTTAAACAGCATTATAAGTATTGTCTTGTTTCTCAGACCTGGGAATTAATTTTACCCAGGGTCGTCGGTGCTATTACTGGTGGAGGCAAAAATGAAAACAGGTTCTTCTTTTGCTTTTTATCACATTCTTTATAGTGTACCTCACTAACACAAAAGGAATATAGTTGCCCTTTCATGGAAGCAGTGTTTTATTGCTAATTCTCTTTTTATTTCTTGAAAAATATACTTCAGGTGCTAATCCCTAGCCCACATATGATCTTTCAGAACATTGCCATTTGCTAGCTGCTATAGTATGTGTATTTTTAGCATAATTGAGTTTCAGATTTTATGCTTTTTTGATAAACTGTCCAGAACATGTATTAATTCATGATGGGGCCTTTGGCCTAGAATTAGGAAACACAGTCAAATGATAAAGGAATTTTAGCTTGCATTTGAAATCTTGTCTGGGATAATTCATCAATGAATAATTACAAAATTATTAATCAGTCAGCAGATATTGTTTAAATGTCTAGCACTTAAGTTGAAGTTTAGGTGAAATAACACCATGTAGTAGGCATGGTGCTAAGTGCTGGCATCTGATAAACATGAAGAAAAAGACTCCATCTAGGTCTGAACATTCAAATTAGTATGATCTCTGTTTTTGAGATTGAAACTAAGATTTCCAGGCACAGTAGTTGTAAACTTTAAAACCCTATTGGAATATTCAATACCGATAAATGCTATAAGGAGGAGAGAAAGTGCTAAAATTTAAGTTCCAACATTTAAGAAGTCATTTTCTCTGTTTAAAACCACCAGTTAACTGTTCAGGAGCATACAAAACACTTGGTTAAATATTCCCTTTGCGTTAGCATGATAAGTTGTAAAGAACATGACATAGAGAATAAGTAGACAGGGTTTCCAGACTTAACTCTGCCAATAACAGGTGCTGTGACCTTGGGCAATTCACTTTGATTTCTGGGTCCCCATATCCCTCTTTGCTACTGATTGGATGAGGTGATGTCTACAGTTTCTTCCTGTTGTAAAATTCTAATTTATTATAAAATTTCAAGGCTGTTTGAAGGACCCAGAGCATCCTTTATAGAATTTTTGAACTACTTCATTACCCTCACTGCACAGCATGCTATCTGAAAGTAGAGTTTTTTGTCACAGAGACATTATATGATTCAGTCTGCCTTCTTTCACCCCATTAGTGCTCCAGTTGGAGGGAACTGGCAAGAAAAGGCCAAGATCTTCTTTGCTGATATAAGGAACAGTTGAAGGAACTGGAAATGTTTAGCTTGAACTAACTTGTCGATGGGAGAAATAAAAGCCAGTGCGCAGTAAGTGAAAGGGTGTCTCTATGACATAGGCAATCACTCTACAAAGAACAATGAGACATGCTTGCTGTCCCCCCAAAACTCTGCTTGGTGGAGGAGACAGACACATGAAAACATGTGATATGTCCTAATTTTTAGGCAGAAAGGGTTGGACTGTGGCAGAGGTAAGATGGGCCTCCAAAGGGAGAGAATGTTTTTTATATTACCCCAGAGAGCAAAACCAATTGTAGTTGAGTAAAAGTCACAGAGGCAGATTAACTCATAAGAAAGGTCTTTCTGATTATCAGCATGATCTATCACTGGATGGTATAGCTTGGAAGGAGAGGAAGGCCATCTGCTTTGCACTAATCAACAAGATTCTGGGTACTTCACTTGGTCACTGCACTGCTGGCCACTTGGATCTGGCAATCTCTAACTGGCCTGTAGCCACTCAGACTTTATGCGACACTCTCAATTAGCCATCCTTCACTGGAGTCATCTCCTAGGGAACATAAAGCAGATCTCATATTATCCAATGAAAACAACAGAAAAATAAGGTGGTTCTAATGAAAAGAGAGTAATTTTCCCATCACCATTTGGTAGCTATCTCTATTTGGTAGCTTTTACTGTAGAAAGAATGCATAACCCCAGATAGAAGTAATAGAGAGAAAAAGTCCAAGAAAACCTCATTCCTTACCAAGTATTAAATTCCCTGACTTGAGAAATGAAGAAGGCCAGAATGCAGCTTACATAAAAGGTGGCTATGATAGGACTTACTCCAAAAGCCCAAGTTAAGATTTCCTTGAACCTGTTGCTTTTAAGCTGCATGACTCACTGACAAATTCACAAAACAAAAATGTGATCATTGTGGATTATGCTGCCATCGCTGATAACATGCTGGCAATGATTGTAACAAGATTTGCCAAGTACACATTGACCCTCTGAGTCACATTGGTTCCTATGGAGATTAACACCATCAATGGTGAGAACAACAGCCCAGAAGTGTGATTGGTGTTAGACAGGAAGGAGAAAAATGGCAGTCTGATCCTCTAGAAACTCAGCAATTGAAATGAAAATGGAGCGTGGGGTGGTAGAGCTCGGGAGAGAAAATGACCTATAATGCATAGCAACCTACTTTAGCTCTTCCTGCAAATGGCTGGGGAAAAAGTGTGGTTTTTGGTAGATAGGCTGCAATCTATTTTTATTTATCTGGCCATTTCTAGCAAGTTCTTTTCTCATCCCAGATAGCTTATCTTTTCAAAGGTCCTTGTCTGTCACCTAACACTGGAACTATTAAATCTGATTAATATTTTGGGGTTCAAGAGTGGGAAGGGCACAGATCACTTAGACCTATCTTGGCAGATTTTAATTATCTTTCTGGCTAAAAAAATTTTTACTGTGTGAAGAAAACTATGCCTTGAATGTCATGATTTAAGATGTCTCAGGTATTAGGATTTTGAGAGTCAGAGTCTATTTTTCCCTGGAAGTTGTGGGGGAGGCATGTTCTGTTCCAGCCTCCTGTTTTCCTTGTCCCTTGAGATGGGGATGCTCCTGCCAAACCTAACACCGAGGCTCATGTGTAGACTTAGCTTCTGTTGCCTGCGTCTTCAGACCTCCCAAAAAAGAGGAGAAAAGTTGGGAGATGTATGCATTTCCAAGTCAAGATCTGCGGGTCATGCCCAGCTCAGGTGCATCAGGAAATATACAGTGAACCATGCTTTTTCTATCTTTTCCATATCAGCAGCTTTGGAAAATGCCCACTAGCTGCTGAATGATTATACAGATGTACAAAGAATAACTGGTTTCTAGCTTAATCAGATTAAATTACATCATAGGTAACCAAGTGGAAATGAAAATGTGTCACCCTGGGAAAGAAAGAGGATAATGACTTTCAAAGGAATGACGAAGCATTTTTGGAGGAAATTATTGCTAAGAAGACGGCTGGAAGAGAAAACATCCCATCATTCTTTCAAAGTTCCTGATGACTTCCATCCTGTGTGACGTCGTGTAGAGGGAAGGCACTGGGTGTGCGTGGCTGCGTGATCAACTGCACCTGTGATGACTGGTGTCATCTAGACAAGTCTGTCAAGTTCCTTGGGTCTCACTTACCTGAAAAATAAGGATTTCTACCCCCATAACCTCCAGCTCTAAACCTAGCACTTGACAGAGTAAATACACAATAAATGCTAGTGATTATGATATAGTGATATGATTATCAAGAGATCTTGCCCTTTAATTCTAAATTCTATGATTCTGCAAAACGAATTATTCATAAAAGTTATTTTCATTTATACACAGAAAGGTTCTGCCTTGTAGCAAGCTCAGAGTGATATTTCAAATTCAGAAACTATTTGAAATTAGAGTCTTATACGCTAGAAATGTGCTTTTCCAAGACCAATGTTCCCTGATCTTGCTTGATGGCACCTAGTTTCACTGTGCTACCCCGTGTATGTTAGAAGCAGCCTGTCATGGTGCTCAAGAGCTCAAGGCTGTATTCGTGCTCTGCCACTTAGCAGCTGTGTGACTTTGGGCATGTGACTGTACTTCTGTTTCAGCTACCTATAAAATGAGTTGAAAATAGGCTCATCTAATCATGTGGTTGTGAGGATGACATATATAAATACACGAATGTACCCAGGCCAGTTCCTGTCTGGCACAGATTACACATTCATTAGCTATCAGATGTTTTCTTTCTTTCTGAAAAATTAAGAATTTAGTAAAGTATCACATTTCAATCTTACTCATTTGTAAATAAATTTGTTGCAACACTTACTAGAGAGTATCTTTAACTGACAGCACTTTTGTTGCCAATTCTGCTTTGGGTTTTGGTCTCAAGTCTTCCTTAAAAACAACAACAGCAACACAACTTGTGTGTAAAGAAAAAAAAGTCTATGAATGATGCCCTGTATCTCCCACAAGATGGCGTAGTGTTCCTGCAGGTCCATGTTTAACTACCTGAGGGAGGTGGGAATTTGATCAGCATCCAAAAAATCACCTCATCGCTCCCTGCAGAGAGAGCACAAGACTTCATGTTCTGTCAAGTACATTGCACTAGTGTTTGCGTGTGATGTCCTAGGAATCACATGAAAGTTAAAGAGATTTTAGCTTTTAATTTTTTTCTCCAGTATTTCATTCCATTCTAAACTTAACCTTTCAAGGACATATTTTGTCTTGCTTCTTACAGCTAAAGGATGGTGTTAGAGTGAAGAATGAGCTAGAGTCTGCCTCCTGCCTCCCTAGATAGACGGCCTTACTAAAAACAGACAGGCAGACATGACAGAAACAAGTTTATTTTAATCTACTGGTGGTAGAGCTCGGGTGGAACTACCTGCGAAGTATATAGAGATTGAGTGTGTCTTCTGTGTCCCGTGCCGCTTCTCTTTCTGTCTCGACCTGTTAGTTGTGTCCTTCAGGTACCAGTTGGCCCTGTGCTGCATTCCGCACTGAGGCATCATTTGGGCCTATCTTGTCCTACGCTACCTTTTCCCTCCTCAAAGCTCAGCTTCTGAAAGTCTTCCTTGAGGGCTCTCCCAGTTTACTGAAATTCACGTTAAAGGAATCCTTTTCTACCTAATGTGATTGTACAGACATATTATCTTGAGAAAGAAACACTTTTAATTGTATCCAAAGTAGTAATAAGTCAGAAATGGAAAGGTGGAGCTCTCTGTACAAAGACTATTAGCTTTTTTCATGGGTTATATTGTTGTTGTTGCGATAGATCTGTATTTTAGAAAACTCACGGTAGGTCTCATGAACTTCTTTGAAAGTTCATAGAAGAAAGACTAGGTAATAAGGCCCTTCAAGAAAAAAGGTTGTGGCCCTTCCTGGTGGTGCAACGGGTTAGGACGCAGCACTGCAAGCGAGCTGTAGCTGCCTCAGTGCGAGTTCAGTCACCGGAGGTAATCCACATGGCGCGGCAGACACCTGCTGCTCCCCTCAGCAGTGTACTTCGTTGATCTACCTGTTCTGCTCCACACTCTGTCTGTGGTGAATCCTCTCACTGCCTTGCACCTCTGGTCTGTACCCCAGTTCTGTATGTCTAAATAAATACATCATTAAAAATTAAAAAAAAAAAGGAAGAAAGAAGAGCTACGTGAGTTGAGGAATGCTAACTCAATATTTTGTGATGATCATTTTGCAATATCTACAAATGTTAATCTCTGTATTGTACATGCAAGCTTACACAATTTTACATGTCAGTTGTATCAATAACACTGGGAAGGAAAAACTAATGAACTAACTTCATTTGATTGTGGATTGTATTATATATACACATACACATATGTATGTGCGCCTCACATCTGGGTGCATGTGTGCATATTCACAGAACTATCACTATGTTTCTCTCTGCCCCTTCTCTCACAGAAGCCACAGTCACAGAGAGCAGGTGCCTTCTCAGACTGTGCCCGATTGCCCTCAGATGGCGAGATTGACATGTAGCCGATGGGAATCGGGGGGCCAACATCAGCTTTCTGGTAAGAACTGATCCTGGCTACTTCCTTACAGAAGGACCTTGCTGGCATTACTTGTATCTGCCCTTCCTATGTCATCTGAAGTCTGTGCTCCGAGCCTGCTGGCAGCTTTCTAAATTTCTTTTTTCCAGATTGGGCACCATCTTCTTTCGTCTGTGACTGCGTAGTATTCTGTTGTATCTCCCCTGACTTGGGTGGAAGATGCGAGCTGTTCATTCACTTCCAAGTTCCATAATGAATAATTGTTTCTCGCCCCCAAAGAATCTGAGTAACACACTCTTCACACACAGCAATTGCTAGTTTATTGTTTTGAGCTCAATTTTGAAGTCAGTGAAGGCTGCCACATGTTATCATCTCTAATAGAACTCCATGACATTCACTTGCTCATTTCCACATTTGTGACCTTCCAGTCACAACTATTAATTAGATAATTTCAGTCATTGGCTTAAAACTCTTTATAGATGTCCCTTTCTTTGTTCCTGACATCTTTTATACATTTGCTTCAGATTTCTGTTAACAACTTGTAATATTTTCACCTGTCCATTAGTTTAGGTGTTTATTATATATTTTCCTACCTAGAATGGAATCTTTGTGAATAGGAATCTTGTTGACCTTGTTCTCCAAAGTCTCCCCATTAGCTTGCTAGCAGAGAGTTACACATAAGGGACAATAATTGGGGAACAAATGCTATTCTTCAGCTGTCTATCACTTTTCATGACCTTAAGCTCTCAAAGTCCATATGTGAAGAAAATGACAAGGTGATAATGGTGGGGAACAAAATGACTATTTATTGAGCACCTACTATGCCAGGTATTTCATGTACAATAGCTCTTGTTTCTTGGATTTTGCAAGGTTGATATTCATATCTTAATTTCATAGATGAGGAGGGAAAGGTAAATTGACTAATCCAAGGGCAAACAGCTGGAATAAAACCTATATGTATCTGCTTTCAGAGCTGATGTTATTCTGTTATCCCAAGCTTTGTCTTTATCATTCAATCCTTATATTTTCCCACTCTGAAGATGCTTTTGTTATAATACTCGATACGGTGACACTTAGGTAAATATAACATCTACTTGCACATTTTCTATCATGATTGTAGAAATAGAAATAGTAGGGAGAAAATACTTTTAAAAAAATTCAGAAAGCAGCCCTGGTATTCTCAAAGATTTTTTAAAATGTGAAGTGTATCTGTCTTGGAGGCTGCTGGATCAGTGGTAAGCCTCAACATCCAGAGGGATGGGCAATTCTTTGTATAGCCTAGAGTTTCAAATACATCCCCATTTATCTGGGTTCTGGAAACAGAGAAGGCCGAATAGCATATTCTAAAAAGGTGTTTTCGTAGGAAATGAGAAAGATCAAGGCACAAGTTTTGTTGTTTGGTTATTCTCCCAGGGGAATAACAATAACCCCAAGTGGAGAGAGACATTCATTCCTCCAGTGTTCCTCTGTTAGAAGCACCACAGTGCAGTCATGCAGGGGGAGCAGCTAGTTGGTGGCAACTGGTGCACAGAGGGAGATGCCAAGGCAGTTTGCTGGTGGTGGAGGCAGGGCTGGTGATACCTGGGCATACAGCAGAAGGCCAGGGCCTGGCAAAGGAGGTTGGGCAGGGCGGATGCATCCAGTGGAACTGGCAGTGATCCATCCCAGGAGGAAGTGGTAGAGACGTCTGGCAGATACCTAGAGGTAACTGACCAACTGGCTTTGTGTGTGAGTCACATGAGACACTTCTGGATGCAGGGAGAAATGGGAGAAATATGGAGGGATTTTGTAGGGGTGTGGGGTCTGTATTAATTGGTGGGAGGTGGATGATTACTGAGACTAGATGGATATAATTGCACCCACAGACAGGCTTAGCTCATTCTAGGGCAGGGAAACTTCTCCCACCTTATAGGATAGCTGAGAGGACTGATTAAGTTCATTTATATGGGCCCTCCCTGGTGGCGCAGCGGGTTAAAGCACAGCACTAAGAAACTAAAGCCACTTCCGCATGAGTTCGATCCCCGCCTGCCCCGCAGGTGACCACATGGTGCAGCAGACCTCTCCTGACCCTCCCGCTGCTCTCCTCATCATTGTACTTCGTCGATCTGCCTGTTCTGCTCCCCAGTCTGTCTCTGGTGAAGACTCTTACTGCCCCTGAGCCTCTGGCCTGTACTCCAGTTCTGTATGCACAAATAAATAAATCTTAAAAAAAAGATCATTGATATGAAATACCGCTCTATGTGCTCTATGTCTGGCATTTAGTAGGTGATCAGCATAGTTAGTCTGCTCCCCATCCTTAATGTGTTCCTTTAGAAATATGAACTGTTATCAGCATGGTGTCGTCGCTGTAGTCCTATCTAAAAGGCACTTTTTTCATTAAAAAAAGCAACTACAGTTGCTTTTCTTTTTTAAGGGTTTATTTATTTATGTATACAGAGCTGGGGGAGTACAGGACAGAGGTACAGGGTTGGTGAAAGGATTCACCAGAGACAGAGAGTGGGATCAATGAAGTACACTGCCGAGGGAAGCAGCAGGTGGTCAGGGGAGGTCTGCCACGCCATGTGGTCAGCTCCCTGCCCGGGGATCAAACTTGCGCTGAAGTGGCTGTGGCAGCTTCGCAGTACTGTGCTTTAATCCGTCGCATCACCAGGGAGGGCTCTTACAATTGCTTTTTTGTTTGTTTGTTTTAAAGATTTATTTATTTATGCATACAGAGCTGGGGTACAAGCCAGAGGTGCAGGGGTGGTGAGAGGCTTCACCAGAGACAGAGTGGGAAGCAGAATAGGCAGGTAGACAAAGTACATTGCTGAGGGGAGCAGCAGGCAGGACAGGAGAGGTCTTCTGCTCCATATGGGTCACCTACGGGGCAGGCGTGGATCGAACTCATGCTGAAGTGGCTTTAATTTCTTAGTGCTGTGCTTTAAGCCGCTGCACCACCAGGGAGGGCCCACAATTACTTTTTTTGTTGTTGTTGTTGAGTTTAATCAGCTCTTTGTGTACCTTTGTGATCCGTCATTTTTCATTAGTATTGTGTGCAAATATGTTCTCCCAATCAGTGGGGTGTCTCTTTGTTTTGTGTAGTGTTTCTCTTGCTGTACAGAAGCTCTTTAACTTGATGTAGTCCCACAATTACTTTTAAATAAATAAATAAAAGGTACATTTTAGGAAGAGTGCAATTTTTTGAAGATTCTATTAAGTACATTAAAATAAAAGTCCACTTGGATATTTTTGCATTGGGATACTCTCTAATAATACCAGTGACTAATGTTTGTACCAGGGACTAGTCTAGTTCTATATATGTATATAGCTCTATGAGGGATAGATTTTACCACCTCCATTGTGTAGATAAAGAGCAGAGTCAACAAGGTAAGTTGCCCAAGTTCACATGGTTAGCAAATGGAAGAGCAGAATTCGTGTCTGGGTAGTGATCATGAGTATAACACACATTTACTGTTTGTTCTAGTATGTTCAAGTAGCAAAGTAAATGTTGGTGGAATGCTGGGTGCTGCAAATTGCGTCATCCCCCAGGGTTCACCACTCACATGGTCTACGGAAGTGCAGTGGCCCACTGGGCAGCCGTATGTAGCAGCTCTGGAGTACCCTAAGGTGTCATCTTTTCCCTAAGAAAAGGCAATTTGTGAAAGGGCAAAGGATGCTATAGCAGCAGGAAAGATGGAAATATTGAGTCTTTTATCTATTAAAAACACATAGAGTTATAGGATAAATTGTAGATAAATAGCTTCGAATTCACAGATTTCCCTTTATGCAAGATGAATGGGAGACATGTCAAACTTTACTATCTGAAAACATTAATTTTGTGGGCAATAGGTATTGTTTCATTTTATGTAGAGTAAATCTCTTAAGAGATAAGTCATCTATTTGTTCCAGATGCTTAAAAGCTTAGAACTGGATTGGGCTTCCTGTTTTCATATTGATGTTCAAGGCGATGCTGTGCCCTCTACGGGGTCATTGTCCATTTATTGTCCTCCTTCACAGACCTTTTTAATTTTTTTTGCCTCCTTCACAGACCTTTTTAATTTTTTTTTAACTCTCTGCTGTGCTTTTTTCAAATATTTATGTTTTATATCAACTTTCAGGTAGTTTTGTTGGTCAACTCAAATCTCTGATTGCAGAATATAATGAGTGTATGTGGTGTTGGACATTGTTTCCCCTAAAAGGTGCATCAAGTGGGCCCCTATTTGTAGTCTCTGTTCCTTGTATAGAATGGCCCAGTAAAACAAATTGAGACCCAGTCAGTGTTTGATCGTTTGATGTAAATGATTTCTGGTTATTTCAGAAGGAAAAATATTTTCTGTTATTTGCAGGGGAGAGTGTTGCTGTTCTTGTGCTGATGGATTGATTGTGTAATGACAGTCCAGCTGTAAAAACCATCATCTTGACACGTTTAATATTACATTTAGTCCACTGAGGGCTGCCTTGATTTTGATAAACACTTGGCTGAAGGGAAAGCCTATCTCTTGATGGGGCAGCCATGGAAGTTTATAGAAATAAGAAAGCAGGTGGTCTTAGTGGAGTGAAGATCAAGAGGACTGTACATGATTCCTGCAGGTCTAATCTGTTCCCTTTTATTTGCCACGAGGCAGCACATTTAACATCTGCTGGAGTGGGACTTGGTGTCTATTGCCACTGGAGAGGAAAGAAAAATACGGAAAATATTCCAGGAGATTTCCATCTTGTTTAGTCTTTAGAGCAACCCTAGAAGATGATTTTTAATAGGTCTATCTGTCTTATGGTGATAGTCAAGCTTCAGAGAGGGTAAGGGACTTGCCTAAGATCACACAGCTGGACCACAAAAAGGCTGGGATTAGGAATTAATTGGGTGGATGTGATCCCAAATGAGATCAGAAAGCTGCCAACAGCATGAAATCTAGTTGATTTTCTAATAGCAGGATGGGGTTGTTAGCAGCAAGAATCTAGCTTTTTGAAGCCACTGATGAAGAGGGAAATCACAGCACTTCCAGGTGGGGGAGGTCTCTCTACCATTCTGTCTGCTGGTGCAGTTCATGTGCGGGAAGTAAACAATTCTCTTTGAATCCTACATGTTTGTCAGTCTCCGAAGGCTCTTTGAGGTGGCTTGTATATCGATTGTCTGGAGTTGTCTTTGTGATGTTTTGTGATCAAAAGGCAAGGTGCCAACAAACCGCAGCCTCTGTTAGTGCTCCAGAGGGCAGCCTGTCCAAAGAAAATCATTATCAGTTGTTTGTTACAGGAAAAACTGCCTTTGCTCTGTACTGCCACCTTCTGGTTGGGTCAGGAATTTATCAACCCAAAGAAATAGAATATACTTTCCCGCCTCCTGCCCCCCATTAGGTATTAATAATTTAGGAGTTCAGGGCATTATATGTTTGAAAAATGCAAAATGTGCAAGAAGTACGTAGTTATATTTACTGAAGATGTAGCGGAAATACTGGTAGCTTTCTGAGAAAGCAGAGGGTTAACTGCTATCATTGATCTTGACCTCCTAGAGTTCTCTGTGACCACTGCGGAGATAAGACCATCCATTCTGGATGAGTATCATTTCTGTATGTCTTAGGGGGCACCTTGTCATTTCCGCGGCCCCGTTAGCTTCGTGGGGCGAGAAAAACCTCTGTATGTCACGGGAAAAGGACTAGATAAACAATGCAAGCAGTGTGTTTACAGATATGCAAATAAGCATGCAAATTAGACTCCTGTCGGCTTCATTTAGAATGTAATTTAAAATTAATTAAAAATTAAGAGGTAAATTAGAAACTAACATTCAACACCATATGGGAAAATATACATATTTATCAGTGTGGCATATATGTATACCACATGGATGGGAGCTAATTGTGATGTATACAAAAGTCCTCCATTTTGTTATTGCATAAAATCAATGTAGGAAAACCCAATATGTTGTAAGGATTTTTTTTAACATTCTATAAATTAAAATTAACCATAATTTAAAGATTAAATGAATACATTTGAAATGCATTAAATTCTCTGCAAACTTAGACTAAAGGACAACTGGAAAGTGAAATGATAAATCAGGTGCAGTTTACCTCCATATGCTGTAAAATATTCGTGTAACTCATTTTTCTCAAATGGGGTCATTGAGCACATTCACCCTGGCAGGCCTTTTGCATATTGTTAATATGCGATCTATACTTGGAAAGTAATGATTTCCCTTTCTCAGCCACTCAGGAGTTCTGGGTGATTAATGAGTTAATGGCTGCATCCACACAAGGCCAAAACAACTCATTGAAAAGTGAAAAATTCAATCACTTCACTGACTGTTTTGTCTACAAACAACCAAACAACCTCTGTGATTGATTTTCTTTTCAGGGAATTGATTGCTATTTTTTGGCAACTTCATTGAATTAGCCAATTGTTTGATACAACCAGACTGTGAACTGACTCCTTATAAGAATGTTATAAAACACGTCTATACCAACCAACCATTCTATGTCCTTAAAAATATATGTCAGTGAGGATATAACACTTATGTTAAAAAATTAGAAAGTCTCACTATTTTGGACAAAATATTTCATTGTATTGAAATGTAAATAGTTCTTTTAAGATGATAAAAATTAAAGCATAGGACCCCTTTTTATTTTCTGAAATTCAGAGACAAAGGAATCTGAAGCCAACTTGAATAAAATGAACACAGGCCACACATGTTACAGAGAACAAGAGTAAAATTAATGGTAGTGACAACAAAAATTGTAAAACCTACAAAGACTGAAGCAAGTTTCAGAAGACAGTGTAACTGGTGAACAAATTGGGAATTTGGAAGCCTGTTCTGTGAGCTAGAATGATCAGTATTGAATTTCGGAAATAGGTAGAGATTTAAGAAAAGACAATATGTGCTCTTAGCTAAAATACAGATGTATACATTGTCCTAGTATAACTGAACTCTGAATAAAAATATCTCCTTGTATTCATTATCTGTTAACTTTGATTGCCTTATTTTTGCAATGCTCGCTGGCTCTGGTTAATGTGATAAAAGATATTATTCTTTAAGTTTTTTAAATGTTGGAGTTGAGAGCAGGTTAAAATACACCTGTGAAAGAATCAATTAACATTTGAAAGGAAAGAAAGTTAAATTGTAGGAAGCTTTGCTTTTTATTTGTCCTAATTTGAAGGTGCAGCAGGTGTGCTAAAAGGAAAGGAAAACTTTCATTGTTACTTGTCTCAATTGAATGCAAAGTATTATGTTTAAAAAAGGCAGAGGGCCTTTCTTTCCCCTCCCTGGCCTGGTTCCTCCAGCCTGGGAATCCCACTTTATTTCTGCTCCTCTTCTTCCTAATAAACTTTTTCTTTCTCTAAAAAATAAAAAGCAGAAATGTATTGCAATGAATGGCATCACAGAGGACAAATGAGCCCTGTTGATCACTTACTCTATTTAATTCCCAGTGAATCTACTGGGACTCAGAAAGGTAAAATGATCCATTCAAGGTCACAAGCCTCCCTCAAGGTCATGTAACTAATTTGCTATAGTTAGAAGATGTTTCCAGATTTCCTGATGCAGTCTAGCAAATAGTCCCTATGAGCAGTCACAAATGTATTAGAAAGGTAAAAATGCCTAAAGTTGAAAAAACATATGTGAATTCATTTTCAAAAACTGCATTTGAATGGAGATTGCAGTAGATGGAAGAGCTCATACTGACTTAAGAAAGTTGAGACCAGCTCAGTATTCCCCTTCTGTGTTGCAAAAGCTAATGTCATCTCAGGCACTTGCAAAGCTCTGTGTAAAAGGACTTCTAGGTTCCAGGAAAGGAGATGGAAATCTTTGGCGGATTTGAGAATAAACACAAAGGAATAAAGAAGGGAAGATGAAGATGAACTTTTGAGTTTGAAATGTGCATTGACGTTGAAGCTATTCTCAAATTAATGTAAGAGAATTTCATTTTTGGAGAAATAGGGATTGGAAGAAAGGAGTTTTTAGAAGCTAGTTCTGTATAAATACTGTGTTATAGTACTGAGGGTAAAGGTGGAAGCCAGGAAGAATTGTGCTCAGATGAAGCCAGGTGGTGGTGAGAATTCAGTAGGCTTTTGATAAACAGAGAGGAGAGATCAGATGTGCACTTGACTCAAATGCAATTTAACAAAGTATCCACAGAACTCTGATACTTCTCTTAAGAAAACTGATAGCTTGTCACTAGAGACAGCATTTCTGTTGTGACTTGATTCATTCAGTGTCTGTAGACATGGTGGAGGTGTTTGCCTACCCTCAACCTGAGCCAATGGCAAACTGGAAGAAGGGATCAAGGAAAGAGGGCTGCTGATCAGAATTCTGGACCACAGATTATGCATTGATAGAATGAAGAATCAAAGACAACCTTCCATTCTGAGAGAGTGGGAAGAGGTTCGATAGAAGAGAGGAAGAAGTGAGTAACTAGTTGCTACTTTCTGTCTCTCTGTGGCAAGTGAGTAACTAGTTGCTACTTTCTGTCTCTCTGTGGCGGTGGACCTTGGAGTAGGAAGACACCAACTTGGGATAGTCATTGAAGAAGGGAGAGGGTCTGGTGGTGTTCTTCAGGGGCTCTTGTCCTGCTAATGAGGCTGCCGAGTCAGGAGCCAATGGCCTGAGGTGGCAGCAGAAGGACACTTCAGTGACCTTACCTGCTCCACCCTGTTCATGATCACCAAATGGGAGAGAAGCAGTGGGAGGGGAAAGCTGTTTGAAAGACAGAACAATTTTATTCAGGAGACACTGGGTATTCCCTAAAGTGGCTCTTTGAATTATTGGATCAAACTAAATTTAAACCAGCTTAGACATTTAGTTAATTTATTTTTTTCTAACCAGCAGGTGGAAGTTTGGAGGAAGACAAGATTATAGACAAAATAAAGGCACTGCATTTTCTCTGATAAAAAAAGTCTGTTAACATTTCATATTCTGTTGGCTTTCCAGCAAATGTAGAGATGCTCTGTAAGAAAAAAATCTCAAAATGGATGTGATGGATTAAAGTTAGGGAAACATGTCCTGGAATACCGAATGGGACTTCCTCGCACACAGATCCCCAAGCCGAATGTGTTTTTCTTTTTTATAAAGAAAGTGGTTAATTCAGCAAGGTGATTATTTTATTGCTCAGTAAGACTTAATCTTTAGGTTGAGTGAATTTCTTGTGTCCTTGTTTTGTGGTTTATGTTGATAGTGTTACCGGGAGGGTGGAAATTTCTCCCCAGAAGCTTTCCATGTGTTTATTGAAAAGCCAGCTTTAAGATACTGTTTTACCTGGAATATACCTGGGTATGTTTAAACAGGGACACCATGTGATGGCAGTTAAGTTCGTCCAACTTGGCCGAGGTTGATGGGTCCCTATTTAAGACACTGAGGGTGAGGAGGCAAGTCTGGGAAGAGAGGTGCCAGGAAGAAAGGGGAGTTGAGGTTGGGGGTGTCAGAAGAGCTTCATAGAGGAACATGACTTCTGTGCTAGAGCTTGAACAAAGACTGCAATTTCGTTAGGTGCAGATTTTTTATGGGAAAGACGTTGTATTGAAGAAATGGGTATGAAAGTGCAAGAAGGTGGAGGTGAGCAGTGTGGGTCAGTGATCAGTCCAGAAGTCTGATGTCCCTATAGTTTGGGGAGGAGAAAGGGTTGGGTGCGATGGGGGGAAGGTTGGAACTAGAGAAGAGGGGATTCAGTTTCTTTCCTTTTTTTGCCAGGATATTATTGAGGGACAAGTCAGTCTGCTTTGACACTGTCTAGTTAGAGGGTTGTTTCTGTGGCTAGGCTAGAATGAAATGATTCAGCACTTGTGGTTTTCTAGGGCCTCCTGTGTGAGACCAAGATCTTGAGGTCTGTGCTGCTCATGTTTCTCTTTGCCAGAAACATGATGAGATGAATATTATTCTCTGAGGAGACTAGGAGTGACCACTCAGGGACCATGGACAGCAGCTCTTGGGCTGAGAGAAACAGAGGAACAAGGAAGTGCGTTATGTTACAAGCGCTCCAGGTCTCACTAAGCTGGACTGTGACTGGAGACAGTGAAATCTCAAGTAATCACGCAGCTACTTTCACAAACTCTACTTCATCTAGGAGGTGCAAGCAAAGCAAACCAACTCTTGTGGGTGCATATGTTGCAAAAATCTCTTATAGTCTGATATTTTTAATTTCTTATTAGACTGTAATGCCTGTGTTAGTTCATTCTTACACAAAGCCCCCAGGTAATTAGTTTCATAGAATATTGCTAGGATGGCATATTTCCCCTGCTCCTATCACTCCTGGGAATATCAAAACGAGAAGACAGGTACTCTTACCATAGAATTATATTAATACATTTAATTAACATAAGGCAACATTAATCCAGTGGCTGGCACCTGAGGCTGGATGGCTTTCTTTCTCTTCTACCACCAAATTACCAATCTTGTATCTGCCAGCTAGAGTTATTTTTTGAAAGTTAGGTTAATTGGGGTAGATAATTTACATATAGTAAAGTGTTCCCCTTTTAAGACTGCTGTTTTATGAGTTTTGACAAATGTAAACAATGTGCAATCATCACAACCAAGCTAGAATTCTTTTTCATTTGACTCCAAGATTTCCTTTCCCCCTTTGTAGCAAATCTCTTCCCCAGGAAGCCACAGATTCTCGCCACCCTAAATTTTACCTTCTCCATAATCTCACCTCTCCTTTATGTTTTTTCCAGTGGCTTCTTTCTTCGCATAAATACTTTCCAGACCCACCCATGCTGTGCAAGTTATCATTTGGTTCCTTTTATTGCTGACTAGTTTCCCACTGTATATTTTGCATTTGTTTTACCATTTAGTGACCATTTGAATTGTTTTCAGCATCTAGTGGCTATGATGAAAGTTGTTCCAAAACTTTCCTTCCAGGTTTTTGTGTAAATGTGTGTCTATTGCTCCCCACTATGCTGGATTGTTGGATCCTATGGATAAGTGCATGCTTAGCTTTAAAGAAAATTCCAAACTGTTTGATGTGATCATACCCTTTTGTACTCCCACTAGCAACATAGGAAAACTCCATTCTTGCCATATTTCCACCAACAATTGCATTTCTAGCGTTTGTTCATGAAGAAATTACAAAAAGGTACCATGACTTTGGTATGTCTGTAATTGATCTAAAAAGTCATAAAAGCAATTAAAAAGAGTGGGTTGGTCTGTGAGAGGCAGGACTTTAGACTCTTTTGCTCCAGTTTCAAGGTGGCTTAGGCAGATGAGCAGGTGACCAGGGGACAGTAGGTGGGCTGGAATGACATTCTGATTTTATTTTTTCTTAAGCGCCATTTTTCCTTATAGGGCATTTATGCTACCAGTTGAGAGTACAAAATAAAGGTCACAGATTATAGTGTGTCTCTGATGGAAGGACTCTCTGGCAGCCTTTAGCCCAGACACCTCATCTTATGGATGAGGAAACTGAGTCAAGTGGGGGAAGGACCCTGCCCAATTTCAGCCAATCTGTTGGGCGAGGAGCGTTCCCATACCTCGTGACTGTCTTTTCTGCAGTTTTCTCCTCTAACGGTTTGCCTGTCTTCCTAGCTCTGCAGTACATGGGAAACAGCTATAGTTTGAGTATCAATCTAACAGCTCTCTCTTAACATTCCTTTACTGTTAATAATAAGCTTGTTTCTCCTATTTGTTTGACAGATTTAACAAACTTTTGTTTATGTGAAGAGGTAGCTGAGTTGACAAGCACAAAGATGATCCTTTCTGGTTGGTTGCTTATTTCCTACTGTGTGATGCTTGGGAGAACGGTGGTCAAGGCCAATTTCTCTGTTGGCATCTACCTGAAAGCAAACTTTCCACCTCTGATCCCTTCAGCAACGCGGGTGTCTCGCTGCCTTCTACTGATAAAACACTGGTTGTCATTCCCAGAATGCCCTGCAGAGAGCAGCCTTTACTTTCCCGTGTTTTACTCTTGCTGGAAACAACGCTGGCCTTTGTCTGGAATGGAATGGGCTTGTTTGTCACCTAAGTGCAAATGTCATTTTAGCACTTCGCTGGTCACAACACCCTTTCTGGCCTTTATAGGAAATGACATATTCCTATGTTCTTTGTCTTCAACACATGCTGCGGGAAGGCATGGGCAGTTACGGTGCTTTAAAAGGTTGGAGGGAAAAATGCAGAGACCTGTAGACCAAATACCAGGGAACACAGAGAAAACAAATCAGGTTTTGGTGTCACCTGGATCTGTAGAAAGTAGAGAAAAGAAAGGATTGGTTCTATATCCTATTGCTATTAACAAGCTTTCCACGGTCATTTCTCTTCCCCGGGTCAGAGGGGTATTGAAACAGGATTGGTGCTTTCTTGGCCAGATTGGCTTCCTTTCTTGCATCTGTTCCATGCTTCCTTTGCGCCCAGCCCCCCACTTCGCCTTTCCTTGCCCTCCTTCTGGCCTGGTTGTGCGCCCTGGCACTTAGGAGCTGTTCTTGGCACCGATGCAGGCACTGCGAGGTGCTGCTGTGAGCACGCCCAGGGCCAGCGCCTGCAGGTGCCAGGGAGGCATCGATCCTGCAGCACCGTGACAGCTCAGAGAAGGAAGGTTAGAGCAATTTTATGGCCTATTACAGCACTGTTTTCTCTCAAGGCAAAAACTGACAAGTGGTTCCATTCCACCTGGGTCTTTGAGACACTGGAACTTGCTTTTAATTACAATCATTACTGCTCCCTGCCAGGTCTTGCTTACAATGGCCAGAGACTCAGGAACTTTCTTCATCAACAGGAGTGGTATTGACAGCTGGTTTTTCTTCCTATCCAGCATCACACCTGGAGGATACTGTTGCCAGACACTAACTGAGCACCCTCAGGTGCAGAGCGGGCTCTCTATGGTGTGCACACATTACTCCATCCGTGTCTCAGTCCCACCCCTCCTTGGAGGAAGGAGCGCTCATAACCTGATCCGGAGTGATTCAGAGCCTTGCTCAAGGTCAATACCTAGTGATTGACAAAGCCAGACTGAGTGTGAACCCAGGCCTCTGCTCCCTGCCAGAGAACACCGGCTTTTTTTCCATTCAGAGGCAACAGGGAGCTCCTTCTCTGCAAACAGAGAGAAAGGATGAGACTGTTGTGCTGCCTCAGTTTCTCCAAGACGATGTGTCTTGGGAGGCAGAATGGATAAGCTGCTAGAGATGTCAGTGAGCCCCAGCATGATGGCCGCTTTCCCATCAGGACCCTCCTGACTAGCCAGGACAGACTTGGGATGTGTCGTGGATCACAGCTCACATTGTGTGGTTGGTTCATCTCTGGAGACAAAGCCTCTTTCCTCCACTGAGCCTGGGGCTGCTAACACGCATCAAAGAGCAAATCCTTAACTTAAACACTCCAGTACTATGTTCAGCTTGGGGACCTGGTGGTTCAGCAGACAGTTTTGCCATCGAGCATTTTGCACTGTGGACTGGAGACTGGAAAGCCTGTCTCTGGACTCAGGGATGCATAGGAGGTAGGTGCCAAGTCCCTCTGCCCAGTCTTATAAATGGGGCATGACCCAGGACTTAGTAAGTCCTGGCCTAGAGGAATTACCATCTCTGACAAGGACGCTGTCCTGGGACATGCGAACTCTATTTCTTTGTAAACTCCTTACAGATCAAGGACAGAGACTTATGACCCCCACGTGGACTGGACAGATGAAACTGTAACTTTGAAAGCCTTATCTACTGGTCATGTAGCAATAGCACCTGGAAATATCCCCATGGGACATTCCTGCTTCACTCCAGTGTCACTGTGTCAGTCTTGCAGGTATAGATCTGACCCCGGGTTTGGAATTTAGTATTTAGAGGACTGTGCACGTGGCTGTTTTTTCAAAGCCCACATATGTCTCCGAGGAGGAGGAGGAGAAACCCTGGGTTTGAACAGGGTGGTAGAAGTCAGGTGGAGAGGAGAGAAGGTGAAATCTCAACAACAGAAAGAGCAGGCAGGATGGCAACTGCATGGCCATGACCAGAGGGAGCTGACTCCAGCCCTGGCTCTGCTCAGCCAGCCTCATGCTCTACCATCCCCAGCACACCTGGAGGGAGGCACCATGATTATCCCTGCTTCAGAGATGAGTGAACTGAGGCCCAGAGTGAGTAAGGCACATAATAAGCAATAACAGAAGGAGGACTTGAAAGCAGCAACCCAGAGGCTGAAGAGTCTGCTCTCCACCACATAGCACTGGGCACCACGCACTCTGGCCTGTGGCATGAAGCATTCTGCACAATGACGCTTGTTTCCTTTCTTTTGTTTGGGGGCAAATAGTCATCCCTCTGGTTTGACAGGAGTGTGTGCAGTCTTCTCCACTGCTGTTTCAAACCTGAGTACTCCCTGCCTGGTTTGGGAAGCCGGCCAAATTCCCCAGTCCCAAGAAAGCTGTCACCATGTCCACTCAAGTACCTCAGTCAGGGACAGCCCTCTAGTTGGACCAGAGGAGTCCATGACCAATTCTCCCAGAAGTGTCTTTTCAGACAGGAAGTGGAATTTTAGGAAAGGAAAGCACATAGTCTGTAGAGCCACACAGTGCTCTGCTCAAGAGCAGCTCTCAGGAAACCATAGCTGATCAGCTTGCAGAGGTGGGGAGGGGACTGTCTCTCCCAGGGGACCACTGAAGCTCGCTCTGCTGTCATTATACCCATCACTCCGCAAGGAAGCAACCTGTCTCTGGAGTAGTTATGGGGGAAGGTGTTTGTCTCCTCAACTAGTGTGGGATTTTGAAGCAGATGACTGTTTTATTCACCTTAGCATTGCCAGAACCTGAATGTTGTCTGTCTGGTAATAGGGACTCAGAAGTGTCTAATCACTGAGGTTTGTTAGTTGAAGATGTGTTTGTTTAGGGCTCTCCCTGGTAGCTCAACATTAAAGCACAGCACTATGAAGCTCTCCAAAGCTACTGCAGCATGAGTTCGATCCCCAGCCAGGGAGGTGACTCACATGGTGTGGCAGACCTCTCCTGATCCACCCGCTGCTCCCCTCAGCAGTGTGTTTCAGTAGATCTTTCTGTTCTGCTCTCCAATCTGTCTCTGTTGAATCCTCTCACTCCCCACACCTGTGGTCTATACCAGAGAAACAAGAAGTATTTGTGTAAAGCAAAGTACCACGCTCCGATAAAGACAATCTTTATATTCTCTCATAGATATTCTATCTGGTTCTCACAGAGGAGAGAAGGGGACATGCATCACACACACACACACACACACACACGCACACGCACACGTTAGTGTTTTTGCCTGTGTCATTTTGGAATCTGCAAGGGAGGGCTGCCGGAGAGTGTCACATCAAGCAATTGTGCTTTTGAGTGTTCTCTATTCAAGAAGCCTGCCATGCTTACAAACAGTTTGCATAATACCTTGTTCATTAAGACCCATAAATTAGCACTGTTTTAATTGATTCCCTAGAGGCAGTAAATAAAATGACACAAAATGACATCAAAGGGGAAAATGACACTAGGTAGGTGTTTCTCTTCTTCCCTTCTCAAAACTCACTCCCTCCCGGTTCCCTGAGGTTTGGCAGTTCTTTGCTGTCACATACTCCCCAGGGCCAGCCTTGGTCCAGCCCACTCAAGATGCGGTCCATACCTTCTAGATGCCAGGGCTCTGTGGGAGCTTCACCTCCTGTGCTTGGCATCATGAGTTGCCAGGGCAGGCTGTGCTCACAAAAGGAGTGAATGTGGGCAGAGCACACACGAGGGGTAACAGTCTTGATTATGGGAAAACTGTAATTGTGAAATCAATGTCTCGATCCCTGTGAAAGCAACTTCAGCCATTACGTGCTGGCGTCATTGGAATCCCTTCCTCTCTGGTCTCTGGCTACAAACCAGGCTACGTTGGGGGTGGCGGGAGAGCGCCTGTCTGTGAGGGCTGTTCGGTGCCAGGCCGTGCTCTGGTGCATACAAGTGGATCTCACAGCACAGTCATGATCAATTGAGATTAATTTCTCTATTTCCGAAGATGAAAGCACAGATATTCAGAGAGACTACTTGTCTGGTTTTAGAACACACAGCTTGCGAATGAATCAAAATTTAAGTCCATGTCGATGTAGCTGCAAAGTGTGTGTTCTTTTTACCAAATTATGTTGTCATAATAGCTTTTGTGATTTGATGGTAGGAGACCAAAAAGGGGCCATTGCTCCTTAAATGGTCCCCCCTTCGCTGCCTGGTGATGCATGATGTTCACAGAGAAATTCGATGACACGCATGAATAATGCAGTGTTTATGTAAATCTCTGTTACTTCTCAGCAACATTTGCATTTAAAGGGAACCCTACTTGTGGAATTGAAGTTTTTGTCCCGTATCTTCATGCTTTGTTCATGGTTCTAGCCCCAGTGCCTAGAACTGCACCTACCACATAGTATTCAATACATCTTTATTAAATAAATTAATGTCGTTCATCAGACAATTTTAGAGATCTTTCTTTCTTTCTTTCTTTCTTTCTTTCTTTCTTTCTTTCTTTCTTTCTTTCTTTCTTTCTTTCTTTCTTTCTTTCTTTCTTTCTTTCTTTC
>NW_004567113.1:28621259-28672604 GCF_000260355.1 Condylura cristata | reverse complement strand
TCTTTCTTTCTTTCTTTCTTTCTTTCTTTCTTTCTTTCTTTCTTTCTTTCTTTCTTTCTTTCTTTCTTTCTTTCTTTCTTTCTTTCTTTCTTTCTTTCGCGGAGAGAGGAATGCTGAACTGGAGTGTGTTTTTCCCCAGAAACTCTGAACTCACATTATTTACTTGGAGATGAATGTGTGTCTCTTGGCAATGCTAATACAACCTCCAGGGTAGGCCCAAGTTATTCATAGAGATGTAGGAAAATAAGAGCAATTAAGGACACAAGGAGGCTCAGAGGGAGGGGAATCTGAAGGGGAGGCGACGGGAGGGGTTTGGGGTGCAGAGAGCCACAGTGCTTCTGGGCTGTCACACCCTGCCCCACTGCAGGTGAACCCTTTCGGGGTTCAGGGGAGCCCTGGGCCCACAGGTTAGTGTGAATGAGTGTGGCTCTAGAACTATATGCGTCTCAGGCCTGTGCTGGGCACAGAGGCTCTGCCTTCTCTATCTAAACGCCTTCCTCTTCAGTTTCCTGTGGCAGTAGCCTGGGCTGGGGTGGCAGGAGTAGGGGGGGACTTCAGCATAGTGAGAGCAGCGTGCTAGCGCTGAAGGTGGGGAAAGAGATCTGTGGGAGATGGGGTGCAGTGGTGATCTTGGAAGCCAATGTGGCTGATGGGGCTTGTAGTTAAACTCCTGCCTTGGCTGGGAGAGCATCAGTTGCTATATAACAAGTAGACCTCCAAAAGACATGCTGGACGCAATAAAGGTCAGTCAGTAAAACCTCCTCTCTTGCTCACACTGCAGTTCCAGGTGATGTCCATGGTTGGTGGCAGTCATGGGGGACCAGGACTTCTTTGTCCCTGCCACTCTGTAATGTGTAGTTGCCAGTGTCACTGTGGGGATTGACATCACTGCCAACCAGAAAGGCAATTGCCAGTGAACCAAGGAGGCTGTGGAGTGCTGGATCTCAAATGGTATCCATTTCTTTCTCTCACATTCATTTGAGCTCAAGGAATGTTTGCAGTGGGAGCTGGGACATGTAGCCCAGTTGTGCTCAGTAGAAGAGACTGGTGAACAGCTAGAACTGCTACCACCTGCCTCTGTTTTAAACCAAGAGCACTTGAGGACTAACAGCTCTTGAAGTAGCAGTGCCGGTGCAGAATTCTCATGACTGATGCTCTGCGTCTTTTTTTCCTGAGAGATAATTATGAAAACTTTGATAATTATGCATAATGGTGCCTTTTCTTTCAAATAACTTTTGGTGTCTCAGATGAATTTTACAGGGCTCTTGTCTGCTTTGTCAAGTGTATTTCTCTTGGGGACAAGACAAAATTGGACATAGTTCCTCATTTCAAGTGGTCCTAGAAGGCAGGAGACAAGAGAATATTTTAGGGCAGCATCCCAAATACATAGGCTTATTGGGAAGCAGGAAAAGCAGCAGCCCAGGGCGGCTCTGGCACAGACCAGCCATGCAGTGAAAGCTGGACCCAGTTAACCAGTGTCCTTGTTATCTTTCTTTGATCTGAGAAGATGATAGCTTTTTGTCCCCTTGGACCCTTGTTTTTTTTTTTTTTTTTTTTGCTGATATCAGACTGAGAAGACACTGAAAAGAAGCAATACATTTTAAACACATTTTTAAAAAAGATTTATTTATTTGTGCATACAGAACTGGGGTACAGGCCAGAGGTGCAGAGGTGGTGAGGGAGTTCACCAGAGACAGAGTGGGGAGCAGAACAGGCAGATCTGAAAATACACTGCTGAGGGGAGCAGCAGGTGGGTCAGGAGAGGTCTGCCTCGCTCTGTGGGTCACGTGCGGGGCAGGCGGGAATCGAACTCATGCTGAAGTAGCTTTAGCTTCTTAGTGCTGTGCTTTAACCCGCTGCACCACCAGAGAGGACCCAGAGGGAAAACATTTTTATGTGGAAGGCAGAGGCTTTTAAATAGAAAAAGATGAAAAAGAAGAAATAATGAGTAGATAAGTAGAAGAGGGAGAAACATCAGGAAAATGGGAGGAGAGAAAAGGCAAGGACTGACGAAAGAGGAGAGAGGAGAAAGGATACAGAAGATGTGCTATGTAAGACATTTCAATGCCAGGAAACATTCCTGATAATGCAGAATCTGGCTTGTGTTTTTGGGCACTCATTCTCTGGCCTTATTTAATTTAGTTTGTGCTTAGTTCAGACTTACTAGCTTTTGAACAGTTTGGAAATGCTACCTTTCTTTTCATAATCTGAAGTCTGAAGTAAGATTCTTAACATGTACATGAAATAGAATTGCTCTAGGAACCTAGTTAATTATAATTTCCATTATTCAGTATTAGCTATTTTTAGCAAACAATAATACTAATATGTACAGATCACTTATTTGAAGATCACTCATTTATCTAATGAATCCCCACGCCTTCTGTGTCAGGTAGATAAAATATGCATCGTTATTCCAACAGGGAATGGATGTCCTCGGAATAACTCTATAATGATGAAACTCACCATTTGGCTAAGAGGCATCTGTTCATTAATGCATACTTAATTAATTAAATATTCCTTTTAACAAACATTTATTGAGCCCTTTTGTGTGGAGACAGTAGATAGGGATCGAGAGAATAAAAGATGTCTCTTTGCTGTAGAGAGACCTGACAATTGAATACCCGTGATGCTTAGGGCTAGGCTAGGTCTGTCCTCTTTATTTAATCCTCACAACTACCTTGCAAGGAAAGATCCTCATAATTTTTCAAAGCATTTGCTGAATGTGTTTAAATTCATATAGGGAGTTAAATAGAAGCGCTGGAGTTTGAACTCTGATTTCATGGGGCTGAAGTCTATTTTTTTTTCTTTATCATGTTGCTTTTTGGGGTTAATCTTATACCTCAGCAATAGAAGTGAACCAGGTTCACTATTCATCCCCTTAGAACTGTGTTCTAAGCCACACAGAAATGGCCAGGAATCCCACTCCTTCTAGAAGGGTGGTGTTTTTTCCTGAGGAAGAGGTCATGATTGCCAACTTGGCTTCATGAAGGGGGAGAGAGTGAAGATCCATGCACTACAAATAGTAGTTTTTTCAGAAGTCAGAGACTATGAATTCTTTTTTCTGGGTTTACAGAGGAAAGATGAAGCTTAATCAAAGTCACAACTAGTTTTTCTCTGAGGCCATCTTGCTCGTTGGGGAATTCTAAGTAAGAATGTTGTGAATTCCTGTTGAGGCAGGTGAGCCTGAACTGGGTCGATGGAAGGTGCCCTGGATGTTGCTGCTCAGAGATTCCCAATCTTTTTGTAGGAATTCAGAAAGGGAGAGTGAAAGACACTTCCTACCCTCTGCCATCTTCTGCCACTCTTACAGCATCAAGACCTCCAGTTCTGGGGATTATTGGGAGAGTTTTTATTAGATAAGTGCTCAAGTTCTGTTTTACTGTAGACTTAAACCAGTTTTCAGGCCAGCCCCTTGCTATGAACATCACAAGGATCTGTAAGCGGACCGTGGCTTCAGATATTCCAAGACACAAGAAACAAGGTGACAGATTCCCTGGGTTCACTCTTTAGCTCCCTCTTCCTGAAGCAAAGGCTTTGCCACCTGTGGAATGTGGTTCACTGGAATGGGCATGTGGCATGAATAATTTAAATTATTGAAGTCATATAGGTTTTGGACATTGAGCATACAGGGTCATGTCAAGCAGAGGAACTTAATTTATGGTAAAATAAACAAAACTCTAAAAATGTACTGATGAAAACCCCTACTTTGTTTTGCTTTGTGTGTTTGTTATCTCAGTTGTAGTTAAAGTTATCACGTAGGAGAAAGAGATGTTCTATTTTTTCAATATGTTCTCATCTGTCTCCTGCCAATTTTTTGCAATATTGTGAACACATTTGTTGTGTGTGTATGTGCGTATGTGTTTTAATTAAATCAGCTTTTGTCAGGCTAACAAGTTTCTCATTATTGGCAAATACAGCAATACTAAAGTAATGTGCTATTTATTGACTATGAAAAGTTAAATGATAAAGATTTTTTTGGGGGGGAAAATTCAATTCATTATCTTCTGCCCTTTATGAAGGATCTTGTTGAAAATTATTTTAGGACTGATATTGAAAGGAGAGGTTTTCCAGAGACATTAGAAAAGAAAGTAAGAAAGAAGAGAAGGAAGAAAAGCAAACAGTAACACCTAAACTTCTTTAACCTAAATAAACACAGATTGAAGGAACAATCCACAGAATTATCTTCATTATTCCACAGCCAACAGCAAAGGCTTATATCCCATTATGGTAATGAGCGAACCTTTGAACTTGGCATTGTCCAGGGGCAAGCAGCAGCACTTGAGGCTTAGGCAAACAATGTTTACAATTGCTTTAGGGAGTTGCTAGGATAATACCTCAGCTTGTATTTCTGAGCAGGCTTGATCCTGCCTTCCTGGTCTGCATTTCCCAGAAGCAGAGGGTAGAAAGGATGCAAAAGTGGACTGTTAGGAATAACACTTCAAGTGAGATTTCCCCTGTGCCTTAGTGCTTCCCCGGGGCTCTAAGCAGTGGGAGGCGTAAGAGGGAGGCCTAGCGCTCAGTCAGGTCACGATCGTGCTGCTTTAAGTTCGGACAAACCCCTTTAAGTTCATTTTCAAACTGTCTCAATGCTCAGGACACATCTCTATGCAGCTCGTGTAAACATCTGAAAGAACTGACTGTAGTATGCTGCTCCATGGTGGAAAGAAGCCGAGGGGCTTTGGAGTCAGGTGGAATTGCTTTGCTGTTGCCCCTGTAATGTGGCTTGAACAAGTGAGCGTTTGTTCGGCCTCCATGTTCTCACCTACAAAATGGGAGGCTGAAGAGAGAGGGAAGTTTCTGACCTTCAGGTGGGGGTCTGAGAAGGAGCAGGTGTTCTGTAAATTAAGTACTTGAAGGAAATGGCCAATCCAATTGACTGGATTGTTGCAATGAGTAATTGAATAAGTTTAGTTTTAGAGCTCAACATTAGTACCAATCTGATTGAATATAAATGGACTTCTAGCTTCGGCAAAAACCTATCAGTCAAAGTTGAGATTTGCCGTGATGAATGATAGTATTGTAACAGGGTGGTCCCTAGGAAAAGGGGAAGTTCCAGGTTCCCTGCCCCACCCAGAAGGAGGGTGGAGCTGAGCAGAGAAAAAGGAGAGAAGAGAAGGAATCAGAGGAGAAGAAAAGAAGAAAGCAAGAGGGAGAGCCTGAAGGAGACCTGAAGAAGCCACATGGAACAGCAAGCATGTGAGGAAGAAACCCTGCTTGTTTCCTGATGTTAAGGCAGGTTAAGGCAGATGTGGGTGAGATACCTGTAGGGAGGTGACTATGGCAGTGTTTCTATTGGTTTTGACTTTGCTCTTTTCCTCCCAGATTTGTCTGGCCATTTCTTTTCCATGGGTCCCGGCCAGAAGGTGCTTTAGTCTGTGGCAGCTTTCAGGGCTTGCTTTGGGCCAGTCCCTTTGGGTTGACTTTTGCCCACGAGGGTATGGGTAACTTCAGTTGTTTGATTTGAAAGTTATATTCTTTGTGTTCTGTATTGTATATTTACTGTATTAAAGCCCCTTTTCATTAAAGTTTTATGTTTTGTCTTGACATGGCAGATGGCAGAACCCACTTGGAGCAGGCAGGTTTGGGGCTTCAGGGGTGCCCTCTCTCCCTGTCCTGAAACAGATTTGGTGTCCTGTAACAGTATTTGCAGATTGCCTGAAATTTTCTCATTGGTTTGACTTACAGCATTAACCCTGTCTTTCATCTTAGAAGCCGTTAGCTGGCTTGAAAGAACCATTGTTTCTCTCTGATTTTCCAACTTCAAATCCATGGAAGTATTTGAGTATGATAAATGCAGCTGTTATTTATTTATTTAACATTGTGACATTGTTGAGAGACATCACAGGAAACTAACTAGATTCGCTGTTACTCAGTGGCATGTTCTGTTTTTACCTGGAAACTGGCTAGACTTCATTTTCTAATGTGCCTTGCAGTTAGCTAACACTGTGGGCTTGATTTCTAGCCAACAGATAGCGAATGAGCATCTCAGGCTCCACCTTCTTGCTTGGCTCATCCAAACCTCTCTTTTACTTTCTGTGCTCCTTTTCTCCTTCCACTGGCAGGAATTTAGGTGACTCCAGGGACATGCTGAAGTTGGAAAAGTCTGTCGCTTGCATTCACCTGCTCTCTGAATAAGTATTTAGAAGGCCTACGCACTACGTTATTCACTGCCTGCTACTATTAAGTGAGTAAGAAATAAACTTCTATTATATAAGGTCCATATGTATTTTGGCCTATTTGGTACAACAAATAACCCGCCCTAGTTAGTACACGATAGGACTGGAATGTAAATGCCTAGTGGTTTTCATGAAGAACTGAAGTTTGAGCAAATGCAGAAAGAAGCATAAAAGAATATTTAAGATATTTTACTATCAGTTTCTATTCCTATTCATAATGTTAAAATGTCATCTCCATTTCTTTGAGATGGTTTCTCTTCATGCCTGTATGACATCGACCAAATCATTCATAGGATTGATTGAAAATTACCATTGTGGTTGCCTCTTCTGGGTTTTCAGGACATAAAGAACAATAACCCCGAGCATAGTAGAGCTTCCGACTGAGGGGGAAACGCAATTCAGAGAAAGGGGAGATGCCGAGCAAGTGGGGGTGTACTGGACAGCCATTATATGCTAAGGTAGTGACGATGCAGTAAAAGTCTAGTGTTAAACAGTGTTTTCAAGATACCGAAAGCTGGGTGCCTTCTCAACAAGAACGGAGAGCTCTAACACAGATTAGATACATGACTGGTGTGTCCCTAAATTTCTCTGAGGACATGAAAGGGGGACTGACCAGACGATTTCTGAGATACCTGAACTCTACACATTTGATTCCAAGTCATGTAGGTGAGAATTTGGTGTGCTGATCCCCTTACACTGGTGCTGTAGTTATGACAAATATTACAGTCTCCTCTCTCACCCCTCTTCCCTGTACCCAGGGCTCATTCATATACATACATTGCCCCTTTTCCAGGGCTGGGTGTGATGTCCAGTGACATCTAAAACGGCTCCTTTTGGGTAGGACATCTAGGGAAGCCACATTCAATTTTAATTAAAACACAGCAAAGTAGCAGCTGTTTGGCATTAGAGGGAATTTTAAGCCTATATCCCAATTCCACCAAGAGAAGAAGCAAACAAAAGTCAGGAACATTTTAAGCTAGTTGGTCTAAAATATTTTTTTTTAAAGATTTATTTATTTATTCATACAGAACTGTGGTACAGGCCAGAGACGCAGAGGGTGAGAGGATTCACCAGGGACAGAGTGGAGAGCAGAACAGGCAGATCGACGAAGTACACTGCTGAGGGGAGCAGCGGGCGGGTTAGGAGAGATCTGCCGCGCCATGTGGATCACCTCCGGGGCAGGCAAGGATTGAACTCATGCGGAAGTGGCTTAAGCTTCTTAGTTCAGTGTTTTAACCCGCTGCACCACCAGGAAGGGCCTGGTCTAAAATATTTAAGATGGCTGCATTCTTTCTATAAGTAGCCACCTGGAATGTGCTCTCATAAGTTTTATAAGCAGAATTGACAATGATATATGATAGGATAAAAGATGCATTGGCATTCAAAATATTATTTGCTCATCGTCGGTGCCCTGCCATCATTATGAGTTATTCGTCTAAACCTGATATTCCATCATAGCTAACAAAACCATAACAAAACTTTCAAGTTTGACATGGTGGGGACATGGTGGGGACAAAAGTGGATCTCCCCCCCAGCCCCCATAGCAACATACTTGGGCTTCATAGTGATGTATGAGCCTGAAGGCATTCATGGTCAGATGCTCAGAGACTACCCCTCTCCCACATGCTGTGCCATGTGGCGTGGTGTTTGTCCTGATGGATTTCTGTGTCTGGGACTATCAAAGGAACAATCTTTCGTTAGTTACCTTATGCCAGGGGAGCCTTTAAAGTTAAGTAATAGTTTAAGATGCACACATTTATCTTGAACTCGGAGGATGAGTACCATTTATGCTCTTTATATGCTGTTCCCTTATTTCTTTAGCTATTTCCTAACTTGTTTATTTATTCATTAATTAAACAAATATTTCTTGAGAGACATTGATATGCTGGATATTTTAATTAGTGCTGGGATTCAGAAGGAAATAGGATAGATATACTCCCTGTTCTAAATGGACAAAGCAGAACTAAATCTGTATACCTTTTGTGCCTTACCTGGAAAACTCCATAACTGATATTCCCCTTTCTGTCCTCAGCCTGCCTTGTCTCAAGCTATGTAAGATGGCGTCTTAAGCTTTGTGGTGAGTTACTCAATGTTTCCCAGGCTCTCCCTTGTATATAGGAGGCTCTCCCTTGTATAAAGTTGAATTTCTTTCAACTTTTTCTTTCATCAGGCTGTCTGATACTTCTTTGATTGTTTCCCAGAAAAACCAAGAGGTACTTGGGGTGATTTCTTTTACTCCCTAATAATAGTCAACCATATTCTTGCGCCCAGCTCAAATCTCACCTCCTTCATGAACTTCTTCATCATACCCACTCTCAGATAATCTTCCCTCCCTTTGAAATTTTATACTTTTCTGTTCTCTCATTGGGACACACCTAGCTTAGAGTGACATTTATTCTTTTTCTGAATCTCCTTTTCCCCCGTGAAACCGCTGACAACCCCCTGTTGTCAACCCCCCGTTGACAAACCCGCTGGAATCAGTGACTGAAGAATGGAATGAGCTGCCTCATCAGTAAGGGGTGATAGGATTCTGGGTCATGTAGACAAGTCAGAAATTTGTTGGGAGAGGACAGTTCCCCTCAGGGAGGGAGTCTTGAGCGAGACATGCGAGGCATGCGTTTCCAGGATGCCTTCTACATCTTGTTCTTCATGGGCTTCTGCTGTTTGGCTGTTGAAGACTGATATCAGGCTTTGGTTGGGGTTACTGCGGGAGGAAATCTACCAGGAGATTACTATCAGCATCACCTACAAAACTCCTAGTGTATAAGGAAATTGCCATTAATCCTTAAAATGTTTAGCATCCAAGACTGATTTGAAAAAATAAGTCAGTTTAGAGTTGAGAAGGACTTTAGAGATCCTCTAGGTCTTTTCATTTGATGGGTGATGAACTTGAGACCCTTCTTAGATTGCTCAGCTCCCAGTTTACTATCTTTCTGGTTCTCCAGAAAAATTAAACTGATTATTTTTTGTGTATTGTGATGATGAATTAGCTATTTATGAACTTGATTAGAGAAACATCTTCCTATTATTGTAGTTTAATGGACGACATGATTCTTTGAGGGCTAAAGAATGAATATTGTTTATTAATAGCGCATTTCACTAATAACAAAAAGCCAGATTAATGTACTTTGTTTTCCTCCCATGAGAAAACTCAGCAATTTCTATAAAATATTTGAGCTCCAAGATGAGGTCATGCATTCAGCGTTATAACAGCTGCTAACCATATTAAGCAATTTTGTTTTCTGAGAACATAGCATAGATGGACCAGCTATCATTTGGAGAAAAAAAAAACAAGAAACAATGTCCTCTTCCTAAGTCATAGATGACCACAGTACACACCTGTGTCATTGTAAACGATCCCTCCTTTTTTTTTATTCTCCCTCAAATAATGGTAAAGCTCAGTAAATTCTGGACAAAGTGGGGCGGGGGGGTCAATCATGCAGAATACAAATCATCTGTCTAACCAGAAGCACATGGGGATTTGGAGATAACAAATAATTTATTCAGATCTGAAAAGCTTAAACAGAACATATGGCTCTAAATATTCCCCTCTTCCCCTCCCCACTGCATTCAATATTCCATCATCACTACCCCAAGTCAACTTTATCAAGTTTCTTTAGTAGCCTTCTGAAAATTTGAAGGCTGTTTATAGATTTTCAGGGCTACATAAACACTCTGATAATGGATGATAATATGCAAGTTTCTTTTTAATTATTTATTCATGCATACAGAATTGGGGTATAAGACAGAGGTACAGGGGCAGTGAGAGGATTCACCAGAGACAGTGGGGAGCCAACAGGCAGGTTTTTGAAGTACACTGCTGAGGGGAGCAGCAGGTGAGAGGTCTGCCGTGCCATGTGGGTCACCTCTGGGGCAGGGGATTGAACTCGCACTGCAGCAGCTGTGGCCAGCTTGCAGTACTCCATCCTCACCCATTGCACCACCAGGGAGAGTCAATAAATACATGTTTTTGTGTGACTTTTTTGCTGAATAATATCTTGGACATCTGAATGTCGTAGTACATATAATAGACCTAGTTGTTTACTGGAAAAACATTTGTAATGGAATTTTGTATCTAAGTTCATATATGAGATTGATCAATAGCTTTCTTTTCTTCAGCTATTCTGTAGATGTAGTAATTGGACTTGCTACCTTCATGAAACAATTGGGCAGCAAGAGATTAGTGACTCAGAGAGGAGTGGGAACTGATTCAACTCCTTTCAGCTTCAGTCATTTGTTGTCATGAGAGAATTTGTATGAGTTCTACCAGCTTGACTGATTTTCTAAAGCAGTGTGAAAGTCTGGACTTTAATGTGAAATATATCATCTGAACTAAGTGTTATGACTTTAACGATTTAAAATATTGCGCAAGAAATTCTGCAAACAAACGGAAGATTTTTCAGACTGGCTTGAAGTTCTTTTAGTTTGTAATTTCTGGCTTCAAATATTTCAGTAATTTACTTCTAGTTACTAGGCTTGCAAACTAACCAACCTGCCAGCAATAATTTTGTGGCACATTGTGTTTTTTATGTGAAATATTACTCAGGGTTTAAGGGAACCAATAGAAATTAATAGCATGTTTTGATCCACAATAAATGTTCACTTTCGTTGGGAAATATGAAGTCATATCTGGAAACAGAACTAGCAGCTTAAGTTACTTTGTAAATGCAAAGTGAGGCAGGCCATAAATTATTGTCCCTATACCCCTCCGGGCCATATAAGTGATCCAGTACAAATTATACAGTATATTCTGCAAACCCATATATCTTTCTATAAATTCATTCAGCTCACTATAGTGTAATTAGTATTAAGAATATATTTGATCTTCTTAAAATTTAAAACTTTGAGGTCACACCTGACACATATTTGTTGATTGTTCTGAATTCAGTGTTTGTTGAATGAATCAGGAATAGATTGGAGTCTGTAGGAGTAATTGATCATTCTAAGACATGGTAGAAATTCAATAATTTCATATTTTGAATGCATTCATTAAATGCTACAGCAATGACACCAGATGGCAAAAAAAAAAAAAAAAGATTATGGAGAAAAAGACATTTTCAGTTGACTTTTGATATGAGTAAATATGATTTTTGTACATGGAAAGCCCTGGAGAAGGTGTTTTAGTTGGGAAACAATTTGAAGTAGGTTGTGATGAAACTAACTAGAGCGATTGAAATATAGAATTTCAGGCTCTCCCTGGTGGCATAACAGGTTAAAGCACTCTGAAGCCACTGCAACGGGAGCTTGATGCCCAGCCAGGGAGCTGACCCACATGGTGGGGAAGACTCTCCTGACCCTCTGCTGCTCCTCTCATCACTGTATTTCAGTAGATCTGCCTGTTCTGCTCCCTACTCTGTCTCTTGTGAATCCTCTGACCCACACCTCTGGTCTGTACTCCAGTTCTGTAAGCATAAATAAATAAATCTTAAAAAAAAAAAAAGAGAATTTCATTTTTAAAATTTTTTTTAAAGATTTATTTATTTATACATACAAGAACTGGGGTACAGGCCAGAGGTTCAGGGGAGATGGGAGGCTTCACCAGAGACAGAGTGGGGAGCAGAATAGGCAGATCGACAAAGTACACTGCTGAGGGGAGCAGTGGGAGGGACAGGAGAGGTCTGCCACGCCACGTGGGTCACTTTCTGGCAGGGGATGGAACTCATGCGGAAGTGCCTTTAGCTTCTTAGTGTTGTGCTTTAACCCACTGTGCCACCAGGGAGGGCCTGGATTTCATTTTTTATACCAAAATTTTATTTTAATATGGCTTTGATATGATTCAAATATTATAGCTCAGTATACTATGTTCCTGCTTTTCAGGTGGTTCCCTTCCTAGTACATTAATACCCCTATGAAAAAATCTGCAGTCCTCCAGGAGATGAGATGAAGAGGTGGGGTCACTTACCACTGTAATGATAAGCTTTTCCTTCATCCTCTTGTTCCATTAGGCAATGAGCAGTGAGCAAAGGAACACTTATGAATTACTTACGTGACTTGCTTTTATGTTAATAGGGAATAATTCTTAGGGATGTCTAATGTGGGAAACTAAAATCTTTTGAGACTGGGTTTTATTCTTTCAAGCATTGCCTGCTTTCTTTGTACTCTGGTTAGTTGGAACATGCCCAAGAGATCTTAGGGGAGAATTCCTTTCCTGGGGTGGTGTCTCTTCTACATAATATCCCCAGCAAGGAATTGGGTTGAGAGAACAGGAACTGAACTTCCAGGCATTTTCTGAAAGACTTGGTGACATGTAGGCGTTGTCTATGAAATTTCCTGTCCCTGAAATTTTCTGTTTCTTCTCTGTTACCCCAGTCTTATTCTAGAAGTTTCTTGAAGAACATTTACAGCAAAAGAATATTTACATGTCAAAGACCAGATTGAATTATGCTACAGGTTTTTTCTTAGAGACTATGACAAGAATATTTTAAGAACATCCCCAAAGTAAACTTAATCAGTCTAAAGGCTAATTTCTTTTTACTATAATTTTATATATTCATGTGTATTGCAAGTGATCAATCATTCTGCCAAACATCTTGTACTAAATGTGCTAATGAGCTAGTGAATCAAATATTTTGAAAGTATGGACATGTGTAACATTGATTTTCAATATTTGGATCACATCAATAATTTGCTCAAGGAAAACAACTTTATTAGGATGGATTTTCATATACCTTATTAATAGCTTCCAGGCAAAACAACACTTGTTACATTCATTGTTGATTTATTTCCTTTAGCTTTTTGTACCGTCAATCCCCTGAGTCCTTAGTGGCAATATTAGTAGTAACAAAATTATAATATTCATTCCCTATTGGGCACTGGTGAAGAGTTGCTTTTGGTTGATGTGGGTTTTTCCTTCAAACAATGTAAATATTTCTCAGTTATTTAGGGAAATAGATTACTGCAATTAGGTGAATGGAGATGAAAAAAACAATCAGCGGGCCCTCCCTGGTGGCACAATGGGTTAGGATGCAGCTTTGCAAGCTAGCACAGCCAGTTCAGTGCGAGTTCGATCCCAGCCCCGGAGGTGACCAGGTGGCATAGTAGACCTCTCCTGACCCTCCCGCTGCTCCCCTCAGCAGTGTACTTTGTAGATCTGCTCTCCACTCTGTCTCTGGTGAAACCACTCACCACCCCTGAAACTCTGGCTTGTACGCCAGTTCTGTATGCACAAATAAATGAATATTAAAAAAAAAAAGAAACAGTCAACACCTAAAAGTGAAGGGAAGAGTAGTGTGGGAAGAAGGCCCAGGCAGTGGGAGGTACTGAAGAGGTACCGCCACCGAGGTAGCTCCTAAAATGGAGACTCGTCGGAAGTCTTGTCAATACCACAGCCCCAGCCTCCACTTACATGGCACTATCTAGGTTTAGCACCTGGGATCCAGGGTGGAGCGGAGCCTCCAGGTGAAGGCATCTAGCAGGGAGGGCAGGTGGGCTCAGAGAGAAAAAAGGAAGAAGGAGCTCTTGCTTCCACAGCCCGACTTGCACCCTGGTGCTGCTGAGGAGGAGACATGGGAGAAACACTTGGGTGAGAGCCATGTGGGAAGGCTGTCAACGGTGACCACTGCCGTGATCTGCACTTTGATTTTGCTCCTCTCATCCCAGACTTTCCTGGTCCATTTCTGCCTCTTTCTTATGGTTCCCTGCCACAAGGTGCCTTAGACCTGTGGTGAACTTTGGGCTGTAGCAGCTCTGCTTTGGGTCAAGCCTGTTTGCCTGGGATGGGTAATTATGTTGGCAAAATAGACTTCTCCTCTCTCTCTAGGCACACTCATTTTGTTAAAGACCTTTTACTCTATGAGTCTGTTTATGAGTCTGTGTTTCTAAGGGGATCAGATGACTGGATCCCCTTAGAAAGTGAAGTTGGGGGTTCCAGGGTTCTTGGCCACATGCTAATAATACTGAAGCATGAGGATTGCGTTCTGACATGCTTCCGCACTGAACTGGATCAGCCACTTAGCTCTCTCTGAGCCTGTTTATCTCTGAACCAGGAATAATGAAACTTGTCTTTCAAGAGAATATGAACAATCAAGTGGATACAAATAACTGGAGATGCCCAGAACAGTTTACTCCAAGACGATTTAGTTCTCTGCATCTTCCTATTCTCTCTACCTTGACCCCTCCCTCTTTTTTTTCCACTGTTATTTTCTCCTTAAAAAAAAAAAAAAAGAAAAGAAAAAAAGAGAGCAAGAGAGAGAGAAGGATCTGACTTGCATATATGGAAATGAACACATTTGTTGTGTCAAATGCCATAAGGTTTTTACTGTATATTAGCAAGAACTGGCAGTTTTGTCTGACACCCAAGTTTCTATTTTTCTGAGATAGAAATAGTATTTTGGAGTACTTGTTAAAATACCAGCAGCAGAGATACACATTTAATTTAATCTCATGATAGCATCAAATGATATCATTGTTTCCATTTTACAGGTGAGCTTCTGAGGTAAATAAAGGCTATTAACTTACCTGATATAATACAGTGAGTGGCCTCAACTGTTATTCATTCCTTGCTGGTTTTTACCACCAAGTTCCCCTATATGCCTCCCCTAAGCAAAGGATACATCTAGATAATCTGGGGGGAGCACATGGATCCCTTGAAAATTTCCTCCTAATAATTCTGGTAGGCCTTTCTCCAGAGAATCTTGGCCTATGGTCCTTGAGTCCCTTAGAGGCACTGTTTCCCAGGGGTAGGTACCAATTCTACTCAGTGATTGTCAGAACTTCCAGAAAATCTGGAAAAATGCTATTTTCTTTTTTAAAGATTTTATTTATTTATGCATACAGAACTGGGGTACAGGCCAGAGGTGCAGGGGCAGTAAGAGGCTTCACCAGCGACAGAACAGGGTGCAGAACAGGCAGATTGACAAAGTACATTGCTGAGGGGAGCAACGGGAGGGATAAGAGAGGTCTGCTGTGCCATGTGGGTCATCTCCGGGGTGGGGAATTGAACTTGCACTGAAGCAGCCACAGCCAGCTTTGCACTGTTGTGCTCCAACCCGCTGCACCACCAGGGAGGACCCACTATGTTCTTTTTAATGCTTTTTTTTAAAAAAAAAAATATTTATTTACTTATGCATTCAGAACTAGGGTACAGGCCAGTAAGAGGCTTCACCAGAGAAGAGTGGGGGAGCAGAACAGGCTGAATGACGAAGTACACTGCTCAGGAGAACAGCAGGTGGGTCAGGATAGGTCTGCTGGGGTCACTTTCAGGGCCGGGGATCAAACTCACACTGAAGCAGCTGTGGCTGGCTTGCAGTGCTGCATCCTAACCCATTGTGCCACCAGGAAGGGCCCCATCAGCTGATTTCCTTGGTATTCTGGAATTATAGCAATATTCCTTACCACTCACTGACCCTCTCACGTTTCCTCCATTGCACTTTCCTGCCTTTCTTTTGGAGAAATTGGGATGATCATTTGAAAGATATACTCAAGGTTTTTGTATGAACTGTTACCTCTATCTGCTCCATCTTCTCTCCTCTAGTCAGCTCTTACTCATGCTTTGGGTCACATTTCAAATTTCATTCCTCAGGAAAGTCTTCTTTGATATATCTCACATCCCCTCTCTGTTATTCTCTTCAGAATTCTTATAATTAGTAATTACATTATTTGAGAAACACAAATAAATTATGTGTACCTGTTCCCTAGTGAAGGTAGATAGTGGGGCTTGGTGGTGAATGTCAACAAGGTCTAAATAACAATTGAAGCTACTATCTGTGTGATATCAGGTAAGTTAATAGCCTTTATTTACCTTAGATCCTCATCTGTCATTGAGGACTAAAGCGCTAACTCCACTCAGATACCCTCCTGTTCATATCTAACCTTGAGTTTGCAGGGTTCCATGATTGTGGAGACTGTTCTGTTTTTGTGGTGACTGAGCACCCAGTTTCTGTAACAGTGTCCACCATGTGGTAGGCTCTAGGTATTTTTAGGCAGGAATCAGTGAACTATACTACACTGGCTAACTAATGCTCATCGACTGCTTAACAGCTCACTCTGAGTGGAGTCCTGGGCCATGTTGGGAATTCAAAAGAAGCATAAGTATGGGTCGCATTCATGAAGAGATCGCAATTGGTTTGGAAAAAAATAGCTCATGAGGAGAGCTATCTTGTGGTTTTTTAGAAGTACATATATTTTCTAGCCACACTGTTAGAAAAATTATAAATATTAGCAGAGAATACTAGTGTTAAGTAATATCAACAGAAGTACAATAATCAAGAGTTGAATTTATATGGCTGTGTAGGTAAATTTCTACAGTATATTGTTTTACATTTATTTTGTTATGTTTTCTTGCTTCTTTGGACCCATTATGACCACAACTACATGATTTTTTTCCTTTCTAGTTCTTATCCTCATCATCATTTATTTTGTTCTTATTTATACATTGTGTCACAGGTTATTTGAGAGGGAGCTAATGGTTTTGGGAAATCCATGTAATACTTAATGTTATAGAATGAGAACAGTACAGAACATTGAGAAAAAAATATTTAAAGATAGAGGGGAAAATAATTTGA
Source organism: Condylura cristata (assembly GCF_000260355.1). Taxonomy (NCBI): domain Eukaryota; kingdom Metazoa; phylum Chordata; class Mammalia; order Eulipotyphla; family Talpidae; genus Condylura; species Condylura cristata. The sequence continues at coordinate 28,655,926 of NW_004567113.1, read as the reverse complement.
TATTTGTGAAGAATCTTAAAAAGATACTGAATTTCTTTGCTTGAAGTGAGAGGAAAATTTTTAAGAAACAGACCTATAGATTTTACTTGATAAAATCCTTAATTCTTTTATTAGCAAAGTGTGAAGTGTGGCCGGTTTGGAGTAAGTCTCTCAAAATATTAATTATGGGTGTTTCATTACTGCATGATAACAATGAAAAATGATAGCAAAAGAATGACAGAGAAGCTTTTTTAAAACATAAAATGGTAAAATATGAAGTTTGTAGTTTTATTGAAATGTTCATATTCTTATGTAAAGTACCACATAAACGTAATGTACAAATGAAGAAATTCTAGAAAGCATACATATAGAGGATTATTTTATGAACAGGCAAATAAAACATAGTTAATAATACCACAGTAAAAAAAACAAAAAACAAACTAGAGTCTGCTTGAATTATAATCATACTAGCAAATCATCACCTAGGACATTGAAAATCCATATTCCCTTCAAAATACTATTTTTTCATATAGGTGAAAAACTAGATGCCATTTAAAAGCCAGTAAGAGATAGTTAAATAAACAGTTCTTTATTTATCTGCCTAATGCCATTAAAGTAGGAAAAAGGCAGAATACATAACTTAAGTAACTTAATATATATAAAAGAAGATGTTAATTTTGGACATCGGTGTGACAGTATTTATTGTAATTTAAAATAATCTCTAGAGAGGGGGCCCAGTGGACTATTGTAGAAGATTATTGGTACTTTGATGGTGTGTATGATGTGATAACATATTTTTAGAGATGTGAACTGATATCTTTAAAACATATATAGTTTTGTAAACCAGTGTTACTTCAATAAACATAATTTAAAAGATACCTCTAATCTATACTTTCATTTTCAGGCATCTGGGCTATGCAATTTTTGCATGAGCATATATGTACAATATGTACACTGCTTGGAGAAGTATTGTTTTTTTTCAAGCCAAAAGTGGAAACCACCTAAAATTCTAACAATAAGGATAGAGTAAAATTTTTATTTTAGCGTGGTAGAAATTCATTTAATCATCTAAGGAATGATGTGTGAGCATGGAAAAATCTTCAAGAAATGCTGTTAAGTTAAAAAAAAAATTGAGTCGCTAAAGAATGCATACAATATGACCTAATTTTAACAAACAAAGCAAGCTGTATATTTATAGATGAGACACATGGTATATATAAATCCATGGAGTAAATCTGAGAAAATCATACCAAGATGTTAACAGTTCTGACTTTAGAAGAGGGGGATGGTTGGAATGAGGGAGGGGGATGGTGGGAACTTTCATTTTATATTCTTGAGGTATTTCTGTTTTGTTAATAAAAAGACACTGAGTTTATAATAATATATCTCTCATATGGTGTGAGAAGTAATGTAAGAACAAGAGCTAAAACGGAAAGAAGTCAAAGAGCAACATACTCAAAAGCAGTGCTTGTTATTTTAGGTCATGGGTGGCTTTTTGCTTTCCTTCCAGGACTACTATAAATTAGTCAGACTCCTTTTGTATTTAAAATTCACAAAAAAGGATTTTGTGGGATCTTTTCCCCCTGAGATAATGGCTTGCAACCATGCTTTTATTATACGTGGTCAGAAGGAGATGGGAGAAATCCTTGGCTATTGCAGCTGAAAAGATAAAATCCCCCTCAAGTCAAATAGTTGTAGTTTGCATAAAGTGAAAGTTCATCTAACTTCAGTCTTCCTTATTCTCTTCCTTATTTTATTTTACTTTTTTTTTTGGTCAGGGGAGAGGCTGAGGTAGGGCAGTTGTCAAATAATAAACAGTAGGGGTTTTCAAGTCTCCAAAGGTTGGGGATCATTGCTTTAAGAACTAACCATTTCAGATAGATGACATGTGACACAGACAGTTATAAAAAAAAAAAAGACATGCAGACAACTGTACAAGTACTGAAAAAATGAAGTATTTACATTATGCATGAATAATATATCTTTGTGCAAGTCTCGTGGGTGAACTTGTCAAGTTATCTTTCTCCTGTCTGCTTTAGTGTTTATTTTCAGGCCATTTCTAGCCTGGAAAATCTTTTTGTATTGCTTTGGACCCTCTGGAAATGACTGACTATGACATATACTTTCCTCCTAAATAGGGCTTCTTTCCCCCATAATTTTTACTTTCTGATTTGTTAGTTTAATTTAAGCTAGACGCTGACTGGATAAAGATGATTCCATCTACCTTAATATTCTTTGTGTTGTTTCCACCACATTCTGGCATCTAATAATGGTTAAATAATTTACTGCCACTGCAGGAAATATTTTCTGAGACTTCACACATAAACTGGTTTGAAAACCTGCCTCGGTAAAACCCAAAGAGTTGAAGTCACTTCTAGCCATGCTATTTTCCAAATAACAAGAACAAGAGCTACAACATACAGATGTAGAAGGGTAAAATATTAAAAACTAGTAACAGTTATTTTTGGTCATAAGCTTAAAGTTGATGTTTATTCTCTTTGTTGTCCACAATTACATGAAGGTGGTGAGACTCCTTTTATATTTAAAATTTAAAACTCAGAAAGAAAGACACAGAAATAAAGCACATAGGAGTTGCTGGTTTTAAAAAATAATCCTGGAGCTCTGTTTTGTGTCGTAGGAACTGCTTAGGTTTGTGTGCTGTGTTGGATTCTCCATGTTATTATTTCTCAAGCTGCACGGAAATTCCAGCAATGGTTTTAATAATTCAACAGAAGAAGAACAATATTATAGTTGAAAATTAGCCTAAGAAAGGAGCATATAACCTTTTTATAGAAGAAAAATAGGAAGGGTGAAAAGAAACCAAATTAGATGCACAGAGAGCTACGTAATGACGCGATACACAAATAGGAATGTCATATAAATTGGAAACTAGAGTGCTCATTGAAAAGGAATGTGGACACAATTGCTTTTAAGTGTAAAATCAGAAGAGTTAGGGCCAGAGACAAGATACGACTAGCAAGACATTTAAAAGGGATAATATTTTAAGGCTTAGTCTTGCACATCTCATTTAAATGTACACAGGAGACCACCAGAATGTGTGGGCATAGTTGGAAGTGTTTGAGACCATTTTTTCTTTACTGCCAGTGCTGGGGCCAGTGGAGGTAGACGGCTCACATTGGGAACCCACGTGCTGGAGACCCAGCCTGCGTTCGCGGCGCTGACCTGTGATTGCTGTTAAATGAACGCTGACAGCGGTATTGCAGCCAAAGCCAGTGCCCTCGATCACTCTTTTGAACCCAGACTGGATCCTGGGGAGTGCTGCTCCTTCCACACCCCCTCTCTGCTGTCCTGCAGGCTGGCACGGTGTCACAATGCAGGTGTGTTACTTATTTGACAATTCTACTATGGTTTTTCCACTTTTCCTCTTGGTAGGCATTTCCTCTCTCACTCTCAAGAGCCCCAGTTTCATCCTTTCCCTCCTTTTTGGTTTTCTTTAAAAACTTCTTTGTTGTCTTTAAAAAGTGCCCACAGAAAGATGATAAATTTACTGATTCTAAGGTAAATTGCTGATAAGGTTTAAATTGTGTTTCTTTCTTTATGTGCTTGTAATTGACTTGAACTCAAGGGAGTCAAGAGGTGCTAACTTCAGAATTTCTGCAGTGGTTTGATCAGTGATGCTAAGACCATTCATCCCATATCACTGATTTTATGGGAAACTCCTTCATTTGTAAAAATGTTTCTAAAGGCTCTTCCTATAAAAATTAACTTGTTGAATTGTTTCCCTATGAAGTTCTTAGGACATGATTTAATTTCAGGAACTAAAGTTTAGATATGTTGTTTTATATTGACCTGACTTTTTAATAATATGGTTGGGTGAGAAAATTTGCCACAATGGAATACTATCCAGCAGTCAAAAAGATAAACTCATGCCATTCACAGAAACATGGATGGCACAGGAAGGGATCATGCAAAGTGATATAAGTCAGAAGGAAAAAGAAAAAAATCAAATGGTTTCACTTATAGGAGGAATTTAAGAGAACCAAACAAGACGGGGTGTGGGGGGGAGTGTATTGTTATTATAATACAAAACACAGCAAAACAATATAAAAGATAAACAGACAATTATAAGCCAGAGGGATCCTATAGGGGAGGGGGACAGAGTGGGGTCAGAGGAGGGAGGAATATGGAGGGGCTATGGTGATGGCCGGAGTGGGAGGAGGGAAGTAAACATTGTTATAAAATGAACAATAATGTAAATAGATACATAAAAAATAAAAATAAAAAAAGAGAAAATTTGCCACTAAGTAGAGAACAAGCATCTAAATGGAAGGTACCCCTTGTAACCCATATGTAATCAGTCACCAACTCCTCTAAACTCTACTTCCAAACTGTGTCCTGCCTCTTACCACTCCTTATCAAACGCATGTTCAGATGTTAGTTGTAGACAAGTTTTTACCTGGAAATACAACACCAGTCTCCTAATTATTATCTGTGCTTTCACGTTTGTGCTCCATTCTTCATTCAGAAGCCAAATAATGGGCGCAAAGGGCAATTAAGATCCTATAGTGTCTTGTTTAAAACCTTCCAATGATTTCCCAGTCCCATTAAAATGAAATCAAATCCAAAGTTTCCCCAGCAGCCAAGAGGCTCTAAGTGAGCTGTTCTAGATTCCTTGCTGAGCTCACCTTCTGCTATGGCCACCTCCTAACCTTTGGATTCCAGCCACAGTGGCTGAACTTCCCCTTGTATGGAAAGGAAAACTATTCCTACCACAGATCTCTCTTCACCCTGCCTGGATTACTCTTCTTTCAGCTCTTTGTGTGACGTCCTCCTCCTTAACTTGTTCCCTTGTAGAGAGGTTCTCAGACCTTACCTTCCTGCCACCCTCTACTCACAAGCTCTTACAGTCCACTTCATTTTGCATTATCCCTGTCTGGCATCTTCTTATCCACGTGTTGGTGTATTTATTATTTGTCTTTTCCCACCAGACCATAAGCTTCAGAGCAAAGATCTTGTCTTCTATGTTATTGCTGCTTAGAAGCTAGAACAATGCCTGTTATTTGGTCATTGCTCCATAAATATTTGTTGAATTTGAAGAAAAGTATGAGAAAATATCAGTTTAATTTGCACAGCCACCAAATATTAGAACAAGTCATCAAATATCATTTATAAACAACAAATAAGTCACAAAGCAGCATATAGCAGCAAAATGTTTTGATGGAATCAGTCTCAAAGAAGCCAGGGGGATTTATTTTGAACAATCCAACACTGAATGGGTTTAACTAATGGCTGCTTAGATTGGGTGAGTCATCAAGTCACAAAATAAAACATCCGTCAAATTGGAGGTTTTAGTATGTTGTGTTCTCTTTTCTTAAAACAACAGTATTTTTAAATGACTTGAAGCTTGTAGTTCTGTTACAATGACTCATCATCTTGAAAAATGTCTTTTTTTCAGCGTGGGAGGACATTTTAACTCATAATTCATTTGTTGCAATGCTTATTTATTAAAGTGTAACTGGGTGGTCCCTAGGAGAAGGGAAGTTCCAGGTTCTCTGCCCCACCCAGAAGGAGGGTGGAACTGAGCAGAGAAAAAGGAGAGAGAAGAGAGAAGAAAGGCAGATGGAGAAGGAGACCTAAGGAATCCCCATGGAGCAGCAAACATATGATGAAGAAACCGGGCTTGTTTCCTGACCCTGGACTGGTTAAGGCAGATGTGGGTGAGATACCTGTAGGGAGGTGACTATGGCAGTGTTTATATTGATTTTGATGTTGCTCTTTTCCTCTCAGATTTGTCTGGCCATTTCTGACCCTTTTCCATGGGTCCCGGCCAGAAGGTGCTTTAGTCTTGTGGCAGGCTTTCAGGCCTTGCTTTGGGCCAATCCCTTTTGGGTTGACTTTTGCCCACGAGGGGATGGGTAACTTCAGGTGTTTGATTTAGAAGTTATATTCTTTGTGTTCCATATTGTATATTCACTGTATTAAAGTCACTTTTCATTAAAGCTTTATATGTTTTGTCTTGTTGCGGCGGATGGCAGAACCCACTTAGAGCAGGCAGGTTTTGGGGCTTCAGGGGTGCCTCTCTCTGAATTGAGGTGCCCTATAACAAAAGCACTTCCCTTTTAGTGACATTGTTTAGAGGGCAGGCTGAGAGATACCCCAGGACCTCCCAAATTTGTACACTCTAAATGGATTCTGCCATCCACTGTATGAAGACAAACAATTTTCTTCTTGTGAAAGACCTTTAATAAGGTTAGTGTACATATCAAGAGAAGAAAGGACAATAATTTTCCAAAATAGCACCATCCCGTCATGAGTGAATGTCCTAACAGGGTTGGTCCAAAGCAGGGCCACTGAGGCCCAAAATCTTGCTGCAAATTTTAGGCACCTTCTGGTGGGGGAAACCACAGGGTCAGAACAGAAGGGCCCAGGCAAATGTGGGACAAAAGGAGCAAAATCATTCATCAAGTTAAATGCTGCCATTGTCAACTTCCCTCTCCCACAGCTCTTTCAAGTGTCTCCACATGTCTCGACCTCACGTGCCTCATCTCATGTTCCCCACGTTCCTGGGGCCAGTCCAAGGCCAAGAAGCATGTGGGCCTTTTTTACGGGCCTCTGCTCCACGTGCCTCTTCCAGGCCTTCTGCCCCAGGCCCCCTTGTGCTTTTCCAGCTCTGCTGCACCCTCCCTGGGTGGCCTGGGGACATGGGTCCGCCCCCTTTTATGCAGATCAAACTGCAACAATTTTGTCTTTTGTGTTGTAAAACAAACACACAAACAATAAGGAAAACCCTCCGTTTCCTTTTGTCATACTTTATGCATGTATGTGAATACATACAAATAAGAAATTATGAGATGTAATTTATGTTAGTAGGAAGAACATTTTTAATATTTTCATGGGCCAACTTGGAGCGTTCTTATTTTCATTGTTATTTGGCTTTCAAGTTTTAAGTGTGGAGAGACGATGAACATAGAGGATATAGTTTCTGCTTCTCCCTATTTATGACTGCAAATAAGAATTTAATTGAGTTTATGTTTGGAAATATGACTTAAACTGTTCAGAGAATAAAGCTCACAGAGATCTCTGAATTAATTGAATTACTCACTTTTCACACTAACCCAGCAAAACAATAGGTCCCCTGCGGCATCAAGGGTATAATCTATGCATCCATCTCTGTGCATTACCCCTCTCACTAAGGTTCTTTAAACCACCAGGATCATTACAGAGTATGCAAACCACCAAATTAAACAAAGAGGCTATTTTTACAGAAGCGGATGGAAGGCAAGGCAAAACATTTTTTAAAATAAAAAATGACTTTTCCTCAAAGCCCAGAACAGTAGCAGAAGGCTTTAAGAACATAAACATAACCAATCTGTCTATTCCAGGGGATAAAGGCTATGTTTCTTAAACATAAAAGAACAAAATTTCTAAGTAGCAAGCAAGTTGGAAGCATTTGCATAATGGATTCTATTTACATAAATTACGTAGCTTGTAGCACTCATCTGATAAGACTTGGCAAAGGTGGAAGGCGCAAGCTGAAGTGGAGTGAAAAGAGGGGTAAATATATTGTTCTAGGATTCCTCTCAGCACTTTTTTGACTTTTCCTCAGTTTTTGAAATCTGTGCTTCTCGAGGAGCTAATACGTGTGTTTGCCTCAAACCTTATAACCATGAGTGTCAAGAAGAGTTAGCTTTGGTCATTTCCAAACTCTCTGTACCCCCTACCCGGTTTTGTTCTCTTTTATGAAGGCAAAAGTGAGTGCATCTGTCAACTGCTGGAGCATGTTAACTGCTGTATATTGGGATTTGACAGCCACTGGCTGTGAATTTTCTTGCCATAACAACCAAATGAAAATGTCAGCAATGAATCTTGCTGCTAAGTGCCAGATTTTCTCTTTCTCATATGCACCATTTCCCTTTGACTGAATAGAAAATTTTAGTTTTACAAAACTCCAAAACAAGGGTCTTATTTCCAATGGTATTATATCACAGCTCAGAATGTACAGTCCTTCCTAGCATGCCTAAATGTTGGGCATCTTTAATAAAACCTTGGGTACTACTTTAACAGGGTCTCAAGTTCAAGGAAGACTTTCAACTTGATAGATAACTGGATCTAGAGAATGCAGTCTGAGAGTACTATTCCCTAAGGATTTTTTTGGTTTTTATCCCTAATCTCCAGAACCAGTGATGGGGAACCTTGTGCATGATGGAGGGAGTTAGCTGTTCACATTCAGCCCTAATCCTTTGATGAAGTTTTGTGATCTGATGAGAACCGGTCAATGGAGGGCTTTTTTATTTTTCAAGTTCCAGAACTGAGAATTACTTAAGCATTGACTTACACACATTCATCTATGTGAGATTGGTCTTTGTCAATGTATAAATCTTTGGCCCTGCTTCTGGAATCTTTTAAGAATGCACTGTGGGGCCCTCCCTGGTGGCGCAGTGGGTTAAAGCACAGCACTATGAAGCTAAAGCCACTTCAGCATTATTTCGATCCCCAGCCCCAGAGGTGACCCACATGGCACAGCAGACCTCTCCTGACCCTCCCGCTTCTCCCCTCAGCAGTGTACTTTGTCAGTCAGCCTATTCTGCTCCCCACTCTGTCTCTGGTGAATCCTCTCACTACTCCTGCACCCCTGGCCTGTACTCCAGTTCTGTAGGCATAAATAAATAAATCTTAAAAAAAAAAAAAAAAAGAGGATGCACTGTTATAGCTAACAGTGTACCCAACTCAGGATGACTAAAACTAATGAGTTTTTATTTTTATATCATAACAGAAAGTTGGTAATTGCGTAGTTTCCAGCATTGACTCAGCTGTTCAGTGATTTGCTCAAAGAAACCTAAGTTGTCATCTTCTAGCTTTCCATTCTCTCATCCCTTAGGTCCCTAATGTGCCAGCTGTAATACCTGTGATTGTTGCATCATGGCTGCTACTTCTTCATACATGGAGATTTTGTTCGATGCAGGAAGAAGAGGAAATAGGGGAAATAGATCAGGTCAGCAGCGTATGTCCCCTTTATTAGAAAGGAAACAGTTTATCCTCCAAAGATCTCTTCCCACTCCTTAGACCCCTATCCTCAAGGTATTTTTCTTCTTTTACTTATGTTTAATTGGCCAGGTCAGAAACTTAAGTTTTTAGTTTGTATGGCATCTCATGAAGAGGCAGGCGAGGAAGAATGCTCCCACTGAGCCAAGTACAAGGTCAGTGATAATTACCAAGAATTTTAATACTTTGGGTAGGTGAAGATTATTCTACATTGAGTCAGGAGCTGATAGTCTTTAGAGTATTCTAGGATCAGTGCTAACTTGCCCCTGTTCACAAATTCCTACTTACCTCTTAGAACAACCCTCACAATTTCATTCTTCCAGTGTTGCTTTCTTAGAATGATGGCTAATGTTATTGCTGGGATACTTTCTCCAGAAAGCTGAAGTGTGATTCCAAAAACACTTTCAGCTGAAGGGATTTTGTATAAATTTTGAGTAGACAAAAGGAGACATTGCTGGAATGTTTACTCATCTGTAAACTGTTATTGACTTATCAAGACAATTGCTGTTGTGGAGAACAGCATTTTTCTTCCCTCTCCCAGAGCACAGGTTCAAAACATTTGGGTAAACTTCTTGAACATATTTCTCTCTTACCCTGAAGAGTGCATGTGAGGAAGCTTCTCAACTAAAGTGTCACTCAAATCAAGGGGCAAACCTAAGGGAGAATGCACCATTTTCAGTCATGCCTTTCCAACAGGGCTGCAAAGACAATGCAGTGCATCTTGTAGTGAAAAGACAAATGCTTTTCATTCCTTGGCATGAAGCAGGAAGCTGCCAAGTAAAGGTAGCTGGCAGGATTCCTGGAGACAGGACTTGGGCCATGGGTTGGGCAGGGGAACAGTTGCCATCTCATTATTTCATTGTCCTATGCTTACCAGATACACTAGCTGACATGCAGAATCAAAGTAAAAATTACTACTGTCAAAGAAGCAGTGTTAATGGCAGTGACTCAGCTCAGTCCTTCATTGTTTTCAGGGCACAATCATCTCAATATAGTAGATCTGCTTCCAGCTACATTTAACTTCTAAGAGGGTGGCTGGAATATGTTTCCTGATCTTGTGACACTGGGTGATTTGTTTTAATAATGGTCTGAGGGTCAGATGAATTAGTCACTGTCACTTGAAGAAGGAGGAAGAACTTTGAAAGCATCACTATGGAATGCCAACAGGATGGTGAAAAGAAATAAAGCTTATAATCAAACACACAAAATACTTTTTTTTTCATTTGTTTTCATAGAGAAATCATAGAAAGTGTGCATCTTGTGGGACCCTAGTGCAGAAACTCAAAGAAGTGAGATACTCACTCATGATGTCTGTCAACAGGAAGTCAGTATTTGGGCAATTTGGTGCTTGTGGTTATTAATCTCACTGCCCCCATCCTACTTCTCATTCCTTCTGAATCCTTTTTTTAATTAGGAGTAATAATTGGGAACATCTGAAGTCTCTCAGTGTTGTAGTGACCAAATGATGCTAGAAAAGTCAACATCAAGCATTGAGAATCCCTGCAGTCTGGATGTAGTATGCTAGAAGGACTCATGCCCTCTGACATTCTCTCCATGAATAACACAGCCAGTAGGTGTGCATGCACAATTCTTGATTTGGCTTGTGAGTCTGTCTGCACTCCAGTGCTGTTGGTCTTGAAAGGCTGTTAAAAGAAGAGGCTCATTATATGCTCAGCATTTTTTTTTTCCATTATGTGTATGCGTGTATGGCTGTTTGTGATTCCGTGGTCATAGCTCATTCAAAAAACTTCAACTTCAAATATCTGACTGTCTAAGATCACAAGATAAAGCGTGAATAAAAACAAAAGCAGAATAAAGGGAAAATAAAAGTAGAAAAATAAAGTAAAGCCCTGGAAAAAATGTTTGCATAGGTAGTTAGATAGGTAGGTAGGTAGGTAAGTAGATAAGTAGATAGATAGGTTGGTAGATAGATGGGTGGATAGGCAGAGATAGATAGATAGATAAATAGATAGATAGATAATCTGAAATTGAAAGCATATCACTTCAGGTGGACTACAAATTTGACTCTGAGCTTATAGCATCTGAAGAAAAGGGAGACACTTGGTATAATTCCTACTTCTATATAATAGAAATATGCAACTGCTGAAAAGAAGAAAAAAGCTGTCCTGAGAAATCTGAAATAATTGTTAAAAGAATTTTCAAGAAATTTCCCTATTCTAATAGATTTCATTTTATAGTTCTAGGCTTCTTTATTAAAATATTTTATTTATTGGCTCTCCCTGGTGCCGCAGCAGGCTAAAGTGCAGCACTGCAAGCTAGCTGCAGCTGCTTCAGTGCGAGTTCGATCCCAAGCCCCAGAGGTGACCACATGGCTCGGCAGACCTCTCCTGACCTGCCTGCTGCTCCCCTCAGCCGTGTACTTTGTCAGTCTGCTTGTTCGGCTCCCTTCTGTCTCTGGTGAATCCTCTCACTGCCCCTGCACCTCTGGCCTGTACCTCAGTTCTTTATGCATAAATAAATAAAATCTTTAAAAAATATTTTATTTATGTATAAAGTGTGAAGGAGTATGGCAGCTAGTGCTACAAATAAACAAAAAATAACCTGGCTTTATCCTTTTCTTTAAACTTTTAAATTGTCATTAGCTGGGTACTTGGGATTCTCCAATCGGAAGAAACACTACTGAAAGGAGAGTTTCCTACTAGTATTTTAAAGTGATTAGATGGCATAAAAATAGTATAATTATTTTTGTTTTCAGATACTCAGGATGATTCAGGCACCTGAAATGAATTAGTGAAAAATATCACAGGAGTAACACATTCATAAAAGCTGAAAGAATCAAGCTGCTTAAATGTCCAATAGTCTCTCAGATCATTTACTTGCCACCCAGTTTTGTCACTGGTGTGTTCTGGCCACTCTTCATCAGCCAGCGTGCAGGGCCAGGGGACATTGCTCCCAGCGCATGCCCGAGTCTGTGGCCATATCCTGTTGGCCACTGTGATAAATCCCTCTGCACTTGGAGCCCAACCATGTCTAGAACATTCTATTCACATAGGGCAATGCACACTTCTGTCCCTGGGAATGCTTCCCAGGACACAAACCACTGTAAGTGACAGTTGATTTTTTGGAGGTTTATACCTATTCTCTTTTTTTCGAAGAAAGGCATGAGCTTTTAACATTTTCAAATATGAAAAATGTAAGCTGAGTATCTGCAATAGTTCCCATATCTAGCATCACCACAACCTAACTAATAATTGAACTTATTGCTAAATAACTAAGATTTACATGTTCTGAAGCCTTAATAAAAGTCTTGGCTTTAATGATCTGAAATAATGTGAGCTAGAGAGACTCATAAACTTGGCTGAGTTTAAGAGATAAGACACCTGGGTAAATGATAGGATCAGGTATTTATGATAATCTTTAACATTTATTAGACTGCCATCTCAGAACAGGTCAGACTATAGAGACTTTACATTTGGCAAGGTCAAAACAAACAGACGGACACAACATATGAAAAGCACCTTTAGGCTGGGACTAATAGACATTAAACTGCCTATTAGTCAGCAAATAAAACAAATATCTATTCAGTGCATAATAGAGAGCAGGGAAAATGAAAAAAAAAACATTGAAATGTATTTATTAGCTCATTAAAGAGTGAAGAACAGAAGAATTGAAAAAATTCCTGATTTTAATGATATAGATAGTTGCTGAGTTGGAAAATGAAGAAGGTCAAGTGGCAGGTGCTGTTACTTTTCATCTCGTCACAGGATATCAGAGACAGCAGTGAAACAAACAGGAAGGATATAGTCATTTATTTTTAAAAGATTTTATTTATGCACACAGGAACTGGGGTACAGGAAAGGAATACAGGGCAGGTGAGAGGATTCACTAGAGACAGAGTGGGGAGCAGAACAGGCAGATCGACTGAAATACACTGCTGAGGGGAGCAGTGGGCAGGTCAGGAGAGGTCTGCTGCGCCATGTGGATCACCTCCCTGGCTGGGAGTTGAACTCAAGCTGCAGTGGCTGCGGAGAGCTTCGTAGTGCTGTGCTTTAAACCATTGCACCACCAGGGAGGGTCCAGAATACAGTAATATTTTAATAGGATAAGCTGTCCTAAACAAAACTAAGAATTCAGCATGTTAAAAACTACTGTAGACCAAAGAATGAGTGGAAACCTATATTGGTGAACTGTGACTGCTTCACTGAAAGCTGAGGGAGAAGTGGACTTTTGAAAGGGGACTTGGAGATCAACTCTCTGCAGCACCCAGGTGGCAAGGGCCTAAGCCCAGGGGAGAAGGATGAAGTTAGGGCGAGTAACAGTAAAGCAGACAGAAAGGTCTCAACTGTATGAGATTGGCATCAATGTTATTCACATTTTCTGGGTGATTGTAGTGTGCTATCAAGGTTGAGAAACACTAGTCTAAGACAAGTCATTTTCTTTTTAAAAATTAAAAAAAAAATTAATTGGCCCTCCCTGGTGGTACAATAGGTTAAAGCCAGCACTATGAAGCTCTCCACAGCCACTGCAGCATAAGTTCAATTCCAGGCTGGGGGTGTGGAGTGAGGGGAACCCACATGGCTGGCAGCTTCTCCTGACCTGCTGCTCCCCTCAGCAATGTATTTCAGTAGACCTGCTTGTTCTGTTCTCCACTCTGTCTCTGGTGAATCCTCTCACCCCCTGTATGGACTGTATCCCAGTTCTGGTATATAAATAAATAAATCTTAAAAAAAAATTAAAGGCTTTCCCTGGTAGCAAAACAGGTTAAAGCATTATGCCATGAAACTCTCTGAAGCTACTGCAACATGAGTTCGATACCCGGCCAAGGAGCTGACCCACATGGCGAGGCAGACCTTTCCTGGCCTGCTCTTGTCAGCAGTATATTTCAGTACATCTGCCTGTTCTGTTCCCTGCTCTGTCTCTGGTGAATTCTCTGACCCACCACACCTCTGGCCTATACCCTAGTTCTGTAAGCATAAATAAATGAATCTTTAAAAAAAATTGATTGACCTTGGTAGTGTTTGGACAGTATAGGACCCTACCCCCGACCCAGGTATGGTCACCAGAGCACTCCTACCACAGAAGTGCCCACAGTCCTCTGCCATAGTCTATATTGCTTCCCCATTCTCCCTATTCATGGATACTTCAGACCTATGGGCAGCTTTCAATCTGGTTTGAATGCTTGTCTTTGTGCCTCTGTTTGGTTTCTCTGTAGTCAGCATGTAAGTTGCACTCATATTTATCTGTCTCCTGGCTTATTTTTCTTAGCATAATCCTTCCAGCCCATCCATGTAGCTGCAAATGACATGAGCTTAGCTTTCTTGATCATCAAATTGTAAGAAAAGTCATTTTCTTTTACTTCACCGTACATACTTAAAGTATGTACAATCTATGTAAAATATCTGCTATCAACTAAAAAAAAGTCTTCTACAGGGTAACAATTCAGAGCAAAGGAACTATGGATGACAGTAAAGTGAAGTTGTATAAAAATGTATGTAATTTAACCAGAAGTCAGAGGAATGAAAATTGAAACACCCTTAAACATTATTCCATATCCTGGTAGACTTAAGTAGAAAAAAAGGATCTTAATCATTGACAAATAAGTGGAGAAACAGAATCATTTGTAGGTTTCGGACATAAATATAATGATGGACATACTTGGGAAACAACATGGTTGTAAGTTCAGAGATTGACATTGACCTATGACCTCCCAGTTTTTTTTTTTTTTTTTTTTTAGGGATAGGCCTTATGGAAATTCTTGTTCATGTTGATTAAGCGTTAAATTCGTTGCATCATTGTAAAAGCACCAAACTGGGCACTATTTAAATATCCATCAATAAGTAAATAAATGCATACATTGTCACATATTAATATGATGGAATACAGGTTGGTTATCTATGTATAAGCCTGTTGCCTAACAATACAATCTTGAACTTTTGTGGTTTAAAAACAGGCCCATTTATACTTAGCTTATATTTTTGTGTTAGGGAATTCCACCAGAAATGCTCTTCTGGACTTGGATGGACACAGTTGTGTGGCTGCTGGCCTCATTAAAAAAATAAAGCTGTTATACAAGATACATGCTTTAATGCTTCATGCAAAAAGTGGCAAATATTTAGGAACTATTGGGGAAAAAACCCCAGAGTCCAACTGATGCATTATCTCTTCTATTGCAGACAGAATAAACTCAAGCACAGCTGTGAGAGTCTTTGGTGTTGACTTGACCACCCTTACAGGTAGAATATTTTCTTTCTGAATGTGAAGGTAACCATGCGTGCCTTGTAAAAATTGTAAGAGAATGTGTAAAGTCTGGTATTGAGGAAAAGAGAGAAAATGGCAAAATGATAAAATGGAACTGGCTATTACAAAATGCCCATGTCTGACTCAGGTGCATTTTCTCCCTATTTCATTTTCAAAATTGTCCCCTTTTATCTTACTTTCTCTTGATTTCATGCAGCAGAGTTAGAGATCAATAGATATTGCTTTATAGAACACTCTTTTGTTGTGTGAGTGTAATACAAGGGGAATAAGGGAATTGCACCATTTGGGGGGTCAAGCTAGGTCAGTGTGATTGCTTAGGGTGATTTGGCTCTTTAAAATGTGTTGTCAAGGGGGGATTTTCAAGGTTAATTATGAGGACATTATATTAACAGAGGATAATTGAAGGGAGAATTTTATTATATTGTGCACATGTGATGATGCCTAAAATTACTTGTAAGCTGTTGCGTGGCAAACTATTGAAGCTGAGGGATCAGGTCTTGTCGGCTAACAATCCAAAAAATATTCAAGTTATATAACAGAAGGCAATGACAAATGTATAACATTAGCTATATGTATAATGACTGATGTATAATACTATTTTAAACTTAAGGGTGCTAGAAGCTAATTCTTTTTTCTTATGTATATTGATTAGGGACTTTGGCTTTCTAGGAAAAGAGCCATTCAGGTTACTCCCAGGGCTGGGAGCTAAGTCACGGTCCTTATGTTATACCCCAGGGGAAGCAGGGGTTTCAGGTCTGGCAGGGGTTTCTGCTCTGCAGTAGGGGCTCAGAGGTGCCCAGGGGCACCTTAATGAGTGGCCCTCAACAGAAAAACAAGTGCACTAACAGTCTTTTGGAAGTTGGATTACTGCCTGAGAATATTTGAAAAGCAATTATATAACTGACCCTGAAATTAACCAATCAACTTCTGAAGTTCTATCTACATTTGAGCTCTTTCTTATCACAGCTTATAATTAAGGTCAGTATTTTCCTTGACTTAATGTTTATAAGGGCTGCAATCTGTATACTATGTCTGCTAGATCATGACATGTTCAAGTGTAGCTACATACGAAGAAGTGCATCCTTTCAAACACAGATCTTCACACCTGGGTCTAGTACGTAGCAGACTTTGTCCTGTGTCCCAGGATGCAGCTTGTGCTGGAAGGACTTTGGGCAGAGTTAGAGAAATGGCAAAAAGTTATTTTTTTCCTTCCATCTTCTAGTCAAGTTTATGGCATATTACCTGAGTGTTGCTTCTCTGGGTCTCAACTCCTTTTGTGGGGTTAAAAGTAATGACTTAGGGCTCTCTCTGTGGCAACGGGTTAGGACGTAACACTGCAAGCTAGCTGTAGCCATTTCAGTGCGAGTTTGATTTCCGGCCTGGGAAAGTGTTCCACATGGTGCGGCAGACTAATCCTGTCCCGCCGGGTCTGGCCCGCTGCTCCCCTCAGAAAGGTACTTCCTTGATCTGCCTGTTCTGCTCCCCACTCTGTCTTCGGTGAAGCTTTTCACCGCCCCTGCTCCTCTGGCTGTACCCCAGTTCTTTATGAATGAATAAATCTTAAAAAAAAAACAAAACAGTAATGACGTAGGAAAATAAATTAATTAATTAAAAAATTTATGTAGAAAAATAAAAAAGGAGGTTTTAAAACATAAAGAAAAATAACTTCAATGACTACATGACTTTTATTATCTTTAGATATGGCCATTTTTAGGGGCTTAATTCCTTATTTGGAAAGTGATATCGCTCAAAGGCAAATCTCTTTAGGTGACACACTTTGTCTTCCACTCCCTATGTATTATTGTCTGTTAAGTATTGTTGGGTGTCTTTATGCTGACACTGTGTATGGCTTCTCAGCTTCTGGGCAGTACATTTGGATTTTTACTCTTCACTGGTCTTGCTTTAAATTGTGAGCATCCTCATAATAATTTTTCTTTTTTTTCTGACCCTTAAAGAAAACCCTTATATAATTTGCTGAACTCTGATCCCATTAACTTAACATTTTAGTTACGAAAGTTCAAGGTATTACAGTTGTCATTTTTCTTAATCATCGAAACAGATGAGGTCAGCTTCATTCTCTGCCCCCAAAGGTACAAGTTAGTCAAAGCAGTATAAAGTTTGATTTTTAAACCACTCACAGTGGATAACTGACTTCACTTGAATATTCATTAAATTGTTGGTCATATATTTGATCATAAGTATATCCAAGTAGCCCAGAGTTCAATGCTGAGTGTGGTAGAGGCCAAGATAACTAGAGATTTCTGTATACCTAAGACACAATAAAGATGTAGTAAAGATGTATTTGACACAATTCTTAAAAAGTAAAACATCAGTGAGTTTTGGATATATTTTTGTTATCAAATAGTTTAAAGGGCTCAGTGGCCAAGCTTGAGGTTTAATACATTATCAAAACCTCCTTCTAGTGAGATATGAAAACATGTGGGATAAAGATTGTGGAATAAATTTAAAACTTGATGAAGAAAGAGTGCTTGAACTGTGTTTAAAAAAACAAAGACTGTATTTCTCTGGTGAGAAACATTCCTGCCTACCAGATATGATACTGCACCCTACCTAATACTACACAAAAAAATTAGTTCAAAAGGGAATTGAGAACTTGAATGTAAGACCTGAAACCATGGAAAACACAGAAGAAAATATAGATGACATTGGTCCTTGACATTAGTCTTTGAGATATCTTTGGACGCTCAACTCCAAAAGCAAAGGAAGCAAAACAAAAACAATTAGGATGTATCAACTTAAAAAAAATCACAATGGAATAAGCTTGCAACAAAACAGAAAACATCCTACTGAATAGAAGATATCTGCACATCATATGTCTGATAAGAGGTAAATATCCAAAATATACAAAGAATTCATAAAACTCCACAAGGTATAAAACCTGATTAATTAGATAGATTAATCAGAAGACATGCACAGACATTTCTCCAAAGAAGGCATACAGGTGACCAACAGACACATTAAAAGATGCTCATTATCTCTTATTATTAAAGAAATGCAAGTCAAAGCAACAGTAAGATATTTATATCTATGGATGTGGCCAGTAGGTAAAGGGTAAAAAGAAACAGATGTTGGAGAGGATGTGAATAGAATGGAATCCTTTTATGTGGTAGCAGGAATTTAAGTTGGTGCAGCCATTATGGGAAGCAACATAGAAATTTATCAAAAAATTAAAAATTGAAATTTCATATGTTGCAGTTATCCCACTTTGAGGTATTTATTTAAAAAAATACAAAAACTTTTATTTGAAGGGGTATATGCATCCCCCTAATCATTGCAGAACATTATTGTAGCCGCGACTTGGAAACAACCTAATTGCACGTTGATTGAGGATGGACAATTATATATATAGTGGAATACGATTCAGCTATAAAAAAGCTGAAAATCTGTCATTTGCAAGTTCATAGATAGAACTAGAGGGAATAGTGCTTAATGAGATGATCCAGAAAGAAGAAGGTAGGTGGTTTGATTTCACTCTGATATATAGAGAAAACAAACAAATGCACTAAGTAAAAAAAAAAAAAAAACAAAAAAAACTTTTGGACTGTAAGGCCAACAGGAAGTTAGCAAAAGGGGGATGGGAAAAAGGGATTTATTTGGACTTGTAGGAGTAAACTTAAAATTGTAGGTATATGCATTGATTCTCAGTGAGGGATATCTGAAACTAATATGTGATAATGCAGTGTGATGTTAATTAAAAAACCCACATAAACATTACAGTGAACAATTGAAGCTTCTATAATTTGTAAAACCCTACATTTACATAATGCTGAATCTGAAGCTAACAACAACAAAAAAATGTCAGGCAAGTGAATTATCTTTACAGGTTAATAAGACTGCCAAAAAGCAACTGAGAAAGTACTTTCAAGAGTGAAATTATTTAACATAATGACATTTCTTTTCATGCAAATCAAATTAATTTCTAGAGTATGTTAGGATATACTCATCCCTCCTCCTTTTAGAAGTTTTCAAGCTAAATTGTGTTAGATCAAGAAAGACATTAAAGAGCCCCCCTGCCTATCTTCAGGAGTCTTTAAAATGAAAATGTGTGTGAATGAGAGTACAAAGAGTGATGACACAAACCAGAAGAGCTAGCAAGTCTATCCATATCAAGGAACAAGCATAAGGTCTGCTCTGTCAGTAATTAGCATTCATACTGGGAAAGAAATTACATATTAATACACTGTGTGTTCTTTTATTAGGTGGCTCATTTTTTAATAGTGACATGCCTGTGGACAGAAATGTAATTCTTCAGAGAGATTTAAAAGGTTGGGACTACATGCAATTCACCACATTAATCATGGGTTAGATCAAATAAATACTCAATTGTGGGTTTTTACATTCATCAAAATTCAGAAGCAGTGGTATGTTCTGTTTCCAAACTGTGGGTGAAAAAACCTGAGATAGAAAATAAGAGGAGAAATGAAGGATCTGGAGAATCAAAGAATGTTTCTTTATTTATATCCAAAATCTACCTTCTATTTCTGTAACTGAGGTAAAACTGCAGACTAATCTTAGTGCCATCCATCTGGCTGATAGGAGTAGCTTGTTGTTATTAATTAGTGTGGGAGATAGGATAAACCAAAATGTGTACTAATGTTGGGAAGTAACTGCGGATTTGCTGCTATTTAATCAGTGTTTGAGAGGCAATTTTTATGCCGGTTCAGCTCTTGCTCCTGTGTGTTGTATTATCCCTGGCAGTAGGAGAGCGAGAAAACCTTTGTTTCTGATTACATAATACATTCCAGTAGAAACTTATGGTGCACTGAGCGTGCATAAGGCTAATCATGCCTAAATGTTGCAATGCATTTTCAGGGAAATAGAACATTTAAGAGCATAGAACTCCTTACAGTTTATCTTTTGAAGGATCCTGACGTTGGAAAAGGTTTTAAAGCTCTGTTCATGAATCCACATTGTGGTATTGTTTAAAATAACATGATGTGAATCATGAATTGCATTTATACATGAAAATGAAATCTGAGTGCATTCTGCTAATGGAAGGCAAAAGTCAATTGTCATTTAGGTCACTGTGTGACGGTAGGAAATCATTTTAATGAAGCTCGCCCTGTTCAAAACAGTTTGGATCTCAGCATATAAAAGAATATGAGTTCCCAAACAGGATTTCACTGGAGGCAAATACTATCAAGCAAGCAACTCAAGTGTACAGTAAAAGCTCCCACTAGCAAAAGGTTGAATAAGCTTGAATCAACAAAATAGATGGTTTTAAGCATTTTATTCCCTGTATTTTTGATGACTTTCAAAATAGTACCCAGCTGCCTGCACTGGGGGGAAGGGGGGTAGAAATATGCTCCTTGCAACTGTTCTAATAGTTAAAGATTATGCTCCTGTTCATTATAATTATGGCCAAAGATATATAATGAAGAATATAAACTCTTCGTTGTAGGAAACAAAGACAGATGTATATTAATTATGTCATTACTTATCAAGGTTTTCTCTTCCCCTGCTATTCGCCTTTTCCAATCAGAATCCTTTCACCAATTCCTAATTCTATTTTTCCTCTCTTCTCTTTCAAAATTGGTCACCAGACTATTAAGAAATGAACTCCTCAGCAAGGTTCCTGGTTAGAGGTGCTCTTTGCAGGAGATTTAATGGTAATAGGGACTTGCAGGTTTCTACATTTACAATCTTTTTCAAAAGACAGCAAATTTTGGCAAGGAGCTAAGAAAGTACAGTCCTTAGTTCAATCTGCATTTATTCAAGGCCGTGCTGTATGCCCTTGGGCAATCAAAGAGTTTCGGAATGTGTGCCAAGTGTCATGTCATTGAGCTCTTTTGCTGCCATCCTCTTCTCTCACCCACGAAGGCTGAGGGGAAGATGAGGACTCGAGGGAAATCAAGTCAAGTTTATTCAGCGTTCAGTCTCAGGCTATTGGTTAAGGAGACAATGGGAGTTCTGGTTACAAAGATTCTTCACTCCTCATCTTCCCCTTCTTGCACTTGGTTAAGAAAAGTGATTAAATTAGTGTGGTGTGATTTACTAATACAAGAAAATAAAGAGAAAAAATAGGTTCACAGTAATTCTTATTGCCTATTTTTCTTTCCTTCCTTTCTTTCTTTTTACCAATGTGTGTGTTTTTATTTAGGAACAGGGAAGAACAAAATTAATTTAAACTATAGAATAAACAAGCCAATTGTTAGGACATCATTGCGAGTTATGCCTCTTAGTGCATTTGTGACATTGTGAAGTTAAACGTTTCTAATTAGATAAGCAAGAGAAATAATAGAAGACAATGGACAGTATAACGGAGTGACTTAGATAGTATGAAGTGAGTTGTTAGTTGCAACTGTTGTCTGACCTTGGCAAATTGCTTCACTTCCTCGCCTCAGTTTTGTTATCTGTAAAATGGAGCCAGCAAAGTTAATAATTTGTAGTTGGATGGAGTGAGATGATGTGCTCTAAAGTGCTTAGTATATTTTTAGGAACAAATTAGATGTTGACTATTAATAGTGCTTAAATAAGATAATAAAAGTCCAAATGACTGCATTTTAATTTTCATTCATGTATTTTGTTATCCAATATTTGCAATAATACCTTTATAATGCTTTGTTTAGTCTCTGTAGAAAGCTATTTTGTGGAATTTGCACTAGGGCCCCCAGATGAAAATAACAGGTATTAAGTACTCCACTTTAAAAATAACTCTACCAATTAGGGTTTAGATTTATGTCCATAGTACTAAAAAAGGATTATAGCATTATCACAAGTTATTTTCCAATCAGCTTTTATAAAAAGATTTGAAAGGGAGAAAGAGCCTTCGGAGTTAGCTTTAGGGAAGCATTCACTTAGCAGGATGAGGTTCTTGCTTCTACCCTAAACAAGGGGGATGGGGAATAATCAACAAAGTCTTGTGCAAAATTTCTGAACACTGACTTCAAAGGACTTGGCTGAATACTCTTAGGGCCTTTGAGGAGGTCTGTTCTCAAATTTGGTGGTACAATGAAATTCTAGTTTCTATGTAACAAGTAAGTAGCATGGTATATAGCTGAGCTGGAACCACTTGAGCTATATGAAGGGAGTTAGCAGTAAGAGAGGGTGGACTGCAATGCGAGTGGAGATTCTGAAGTGGAGCAGAGGAGGTTGAGTGGACCCCTGGGCTCTCCTACAGGTCGCTGTGTGTGAGGCAGGCCTGTGTGACACTTTGAAGGATGTCTCTATGTGGCCCACAAGTGAGCCAGCTTCTGGTTGCCTGCCATGTGGAGGTCTGAAGTAGGTGATACCAAGGAAAGAACTATGACTATGGGCAATTAAGGGAGAGCCATTTTCTTTTCACATTCATTCTCCCTTCCTCCCTTCAGTCATGTGTGAGATTAGATTTAGGAGGGGAAGGAGAATTTTTGAAGTTGTGTTTTCATCTGTCCTCCAACAACAGATGCTGGAGTTTACTGAAGTAAAAGAGCAGACATTTTGCTCCCCACTTGAGGTGCCTCATACAGGTCTGCAAAGAGGTAGGAGGTGATAGTAAGAGTTGAGAGTTGTTAACTGGACTGTTACATTTATCTCAATATGTAGCCAGTGCCCAAATGAGGTTTGCTTACACCCAGTCTTAATTGTCCTCATCTCCTTTGCTTTAGAGTTAGATCAACTTTCCAGTTCTGTGCCACAGTTTCATTTGCGGGGACAATGTGACAGGAGGTGATGTTGGTTTATTGTGTTCATGGCATGATGCTAGGAGAATGTGTAGAAAGATGCTGTGAGAAGATACATCACTGATAGATGAGTAAAAATACAAGGTCAGCCCTCCCTGGTGGCCAGTGGATTAAAGCACAGCACTGAGAAGCTAAAGCCACCTGCGCATGAGTTCGGTTCCCGCCTGCACTGGAGGTGACCACATGGCGTGGCAGACCTCTCCTGACCCGCCCGCTGCTCCCCTCAGCAGTGTACTTCGTCGATCTGCCTGTTCTGCTCCCCACTCTGTCTCTGGTGAAGCCTCTTGCTGCCCCTGAGCCTCTAGCCTGTACCCCAGTTCTGTATGAACAAATAATCTTTTTTTTAAAAAAAAGTACAAGGTCCATAACTTCAGAGAAATTATGAGAATCTGGTGGTCTGAGAATGACTGGAAATGTCTTTAAATAGGAAAGACAAGTTGCTAGAATGTTCATCAATAACACAGAGGTAATGCTTGAAGCATTTTGACTTATTTATAAGAGCTGCTAACTTTTTTTGTGGTATCTAGAGTGAAAAAATGCATTTCTAGATCATCTAAACTGAGATATTAGCAGCTCTTTCTACTCTTACTAGTTGGTAGATCCTATCAGTAGTGATCACAGAGTCTGAAGCAAGTTGAAATGTGCTTTAGCATCTGTGGCAGACAGGAGAAATAGGGTGAAAATACTTAGGGTTTGAAGCAAAGTTATTTTCAGAAGTATTTATTAGCTCTTAAGAAAACAGATCTTCCTTTGTTAAATGGACCCTGATAGAGACTAAAGCTGAACCAAAGACAAGATATGACCAAGCTAGCAAGCTGCCCAGTATGAACTATGTATTATCTGAATTATACGCCATAAATTTGAGATGCACAGCAATTGAAGTGAGATACATGAGACTGGACCTGTGTAGGTGGTACAGGCACACAAAGGCGCACAATCAGATGGATTATCCTTCCAGTGTGTTTGTAAGGTCCTGCAGCCATTATGTTCTCAATCTGTAACATTGTAGGTTCCCTATGATCAATCAGATGAGAAAGAAAACATCTGAACCAATTTATAAAGATTGCAGTCAATATGCTGGTACCAACTATCTGATATGTGATGTTCTTATGCAATTGTGATTTTGAAAGATTGATAAAGAAAAAGTTTTAGGGAACAGGGAAGGTGGCAAGAGCACATGGTTTGACTTGGAAGGAATGAAATTGGAAGACTGGTGACAAGGACATTTGAAAAAATATGTAGATGAAACCTTTGGGATTGGCTCTTATTTATCATCTCTTCTCTCTTTCTCATCTATCAATTGACCTGTCTCATGTAAATTTTCATAAAATTTACCCCATTAAAAGACAGCACTTAGGCCCTCCCTGGTGGCACAGTGGGTTAAAGCACAGCACTGAGAAGCTAAAGCCACTTCCACATGAGTTCGATTCCCACCTGCCCGGAGGTGTCCACATGGTGTGGCAGACCTCTCCTGACCTGCCCGCTGCTCCCCTCAGCAGTGTACTTCGTAGATCTGCCTATTCTGCTCCCCACTCTGTCTCTGGTGAAGCCTCTCCCTGCCCCTGAGCCTCTGGCCTGTACCCCAGTTCTGTATGAACAAATAAATAAATCTTAATAAATAAAAAAAAAGACAGCACTTAATAATCAGGATAATATGATTTCCCTATGTCTGTCAGCAGTATTTTCCCCTAGCTAATTTGATACACTTTTTTTCAATAAATAATTCTTAAAAAGCCACCATGAGTGAAGAGGGCAACTATGCATGAAATCAACAAGATTGATTACCCTTCATCAAATCTGACTTGGCTATTCTCAGTACTCCTGTCAGACTTCAGTTCTGAGTCCCTGATAAGATAATGTCTCAAGTGGCCTTTCTATCACTAAGGGGAAATGACATGTCTCTTTGGAGTAGACACGTATTGTGGATTTTTCTTCCTATTCTGACACAATTCTATTCTTGTGTCTACAGACTTAATTCTTGCTACAGCATCATTGTAATCCAACTGTTGCTCATCAGGGAATATCACAGTGAAAAAAGGAAAGCCTTTCTCTTCTCCCTAAGTAATTATTTCCAGTAAAGAAGGTTCATGGACAATAGGTTCATGTGTATGTTATTCATTAGTCTTAGTGTGTTTGTCCATTATCCAGACTTATGAATTAGCCTATTGCAGTCAGTTACAGTACCATCTAGGAAATATCATTATATAGATTTAAGGTACTACTCTACAGATTCTATTTTGTTCACGAAGTAAATGCTCAATGCATGAAGTTTCCAGACTCTCAGAATTAGACATAGGAGTAAAAGAGGGAGGATGTATATGTAAATCGATTGTACTATTGATTCATTAATAAACAGTTTTCTAATTGCTCTTATGACTCTGGATTTAGTTGGTTTAGAGATTTTCTACCTTTTAGTTGGTTTAGAGATTTTCTACTTGGAGTGACTCCCTGGTTTCAAAAAAATGGAAGCTAATTTTTGAGTTCCCACGTCGCTGGTTTATAAATAGAAAAGGAGAATAGTATTAGTCAAGAAGATTGACTCTGCTTGTCAAGGGTGATCCTGGTTGTATGGTTGGCCCTGTACATTAGGGGCAAGGGAAGGATAGGGTCAGTCTAGAATTTCTTCTGAGGTTCCTTTCATTAATGTCATATAAAGCCTACCAGTTAAAGAATCCCAACAAAAGTGCTGGGTGTGGGCAACACAATGATGGAAACAAGAGTGGAAAATAGAAGTAATAAACACAAAACATGACCTTGTGATGATATGCAGATATATCCATCTCATCCTTCTTTGCTGTGACCAGAATGTAAAACTGTAGTTATTGTGGATTATAACAACACTTGCTCCTTCTCCCTGGGGAGAGAAAAAATATTTTTTCATTCCATTGATTTTTGACTTAGCTATTGGTGTATTTTTGGCCAGTGAAAAGTAAGCAGCAGTGATTTGAATTACTACTAGTCAGTTCTCTGTATTCTCTTTTTCTTTTGCCATGATATTAGCATATTCCAGGTAGAGATTGTTCCAGCAAGGGTTTCAGGATCAATACTATCTGGAAGGAGTTGCATCACTCAATAGACATGGAGTGTTAGTGCAAAATAAATCTTATTGTTTGATCCTCTGAAGTTTAGCTCTTGTTTGCTACTATAGTTCAACCTATTCTTAATTCGTTTTCCTATGGTTCTCACTCTTTCGCTCCCAATCTTCTATAAAAAGTGTGTTGCTGTTCTGTAGTGATGACTTTGGGTGGGTTTTGGTGGTGGGAGTATGATGGCAACAGTGCCTGAGGGGGGAATCACACATTTCTATCCTGGCAACAATGCTGTAAATCAATAATAGCTCAATAAAAAATATTTTTATTTTATAAAGTAAATTATAAAATAAATTATAAAATATACTTATTTTATAAAATAATATGTTCTGATGTTGAACTTTAGAGTTAAACCTATGGAGTATGGAATAATAAAGTATGTCAAATAAACATAGATGAGGATTGGACATTACCCAATGATTCTAGATACAGAAGCTAATAATTTTAGTATGGAAAGCTGATGAGTATAATTTTTTTGTGGTGTAATAGTTGTATATTTGATAGGAAACTATTAGGAGGTGAGTATATAGGTGAAATAGAAAGAGACCTAAAGTTCTTGGGAAACGAAAAAGGTAGATTGTGGGAGACATTTGTCTTTTTTTTTTTTTCCTGTTGTCCACTTCTGAATCTACTATCTACACCTGTGATTTCCATATGCATAGTTGAGAGGCAACTAGTCTCCCAAGGAAAATACTGAAAATGCCAGGTTCTCACTCTCTATCCTCTTTCAATTCAAGAGCAGGGCCACATGACTTATGCTGGCTCTTTTAGATGTCTAGGGTCAGACATGTTTATTTTTAGAGTGGATATTTGAAGAGCAAGGATTTGAACTCATATTTTTGTGATTTCGACAGTGACCCTAATAAGTGAGAGTTAAGTGAGCCCATTACCTCCTGGTTTTATAATCCTGGGAAACTCATCTAACTTATCTGAAGTTAAGCTCCTCATATGGAAAATTGAGGGTAATGAGAGTGTCCTTCAGAGAGATGTTGTGAGGAACAAATGAAGTCATGTATACAAAATTCATTAAATGAAACAATATGAAAAGAAAGGATAAAAATTGGGAAATTAGTCATGCAGATGAGAAAGGATTAAGGGGAATGGCTTGTGGGAATAATGATAGTGGCTGCAACCTTGAGTTCCCAGGATACTGGCACAGGAACATGAATCTCATCCTCGAGTGTCTACTGTTTCTTCACTAGAAACAATGATCTGTGGAGGCACTGTTCCTTCTGGGGAACTCCAACCCACCCCATTATTCTGAAAACTTTCCAATAATCTTTTAGTAAATTCCTTGCCTGCTATTCTCAGTCTGATTTTTGTTGCTTGATACTATGCTTGGTACTAAGAACTCTTGTTATTTTATTAGCCCCATTTT
Source organism: Condylura cristata (assembly GCF_000260355.1). Classification (NCBI taxonomy): domain Eukaryota; kingdom Metazoa; phylum Chordata; class Mammalia; order Eulipotyphla; family Talpidae; genus Condylura; species Condylura cristata. The sequence continues at coordinate 28,628,576 of NW_004567113.1, read as the reverse complement.
TTATTCTTACTGACTGGTTAAAAACATGCATTTTAGAAATCAGACAGATTTGGTTCGAGTTACACTGTGTACTAGCCTAAGGAACTTGTCAAATTACTTGAACATTTGAGTTTCTGGTTTCTTATCTTTAAATGGGTCTAATCATCCTTACTTTATATAATAATCATAAAGATAAACTGAGAAAAATATAAAATATAAAAAGCTCTTATCACTGAGTCTCATCTGCAATAAACACTCAGGACAGGTGAATTTCTTCCTCCCAAACCAATATGGCTGTCTTGGTCTTCTTTATGATAGGGGCTGGGCTATATAAACACTATACAATATATACAAATAACTACTTCATAGAATCATGGAGAGAGCTATGCCTTTGAGAGAACTTGGAACATAATTGGAAAAGGGATTTTCTCTTACCTCCACGCCTATCTTAACTGAGTAGAAGAAATGGGGATAATATAGAATACAGCATGTTATATCTTCCATTGCCTTTTGCCTGCATTGAGTGGTAATTGAGTCTGCATTATTTGTAATTTTCTGCATTATTTGTGTCAAACCCATTAGGCAACTGCACCATTAGTATCATATTCACAAGTGTTATCATGCAGTTGCAGCCAACAGTCACTTAATGGAAATATCCACTTTGAATCATGTGAGTGTTTTTTTTTTCTTCCTTATTTCCTTCTTTCATCTTGCTGATCCATATATGCCAAGTTCTCCTACTTATAATAAAGAATCTTGCTACTAAGTGTACCCAGAATAATGATTCAGTAAAGGCACATTAACTCACTCACTTTGAATATTAGACATATTTTATTGTTATTCTTAAAAAGATTGTTTTAGAGCAGTGGTTTTTAAACTTCAGGCTGCCATGAAACATTCAGCTTCCATGACTCACACAAATGAGGTATTGAGATAGTTTTGTTTCTATAATGTGGAAACTGAAACAAAAGAGAGGGTAACTGACCTGACCATTGTCATTGAGGGGACAGAAGCTTACCCCAGGTATTTTTTTTTTTTTTTTATCTTGACTCCACAGCATATACAGAAAAAAACCAGAGTCCTCTGGGAGACAGTTGAGTAGGTCAGGTATAGTTTTCACAGCTTTTTCTCAGTTCTTTGATCCAGGTAGAACTTATTGTGGTCTTTTTGATATTAGATTTTATCAGTTTTCAAGAGGGGATGACAGTTGCATTCTCTCTCATTTCTAATTCTGTCACTAAATCTTTTCCTGGTTGAAAATATGAAATAATTATACATAAAAGCAAAAGACTTGGAAGAGTAATCATTTAAAAGTAGCTCCTCATTTTTCTAGATCTTTCAAGCTTTTCCATCCATTTAGGATTTAGGATTGAGAAATCGATCTTTTGGAACTGTTGCTGGATTATGATCTTGGGAAATAAACCGAGGGTAAAAATATCTATAGCACTTGGACTATCTTAAATCTTCATCTAGAGAAAATTAATGATTCTTTCCCCCTATCTTGTCCCATGCTCATTACTAACTATAGTTCCTTTGTATCTACTATCCTTTTTGACGATTGTAGTAACCTACAAGGTAGATCTTCTTCACATTTTATAGGCATCAAAAAGAAACTTGGAGAGACTAATTTCTCTAACATCACATAGCTAATAATTAGCAGAGCTAATTGTCATCGAATCCAGTTTCATCTCACTCTAAAATCTGCGCCTTTAGCAACCAACACTGCTTGTCTATTTAATAGAATCAGGTTTTTATGTTCTTGGAACAAGCCAGTAATAAATTCAACAATAGCAACCACAACAAATAACTAAACAGATTTTACATCCTCCAGCATGTTATGGAATTGCTCTAAAGAGGAGGGAATAAAACTTCAGTGGAATGAGAAGCTTGGGATCTCTTTATGACACATAACTGTTCTCATGTCAATGACAAAATGGCAGAGGAGCTGCACGCAAGTGACAGCAGCTCCACAGCACAGTACTCTGTTTGTGCAACCTTTATTAAATGGAGCCGGTGGCTCCCACCTGTGGTTTTGTAGTTGTGCCTCCCACCGAGCACACATTTGATCTTGCGATTAATTAGGTGCACCTTGGCTAGAAGCCCATGATCAAGCATACATATTTCAAAGCTTAAACTGGGTTCTTCCTAAGATGAAAGCAGAATGTTTCAAAGTGCAACATAAATCCTCATGTCATCTTCTTGGAAAATAAATGGCATTACTATTAAGTTATTGATAAAATATAAAATCATTATAAGGAAATGATGCACTTCAACTTTTACTTCTCATATTTATGACAAGTTTTATTCTTTTGGTGGAGTCTAGTGGAGGTGATCTTTTTGAGCTGATTAATTTATCCTTTGGGCATTATGAAAACAACAAAAAATGGACTCCCAAAGATCTTGTCTCTAAAAACCTTAAAGTCTACCCACATTCTTTCTGAGACATTGCGTTGCTTTCTAGTTTTTCTAAAACTGATTCAATAGCCTATGGAGTAGGTAACATTTCCCTATTTAACTGTTACTCTGTATAAGAGCACTGTCACCAACCTTCTTTTTCAAGAGATTCCAGCTGCCTGAGCTGCCTGTTTAGTCTCCTTTTCTTTGACTCTCTTCCAAACATGCGTCTTTCATCTCTGCAGTGAGCAACGACTAACCCACCAAGACTGTCTTCCCCTTCTTACCCTCGTTCTCTGTGATAAGGAATCTCAGTGTGTTGTGTTGCCTCACTCTGCAGTGGCTGGAGTACCTGCCAGCATGTGAGACACCAGCAACTCATTTCCAATCTTCAGCCACGTAATTAACAGCAAAGATGAATAGGTAGAACAAGGATTCATTTACACAGCCTTGGTAGCTCTCTTTGTGTGTTACCTAGGATGGATGATCTAAATTTTTATTTTCCTGCTCATTTGCTTACCTTAATAGGGTGCTCTGATAAATGTATAGTAGCAGCCAGACATTTGTTCATCAGTTCTGCTGTATAGAACATTCTTCGCTTAAACTAGTTTGTTCAAGGTTGTGAGATCCAGTGGGACCAGTCAGAAAAGATCCATGAAGAACATAAGTTGAATTGTTCTTTCGATGTCTTCTTTTACCAATTGTCTTTAATACATCTAGACCTTTTCCTTTAAAACTTTTTGTGATTATATCAGAAAAAGCTTACTAATGTCAAGGCATATTGTTATAGAAGTAAAAACAATAGGAAACTTTGTAAAAGGAAAGATAATAATTCTTTTTCTTTCCACCCTTCTGTAGAGTGCCAGTACTTACAACCAAGGGTTATATGTTTGTGTCTTGATTTCCTTGGATACATACATACATATTGCATACATTTAAGTATATATGAGAATACATCATGAGTCAGTATTTTTACACACTGAAATTAAGGTTTTTTTTTTTTTTGGTTTAACAGTATATTCATTCACCGGTAGGTGTGGCATATCTCTATGTGCCAGGCAATGCGGTAGGCATTGTGGCAGTCAACAAGAGGGATAACTTACTGTCATAAAGCTTGCATGTTAGTGACTCATGGCTATCTGTAGGACATTAGACCAAGAACCAAGTCACTAAAATAAGTAGCTTCATAGTCTTTTAAATTTTCTTCCTGACGGATAGACATACATATGCTTTCTGCTTTTATTTTTGTAGCTTGCATTGCTATATTTAGGCATTCTCTTATAGATTTTCTTATGTATCAATACTTTTGGTTAATAAGGTAGATCTTTCAGGCTGTAATTTCTTGGGGAAGTAAGCAATACTTTTCATTTTAGTTAACATTGTAAATAACTTTCCAAAATATTGTAATATTCATAGTTGCTAATAATTCCACCATGCACACACCTTTTCACAGATGAACAGTATTTGCTTTCTTTCATCCTGGACAGTAGCCCTCATTTACATTACAAATTACCATTTTTGGAGAAAGTAATGCCAGTTAATAGGGCCTATGTTTTCCTAGGAATTAGTATTTTTCAATATTTATTAGCCATTTGCACTTCTCTAGACTTTTATTGGCTTTTTCCCCTTTAGTCTCTTTTTTTTTTAATGTATGAGATGTTAACCCCTGTGTTTTCTATGAGTTTTAAATATTTCCATAAAATGGTCATTTGCCTTAATTTTGCTTTTTGGCGTATTTTTCAAGTAAAATTCTAAATATTGCAAGGGTGGATTTCAGCTTTTTCTTTCATATCTGCCTAGAATGCCAGTGCCAGCCACTACATGGTCCCAAGTATAGAATTTCTGCATTGCTGCATATGATGTAATACCTTGCTCTCCCAGGTATACTTGAATGAAGGTCTGAGCCTCCTGTTAGATTTCATAGAGCTTCTAGATTTCTCTAACCTCTATCATATGGTAAAAGGATGGTAAACAACTTAGAGTCACAAAATGTAGTATAAAACCCTTGTAATCAGTTTATTAGTAAAAGCAGATTAAAAAATTTTTCCTTTAAGAGTCATAAATGATACTAATATTGTTAACTCACATTCTTCTGATCAAATCTTTGTACTAACAGACAATTCATATAGAGATTTAAATTCCCTATATTTTGGATCAAACAGAGTCAAGTGAGTGTATTTGCTCATATTATAATGTTATACTATTTTATAATCAAGTTAACATTACCCAGGGGCATTAAAAAAGCTGCATATGTGTGTGTTTTATCATGCCTTGTAATTTATTAAATGGATTTTCACTTTTACAAACTTATTACATCATAAAACTCACATGAAAGTTAATACTGGAAAGATCCTCTTCTGAAAACATTGGTAAGCTCTCCATCTCTATTTCTCAAATTGTGTGCTGTGGAGTACTGGATATAAGTTAGTTTTATACTGAAAGAGTTTTTGTGTCAAAAAGTTTGCAACAGTTAGCTCAAACATAGTTAAGCAGGATTTCAGTTCAGAACCTTCTCAGAACCTGTAGCTCTCCAATAGGGTCACATTATCCAAACAATTTTTTTTTTTGTTCTTTGATTACTTTTTTCTCCCCATTGTTGTTTTTACAGAGCTGATATCTCACAGGGAGCACTTTAGTACTGCTGCTAAAGCTTGTACTTCTTGGTCATCATAAGCTTCTACCATCCTTAAAAAGAAGAAAGTGCATATATGAACAAAATAACACTATCACAGTGATCACAATTTCATACTCTTCTGGACCTTATCACACCTATACTATCATGATAGTCTTCTTAATGATGAGCTTCCATGGTTGTTAGACTTCCCAAACTCTTAAGACAAATAAATCTCTTCCTTTCTACTGCTGAATTCCCTTCTGTTTTTTATCTTCTCTCTGAGGTGTCTTTCTAGACATATTATGAACATTGAGTGGTTGTGGGAGCAATTGCTTATTAAGGTTTATTTTCTGCTATTTGATATCTATTTGTGCTATAGTGCTGGAAATTGCTGTAGGAATGTACTCATAAATGGTTGGCTTTGCTTCTTTATTCTCTTAAGTCAATATGATCAATTCTGTTATCTTTAGAGCTTTCTCTAACCCAATTCCTTCCTACTGGCAGGCAGTTGGTTAAAAGTCAGGGCTTTCTGGGTGAGGGATATTTAACAGGATCCACAATACAGCACTTTCTATTTTACTCTGGGGTATGATGAAAACAATATATATATATTTACTTTATATATATATATATATATAAAGGTTTACTGGTTTGCTAGACTTCAATACTTATTTTTTTCTAGAAATACTATGGCATACTAAATTCTAATATGTTCTTTATGTAATCATCTAGTGTTCATTTATCTTCACCTTAACTGACTGTTTTCCTAAAATCAATTAACAACTATAAACCAGAGACATTCTACAGGGGTGGATAGATACACACACACACACACACACACGTATACACACACATCACACACACACATATGTATATACACTTATATACACACACACACACACACACACACACATGTATACTGGGAACTGATAGTGGGAAGTCCATGGAAATTACAGCCAAGATGGAAAAGGTACAAAATGAAGAATGATGTACATATATATATATATATATATGTATATATATGTATATATGTACACACATACACACATGTATAATTAATTATATATGTGTGTATATACATATATATGTATAGACATATATATATATACATATATACATCATACATACACACATACATACATACATACATACATACATACATACATACATACATACATACATATATATATATATATATATATATATATATATATATATATATAGTCTTCTTAATGATGAGCCTCTATGGTTGTTAACCTTCCCAAACTCTAAGACAAATAAATCTCTTCCTATGTATATACATATGCAGATATAAATGTATACACATATATATGTATATATACGTGTGTGTGTGTGTGTGTGTATTACATCATTCTTCATTTTGTACATTTTTCTATCTTGGTTGTAATCCCCATGGACTTCCCACTATCAGTTCACCCATGTGCCATCACCATAGTCCCGAGTGCTCTTCTCATTCCAGTTTTGACCCTGTTCCCCTCTCTACCCCTGTAGAATGTCTCTGGTTTATAGTTGTTTATTGATTTTAGGAAAACAGTCAGTTAAGGTGAAGATAAATGAACCCTTGATGATTCCATAAAGAACATATTAAAATTAAGTATGCCATGGTATTTCTAGAAAAAATAAGTAATGAGGGCTAGAAAACCAGTAAACTTGTTTTTCCTTTTTCTGTATTTCACTCTCTTTCACCTTCCTTCTTTCCTCCCTTCTTCCTGGAACTGTGCTGTTCATTCATGCAATATTTCAACTGCTATTAAATGGGGAAGCTGGGAGAGAGAGTGCGAGTTAGAGAAGCACTCAGTTATGCATATGTGCTGGTCCCTCATTTCATTTTACAAGGCAATGTAAAAGCATTATTTCATATCTTTTCTCAATAGAGCTACGTAGTCAGGGAAAGGTTCTACACCATGTTCTGTTTATGTGTTACTCAGAAGGAAATTTGCCAGCATACTGGCACCATCTAATCTCTGTCATTGACAGTCCCCTCTAATTGTTCCTAACTCCCTTGTTTTTTCTTGTCCACAGAGATTGTCACACCACTTTCCTCCCTTATTTTAATTGTCTTTTTATTTGCTTCAGTGAGGATTTTTTTAAACAAAGAAATCTATATTTGAAGCATATTTTGTTCTATGATTATTTTTGTCTCAGCTTTGAGGTGTGCAGGATACAGGAATAATAGCATCTATGAATCAAACGATGGCTTATCTTATATTATTAATTCATGGTGACAAGCAGGAGTGAGGAAACTTGGCTTTTTATTTCTGGCTCTTCTTGGTGCTTCTTTTTTTCTTTTCTTCTTTTTTTTTTTTTTT
>NW_004567113.1:28587585-28620559 GCF_000260355.1 Condylura cristata | reverse complement strand
TATATATTATATGTTATTATATGTGTGTGTGTGTAGAGTGGTCACTTAAAATTGTTAGAAAAATTCTACGGATCTAATTTTATTATTAAACTACATCTTAATAGTTTCCTAGTTGTCAAAATGCACTTGAAATTTTTTTTTTTTTTTTTTGTGAGGGGAGATTACAGGTTATGGAATTTAAATAATGGGACCACTACTCATATAGAATCTGTTTTTTTATGACTTGTCTGTAGTCTACTTTATTGCTAATAATGATACCAATTTTATTGAACACTACTCTTACCTTTTTTTGTATTTTTGCCCATCCCTTTTGTGTTTTGGATACACACTTTAATTTTCTTTGACAGACTTCAATACTTTGGGCTCAAGAAATCTTTTATTGACTTTATTTTCTCCCTATCACAAATTATGTATGCCATGTCTCTTAGTTTTTTTTTTCCAGTAGTGAATTTTAGTTTCCACTCAATATCACATGTTTCCTTCAAGAAATTATATATTGCTTTTCTATTTTTTGTCAAGGTACAGAATAAAAGATTAGTTAAATGCTGATGGGACTGAGTGAAAGCCCACATCCTCCACCTTCATTTCTCTGTGTTTGTGAGTGTAGCTTGCAATAGTTATTATCTGATGGTCATGAAGTACATACAGATGAAACCTATCCATCATGGCCTTGGTGAAGATACTCAGAAGAATGTACAAGAACAGACTGAAAATTTCTGCTTTAGGGATTGTACTCTTTTAAGTTTTTCTGGAATCATTTTTCCTCTGTTCTCAAGGGACTTTTGGCTTTGATGTGGTCTTCCATTAGAATGGGAACAGTTTCCCCTTAGATTGCTAAATGTATCAAAGAAAATTGCCACATTCATCAATACAATAAGAACCTATATGTCTTAGACTGATGATAGAGAGAAAAAAATCCTCCTCGGAACAACTGAATACTAATCTTGTATTACTTAGAAGTCTTTTGGTTTCAAATGACAAAATCAAGGGGAATAAATTAAGTTAAATACTGATTACTGAATAGGCTTGAGAATCATTGGAATTGAAGAGTAATCATGATTTGGGAAACTTCTTCAGGAATTTTTAAATTATTATTTATTGAGGTAACTGTAGCTTATAACACTGTATTTAATTCAAGGTGCTTTCACACCTCCTCAGATGTGTTTACCTCACCACAACTACCACCAAGGTATTCATAATCTTCTACAGTCCATGTGGCCTCCTCCCTGCTTTGCTCCCCTCCCCTGCTGGTAACCTCAATTTGCCATCAGATGTCTTAAGATTTGATTTTGATTTAATATTGTTTAATTCTTTGCTTTGTTTCTCTATAGTCCACAAAAGAATGAAAATCTCCAGTATTTGTCTATTTCTTTCTGGCTTAGTTTGCTTAGCTTAATACCTCCAGTTCCATCCATGTTGTCACAAGTGGCAAGTGTACTTCTATTTTTATGAGTGAGTAGTACTCCACTGTGTAGTATACTATGCAGTATGTGTATGATCTTAGTCCACTCATCTGTCATTGCATACTTAGATTGCCTCCATAACTCCATAACTTGGCATAATAGGTAATGCAATGAACATAGGCAAGTTTAATACTTTCAACATACTGGTTTGTATTCTTCAGGTGAAATTGCTGAGTTTTATGGTAGATTTATTTCTTTTTAAATTTGAGAAAGCTTTATACTGTTTTCTGCAGGGGATGGACCAATCTACATTCTCACCAGCAGTGTACAGTATTGCTCTTTCTTCACATCTTTACTGAGATATATTGTTTCTGCTCTCTCTTTTTTTAAAAAGATTTATTTATTTATTCATACAGAACTGGGGTACAGGCCAGAGGTGCAGGGGCGGTGAGAGCATTCATCAGAGACAGAGTGAGGAGCAGAAAAGGCTGACTGATGAAGTACACTGCTGAGGGGAGCAGTGGACGGTCAGGAGAGGTCTGCCTCACCATGTGGTCACCTCCTGGGCGGGCAGGGATCGAACTCATGCTGAAGTGACTTTAGCCTCTCAGTGCTGTGCTTTAACCCTCTGCGCTACCAGGGAGGGCCCTCTGGTCTTTTTGATATGGGTCAGTCTCACAGTGTGAGGCGGTATCTCATTGTGGTTTTGATTTACATTTCCCTAATGATAAGTGATGATGAGTATTAATTCATGTGCCTGTTGGCCATCTGCATGTCTTCTGTGAAAAAAATATCTATTATTTCTTTTGCCCTTTATGATCTTTTTGTTTTGTTTTTGTTGAATTTTATGAATTTTGTGCAGATCTTTAGATCTTGTATATTAGTCCCTTGTCAGATGTATTTTCTCCCACTTAACCTTCAAGGATTTTTGTTACTTGGGTTGTCAGTTCAGATGTTTTAATAACATGACTTAAACAAGTAGAAGGTTTATTTATCTCTAGTGTAAAATATGAGTGAGTAGACAGTTTAAGAGGAGAAAGTTACTGATCTATGTCATTCAAATCCAAACCCCTTCAAGCTGATTGTCCCATCACACTAAAGTGTGTTGTATTTTCTAAACAATTTATTTCTAGATCGTTTCTTGTCAGGTTTAAGTCCTGCTTCTGGGATTGCGAATAAACAGAGATGAACAAGCTATTTCCTTATAATACCATGGCACAGAAGCTGCTTGCTAAAGATGAGTGCTCTATTGCCCAAGGGAAAGTGATGAGAAGGATACTAGGGACAATTTTAATTTTCCTTACGGTTTAGCAATCCTTGATTATGATCTGGATATTATAAATCCCACTTATTTCACTTTCTCTTCATCAAGGATCTTTCCAGGGCATTGAGCAGGTGATACAGTTATCAATGGGTCTGTATTTATACTTCCTTAACATTAAAATTAATATAATCTCTAACTTTTTTGGTCCAGGTTGAGCTATGTCTGGATAGGAGGGTTTCTATATTAACATAACGTTCATTTATTTAACACACATTTGTAAGCACCCTTATGCCAAGTAATGTTTTATATCAAGGACAAATCTGACCTGCCACTTAATTCCATTAATAAAATTTTATTTATAGTTATGCCCACATTTATGCATATATTCAGACTGATTTTGTATCACACACAACAGCAGAGTTGAATAGTTGGGTATGACAAAAAATAGTATATTATTGTAGCATAAAATAGTTACTGTATGAACCTTTATAGAAAGGTTGCCAACATTTGTTCTAGGGGTCGGGGACACAGTGGTGACCAAATCATGCAATATCCTCTTCCTTTTGGCGCAAATATATGTAGGATTTTTTTTATCTATCATACAGTTTTCTGGTGCTTCATTCTTCTTACCACGGTGTCTGCCAATTCATTAACTTTATGGGGTTTTAGCTCTGTTTGGGATAGTCCTACCTATCATATTATGTCCATACAAAAAGGCCTAAACTACCATAATAATCTTAGAAATTTTATCCTAGAGACTTTGCTATCATGAAAAAGACCTTTGTACCTCTGGTTATATCTATTATTTCATTCCTGCTCTTTCTTGGGCCATGGATAATTCAAACTTTCATTTTATAGTGTCACATGTTCACATTTTTATTTTCTTGCTTATGACCATTTTCATAAAGCTTGTTTCATTTTTCTTGCTCTGTAGTCTCAGGACATTTGAACTATATTGAAAAAGGGGGGGGGGCGGTTACCTATGAGTAAAATAGTAGTATCCTTTTTTTCAGGTAAATATTTCCATTGCTATCACCTTGTTCTTCATTTTTTTTCCCTAAAAATTTTATAGATGTGAATTCAGAATGTAGAAGTTCATTTCATTAGATTAAGGTTACTCATTACAAGTCTCACTCAACCTTTCAAAGTAGTGCAATACATTTGTTCAGAACTCATATGCCCTCTGCTATGGGGTGACATTCTGCCAAAGTCTGATTGTTAAGTATCAAGATTAGAGCCTTTCTGTAACACAGCCATTGGGAGGTCAGAACTTGTCTGCCTAGAAATATGCTGCCATTAGTAGATTAATAATTAATATAAGAGGGAGTAATGAAGTAGGGGGTAAAGGTGCAAAGCCTTATGGCAGGAGAAATTTATGATGGGAGAACTTTATAATGAGAACAAACTACGTTAGTAAATTTATCAACGGGTTGAAATTGAAAATCTATTGAGCATGGTATGTGCTCACTGACTTCATCTTCAGTTCAATAAATAGTCTACTCTACTGTGCCTCATTTAGTTTATTAACCACGAGCTTATTCTTCTTGACTTTGTACTGATCTCCATCCCTTCTTCCTAGTTTTGCTTTCTTCTTCCCCCTTTCTCACTATTCCTCTTATTTTTCCTTCCATACACAACCAATTATCGATGTTGACTCTTTGTTGGGCCCTGAGGAAGATTCTGGTATATAATATTCTGAACAGTAGAGAACTAGTACTCACCTTTATGGGGCTTATGGCTTCATAAGCAAGATAGACAAGGAACAATGATAATTTTTGGAGGGGATAGTGAAAGCAAATGACAGGAATGAATAGATTCTTTTAGTTAAAATATATTGTGCTACATAATCACTTTTTTATTAGTGTGAATTTAATTCAGTTTTTTTTTTTCTGAAAATGACAACAAACTCTTAAAGTGAGTAGGGGAGTATTTAATAGTGTTCAATATCATTTTAAAATTATAACTAGGCTTTATAATCATGTTCTAACATCAGTAGATTGTTGCTTTGATACTAACAACAACCAATAAAATTGTATCATCTTTTTTTTTTTTAAAGATTTATTTATTTATTTGTACAGAACTGGGGTACAGGCCAGAGATGCGGAGGGTGAGAGGATTCACCAGAGACAGAGCAGGGAGCAGAACAGGCCGATCGACGAAGTACACTGCTGAGGGGAGCAGCGGGCTGGTCAGGAGAGGTCTGCCACGCCATGTGGTCACCTCCCGGGCAGGCGGGGATCGAACTCATGCGGAAGTGGCTTTAGTTTCTCAGTGCAGTGCTTTAACCCGCTGCACCACCAGGGAGGGCCAATTGTATCATCTTTTAAGGCAACTAGTTAGATTTACATTATTGTATATTGTTTTTATTTCTTCAAAAATTCTATCACTCTAAATTTTTGTTAGGCTTTCTTAATTAAGATTCTGAATTTCTGGCAGTTATATCTGTGGATATATATGTATATATATATAAATTTATGTATTTTATAAATATATATATATATTTATATTCCTTGGCATGGTCAACAGAGAGATGGTTGGCTGGGGATATACCAAGGATTATAGACAGGGTTTTAGAAATTGTTATCTTTGATTTCTAGTTCCTAAGCAGGAATGAGGGTGGTTAATAATAATAATGGCAGTAGTGATAGGGCAATAGCTAATATTCACTTAGTGCAAATTTATTACTATTTCACACATATTGACTCGTTAATCTTTATGACACATTTGTCATTTTTACATGACCAGCAACTAGATGAGATTACCGAGACGTGTATCTGGTAAGTGACCAAACTAGTAGGTTAAGATCAGGTTTTGAGTGCACACTCATATATACTATGCTCTACTTTCCTTTACAGTGCATGACACAGAATTTTTTGATGTTGGATAAGAGTACAGTGTTTGGAATTAAATCACCTGAGTTCTAATACCAGCTCGCCTTCAATGTGTCTTTGTGTCCTGGTTTGCCTACCTAAATGGAGGAATTGTGTTATACTGATATTCCACTACAGAAGGACTGAGTTGTTAAATAAGTTGAAGAAATACTGGGAAGATTTTCTCTTTTTGAGAAGCTGCAAGTTCCAAAAAGTCTTGCAGTAAAGACATTTTGCTTACTTTGTTGGACCCAGGGCTACCTTTTGACCAGGGAATGCCCTTTTGGAAAAGAACACAGAGGAAAACACATTTTAACTTACTAAATAACTAGTTATTCATGAAACTATTCTCAGAAATGGTAGGATCTTTAATATTTCTTTTAACATCAAAATTCTTCTGATTTTAAATATCAATTATATATCTACATGTGTCTACCAATATATTTGTACTGATTTCGTGCACAGACACCAAACTGAGAATTTGATGAACACACTTAATGTGAAATACTGTGTGTTGAAAGTATACTTTATATTCTTCACAAATAAACACAACCCAGTTGCATCAAATTTCTAGTTTGAGGCCTTTCCAACTGGTTTTCTGGCATCTGTAACGTATGTTCCCCATCAAGTTAAAGTAAAACCTCTCTTAACTATAGCTTTTTATAAGATCTAATGACAATAATTTTCTGTTGAAGTTAACTGAATTATAGTTTTATTTGCAAATGGCACACATTGTAACATCCCTGATGTCTTGGAGTTAGTAACGGAGAGTGGTGTTCACAGTGCTTGTGTCACCATTCATGGAGTTTTCTAGAAATATCTGCCTTTAACACAACAGTTATCTCACTTTTTCCCCTAGCTTTTCCAGGAGTATTTAGTTTAGAGTGTTAGCCTAGAATTCTATGAATGCTGATATATGTACACTTACTGTTCCGTGTATATTTGTGAAATGACATACAGGGAGAATTTTCCTAATATCATCTGTGCAGCCGCAATTCAAGAACATAAACAATATTTACAACATTGACTTCTAAGGCAAGTTCACCAAAGCCCTTATAAAACAGATACTGTGGGCCTAGAGAACATTTTCCAATTTCTACCCGTCAATAAGAAATAAGAAATTAGGCTTGGTAGAGAAAGTTCTTCATTAAGTGGTGAAATTGAAAATATACTATTTATTATACCCACATTTTATCCACAGTCAAGAAATTAGTCTTGCTAAGTAAAAAGCTGTCTTCCTGCAGAATTGAACAAAAATAGGAAATTTGACAGAGTCACTGTAATATGATGGTTAGCTGAGACCTTCAGAAATGAGATACCATGTAGTATGAATGAACTCTGTTGGAAAAAATAGAAGAACTATCTTGTGTAGAAATACTGAATTGGGTTCTTCTCTTATATGAGAATTTTTAATGGTTCTAGTAAGCAATGAAAAGAAGCTTAATGGAATAAGTTAGCCCTTTTATGGAATTTTCAGCTGGCACACTCGTCTAGCTATCAGTCAAAAATATAACTGCTAGTGGCTTAAATTGAAATTCTTGACAGATTTCACCAAGTGTCTTCTCCCACTTTGTCGAAGACAAAGTAGATTTCTATAGCTGCCAGAACCCTTTTACTTTCAGGAAGTGCATTTCGCGTATGCATGGTTAACTTGGTGATGATTATGCTACTAGTTCTATGGCGAGTCAGTGTGGTGAAGTGGGTTGAGTCCCTTATTGTATTCTGAAAATACGAAGGAGTGGAAGCATCCCCAAAAGATCACACAGATGACTGGAATTTTGTTTTCTGACCCCACTACTTATTAATTACATCATCTCTAGTCAATGACTTCACTTCTCTTAGTTTCAGTTATTTTCATCTGTAAAATGGGGTTTAGTATCTGGAGCAGGAATCTTTTCAGGATCAAAAGAGGCAATGCATTTAAGGCTCTGGATATACTATCATCATTCAGAAATAGTAGGTGCAATTAGCAGTGACTAAAGAAACTCAAAACAGTTTTTATTTTTATGCTATTTAATTCAAGGAAATATAGTTAGTTGGCTCATCAACAGAAGCTTGAAAACAATACCATATTGTTTCACCAAAGATAAAGCCAAGTATAGTAATTACAATTGCAGCTGTTGCAAAGCTCTTCATGGCTTTAATATTACCTGGCTCCTAGATTCTTAAGTATATCTTTTAGTTTCAGCTTACTGTGGTTTGAGAACATCAGGAAGAGGAAGAAGAATCAGCATGAGGTTGATGGTTGAGTGGCAACTGTAATTTTCCATATAACGGAATCTTTGCTAATGTAAAAGCTACCTCTGGTTATGCAGAAGTTTAATGAAATATAGGTCCAAAGTGGTGTTTTTGACCCAACAAAGAATAAGTGCAGTCAAAGAATTTAGCATGTTGAGTTATTCTTTCCAAAATCAACCACCTAAGGATCAAAGAATACAATTTAAAACAGAATTTCTATGCATTCTTATTTTGAGTGAACAAAAAAGCTTGTATAGCTAAACTGGGTAGCTACAATGTAATTTGGTAATGTTTCTATTTGTTGAAGAAATGCCGAATATTTGCAGGAATGGCAAGAAGCAAAACATAGCCCTCATCTGTATGCAACATAGTCATAACATAAAATTATGAGCTCAGAGATATGATTTCTGAAAAGATTGAATTAACATTGTGAAAATTAGAGCCCCATCATTTGCATAAATCTAGGGAATGCCATTGCATGACAAAGCTGGCAATTTATTTGGCAGTAGTGAAGAGTGAAGTTGCAGAGCATTCTACAGCTCTGACTCCTTGGTGGAAGTCTGGAGTAGGAATTCATTATCTGTAGAAGACTTGGAATCAGTACAGTTCAGATACTATACCTGACTCACTTGAAATAAAAAGAGGCACCTTATTGATTATGTTTGAAGAGTGGTAAGTAAGTTTTGACCTGTAGCTACTTGTAGCAAAAAATTCCTCTGAGAGAGAGAAGGGTGATTATGTGTTCAAAACAAACCCGTTAGCCTTTTATCTAACTATGGTTACCTCCAGGTGACCTCAGATTCCCTGAGCTTTCGAAGAAGGAGAACCTGACCTGGAGGGAATCAAAGCTTTTATTTGGAAACCAGGTACTTGCTGACATGTTAAGGTCATGTGATCAGTTTATATCCAGAAACTTTAGCTCAAAAAAAGGTCACTGATACACATAGAGTCAGCATTTCCCCCCCAAGTTGATGGACCAACTGGTTAACCTTCTTTGAGTTGATCAAACATAATGAAAACTGTTTGAATTTCTTTAGTCACTGATAATTCTTTTAACATGGCTGATGCATTATACTCAAACCTTTCCTGTACTACAGCTCTTTTGCTTCCAAACTTATGTGTATTAACTGTTTGGGGTGCAGAAGTGGAAGAGAGAGTCATGGACATGGGGTATAAAATATAAAAGGGGCATAAGATGTAAAATGAAATCTTATATTTTATAGTTCCTCTATTGTGAAGATGGAGGGAAAGGAAGTGGGCATGATGTGACCTCCTCCACATTAAGACATTAGCTGTGTGAGGTTGGGGTGTATTACTCACATGAGGCTTTCTGTATCCCTGTGTGAGGCAAGAAGAGTTTGATTTAGCATGGTGATATCTGAATAGCCGGAAGGGGTTGATCCAAGTAGGGATGGGGAAAAGGGCCACTGGAATGCAACACAGTGAAGTGTTTGCATCTGTATGCAACCGAGTCATAAATAAGTGTGTTTCCTGCCTGCTCAGGCAATTGATGGTGGTCCTTTAGTATTTTGAACTTTCTTATTAATGTAGATTGTGTTTTTGCCATGGGTTCTTTTTTCTACCCAAGTGCCTGAGCCGATCTGTGCAGCATTTATAAAAACAAAAGTTACAAAAAGTTAATACACTTGCAGTTTTGTGATTTTATGCCTCTAAATCATACATAATATTTGTTGTAAAACAATTAAAAAAATCAAAGTTAACAAAGTGAGTGAATATTTCTCTTCCTCTTACCAAAAAGCAATCTACCCTCTTTAAATTAACAATTCAGCAAACCAGGGATCAAAGCAGACAGGATACTAAGAATGATGGAACAGAGGAGGAAATGGAAGATTTGTTCACTGTATTCCAGATAAAATTGATTCTGAAGCTCTGAGTGAGTCAGTCTAACATTTTAGGGAGCACACAATTTATGACAGTAGGTGCTTTAAAAAGTCCTGAGTACTCTACCTGGAAAGAGGATGGGACAGTTAATGTGAAACCAGACAAAGTTGCTATAAGAAAAAATTTTTAGGGAATGGGACATTAGAACTGGACAATTAAAAGTGAATATGATACTGTTTGTCAGAGAGAAAAAAGTGGTAGACATTCCAGGACAGTAAGTGGGGCACTATGTCAGAGTGTTGATGATATTTAGGGAATTTGAAGGAGGTAGTTAGAACAGATTACTGAGTAATAGAAGGGGCTAGTGTATAGCTGGAAGTTAAATGGAGTTATGCTCTACAAGATTCTTGCAAGTAAGTCATGCTGTTGGTTTAGGGTTTATTTAAAAGGATTTTAAGCAGGGCAGTGTTATGAGCCATCTCTGCAATGTGAAGGGTACGTCTCATACAATTTGAAGAGAGGGGAACATGTTATGAAGCCATTGTTACAGCCTAGATAAGAAAATATGAAGGTGCAATGACAGAAATGGAAGAAGGAGGTGGATTGGAATCATACTGTCGTAGAATTAGGGGAAGTGACTGGATGTGCAATTTGACTTGAAAAGATGAATCCAAAATGATTTTGATGTTTCTGTCTGCAGGATTGGGAAGCGAGAGTGCCATTAGTGACAGGGAACGTAAGTAGAGGGGAAAAGGAATTTGGAAAAATGTTGAGTTTCCATTTGATCATGATAAATTTGTGATGTATATGGGATCGTTGGGTGAAAATGCTTGTAGACAATTGGAAGATAGGTCTGGAATCCTGGGAAATTATGTGGAGAAGAGGATTTGGATGTCCCTTATATAATAGTTGTTAAAACAGTGAGAGACAATGAAGCCTGTTAGAGAGGAGAGGAAGGGGGTATTGAAAGAAAACATAAGTACCTGGGAGATGCACTCTGGTTAGCCCCATATTTTCTGGGAAATATCAGGAGAAGGAAGGGAAAGAGATTTAAAAGAGGCTAAAAGGCAACAGGAGAACAAGAATAAAGTAGTGTTTTGGAGAGCAATATAGAAAAGAGTTTCAAGAAAAGGAAATGGCCAATAATGACTGATAAAAGCATCTTCTTTTTCTTCCCCAACTGTCATTTAGCTTAATAGGCCACAATGTTCATTTTAGTGCTACAAAGAGTACAAGTTACCTATGTGTGCATGAGGCAAAGGAGCCCCTTCTTCCTGTCGAAAGGAGCCCTTAGATACTGGCCCATAGTATTTCTCTTGTCTCATTGCCAGAAGCATCTTTTTCAGGAGGTAAGTTGCAAAACTATGTATCTCTGGTTAGTCAGGGATAGACACCATAAGTATATCAGCAAAAGGGGTCAGAGAAGGAGATGGGAGGATTGCAGTGATGCTGGATATTTCTTTAAAATGGTTTCCCTTTGAGTCCAAGGAAATGATGTGAGGAGAATAAGAAACTGGCTGACTTGAGGAAATTATATAGGAGATCAATAGAGAGCCCAAAGAAATCAAAGAACAGAGTTTCAAAATATTGGTGGGAGAAAAATTGACTGCAAGATCAATGAGAATGGATTCTGGAGCAGAAGTAAGAATTTGAAGTGGAAGATGTCATGAAATGATGGAACCAAGGTGTTGGACGGTTCATCAAAATATATGTTGAGGGCCCTCCCTGGTGGCGTAGTGGGTTAAAGCACTGCACTAAGAAGCTAAAGCCTCTTCTGCATGAGTTCGATTCCCGCCTGCCCTGGAGGTGACCACATGGCGTGGTAGACCTCTCCTGACCTGCCCGCTGCTCCCCTCAGCAGTGTACTTCATCGATCTGCCTGTTCTGTTCCCCACTCTGTCTCTGGTGAAGCCTCTCGCCGCCCTTGAGCCTCTGGCCTATACCCATGTTCTGTATGCACAAATAAATAAATCTGCAATTGAGTAGAAAGATGAAAGATTTTCAAGGTAATTTTTTAAAGATTTATTTATTTATGCACATAGAACTGGGATACAGGCCAGAGGTGCAGGGGTCATGATAGGATTCTCAAAAGACAGAGTGAGAAGCAGAACAGGCAGACTGATGAAGTTCTCTGTTGAGGGGAGCAGCAGGCAAGACAGAAATCTACCACACCACATGGTTCACTTCCCTGGCCAGGGATCAAACTCATGCTAAATTTCTGTGGCTAGCTTCAACCCATTGGGCCATCAGGGAGGACCTTATCTGTGTTTTCTAATGCTCAGTGGCACAACTAGTAAAATAGTTCTGATACAATATTCAATAGAGTTTTTCCTTGTTGTAAGCCTGTATACAAAATTAAAAGAGCTCCTCGCTTTTGTCCTTGGGATGGAGGAAGTGAATGAGTTTGATAAAGTAGATTTGGGCTAGGATTGGGCACTGGGGATCCAGCACTCTTTGGACAGGCAAGGGGTCAATTAGGACTGGTAGGAGATTATTGGAAGAAAACTTTTTTCAGGAATACAACCTTTCTCAAAACGGAAAACAGAAAAGGTCCTAAGATATGCCATGAATCTATGATATCAAGATATTGATCCTCGTTCTAACCACAACATCATTTACGAACCCACCTTCCCATCATTCCCTGATCATCCTTAAGGATTTAGTTGTCTTATTAACTGAATTGATACTGTCAACCTGAGAGATTTCAATGTGTGTTTTGATGAATTGCCATCATTCACTGGCTTTCACTTATTAAGTAAAAGCAGACTAGAAGTAGCCTTTTCAAATTATATTTATTACAGAACTCTTTAACATAACTAAATAGTTTATATACTAAATATCAAATCTAGTTAAACCAAACCTCCCTTTTCATGCACACATCACGTGCTTGCATATTTCTTTGGGGTGAATGGACAGTTTAAAATTAAAATAGCATCTGTCTGCGTGGGTGTCTGTAGTTGTTCATTAGTTGCTTTGTAAGTGTAGTTGCCTTGGCGGTCAAATGGTGATTGTTTTGTAAGCCTTGGCGGTCAAATGGTGATTGTTTTGTAAGCTCTGAATGCCTGGAACACATATTATTTTATTGTTTGTTTGGCACTGTAATATACATGTCAATGTAGACCATTAAGTTCTTGGATTCTAGTAAGATAGAGATTAATTTGAGAGATTCTATTGCTTATGCGGCATCCCCTATGCTAGGGAATCTAGATGTGTTTTAGGCAAAAGTGACTCAGATATAGTACTTTTATCTTTCTCCTCTAACATTAAGTCAATAACTGAAATGTCCTCCCACCAGTGTCCCCTCTCTCCAGACATAATACCCAAAACCACATATCTACATGCCCAAGGGAAGAGGGGGTGAATGGGGGGGGAACTTATTGAAAAATAGTGCTTGTTGTCATGACCTTCAGAGGCTTGAATAGGAAAAGGGATTTATTTTTCCTATTAATAAAAAGGTTAGATGTAGCTGAGTGGCAGTTATAAAACCAATATTTGAAGGCAAGATAAACACGAGTTAATAGAGGCTTTGGTGACTCTAGTTTTAAAAAGTATATATACACACACATACACTTTTTAAGTAAAAGCAGACCAGAAGTAGCCTTTTCCAATTATATTTATTATAGAACTCTTTAACATTACAAAATTGTTTATATACCAAATACCAACTCTGGTTAAACCAAACCTTCCTTTTCATGCACACATCACATACTTGCATATTTTCTTGGGGTGAAGACTGTTTGGGGTTAAGATATACACATACACAAACACACAAAATATGTAAAGAGCAGGCATGACTTGGATATCTGACTCCTAGACTTCTGATTCTGTAGGTCTGGGAGTTTATGATGATAGCGTTATTTTTTTCAAGGAGAATAGATAAGCATCTGGGAGAAAACATTTATGAACTCTGTCTAGAAATGTTCACTAAACTACATTTTGCTGACTGAAATGAAGAGTGGAAAGCTATAGTTTTTCTCTGTAATGATTTCCCCTCTTGAAATATGAATTAATAACCAATTCCACAATGTCATACCAAATGTGACAAACACAGCCGATCGCAGTGAGTCTAATAGGTGTTTCCTTTGAACCCAAGAAGGGACCTACCTATTTTAACAGCTTTCTTGGATGAACACTGTATGGAATTGGAAACCTACATGTAGTTTGTTTAAAGATTCAGAGAAAGCAGCTAAATGTCAACCAAAAACTGTTACATGTCAACTCAATTTCAATCTAGTGAAAACAGTGATCAATTAAGATGCAATGTGATACAGAAAGGAAAACCCCATACTCAGAATGCCTACTGTTTTGCTTTAATTCTACTACTGATTTTGTGATGTCAGGACAGTCACTTAACTTTCCTAAGACTGGATTTCTTTATTCATACCATCAAGGTGTTTAGTCAGGTAATATTAAAAAGTCCTTCCCAATCTAAAACCTCCTATTTTCCACTGAATAAAGATCATTATAAATTCTACTATGTAAGCAGTTTATACCTCTATGGTTTAATCTGCATAAATACAAGGTTATAATAATAAAGCTTAAAAAGGAAATATTAGGTAAATTATATGCAATATAAATAAGCTTTAATAAGTTGGATACCAATGTTCTATTACCCAGCTAGAGCCTCCGCCACCCATATGTTCATAAAAACTGTGGTTGTTTTATTGTTCTCTCTGGCAGTGCCAATCATAGTTAGCACTAATTAATGAAATTCCAGGGCACTGTTTGCCAGGAGGTTCATGCAATGGGTGAAGCAAACTAGAGTGGCAAAGTTTCCATCATTTATATTGCCGTGACAATATTGGCTCAAGTTTCAGAAACAGTAATTCCAGCTCCCAGTCCCTGTGAGAACAAATGTAGATTGATTTATGTTCCGAGCTTCTCTAGCATATTGTCAACACTGAGATAGCTGCCAGAGCTCATCATGCAAGGTGCTGACACTTTCTGGGAATCCGCTTGCCGTTACACATATTCTCTCTAGTTCCTTACATTTGCACACATTGCTGCCTTATTTATTTATTTTTCTGTTTTAATGTCTAAAGCATAGATTATTGATATTAAACCAGCCTGATATTATTAGTTTAGTTTATGCCTATGCACAATCTTTTAGGATCATGTCATATGCAACAAAGGTCATAAACTTCCTTAGACCCTGGTTGATATTACCATCAACCATGTTTACATATAGTGGTTTTCTTTAGAATCGAATTTTCTTTTTCGTAAGTCCTCCCAACCCCCTTTTTCTTCTGGCTTTATTTCCCATCTAGTACAGCAATTACTGAACATTACTTTTCAGGCCTGTTTCTCCTACTGTAACTTCCTTGCGAGGTAGTCGAGGTCTTTTGTGCTGTGTGCTTACTGTCTGGTTCTAGTCATCAACAAAGACAGTCATGCACATTGATTTCTTTTTTAAAATTTATCTCTGGAGGAGAAAAAGAGCCAAATATTCCAATTGATTGCTGTGAGGGAAGATAGACACATCAGTTCAATAATGAAAGATCTCTGTATGGATTTGATCAAATAAATTGAATAGTCCCCTCAATTGTGTTGTGGGCAATCAAAGTCTATCATGTTGCAGAGTTTTAGCATGTTTTTTTTTTTTGGGGGGGGAATGTAAGAAATTTCAGTGCTTTTCAAACAAGTATTGAGAAAAATTACAGACTCAACATGACCAGTTTTATGTCCTTTGTTTCTGAATAGGAAATTCAATTCTTTCCATTTTTGAAAATTCAGATGTAACTTAGGTAAGGTGCTCTTAGCAATCAGCTTGCTGAATTCCTACAACCTCACTCCCACCCTGATCAAAATAGAGGGTAATTTTTACTTCCTGAAAGGATTCCTTCTTCCTCCTTCCTATCTGCAGGCCCATCTGCACAGTGTAACAGAAATTACTATTTCTTTTTTAAAGATTTATTTATACATTCAGAACTGGGGGTACAGGTCAGAGGTGCAGAGTAGGTGAGAGGCTTCACCAGAGAAGAGTGGGGAGCAGAACAGACAGATCAGTGAAGCACACTGCTGAGGGGAGCGGCAGCAGGCCAGGAGAGGTCCACTGTGACATGTAGATCACCTCCAGGGTGGGGATTGAACTCAAGCTAAAGTGGCTTTTGCTTCTTAGTGCTGTGCTTTAACCCGCTGCACCACCAGGGAGGGCCAGAAATGATTATTTTTTAAGTGAAAATGTTTGTTTTCTGTTTTCCCCTTCTATTTTTTTTTTGTCATGATGTAATTGCTTTGCCATTAAAAATTGTCTTTCAGATGTCCCCCTTAATGGCCACTGAATTTGTGAGTTTTTTTTTGTTTATTTTCCAGATTCATTTCTAGGACTAAGTATTTCTTGTTGTTCCTTGCTAGGTTATTACCAGAGGGGTAGGAGATTTGTTATCTTTTTTTTTAAAGATTCCAAAAATCATTTATGTGTATGAAAAGAGAGAATAATTTTGTTTTTCTTTTCTTTTCTTTTTCTTTCATTTGTTCATCAGTGGAGATTTTTTTTTCATTCAAACAGTTTATTTTATTGTTCAGTCTCTGGAGAGGGACCCAATATTACAGATTTTCTTTTGAATCTTCACTGTGTTAGCAGCTCGTAGCATTAAACTCTAAGGTCCACTTAGATGCAGGGGAGAGAAAGTGAAGTGAAGAGCAATACTGCATGAGTGGGCCTTTGAAGAGGTGATTTCAGGCATCTCCCTGGGGACCTGCCAAGGAATGAGATGTGCTGATAGCAGGAGCAGTGGGGTTACAGAGGCCAGAGTCAAGGCTTATTTGCTGCTGAATTTTGACTTCCCTGGGTGCTAGATGCAGAATTTCTTGTTTTCTATGTTAAATCCCAGGTACATTCAAACTCTGGTTGCTTCCAGGTATTATCAATAACCTCAACAAACTTAATATTGAACATTTGTATCATGCTTTTCTGGCTTGTGAATCCATCTTCCTATTTTAATCTCAATATTTATTATGACAGCTTGCAAAGTATTATAAGCCTGTTATCATTTTTTTTTACTGTTATATACTGAAATTTAAAAAGATTAAGGATTTTTAAATTTTTTTTTTCCCTGAGGAATGTCTTCCTTAAATAGTTTGGTTCACAATCTGGCTCTCCAGTTAAAATCCAAGGAAATTTCTAATTATGTGCATGACTCAGAAGCACGGATTAGTTATATGCATATATTCAAAGAATTAGAGAGGACATGCAGAGCAGACACATGATCCTCACATGGCTCGAAGTCCTAATATAGGCTTCATAAAATGGAATTTAAAAAAAAGATTTATTTTTATTTATGCAAACATCTTTCTTTCTTTTTTAAAAAATATTTGTTTTATTTATGTATGCATACAAGAACTGGGAGATAGCCAGAGGTGCTGGGGATGGTGAGAGGATCACCAGAGACAGAGTGGGGAGCAGAACAGGCTGACGGACGGAAGTACACTGCTGAGGGGAGCAGTGGGCGAGAGAGGAGAGGTCTGCTGCACCATGTGGGTCACCACCCTGGCTGTGGATTGAACTCATACCACATTGGCTGGCGATAGCATTATAACACTGAGTCTTTAACCCCTGAGCTATCAGGGAGACATTTTCTTAATCACTAGTTCTCATCTGCTCATTTTTCTTGTGATTAGTTATGAATTATTTCAGCCTGTGGTTTTAGAAATAACTTTAGCATGTAGATATTAATTAAACCTAGCTCTTCTAGTAGCCCAGGCTAAAAGAATCTTTAAAACCATGAACTTGTCCAATTGGATGCTATTAGGATTTAAGATAGACTGAAGTTGGATTAAGCTGGTATTGGCCATGATGAGTGATACATATTTATTGAACAATTGAATGATTCTAAGTATGCTCATCATTATTTAAGATTCTATAGCAAGAATATGAGTTTTATAAATTGTGTAATGCCATCAACACAATAGTGGGATTTATGTATTCACAATTTTACTCCAATAATCTGAATATAATCCATAAATACAGCCATTCTGGGTTGTCCTGAAGTTCTTGGACTAAACAAAGGACTGCATTGACAGCATATATGTGCTGTCAAAAACTGCAGATGTGATATTTACTTTGGTGGTAGATTTGCAATATCAATAGATCATTAAAAATGTTATCAAAGAAAGAATGAACATTGCTACTTAAATCCTTTTTGCTTTCTCCATTTTATGGAAATGTCAGTTGATGTTCTTTTTCTCTCGCCACTGGGTTTTAAGAACTGTAGATGGCAATCCAAGCACAAAAATGATCCAGTTTGCTAAATTTAGTCATGGATTTTGCTTTTCCTAGTGGCACAAAATTATGTAGCTCTAGAAGGGCAGCATATCAGGAAAAAGGATCATAAAAACAAAAGCAAATCTCAAAGAAATAGAAAACAAGATAATTTTTTTTTGCAGTTTTCTCTTTATAAGTTCCACTACATGTAAGTTTACAAAATGCAATTTCAGGCTCATGAGTTAATCAAGAAATACTGTGGAGGCATTTCAAACTATGGATAGCAGAAAATCTCAGTTACCATGGAAACAAAATACCATACACAAGAACAGGCCACATCATATAGAAGATTTAATTACAATGAAATGATAAATGAATAAAGGCATTTTTTAAAGCCTATTTGTATCTACAGTCCATTAGAAAATCCTGTTTCCAAGGAAACACATGTCTAAAGACAGTAATAAGAAAAATTATGGAATTAAGAGGAACTATATTCGAGAAAGGTTTTGAAAAGATTACAGCAGCCCCATCAATTAAGAAGATTTCTGATTTTAAAAAATCATGTTGGTATGAACTTAGAGTTCTTGAGAGAATCATGAGCCACCCATAATAGCAATAACACATACTGCACTGCCTACACAAAATAATAAAGCCCTTGTTTGATTGAAAGGTCTTCATGAATCTAATTTTTAGAATGCAGTTGGAATGGCATATTTAGACATGTTTTTATTTTGAAGTGAGTTTTGCTCTGATTTCAGAGATCAAAGCATGGCCCGGAAACACAGCGTGATTGTGTCAGTGAATCATTTTGATTCCAAATGTTGTGTCCTATTACCAAATTTGCTACTGATTTATGCATGTGTGTTTGGGCTGAGCCAACAAGAAATAGACCATCTGGAGGGCGCTTTTGATGAAAGAATGTGAATACAAGATATTCATGACCCAATATATGTTCATAGACAAGTAGATGCAAATCTGTGTGACTCAATTCGATCACTAGTTGTAAGTGTATTAGTAAGGGGCATTAATATGATAGTGTGCACTTATTAGGAACATTATAGTTCAAAGGAACACAGAACTACCTACCCCTTTCTTCCATCAAGGGATATGAAGCCACACAGAATTGAAGTAGCATGAAGAATAATAGCAATAAGACCGGTATGCTAATCCCCAAGCTACCATGTATGATTGGTGTGGTCAATTCCTGTGAGCTCTGTGCTGCTGCACCTACTTTACAATTCATTTTCTTATAAAAAATGCAGTTTGAAGCTGTGGACTTGAAGCAAACTAACATGTATTTGAATTCCGGTTGCACTTTAATAGCTATATAGCCTTGGCAAGTTACACTGTCTTTGACTTTAGTCTCCACGATTGGTCTTGTGAGTTTTAGCATGACTATATGTAAAACAGAACTTCTCAACCTCAGCACTTTTTTTTTTTTAAGATTTATTTATTTATGCATATAGAACAAGGGTATAGGCCAGAGGTATGGGGGCAGTGAGAGGATTCACCAGAGACAGAGTGGGGGTCAAAATCGGCAGATTGACGAAGTACACTTCTGAGGGGAGCAGTGGGCAGACAGGAAAGGTCTGCTATGCCATGTGGGTCACCTCCAGGGTGGGGATTGAACTCGCACTGCAACGGCTGTGGCTGGTTTGCAGTGTTGTGCGTTAACCGGCTGAGCCACCAGGGAGGGCTGACCTCACACTTTTGAGATTTGGGTCTGATCATTCTTCCTGATGAAGACTGTTTTCCATGTCATATGTGTTAGCAGTAATTCTGGTTTCCACACATTTGATGCCAACAGCAGCCCCTTTTCGTTCTACTCCCAATGTGCCAACCAGTGTCTTCTGGGGGTATCAGTTGTTTCTTGTTGAGAAACACTCATGCAAAATGACCTGCTAATAGTAGATAGTAGATAAATGGTGGTTACACATTACACACTTTGCAAAGATGTAGTGACCAGCGTAGTGATTAGACTCAGATTTAGCCACTAACTTCTCTGGACCCCTGTCTTCCCATGCCTTTTTCAGTTCTGAAGACTTCTCAGCCAATATCTTTGCAATATTTACTCTTCCCTCTCCCTTTGCTCCCTTTAGAATACCTACTAAATATGTATTCAAACTTCTTTTCCATCTTCTATGTCACCTGTTTTCCCCTCTGCATTGTCCCCTGCTCTATATTGAGGATGATTTCTGCATAATCTTTCCTTCTTCTGTTTATCTTAGTTACCGAGGTTTTCTTATTTCAATGACTATGATTTTCATCTAAAACCTACTAGCTCTTTGTTTCACTTCCTTTAACAATACTCTCTTTTCTTTATGGTTATTTCCTCTCTTTTCCACTTGACTGGATATTATAAAATAACAATTATATTATTTCAAAGTCACTTTTACTTTGCTCTGTTATGATGTTATGATGATTCTTCAGTTTCTGCTGATATGGCATTATATTTTCATTCTGAGTGTATTTTCAGGTTAGGTTTTTATCTCAGGATTTCCGTGCAAGTAATGAAAGAATTTTGGACCTTACACATTTTCTGGGTGCAGGTTGGGGAATCATTTCTTGAAGTAGACTTTTTTTTCCCACTCAAAGCTTAGGATAGATGTTTCATATTCTTGATGTGTTCTTAGCAGGCAGAGATTTGTCAAGGAGGCTTCCTGAATTTCTGACTTTATCTCTGACTAATTTCCATTTTCTCTTCTAATATTCATATCTTAAGACCCCAATAATTCCATTATACCATCTGATGACAATATCCTTTTACAACTATATGTTCCCTTTCATTCCTGGTACTGTTGAATTTCTCCCTTTGAATAGTTACTATTCTTTTTAAATTAAAAATGTAATTCTTTTTCTAAGTTTAGCATTCCTTTGGTTTTGTAGTAGTAGAAGTTTTTGGCTTCCAAAGCTAAATTAGCCTGTCCTTTAGACTAGAATTCCCAATGTAGCCTCAATTTCCTTATTTGCAACACTTC
Source organism: Condylura cristata (assembly GCF_000260355.1). NCBI lineage: Eukaryota > Metazoa > Chordata > Mammalia > Eulipotyphla > Talpidae > Condylura > Condylura cristata. Next base: position 28,599,761 of record NW_004567113.1, on the reverse strand, counting down.
AATAAAGATACCATCATCTTACCTTGTAGAGATGATGAGTGTGAGACACTTTGTCAATTGCAAGTCACAGTTTTGAGAGTCTCTGAAACACACGCTTTGACTAGGATAGGCAGGGGTCTTTGACATAGCATCTGACAATATCCGGACACCCTTTGATAGTTGTGATTTGTGGGACAAGGTAATCCTGGTATCTAGTGAGTAGAAGCCAGAGATGCTGCCACACTTGTTATAGGACAGTCTGCCCAAACAAAGAATTACTTAGATCAAAATTTCAATGGTGCTGAGGTTGAGAAACCCTGAACTAGATCATACCCTCTTTAGGTTTCAAATTCAACTTATTTCTGAGTATTGTGTTTTCTCAAAAAGTTACTGTGAATTGCACTGTTCATCAAGTTAGTGGCAGGGCAGTGACTGCAAGTTGGTGACCAAGGTATATATAAACATGTAACCACATATACATATACAAATACACATACTCACACTCATGGTTTTTGGGGAGATCCTGGAGTGAACATCACAAACATCTGCACTGCTAACATTTCTGGATTGTTATAAATATAAAATTGAACTCTGGAATCTATATTCCTTACTTTTCTGAGGACTCTTTGCTTTAAAATCTTTTACTGTGTCTATTTTCTTTTCTAAACACCTTTGAGGGCAAGTGTCTTGCCTTATTGTTTTAGTATCTACAGCATGGAAATTACAGCATGGAAATATACAGAAGACAATAAAGGTTTTAATTAAAGAGTGAGTGGGGGAACAGTTAACACCTATGCCATGCCTTGGTTTACCTACCTTTCTATTGATATATATTTTTTAAGGATTTATTTATGTATGCTTACAAAACTGGGACACAGGCCAGAGGTGTGGTGGGTGAGAAGATTCACCAGAGCAGAACAGGCAGATAGACAAAGTACACTGCTGAGGGTAACAGTGGGTAGGTCAGAAGAGGTCTACCATGTCATGTGGGTAGCTTCCTGGTTGGGGATCAAACTCGTGCTGTGGTGGCTTTGGAGAGCTTCATAGTACGGTGCTTTAACCCACCAGGGAGAGCCCTCTATTGATAGATATGATATACACACCTTAGACATTGGAGAAAGACAATAAGTAGCTACAAGTAAAAGAGAAGGAAACCCAGGCTCTAATGATGTGCCAGAGTTGTGCTGGCTTGTAGAATAATGTTAGCAAACTAAAAAACTTGATACACAACAATCTGAAATGAAATTTGAACAAAGACTGAAGTAATGCCTGTTGTCTTGGAATCAGGCAAACATCACTAGTCTCTGCAAATAGCAGTGGCAGCTCCCAGCTCCAAAGCCAAGAACACACTTTGCTTGTGTGTGTGTCTGTGGTATCTTGGATTTAGGACTGTGTGAGCCAACCTACTAGGTTTTTCTCAGGCAGAACTTAGCACAACATTCAGGATATTATATTTTCTGTATATTAGACATACTCAAATAACAGCATCAACTCTCGAATGAGCACACCCTCGATTGCTGTTTGTGTACTGGATTTAGGGAAAGCTGTGATAGCATGTCAGATTTGCAGAAAAATACATCTTCAGTGAAAAATGTATCTGTTTGAACAATTGTCAGAGTTTTTCAGTTATCACTAACATTCTTATTTTTGTGCTCACGTTAAAATAACAACCATTTAATCTGTCTACCTAAGATGCGACTGTGGTTTCATCTGGGAATGTTTGAAATTGACAGATTTTCCAAGAAATTCATAGTCAGTAAATGGTGAAGCAAATATTCCAGGTCAGATGTTTTCGACTCAGAGTCTTGGCCTTATACCGTGTTTCCCACTGCATAGCAAATTTCCAGTTTCTATAAAACATTTGAATAAAAAATTTGAATATAAGACTTTCTGTTTTAAGTTGAAGTTTTCAGAAATTTCTTCATGCTATACACCACCACACCAGGTGCTGTAGAATGTGAAAAAATTCAGTATCTTTCCTAAGAAATAATTCTATTCCCTTTACAACTCTATTGCTCAATTATACTTTATCTTGCAAACAACTTAAAATTTCCCTTAATTTTTTTTTTAGTTTTAAATTTCAAGTAAAATGTGAATATATTCTTGTAAGAGATTCAAAAGACATAAAGCAAAGTCCTCCCTGATCTTCAGTGCCATCTCCAGATGTAACCACCTGAGCTGGTTGTCACTGAGATTCCTCTGCAGCAGTCTCCTTCCCTCAGTGTTTGTGATGCTGCAGCTGGGGCTGAGTGTACCAGCAGCGTTTCCCAGACTGCTGCACCAGATGGCTTCCTGGAAGGCTTATCAATAGGAAATGGGAGGAGGGAGAAGGGACTTCTCATTTTTTTTCCCATATTCTATTCAATATTTGTCTCAGTGGCAATTTGCCCCAGTCTCTATGTTCTTTTTACATACCCTGAACCAGCCTGAGGGGCCCCTCAAAAAGGCAATGGGGGTGGTGGGGAGCTCTCAAAATATCTGAGCATAAATCTCTAGGCCGCTCTTTCTTTTGTCTGCATTCTTGTAACTCCCTCTCTTTTTTGTTTTCCCAGACCAAGAATAGTAGGTATTTCCTGCATCATATCCTCTCAGCTTTCTGTGAGTCTTCTCTGTATTCACTTAGCTTTCTAACTGTTGTGTTAAAGAATTCCTCTGTTGACAGCATATTATATCGACTTCCTATTGTGCTAATAGATATAGTGTTGGGTGTGGAATGTCATACCACCACGATCAAATTTGTTTAGATCCTTACAGAAATCTCCTGTTCACATATATTCTTAGATTGATTTTATTTGAATCTATGATATTTGCATATAAAAAAGTGTAAGGTGCTGCTATTGAGACAGAATGGTAAGTATAACCCTAACTGAAGAGTGGACTGCCCCCACCCCAAAAACAAAACAAAACAAAACAAAAAAGTCAAGCTGAGCGGCATTTCCAGGTCATGGTCTGGCTTTTGCTTCCTTGATAATTTATGGGCACTCCTGGGAAGAAGAGTGGGCAAAACCATGAATTAGTCTTTGGGAAATATAAGGCTCAACAATGGGTTATCAGCAGGGTTATAACGGCTTCCCAACTATTAAGCGATACGATTGAGCCTGGCACTGGTGATTAGAGTAGTCAGGGGAAGTGGAAAGATCTGTAATTTTTGATCCCAATCCACCATAGTCATTTTCTAGCTCTCAGAAATTTGCAAAAGCAGAACATCTTTGAGGGTATGGTGAGTGTCTTGAGCACACAGTCCATGTGTGTGGTAATTCTAGCTTAGCTTGCAGCAGGATTAACTTTGGAGTATTTCCCCAAACCTGGAAAGATTCCCCTTCATATGGGCAGCATTCTTTTGTCCTGAGGTCTTCATTCACTGTCATCCAGGGATTCCCTTTGTTTCAGGGGCTGGGCTGGTTTTTCTAGTTCTCATAACTTTCCCTTTCTTGCAGTAGTTCTTTTGACTGGTGGTGTACCCTCTAGCAACTCCCTGAGCAAAACTGCATGGAAAGTAAATATATTTCTTCCTTCAGTACCTACAAGCCTATACTGCTTGGTTTTGATTGGTTATATGAATATAGAACTAGGTGCAACAGCCTCCTCTTGGGTAACTCTATGAGTTGTGCTCACGCTCAGCAAAATTGCCAGTTATTCATCTAAATCTAACTCTCACCGTGGCCTCTGCTTATAGCCCTTTAGTGGCTACCCATTGTTACAAAGTAAAATAGAAACTCCTTTAATAAGGCGTTTGGGCCTCTTCATGAATGTTTTCATTCCTGAATGATTCAGTTGGCTTGGGTTACTATAAAAAAATACCATCAACTTGTTGGCTTGAATGACATGTATTTCTCATGGGTCTGGAGCCTGGGAACTCCAAGATGAGATGCCAGCTGATTCTGTTCCTGATGACGCTTCCTTGCTTGAATGTGGCTGTCTTTTTGTTGTGTTCTCTTGGTGTTAACAGGAAGTTCTGGTGTCTCTTTTTATTTTCATATGGGCACTAACCCCATATGGGCAAAGCCCTCATGGTAGCATCTAAACCTAGTCACCTCCAGAGTCCTCACCTATTAATACCATCATGAAGAAGGTTAAGGCTCAATATATGAATTTAGGGAGACAGAAACGTTCACTTCACACCCATCCCAATCTCATCTCTTCCAGTCTCATTATTTACTATGACTTATTGTTTAAACTTAGGAAAAATATGAACTGTGCATTTATCTCAACAATCTAGTACTGTTCCACACTTCTGCATACTTTTGCATGTTTTCTCTTCTTCCCAGAATGCTCATTCTACTTTTCTTCGAAAGGATATATTTACTTCTTATTTTGAACATAACTTCTAGAAAACCTATGCTTATCCTCTAGTCTGAATCTGTTTCCCCTTCCTCATTTAATAATTCCTGAGTATTCCTCTAGTTCAGCAAATACCCTGCTATATTGTTGCTATGTGTTTGTATTATTTTTCTCTAAATATTAAGAAACTTCAATATTGGGATTATTTCAGTTATATTTTTATACCCAATCACAGTAACTGATCCATGGCAGACACTCAAAAATATTTTGTTATTAAATTAAGTATATAATTTTACTCATGTTGTTGATCTGTGTTAACCATCCAAAAAATACCTAAAACATTCTGAACATTTGCCTATAGTTAATTTTAGTTTTCTGTGTTGTGATACTTTACGTCAGCATTACAAATTCAAAGCAATTTTGACATCAGTGCTCTTTTTATAGTTCCAACCTTACATTTTAATAAGCATGCATGAGTTATATGCTAAAAATAATTGGTCCTACTTCAGATGTTAAAACTTGTACTTACATTTTATCAGTGGGGTTACCCCAGTGGAGACTGAAACATTGACCAGTCGCCCAATGAGAGTAGATAGATGTGGGAGGCATCGTTTTATGGTAAAGGGCTATTGTTGAGATCAAGGAAAAACTGTACAGTCTATTTAGAGTTTATATCATTTCTATCCTAGAAAGCTGGTTTGGAGAAGCAAAACATTAAACATTCTAATTAATATTTCTTATAGTACATCTTTGCAGAATGACAACAAATAAGAGGCCAATTTCTGGCAAAAGTGAGAGGAAAGTGAATCATTTTATAAAAGATGTAATGTGTGGAAAATGCTTCTTTAACTGTATTTTGTTATGTGATTCTTTTGTTCTTGATAACTGCTTGTCTCACCTCAGCCAAAAAACTAGGTCTGCCATGTTGTCTATGACTCAAGACTGATGTCTGTAGATCATTCATAATGGGTTTTAGTAATTATTATTTCTGCCTCTTATCTCTTATCTCGCTACCTCCTTCCCTTCCTTTTTAAGCAAAACCCCCCCTTTGTAATAAATATAACTGAGGCCTGGAAAAAATCAATATTCTATTCTTCTGATCAGATTAATTTGCATAGTTAAATTCCAAGCAGAATTTAATTAGTTCTACCTTAGGACAACTATATGTATGTTGGAGAGAAACATTCTCTTTTCTTTGAGTTTTTGAAATGGGAACTAGATTAGTAGACTTTGAATTGCCAGTATCAGCTTCCTTGGCTGCATTGAGGAAATCTACTGTTAATATTGTAGTAAAATAGAAATAGGAATAACACACAGAAAGAATGAAAGCTGAGGATTGGGGTAGATGAGAGAAAGGGATAATGATGTGATTTATATTACTTAATCTACTCTTGTTAGAATCTAGAAACCACTGAACTTGTCAGTTGTATGAATTAGTCAATCCTATTTTTTGACTGAAATATTTTTAGTTAGTTTTATTTTTCTTTCAGGTGAAAAGTTGACATCTATACCACTCTTTTGATTGCTAATTCCTGTGACCGTATTTTTTCCATGAACCCTAGTCCACTTCCTAACCTCATGGTGGTTTGTTTTTATGTTGATAATGAAGCCAGCCTATCCAAGCTTGAATCTCGACTATTCTATTTATTAACTATAAAATCTTGGGCAGTTGTTGAATTCTTTTGTGCTTATTTCCCTATCATTAAAATGACATAATTAACTGTAAGGATTCAATGAGTTAATGCATGTAGAGTGTTTTTAAAAGAGGACATGGTGCCTCATTCAGGAGATGTTAGCTGTTTTAATATTTTGTCCTAAAAAAGAAAAAAAAGATAAAATTTTTTTTTGATATTGTTGTCTAGTATAAGTTGGTAGTAATTGAGGAATACAGACCTTGCCTTCTTGGATCGCACTGATTACAGAGCCTACTGTAATCTCCGCATAAACATTTCTCTGCTGACCTGTTCCCACACCACACAGTCAATATAAGGACTTGTCATTCATAGCTTCCTTCCAGACTTGCTTGCCTTGATCTATTTCTTGATGTATCAGTTCTCATTTGATCTCATTATTCTGTTTTTGACTCAAGGCTTTTGTTTGACTGTCCTTTCCCCCTTCACCACTGTTTGACTATGATTTTTCTCCCTTCTTCTGGAGATGCTATTTAAACACTCTGCTGTCTCACCAAAACCCTTAATGAGAAGATCTCTCATTAAGTTTATTCAAGCCCTGTGCACAGGGTTGGGACAGCATTCAATAAATATTTATAGTTAAGAAATTATAGGATACAGTCCCAAGAGTAATAGTCTTAAGCTTATAGAATATAAGCACTTGTAGAATATGCACTGATTACAGCCTAATACAGGCTTGTCAAGTTTGTGCTCCTCAAAAATGGCTATTTGTTGCCAGGTGTCATACTCAGCCATTAATTTTTTTTAGTGCTAAATAATTTGAAAGCATTTTTATATTAAAAAGGGCTACTATTAATATGAAACAAAATCTACATGATTTTAGATAATCAAAACACACTAAAGAAATGTCCTCATTTCTCTGGGCATTAGACCAATGGACCCACATGCCTTAGGGAGTTTAAACAGTGGGACATAAGTTACTCTATGTTGTCAAGGATACCTATGTGGAAACATTTCAGAAGATGATAGAACTGTATATTTCTTTGCCAATGTTAAGTAAGGCTTATGTTCACAACAGTCAGAACTTAATAATAGCTACCATTTTGGAACACTTCTTGTATGCCTAAAATTCTGCTTGAAAAACATATGATTTGATATTCACAGCATGTCTGTTTTACAGAAGAGGAAACTGAATCTTAAAAAGTTAAATAACTTCAACGAGGTCTTGTAACTCTTTTGTGTTGTGACTTAGTCAAATCCAGCTTTAAAGTGCTCTCAACTGCTATAGTGCACAGCCTATGGAGACTCATTCAAAATAACCTCATTTAAGATGAGACTTTTATGAACAATTGAAAAGAGCAGCTTCCATCAGTGAGTCAACTTGAGGTCTTCCAAGAACTTCAGTGTAAAATAAGGAAGGGAAAGAAGGAAGGGAAAGAGAGAGATTATGAGTGAGTGAGCATGTGTGTACATGCTTATAAACACAGACTTTACGTCTGAATTGCTAACTACTTGGATTGTGTAGGTTGTGACCTGTTTAGGACTTAAGAATGCATTGGTGAGATAATGAATACTGGCATCTTGATGGACAACTCGCCCTGAACATTGTCCTCTAGGATTTCAGGTCTTTCACTAAAGTCATTGGAGAAAGTCAAATAAGCCTACTTCATCATGCATTATTTACAATAGAAAATTCATTAAATTTCTTTTTAAAAGCTCATCGATAGAGCTATTTACCATCATCACTTTTTTATGTTCCTTTTCTCCTTTGCAAAGATTGACTTGGCAAATCTTTAATTCAGTTTGCTACATGATGAATCTCTGTGCACATCTTCATTTATTTTGGCACATGAACTATTTTATTTAAAGTGGCCCTTTGTGCTGAACAACAAAGAGCAAGAAGAAATTGTGGTCCTGCCTACTTTCTGCTGATGCATTTGAATCTCATTGATCTACATACCAAAGCTTAATGAAAATTTTTAATCATTTCTTTCACTATCCTTGCTTTGGGTGATGTATCTTTAAAGATGTGATGGAGGTGTAAGTCATATAGTGTTTCACCAATATTTTCTTCTAGATATTTTATGGTTTCAGGTCTTATATCCCAAGTTACTTAAGCAAGGATCTCAGTGGTCCAGTGAGTTGTAAAAATGTTGATTAAAGTATCTTGTCTTAAGAGTCACATCATAGTTAGTACATGGACATTGTTAAATCACAGTGCCATTAAATGAAAAACTAAGTAGTGGGTAATCTTGTTTAACTTAGAGTTTTCTAAACTTGTCCAAGATTAAAAGTGTTGGTGCTCAACTTTATGTAGTACTGTTATTTCTTGAGATATAATTTGGGAAATACTTAGCCAGTATACATTAACTCGAGTCCAAGTGTATTTGGGTTAGAATTTTAGCTGTATTATTCGCCGAGCACATTTTTTCCTTCATGAGCCAGCAGACCTTCTTTGTGCTACTAAATGAGTTAATGTAGCTAAGGAAAATATCACAGTGACTGTCATAGATTTTAGTTCTTTTTTTTTTTTTAATGGCTTAAAATTTACTTTACCATAGTTTTAGAGACTGGATGTCTAACATCAAGGTTTCAGCAGGTCTGACTTCTTTTGAAGGTGACTTCCTTGACTTAGGCCTTTTCACTATATCCTCACATCTTCTTTCACAAATAGACCTAGAAAGGTACTGTGGGCCTAAACTTATCTGATGAGAACATGCAGTTCTTTTGAAGACATTTTCAAATATCAAACACAAAATGCATTTCCCTTTTCAATAAATACTCTGCATAAAAACAATGCTAATAAATGATTTCTTTTTAATGCAGATGAGTAATCATCTTGCTCATTGGGATCCTTAGATTCAACCCAAAGATTAGTAGAATCAGCTAAAAAAGTTCTTAAGGCTGTGTGAGTCAACACAGAAGTAATGGGTAATCTTAATGTGTGTGAGGGAAGTGTATTATCATGAGAAAAAAGTAATTAAAACTTGTACTGTAGCCTGATGGTTCAGAGATAACATTATCTTTGGATAATGATTTTGATTGCAAGCTACCAAGTATCTTGACCTGCTGGGTTTGTCTGCCCAGCACCAATTAGATGATCATATTAGAAGTAGAAGGGCTGTACTTCCATTTGTAAGCTGTTTTTATTATGGTAGTTTCACTTCAAGAAAAACCTAGGGAAAAAATGTCAGGTAAAAAAATATAACTTAATGATGCTATTTCAGAAAGAATTTCAGATGGCCTGAGTAACAAGTAGCCTTAATGGTACCAGAAGGGAGTAGAGATACTGGCAGGAAAATAGAATTAATACCAGTGGCAGAAACAGTTTCTGAGGGTCATGCATTGAGAAGTCGTTAGTTGCAGGAGTAATCTCAGATGCTCTGGTATTGATCTCACTTTGGTGGTCTCCTCTGTTTCCTACCTTCTGATTTCAACTCATTTGTTAGTTCATTTCTAGAGAGAGTGAAATGAAAACAATTCATAATTTCTCCTATTTATTTTTATACGATATGCTTTTATAGTAGAACAAACTAGGGGATTTCACCTGGTGCTTTGTAGAGAAATCATAATAAATAGCAACTGAGTTAATTAATACTAAGTTCCAAGCATTTGTATTATTACATTAAGTACATCAAATACATTTTCCAGAAACACTCTGAGGTAGTAGGGCCTAATCAGTAGATAGAAATCATGACAATAATTTAGTATAAAGGATTATTAAACTAACAGATGATGGCTAACAAAAAGGGTAAAAGAACAAACCTGTGAAAATATAAGCATAGCAAATTTAGAAAATAGCAACCACTTCTGATAGAGAGTGAATATGAAGGAACTATGAATGTGAAAGAAAGCTTTCCCTAAGGCTGAGATTCAAACTCAGAGTAGGACTGAGTAGACAATTTGTGCGGCCAAGTAGCAGAATGAAAATGTAGAGCATCTGTTAAAAGTGATTGAAAATTCAAGATGGCAGCCTCAGAGTGAATACACAAGTTGCATGTCTGTGAGAAGCCCCTGACGCAGAGAATGAAAACCAGGAATGCTGGGGGCAACAAATTTGGCCTACGGAGTGGTCAAGAGACCTCTTCAAAGATGTGAATAAGCCAAATTTTATAAAAATTGCCTGTAAAAGTTTGCTGGAGTTTTCACAGGGTCAGAGCTAATGAGCAGAGAGTTGTTCTGGGGAACAGGTAAAACTTGCTGCTCTGTGAGCACCACAGGTGCCTAGCAAACATGACTGTTATATATAGTATGGTGGGATTCCTATGGGAATCAGGAATCGGAAGCTCCTTTTTCTTGTAATATCCCTGCACTGGTGTTTATGGAGGAGCCCAACACTGTGGCAGGTGGGCAAAACAGAAATGCTTACATGGTCTGGTTCTAGCAAAGAAAGGTAGATTTAGAACAACAAATACTTTATCAACACAGGCAAGTAATGTTATTATTTGCATGTTACAGATTAAAACAAAAACAAAACTATTTCAGAAAGTTGAAGCCTCCAGGTTGAAAGTTATTTGAAAGTACCGCTTTGATTTCTTACACCCCTTGAATAATACTTTCATTTGTGTGGCTGCTTACTGGGGGCTAAGAAACAATCAGGGTGGAGGGGACTCAGGAAGGTGACACAAGCAGGTCGTAGTTAGGCAGCAAGTAGACTGCTGAAGCTGGCTCACGCAGATCACATCATACAGGCAACACTCTACAAGGGAAGAACAGATGATAAGTCAAGGTTTCCTTTTATTGTATGTAAGGGCAGCTAATTAGTTGATGAGGAAGTTCCTTTAGATTTCCAGTTAATATATGAAAAGGGAGAGAACATAATTAAAATGTCATCATTTTACAAGTCTTAATGACATAATCAATATAAACGAGATTCAATGTCTGCTAATAGAAAAAAGGAGTAAAAAAAAATCCCCAAAAAGCTAACCAAAGAAGAAAAACATGTGCTTCTTGATTAATACCATTTTTGAACTTTTTTGCTAAGCACTTTTGAATCTGACGACACCTCTAGACTTAACTACCAATTTACAGAGCATCCTAGGGAAAGGAAAATGTTAAAGGAAACTGCAAGTTTAAATTGGCAAAATGCAGAGTGTAAAAAAACTGGAGAACAAATGACCCAGATTTTCCAATAAATAAATTACAAAAAGTACAGAAGATAGATGAAGAATCTATAGAAACTTCAGACACATATAAGCCTGTGCAATAAATGGATTTTTATTTACATTAATTGAACAACAGCAGCAAGCACAAAAATTATATAAAGCAAAATAAAACAATGACTGTTGAAATATTTGATAAAGACATAGACTGTTTAATGTTTTAAGTGGTGGTTATTTTCTATTAAAATATTTTTATTGTTTAAAGATACATTTAAAAAATAAAAGTCTATAATTTTCTTCAAAATAATTTGTTTATGGAAGGGTAACTAATGAGGGTATAGAAAAAATTAGTTATTAGTTAATAATTGTTGAAAGGATAATATTCATTTTATCACTTTACCCTTGAAAATTGCCAGCATGAAAAAATTTTTCTTTGTTAAAATTATATGACTTTTTTAGGATCATGTGACTTAAAAGCTAATAGCCATCTTTTAGTACTGAGAAAAAATACAATATTTCCTCCTGTTTGCTAAGCCATATTGATTCTGTTTTTTAAATGAGAATAGTCTGTGAGGATTAATACGGTTTCTGTTATAAAGTCTATAGTCTAAGTTTATGTATTTGAACTATATTCTTTAATTAAAATGTATCAAAGAAGACTCATCTTCAAGATACAGTTTTTCACAGCATTTTCCTGTAAAAGTGACATAAACAATTTCTTTCCTTTTACTTCCAAGTGTCACTGGTTCTTATACTTGCCCAAGCCTACTCAGGCTGACAGAACGGTGTTTAACGAGACTTCTTCACCATGATTAAAAGTGCTCTTTTATGCTAGGTGACTTGAAAAAGGGGAGAAGAATGTATATTTTTCTATTCCTCAAGTTGTTTCTAACAAAAAAGTAAATTAAGGCTTTTTTTTTTCTGAATACAAGAAATAACAATTCCAGGAGGCATTATTTCATTGTACCCTGGGTGCTGTTTAAAAATTACACACTATTTCATAACTCATTTGGATATTCTTGGCCTTAGGTTGTTTCTTACACTTAGTAGGTACTCAAGTGGTGCTGGTTGAATTGAGTTATGTTTTTAAGATGCAGAAAGGTTGCCTTGAAAATGCCTGGCTTGGAAAAAGGCATACAAGGAATCCAAATAGGGAAAGAAGAAGTAAAACTATCCTTATTTG
>NW_004567113.1:28571933-28586745 GCF_000260355.1 Condylura cristata | reverse complement strand
ACTACACGACATACACTTCAGCGACATCTTTAAAGAAAATGCCTGGCTTATAGTCTGAGATGTTTGGGGATGTGGCACAAATTTTATCACATCTCAGGCTCTCAGTGTCTTCATCTGTAAAATCCCAAACAATGAGGGCCCTGGCTGGTGGGGTAATAGGTTTGGATGCGGCACTGCAATCTGGCCACAGTCACTTCAGTGTGAGTTCAATCCTGGGGCCTGGAGGTGACCCACATGGTGCAGAGACCTCTCTTTCTCGTTCACTGTTCCCTCAGCAGTGTACTTTGTCAGTCTGCCTGTTCTCCCTACTGACTTTGGTGAATCCCCTCATCAACTTTGTACTCCTGCCTGTACCCCAGTTCTGTATGCATAAATAAAAAAATAATCTTTAATAAAAATCCCAACAATGAGGTAGAAGAGTATTATGAGCTTTTCCAGCTGAGGTACTTGAAAAGATCAAATGGGCCCTCCCTGATGGTGCAGCGGTTTAAAACACAGCACTAAGAAGCTTAAGCCACTTCCGCATGAGTTCGATTCCTGCCTGCCCCGGAGGTGACCACGTGGTGCAGCAGCCCTCTCCTGACCTGCCCACTGCTCCCCTCAGCAGTGTACTTGTCATTCGGCCTGCTCTGCTCCCCACTCTGTCTCTGGTGAAGCCTCTCACCCTCTGCATGTCTGGTTTATACCCCAGTTCTGTATGAATAAATAAATAAATCTTAAAAAAAAAGGTCGAATGTATCACCTCTCCTTTATATGATAAGATAATATTTGAAACATTAAATTATGTTTTCTCTTATATTTATTCTTTCCCTCCCTTTTCCTTTTCAAGTTTGCGTCTAGGGAAGCTTTGCTTTAGAGCTGATAATCTGAGGGATGATGAGGGTGTGGGAAAATATCTGACCAAAAATCAGGTGCCTCTGCCCAGACTACCTGCTATTTTGATTCTAAGTTTGGCAGGATTTAGGCAGAAACTTGTTCTGTGCTGCTCTGTAGACTTGGAGAGGAGGGAAAACTCCTAGAGTGACTCTAGAATTCAAATAATTATTACTAGGAAAATTAGGTTATAGATTTAATTGTTTTGATGTTTCATAAAAAGTCTGAAATGACATTATGAAAGAGATTCAGTATTCCTGTTATAGAAAGAGCTATGGAATGAGTTGTCCTTTAAATCCAAAGGTTGAAGCACCATCCCAAGATGACTATGTTCAGAGAAAATTCTGGTGAGGAGGAGATAAAGGTTAAATGAAGCCTGATGGGACCTTCATCTTATAGGGTTGGTTTGCTTAGAAGAAAGAGACACTAGAGGTCTCTTCCTTTGTGCCATATGAGGACATAACAAGAAGTTGTTCTTCTGTTAAGCTTGAAAGTCTTCACCAGAATCTGATCATACGGACACCCTGTTCTTGAGATAATCCTCTAGAATTGTGAAAAAATGTATTTCTGTAGTTTAAGATACCTAGTATTGTATTTTGTTACAGCATCTCAGGCAGGTGAATAAATAAAATCTCAGGAAAATTAGTGGAGTTGGATGTGAACTATGTTGATATCAGAATGTCCTTAGAGGTAAGCTATGGCAGAATGAGATGTTTTACTACTAATTATTTGAAATAATAAATATACATCTCAAGCTATGATCAGTGTTTCCAAAGTGAATGAAATCAGAGTAACAAGCTGTTAGGAGAGTTACAATGATAATTACCTTGAGTGAACTCTAAGTGTTCAGTGTCTTTGGTTTTACTATTAACTTCCTCTCTCATTTATAACCTGTGAATTTTGAATGGGGAGAAGGTCATATCATATCAGATGTGTTGACATGGGGGTAAAACTGAAAAACAGTGGAAGTAAGTGGTGTTTGTATAACAGTTTTGCAGAAGAAAGTTCTGTCTTTGTTACAAATCAAAGAACACACATTGACAATCTTTCTAAAGCACAGACATATCTTCATTTAAATTTCTCCATTAAACCTTTACTAACAGCACACAAACTATAAGTAGAAATCAAGAAAAATCAACTAGATTTCAAAACAAGAGGCTCTCCTCTAGTAAAGAACACCTCTACTACCAAACAGAAAATAATGATTGTGATAAAACCAAAACTATATTTAAAAATGTCTCTGATATTTTGCTTGAATTTCTCCTTATCTTTATTTTATGCTAGCGTGTGTATCTATTTGATCCAGTTGATTAAATCATATTAAAATTCTGTCTTCTCATGAACATACCCAGGAAAACAGGCTTCAAAACCCACTGACCAGTCATAGAAGTTGTCCTACTATCATTAAAAGTCAGCCCAGGGCTCTCCCTGGTGGCACAACGGGTTAAAGCACCACAGTATGAAGCTCTCAGAAGCCATTGAAGCACAAGTTTGATCCCCTGCCAGGGAGCTGACCCACAGGACGTGGCCGACCTCTCCTGACCTGCCCACTGATCCCCTCAGCAGTGTACTTCATCAGTAGGCCTGTTCTGCTCCCCACTCTGTCTCTGGTGAATCTTCTTACCCACTACACCTCTGGCCTGTTCCCCAGTTCTGTAAGCATAAATAAATAAATCTTGTAAAAAGAAAGTAGTCAGCCCAGAAGAATCCACAATGAGTTTGATTTGCAAGAGAACATGGGTTATTGACATAGCCTGTATCTACTCAAGATCTGATTTTCCCTTTTTTCTTGACTCAATAAGCAATGAGTAAGCCTCATATTGGCTAGGTGTTCCTGTGCCTTTGCTGTGAAATGGCCACCTGTCCCTTCAGATTCTGCTCATCAGGAAGCAGAAGCAGGTTTTTTTCCCCTCATTGGATCTTTGTCCTGACCCTTTTGTGTAATACCGCAGCTCAGTGCATGTCAATATTTAAACTGCAGACTCTGGAAAGAGCTCCAATTCCTTACACTCATTCTCAAGGATGATTTTCTTGGCCTCAGATCTTTGTGTGACCTCTGTGCTCTGGTATTTTAAGGAAAGATCAGGTGGCACAGTATTGACTCTGATGATGAAGGCTACTAAAAATGACAAATAACTGACCCTTTAATAAGATTTACAACAGGTTTATTGAGTTGTGAGCTTGTCAGTAGTAATGAGATTTTATTCTCATTTTCTCCCCTCTCTTTTAATTTACAGCAGATTGGGAAAAAAATTGTTTTTAAGGGCTACCAAAAATATGATTCATGGCTTCTGCTCATGGATATCTTAAGCTCATTAGGAAATTATGAAGATGCATAATGCCCAGGGTAAACTAAAGACTCATAAACCATTTTGCTTAAGGTAAAATTGATTTCAAATGTGCTGGGGGAGTGAATATTAGTTAGCCTTAGATTAATTCCCTTTAGCTTGGAGACTTCATTGTATAGGGCAAGGTAGTTCTTTAAATTAAAGATGGCATAATTAAAGGCACAATAAATTGAAAGAATTACTTTATTTGATATAATTTCTATGCAGTCTGGTCTCACTGTCTGATTCTGTTATGGCACTGCCAATGAGTGGTGACGACCAGGTAGTGATATTCAACTATATCATTCTTCACTGTAATCACCCTTTATTAAAACACTTCTCCGCAAGGGTACATCGATCAGAAAATGCCCATTAATTACACCGTTAGCGGTCAGCAAGCAAACGGATTATACTAGAATGAACAGGGAACAAACTGTAAGGACCTTCTGGAGAGCCCCAGCAACTACAGCAGTGGTTCCGTGGGCAATGCTGAATTGGTAGGCGCTGCCAGGCCGGAGTCAGCAGGTAGCATGCATTATTGACCTTTCATTTACTTGGAAAGCTGCAGGAGCCTGAAGTGCAGTATCAACCAATGATACTCGGAGCTCCTCTGGCGCAGCAGGACATGGAGGATGCAGCCTTCTGATGATGCACAGTGATGAAGATGTTTTGGAATGACATGATTTGATTCTGCTTCAAATGTTTGAATATCTCCATTCTGTCCTGAAAAAGATGAAATTTGAAGCATGAGATGCATTTCTTCATACTTCTATGTAAAATATGGCAAGGAATAATGACTTTTAGATAAATTCATTTCATATACGTAGTATTTTATTTCATTTCAAGTATGGAGCTATTGGGTGTAATTTATTTGATATACTTTGTATATTGATTTTTTTTCTTTCGACAATTCCATGTAGCTTAGATTAGTATAATGTTTACAGATACACAGACATGTCAGAAGTCTTAATCTTACAGTGCCTACTATGATTCCATTGGTGTTGAAATTACACTTTTTTAAAAAAATTATTTATTCATACAGAACTAGTGTACAGATCAGAGATGCAGAGGGTGAGAGATTCACCATGGACAGAGTGGGGAGCAGAACAGGCAGATGGACAAAGTACACTGCTGAGGGGAGCAGCGGGCGGGTCAGGAGAGGTCTGCTGTGCCATGTGGTCACCTCCGGGGCAGGCGGGGATCGAACTCATGCTGAAGTGGCTTAAGCTTTTTAGTGCTGTGCTTTAACCCGCTGCACCACCAGGGAGGGCTTGAAATTACACTTTTTAAAATTCATATGTAAGATTTAGAAAAATCAAAATTTTTCTAATTTTGTATTATTTTTAAGGTGCAGGTATATTGTTGGTATAGTTTTTAAATGCCATTGAATTTGAAAGAGATAAGAGAAACAAAATGATTTTGCACTGACTATAATCAAGAAATGGGAAGTACAAAATCAAGGCTAAAAAAGAAAATAGGATGATTATGGACCATTCACTGGAAAAATAGAGGTAAAAATGGATTTTCATATTTGAAATAAGAGGGAGAAATTATAATAGGCAGGCAAGCTACAAATACTCCTAAAAAGAAGTGAAATGACTTTTCTTCTTTGCCCAACTTCTCTGCTAACATGGAACACTAGAATAAATTTGGGCTTTTCTTGAGGTCTCTCAGAAGCAGCAGCCACCAGAAAGTAAATATATATATCGTATGTTTATCATAAAATAAATATACAAATAAACAACTAGAATGATAGTCTTCTTAGGTGTGACTGCTGCTCACTGGTTGCTTGAATGAAAAATTCAAGAAATACTAAAATCATCATGATATGTCAGTTGGTCTTTACTTGAAACATTCGGTTTTTCAACTCACCCATTTGTATTCTTTGCCAAACATCTTTGACTTTGTTTTCTTTCTCAGGTTGTGTGAATGATCTACTTGTCTTGGGCACTGAAAAGGCAATACCTTTGTCTCTTGTAGGTATCAATTATAGGACAAATTAACATTCAGCCTACCTATTGCTCAGAAACTAAAACACTGTTACCTATCTTCAGAATGATTTCTTTTATTACAAAGATATATTTAATTAGGCATTTAAAAATGAAGTGTTCCTTGAAATTTGGAAGTAATTTTACTATTTCCATAATTCTCTTGCCAAATTAATTAGATATTGTATTAGATATTGTGTGCCAAATGTGTAATATAAAATCATCAGATTAATGCAAGTGACATTTTATATATTAAATTAAGTAGGAGACTTTTAGAGATTTCTTAATTTAATCTGAAAGGCAATTGCAAAAATAGTTCTCTATATCAAAATTAAAGATGTTATTTAAAATTAATTTTAAAGTTAAAGGACAAACATTACTTCAGATTAAATGCTAAAGGACAAAGATTAATGGTGAAAAATCTTTAATTAGTAGGAAGGAATTGAGTGGAAAATTATTAACTTGTCCCTTCATAAATCTTTAATACTAACTGATTAGTGCTTTATATTTAAAGATATAATCACCAGAGTGTAAATAAGCAGTATAACCTTTCCTAGTAGTGGGTTGAAATATTTCCTCAGACATTTGAAAGACATTTCTTTCTGGAATGTATTTTGTGTATCCAATATTACGAAAATATTGTTGTCATTTCGCTAGAGAAAAATCAGTTTTTATAAACTTTAGAATCATTTCCTAAATTTTGATTCTCTTTTTCCTTTCCTTTTCAGCCCACAAACATCACAATAGCTATTTCAGAAATACTAATTTTTCCTTTATCATATGTACTAATAAATTTAATTTTAGTCCTGTCTTGAAAGGTGTAATAATCAAACAACTGGAAACCAATGTTTTAATTGACTCTTATATGGCTAGATAGACATATCTGTATTTGATTTTCTTCATTTGCTTTCAAAAAATAATTTCTGAGCAGTGACTTCTATGCATGAGATAGTAACTTCTGTGTATCAGACATCCACCTAAGCAAGGAGGGTACAGCGATGGTCATCCACCTACAGACACTGTCTATAGAATCTACATTTCATTAAGAAAAACCAGACAAGAATAAGTAAATATATAACTAAGATTTATTGAAACACAGCCATGTTCATTCCTTGACAGGTTGTTTGTTCATTGTTGCTTTTATAACACACCGGCAGAGCTAATAGTTGTGAATGAGACCATATGACCGAAAAAAGAAATGCTGTAGTATTTAGTAACCAGTTCTTTACAGAAAAATATTTGTCTATATTTGATGTAGAATGTGGCAATAATTTGGGTTTTAATCTAAGAACAACAGAGTCTTAAACAAGAAAATTGGTTTTTTTTTTTTTGTATTAAAAAGACCTCTCTGATTAAAAAAGCAATAAACGGATTGGAAGGGGATTAGAATGGGAGTAGGTCTTGTTAAGGAAGCTTTTATTGTGGGCAGTGAGAAATGATGGAAACCAGTCTAATAATGAGATCCACAGACTTACTTTTGAATTGGGTATGAAGGGTCAAAGAAATAATAGAATTAAAGTTAACGTAAAATTTAGGCTTGAGTGTTCAGAGTTGGTTAGATCTTTTATTGAGATAGGTCTGGTGGGTGTAGATGAGAACAAGTTCTGGAAGGAAAAGAGTTGAAGACATCAAAGAGAAAACCAAACATGAAAATCCAGAACTCAGAGGATAGTTCTAGTAGGTGACATAATTTGTGGATCAGAGTGCAAAAATTCTATTTTTTTTTAAAAAAAATATGCATACAGAACTGGGGTACAGATCAGAGGTGCAGAGGATGAGAGGATTCATAAGAGAGAGACTGGGGGACAGAACAGACAGATTGATGAAGTACACTGCTGTGGGGACCAGCGAGTGAGACAGGAGAGGTCTTCTGTGCCATGTGGATCACCTGGTTGAGGGTCAAACTCATGCTAAAGCAGCTAAGGCTAGTTTTGCAGTGCTGTGCTTTAACTCATTATGCTACCAGGGAGGGCCCTAATGATTCTACTTAAATTCATGGCATTTGATGGGAGAAAGTACAGAGAGAAGAAAATAAATTCAAGATGCACTTTTGAAACAGATTTTATTTTTGCATAGAAGAACTGGAGTGTAGGTCAGAGGTGTAGGGTGATGGAGGATTCACCAGTCAGTGTGGAGAGCGAAACAGGCAGATCAACTGAAATACCCTGCAGAGGGGAGCAGTGGGCTAGATAGGAAAGTTCTGATAGGGGTAGCTCCTTTGCTAGGGATTGAACTCAGGCCACTGTGGCAGGCAATCTCAGTGATAGTGATGAGCATTAACCCTTGGCCACCAGGGAGGCCCCACTTTTAAGGAAACTTAACATTTAGATATCAGGAAAAGAATATAAGTCAGCCAACATAACTGAGAAGGAACAGTGGAGAAAGTGTGGACACTGACATCAGTGAGTCTAAAAAAGAAAAGTCAGTGTTTTTGATAACTGGTCAATGTCATTGAAAGTTGCTGACAAATCAATGAGTTAGGGAAGAACATTTGGCTGTATGGATTTGACCTCCAGGAAGGTCTTTGGAAACTTAATTGGACTAGTCCTAATTGAATGTAAGGAGAAAACCAGTTTGAAGAGGACTTGATGAGCAAGGAGTGAGGAACAGTGAAAACAACCCACTCAGAGAGTTTGACTCTGGGGCATGGTAAAGAAATGTGACCATAGCTGGACTTACGCATGGGCTCATGGGAGGTTTTTTTTTTTTAAATTAAATTATTGTTATATGCTATTTATTTATTTATTTTAAAAATCATGGTAGCTAACAGAGCATATCTGGAAATAATAGACATGTTATGCTACAAAAAGATTGATGTTCCTCCTCATTGGAAGTTAAATGATAAAGACTTTGAGATGAAAAGAGGGGTTGGTACCAAGGAACTATGAAGTAGACTTGCCTTTTATAGGAAGAGAGACTCTGTAACAGGAGAGAAAAGGAGAAGGGTTAAGTTCAATCAGTTTTTGGGTGCGTTGTGGGAATAGTCATTGTAATGGTCCCACTTTTCTAGTTGGATGAGAGGCAGGTTCACTAGGACACAGTGGGGAAGAGGAGGAATTGTAAGGAAAGAGACAACAATGTGGGCAGCCTCAAATGTCAGGTATTAAAATAACATCAGTCAGCCTTGGTGTGAATTGTTTCCTCCTCCCTGTGACCCCACTTTGCACCCCCATCACCTCAGATACTAGGACAGAATGAGTGCTGTTTAGAATCTGTGCTAGTAGCTTAGGTAGTTTAGGACATAGATTTTGAATAAGGACACATCTGGGGTTGAAATGAGATACCTGGGTTTAAATTCTGCCTTTATCTATTCCCAGTAGACGTTGAACAAATTACTTTGATTTTCAGACCTTGGTCTGTAACATAGACTATGACAACACTTATCTTTCTTATAATAAAAATTTAACAGTATAGTATACATAAACTCCTTAGCAGAAATAAAATTAAACCCTAAAGAAGTGGTAGCTATTGATATTATACATGGATATTTCCCTTACAAAAGCCTCCAGGAGAAAGAGTACTGTTTGTTTTTAGCTTTTTTCATTTTTGTTATTTGAAAGATATTGTCTTTATTAGGATTTTAGATCAAACTGTTTGCAGTTTGGCACCCAAACTGTTTCCCTGAATCTCCTTTTTGCCACCAGCCTCAACAACATCAGAAGGTTGTTCTGTTTTGAGGGGCTAAAAGGCAAAAGGGAACCCTATTTGGTTGCAATTAGTTAAGAAGCCATTTTTGAAGAGATTGGTCATGAGCAGAGTTTGGAAGAGAAGTAGGTTACTGGTGGAGAGAGCAAAAATGAATCTGTAGGTTAGGGGGTGAAGGGTTTGCATGAGGAAAGATACAGAGATGAAAATGAGCAAGTCGCATGTGGGAAATGGTACACAGATAGTGCTGGTGGGATCAGAGAGGCTGCAGGGAGAGGTAATGAGAAATGAAGATGGGATGGGCTCCTGGGGGTGGGAACATTGGTGGGAAGCCCTAAAGAGCAGATAGGGTGTGGGGTGTGCATAATAAGTGACATTGAAGCACCGGAGATTGCTGAGCCGGCAAAGGACCTGAAGACAAAGACATCTGAGGAAAATCATTATGTCATCTGCAGATAGGTGGGATCTGATAACAAAATGAGAATAGGGACCGAAACTGGCTTGCAAGCTGTCACTGCAGTTCAGACCTGTGAGCTAATGAGAATACTGGTTTGGGTGTCTATGAGACTGTAGAAGAAAAGGACAGACTAAGATGCTATAATTTTAGGTTTGTGAAAGGTTGTGTGAAGTAGAACTAAGAAAGCAAATTAACTTGGGGATAATGGTGGTATTACATTTTGGGGGCTAGCTGTGGGGAGGGGAGAGGACAATGGTGTGAAGATCATAGGATGAAGGATCATGGTGTGAAGGGCTAATGCATATTTGCATACATTTACATATGAATTATAATAAAACCTAGGATTGGACAATACATGACTGTCTTGAAACAGTAAAAATAATAGTAACAAATAATACGGGGAACACTCTCCAGAAATTATAATGTGGGGTGACCTCAGGCCACCTAATTTGTCCTACTTATGAGATAAAACAAGATGCAGAAGAGGGCTCTCCCTGGTTGTGCAGCAGGTTAAAGCACAGCACTAAGAAGCTAAAGCCACCTTAGCTTGAATTCGATCCCACATGGCACAGCAGACCTCTCCTGACTTTCCTGTTGCTCCCCTCAGCAGTGTACTTCGCCAATCTGCCTGTTCTGCTCCCTACTCTGTCTCTGGTGAATCCTCTTACCTCCCACACCTCTGGCCTATA
This sequence comes from Condylura cristata, assembly GCF_000260355.1. Taxonomy (NCBI): domain Eukaryota; kingdom Metazoa; phylum Chordata; class Mammalia; order Eulipotyphla; family Talpidae; genus Condylura; species Condylura cristata. The sequence continues at coordinate 28,576,766 of NW_004567113.1, read as the reverse complement.
CCCCAATTCTGTATGCACAAATGAATAAATATTTAAAAAACAAAACAAAACAAAAACCAGATACAGAGAGCTGGTGAGAGAAGAGAGCAGGTTCTTGTTTCTACCTCTTTGTTGTCTCTGCAGCTTCAGTCTTCGTCTTTGGCACTGGGAATGTGAGGGGGAGTCGGCCACGACTCGGTTCTCACTGAGCACCTCAGAGGTTCCAGTCACCTCTCTGGAACTTGGGAGTGATGAAAGAGGATTTTCCTGAGAACTGGAATTTGTTGAGGGGTTGTCATAGGTGTAGCTGGATCTTGAGTTGCTTAAAAGGAGAGTGTATAATGACTGGCATAAGGTGAGCATGTGGCTTGCCTATCCATGCTCAGTCCTTTGCAGCCGATTTCACAGCCAACACATAAACATGGCAGGCTTTGCAATCCATGCACATGGTCTAGTCAGTGTTAGCAGTAAAAATCTTTTCTTACAAAAAGCTGCTGTGAATTTCTTAGTTTGAAATGTCTTTTCTTTCTCAACTTTCTCTGTGCCTAAGGAAGGGAAAGAGTGCCCTTTCAAGTCTGATCAGATCACAGAATTACTGTTATCTTTAACACTTTTAAGGTAACTTTAACTGTGAAGTAAAGTGTAAATTAGCAGGAAAAACATGTTTTGTTTCCTGACTAAGGTGGGGAAATTTTAACAGTTGACATCCAGCTGGTTTTTGTTTTTGACTTAAGTGTTCCTGTGTTTTTAGTAAGGCTGACAAACTTTAAAAAATGAGGAATACATAGGAATTGTAAAATAGAAGTCTCTGTCTTTAAAAACCTTGTTTGGGACTCTTCCTGGTGGCACAGCAGGATAAATCACAGCACTAAGGAGCTAAAGCCACTTTAGAACGAGTTGGATCCGTGCCCTGGAGGTGACCCACATGTCTTGGCAGACCTCTCTTGACCCGCCCGCTGCTCCCCTCAGCAGTGTATTTCAGTAGATCTGCCTGTTCTGCACTCCACTTAGTCTCTGGTGAGTCCTCTCACTGTCCCTGCACCTCTGGCCTATACCCCAGTTCTGTATGCATAAATAAATAAATCTTAAAAAAAATCCTGTTTGAATTCATATAGTATGTAACTGTCCTGTGTTGATATGTAATTTATTGCTTATTATATATCCTGTGCATAGAGAATTGTATATATTTCTATAGTATCTTTCCAACTTTAACTTAATTTAGTGGATTTTAATTCTTTTAGTATGAAATCTATTTTTACTCAAAACATGGTAAATTGTAGTTATTTTACTCCACTTTAAAAACAGGGGATAAACTTAAATGTACATTTTATGTTGGCATTTAATTCATTAGTGCTTGAGATTTCTATCACTAGTAAAAATATTTAACTTTTTTGGGAAATAACTTTCACACTTTATTTTTATAGCCTAATAAAAGTAGCATATCGTTAGTCATATGTGTGAAATGAGGGAGTTAATTTATTTTGAGTTTAAATTTGTAAAGAATGTTCCTCTTAAACAATTAACCCAGCAGTATAATAATATTAATACATGTACTGAGGAAAAGCTGGTTTAAAAGTGAACAAATCCAAGTACTTCAAAAATAAAGTACTTGATATCTTTGAGCATCTGTCTATAGCATTAGCTGGGGACTGGAATGCATGGTCATTGTGTAGGCAAAAGAAAGTCTTCATCTTGACCACACTGAATGACCAGAAAGTACTTTCCATCTTCTCTATCCATTCAGTGAGTGACTCCATGGAATGAAAAGTGTTTTTTAAATTGTATTCCACAGTTTTCTGAAGCGTCTTTGAATGTGGTAGCCCTTTGAAATTAAGTGTGATTTTGACAGACAGACCCCCCTGTAAAGCTGACTGAGAACTTCTTAAGAGTGAAAGAGGCTTTTCTTCTCCAAATTTCTTTATGAGATTTTCATGCCTGTGCAGAAAGGACACTGTGGAGTTATGCAAAGTACAGTGGCCACTGCTGCATCCCACTCCCCAGTGGGTGGTCACCTCCTTTCCTCAGCATGCTGCTAGGCTCCCCTCTGAAGCTTGGCTGAGCACCCCTGAAGACAGGCAGGGCAGTCACTGCCCCACACCGCTCAGCTCAGGGAGTTTGCTCTGAGCATATGCATTCCTGAACCCCAACTCCATGATCTTCCTGGGGAGTTATTTAGAAAAGAGTTTTCTTTATCTCCCTCCCAGTATTGTGGAATATAGAGAATTAAGATTCTCATCTGGAAAGTCTCACACTTAGGTGCTGGGGTTAGAGGAACACAGGAAGCCATATGAGATTTTAGTAGTGAGATGAGATTTTCTTCCTAAAGTTGGGAAAAGAGGCTGAGGGAAACCTTGGAGTTGGGATTTGACGTCAGAGGCATGGACCTCGCTCCTGAATTACAAGGTCCAACTTGACCTGGTACATTTTTCTTGTAAGAGCAGGAATGAAAATATTCTAGATTTGTTCATCAAAAAGAATGCAAAGGTAAATACTAGTTGCTTTCATTTTAACTGTTTTCAAAGTTTGCTCATTCAGAACACAGCAGTCCAGTGTTTCTTGCTTCGAGTTGTGTATGTTGGAGGGTGTGGATGAATTCCTCTGCCCTTCATAGAAATTTCCTGCATTTTTTTTTCTTTCATATCAGTCAAAATGGTATTATACTTTTCAGTTTGACAATAAAAGCTGACTATCTACATGTGAGGAATAACTGAACATTAATTTCCAACCATCATTCTTGGTGGTTCTCTTTCATTTTAGTGTCTCCTCCACATTTCCAATTCTACAGTGTTTGATTTGGAAAGTGTGAGTATAAGTCTTATACAGTGTTCCATATATATTCCTAAAAATTGATGAGCCTAAGGGAAATGGTATAGGAAAACTGATCAGAGATATTTCATTAATAAAGATCTTTGTTGTTAAATAGAGGATATATGAAGATGAAAAAAAATTTTTTTTTTTTACTTTTTATACTATGGGAATGGGGAATAGGGGCTGGAAATTTCCTCCCTGGTGGCACAATGGGTTAAAGCACAGCACTAAGAAGCTAAAGCCATTTCGGCATGAGTTTGATCCCCACCCTGGAGGTGACCCACATGGTACCACAGACCTCTCCTGTCATGCCTGCTGCTCCCCTCAGCAGTGTACTTCATCACTCAGCCTGTTCTGCTTCCCACTCTGTCTCTGGTGAAACCTCTCACCTGCACCTCTAGCCTGTACTCCAGTTCTGTATGCATAAATAAATAAATCTTAAAAAAAATATTAGAATGCCCAGCTACAACTCAAACTGACTTAAAGGTTATTTATTAGATCATAAAATGAAAAGTGTGGGGGTGGGGTTGTTTTGGGAAAGATAGGACATATGAAATTCACAAAACAAGATTATCTCTTTTCATTTGCCAATCTTTTCTGCTTTGACCCCATTCTCCTATAGACTCTGCTTTTATGGTGCAATATCAACCCCACACCTTAATAGATTCAGGTATACGTTCAGGGTTGCCTGTACTGAGGCAAGTTTTCTGTTGTTAGACCTCTTTGGACTTGCTTGACTGGACTTGAACATGTGCTCACAACTGAATCCCTGTTGTCATGGGAAGGAGTTAATCTGATTGACTAGTCTAGGAATCTGTCTCCCTAGAATCTGGATATGAACTTAGGTCCACAACAACAGGGTCTATAATGAAGAAAGGGTGACACCTCATTTGAAGAATATAGTATTGTAAACAAAGTGGATGAGTGGTTTCTGGAGATTCAGAAACAAGAGCTGTTTCCTGCAAACCAGCAGTATTTTCTCTTGTATGTATAAGAAAAGACTTAATATTTTCTAAGACCAAGTTACCTGAACCATAACATTTCATAGTTAAGAACAGTTTCTACTAACTTTCTTCTCATTTGGAAGAAGTTTATTTCTTTTTAAGTTTAATATACTACACAGCACAGTTAGATTTATGGATGACAAGACAAGAATCAAATATCATTTATTTGATGTACTTGAAACAGCTGTTGGATATGTATGTTTATAACTCTCTTTAAACATGAAAAAGCAAATAGAGATCATTTGAAACTGTCGAAATCCTGTGAATGACTATACATGGTTTTAACACATTAAAATGGCTAGTCAAATTTTGAGAAATGCAGAAAGCACCAGAGGATACGGTGAAGGAAATAAAGGGAAGTTATAATAGATGCCAGAGTTATAAAATCCATTATGTATCAGTTTTATCTTACCCCAATAATTCTGTTATTAAAAAGGTTTCTAATGTCTAAAGAAGATTGTGGCATTATTTCTAAATACTAGCCTATAGCAAAAAAATACTGTAGCTGCTGCTGACATTCTGTTTATTCTTTACATTTTATTACTTCACATAAAAATCTGCAACTGTCAGTGCTTTAGACTCCTTTCCTTTCTTCAGCCTCTCTATGTTCCGGATTGGGCTTCTAGTTCCCCTGTGGATGAGATCTGTTTTGTAAACAATTGGCATAGCATTGTTGACAGCTCAGACAGATATCAGGGACTTGAAGGGAGGAAAGAATAGAACAATATGAGTAAATCTACATGGGTTCAAAAAGCATGCAGTATATTTCATAGTGATATTTTGGATTAAATGTTGCTCTTTATTTGGTCATCTAAAGTGTGATACACACACACACACACAACACATATATTATTTTTGGAGGAGATGCATTAACATTTGAATAATCAGGATGTACATCTTCTATACAGAATTACTAGATAGAGTATTTGGATAGAAAATTCAGCTAAATGATCAGTTTCTTTCTTTCTTTCTTTCTTTCTTTCTTTCTTTCTTTCTTTCTTTCTTTCTTTCTTTCTTTCTTTCTTTCTTTCTTTCTTTCTTT
>NW_004567113.1:28564193-28571833 GCF_000260355.1 Condylura cristata | reverse complement strand
TTCTTTCTTTCTTTCTTTCTTTCTTTCTTTCTTTCTTTCTTTCTTTCTTTCTTTCTTTCTTTCTTTCTTTCTTTCTTTCCTTTCTTTCTTTCTTCATAGATTCACTGTTGCTAAACTTAACCAACCCAGTTGTCCAATTCTTTTGATGTTATCTGGGAACATCGTGTCCTTTTCCATAAAATAATTTGGGTTTGATAACTTCTCCATTAGAGAGATGTATTCCATATTTATATTATTTTATTAGGGATAGTTGGGAATAGAAATTTAATAAAGTGATGCCAGCAGAAACCAAGACATTGCAATGGAATTAGGTACTTATAAATGCACAAAAAGGATTGTAAAGGAATTCTGGGAAATATGTGTTAATATATAGTCAACTACTTTTTAAAATGAGAGAAAAAAATTACCTCTACAATTAAGACTAGGTTATGTAACCTGTTCTTTGTTTTCCTAGTTGACCTGGGAGAATCCACATTCTCATCTATGCCAGTTTGTAAACTGATAGTAGAATCTTTAACAAGACTACTGCGTATCAGTTCCGTGAAAAGTTGTAAGTATCAGTATATCTAGTACTGAATGTTAGAAAATATCAGAAATACATGTATCTTTAATGGGCTTTAAAAAAGAATTTGGGAATAGAAAATAAATAAAACAACATAGGTATTAATACTGAGTAGTTCAAGTATTTCACTTATAGATCAAGGATCAATGAAGTTTTTTTTTTTTTTTTTTAAAGATTTATTTATTTGTGCATACAGAGCTGGGGTGCAGGCCAGAGGCTCAGGGGCGGTGAGAGGCTTCCCCAGAGACAGCGTGGGGAACAGAACAGGCAGATTGACGAAGTACACTGCGAAGTACACTGCTGACGGGAGCAGTGGGTGGGTCAGGAGAGGTCTGCCGTGCCATGTGGTCACCTCCGGGGCAGGCGGGAATCGAGCTCATGCTGAAGCGGCTTTAGATTCTCAGTGCTGCGCTTTAACCCGCTGCACCACCAGGGAGGGCCCCCAGTGAAGTGTTTTAAAAGGACCAAATAGTATTTTAGGTTTTGGAACCATACATCTCTGCTACAATTTTTCAGCTCTGCTATTGTAGCAAACATGGCTATGTAGATGAATAAATTTAGCTTTGTGTCAATAAAACTTTGTAAATACTGAAATTTGAAATTCATATATGAGTATTATATGAATATGTCATACTTTGACGTATTAATCTTCATTTGATTTTTTCCAATAATTAAAAATTATAAAACCCAATCTTAATTTGTGTGCTGTTCAAAAACAGCTCAGGCTAGATTTGTTCTGTAGGCTGTAATTGGCAGAGACATAGCATAGATTTGATAAGTTCCCTGACTTAACCGGATATGACATACATAACATACTCATTGTTGCTGTTTTTTTAGAGGGAAGTCGTTTATACAGTTGTACTCTTAGGTTCAAAATAACTAGGTTTAGACCCCCCTCCCCTTTTTTGGTAGTTAACTAAGTAGTTATCTAATTATTTCCAATGGAAGTTTGCTTCATTAAGGCTGGAGCTCAGATGTACTTTTGTATGCCATTGGGTGTTAAATTCGCGTAGCATAAAGCAGCAGTGAAAGAAATTTGAAAAGATGAATGGGAACCAGAGACTTTTGAATGCTGGGCTGAGTGAGACATTCTTTAGGAAAGGGATGCCCTGGAGGTTTTGAACAGGGGAATCATTTGATCAGAACTGAGCTCTATAGCAGTTTTTGAATTTAAACCAAAAAGATGAAAGATGGATGAGGGAACTAAAATTACTGTCCTTCTATTATATGTCAGATACTTTCTGGAGGTCTGTTAAATAATTTCTCTATTTAGTGGAATGAAGGGGGGGCCAGTTTGTAAAGTATTGCAGGCATGAGAAGAGAAGGAGAAAATGCCAGAGAAATTACATAGGAAAGGAAAGACACAGAAAGAGCTCAAAGATTCCAGGGCCAGGTAAGAACGGTAATCAGAAATCAGGGTTGACTTTTGGGAAGAAGTTTGACGTGAAAAAGGTACTAAGTCAAGTAAATTTGGCTTAAGTTCCAAGAAAGTCAGTTGAAAATTCATTGGTTTCATAGTAAACATTGTCTACAAATAATTAAAAAAAAAACTTATTGTATGTTTGGCTTCGATTCCCAACAGCTGCTGTACTGTGCTTTGCCATTTGACTGACAGCAGTGAGTATGAAGAGGATTGACTACATTTTGTGGGTCAGTACTAATGTGTGAATAACTGAAAAATGTTAAGCATTGTGGGAAAGGAACACACACACATGTATACACATACACACAGAAATTACCATACTGTATTCAGTAGTTCCAGAAATTGAATCTATTACAAGCAACAGTTGTTTTAATTCAGATTTAAATTATGTCAAGATCTGTATGTTTAGCATCTTTGTTTAACATATGCCTCAAACATATTCTGCTTTATTATTCCTTTAACATTTGGCTTATGAATAGTCAAACAAAAAGTTAAAGATTTGATTCACAGAAGCCTCATTGTGTTAGTTTGCTGACTTGTAACACCTATTTCTTTTTTCAGAAGAGAATATTTTCAGAACAATTTCCTTTTATTTTTGATGGATTCATGCCATTCCCCTTAAGTTCCTCATGTGATTACATAGAAGTTCTCTCTGTTCTACCAGTCTTTTCCTCTGAGTGCTTCAATTATTCTGTCAACTCTGATTATTAATCTGTCAACATGTTCACATTTTCTAATTTAGAGAATTAGCAGCAATTTCTTGCAATGCCCATCTTTGGTGATTTGTTTGATTGGTGTCCATGGATGCTCAAGAACACTGGCATGGAGCCACAGTTCCTGGCATTTTAATATTTCCAAAATATGAAATAATTCATACTCCTCTTTTGAGGAGGTGATGTGCAAGTAGAATTATGAATGAGGCTTACTTAGGGCATTGCATAGGAGGCTTTTTTTTTTTTTTTTAAGATTTATTCATATAGAACTGGGGTACAGGCCAGAGATACGGAGGGTGAGAGGATTCACCAGAGACAGAGTGGGGAGCAGAACAGGCAGAGCGATGAAGTACACTGCTGAGGGGAGCAGCGGGCGGGTCAGGAGAGGTCTGCCTCGCCATGTGGATCTCCTCCGGGGCAGGCGGGGATCAAACTCATACGGAAGTGGCTTAAGCTTCTTAGTGCAGTGCTTTAACCCGCTGCACCACCAGGGAGGGCCGGTTTTTTTTTTTTTTAACCTCTCTCCTTTCTTCTTCTTGCTCACGTTCTCTTTCTGCCTTTTGTCTTTCCACTCAAGTGCACATTCCAGTCAGGCTTAAATGAGGGAAAGAGAAGCTGTTTAATAGGTTCCAGGAAGGGTTTTGATCCAGAAAAATAGAAGTCAAAAAGCTATTGTTGCTGGTGTCTACACCCAGATAGAAGATTGTCAAACCAATTGCTGCCAGATCTCTCTCTCTTTCTCTTTTTTTTTAGTTCACCAAGATAACATGCAAATTTCTCTCACTAGCAGATTCTAGGCTAGAATAATCTTGGAAAGAAATTATGGAAGTTTGTCAGCCCCTCTCTTCCATGCATTGTAGGATGACAATGATTTCAAGTTGGTGATACTTTGAAATATTTGCTGAGCCTCTATCAAGCCAGATGAAGGTGAATGTGGTGATTTCTATCTTCAGGCACTTATGTCTGGCTAGTTTACCACATGTTTATTTTCTGAGATGGTAAATTTTGTTGTTCCACTGTGCTAGGACAAGTTATTATAGTAGAACCTCATTACAAAGTGGATTATTAATCAATAGGGTTGGTTAAATGATAGCTTATATTAAGTTCCTAGATCCTAACAATTACTTACAGTGAAAACTTGACATGGAGCAATTACTGGAATATACTGTTTCCCAATATGTTATACTAATATCACTAAATATTCAAGGTGCTTTAAAAATATTTATTGATTATTATTTTCAGGCAATTATTTGAGGATAAATGAATTTTAAATTACAACATTGTCTTTGACTGGGTACAACCTCCCATTTATAAATAGGGTAGTGTTAAGTTTGAATAACATCATATTACATCAAAGTACCTTTGTTTATTTTAGCATTACATCTTATATTATAAAGAAGTTTCCCAGTGGGGTTCTCTATTGTCAACAGTTTACTAGAAGTCAGTGAGTTGATAAGTTTCTAGTATTAGTCTTGTCAGGTTTAGAGGTCTTGCATAGAGGTCTGTGATTTGTTGAGAGACGCGTATCAGGACCATTGAGAAATAAGCTGTATAAATTTAAATTATTCACTTCATTCAACTATGTATTTTCTCTTCTAGACTCAGTTTTCTAAACAAGACTCACTGAATTATTAGCAGAAAAGTTGCCTTTAAATATGCTCGTGGCAAGAATGAGTGATCAGACGTCTACACAACTACCTTCAGTGGTTCCTAATGCCCATGAGTAGGGTACAGGCTCCTACATCATGGCCAGAGCCTGTCTGTGCAACCTCAGACCTAGCATTCTCACATTGACCTTTTCCTAGACCATCGTCAAGTCTTCTTTGTCACCTGACACCTGGTTATCTTTGTAAAAAGCAGTTTTTTCAGACCAAAACTGTCTCCTTCTCTTCATCTACCCTCATACCCAAAGCCAACCTGAATATGACTCTTTTTTTTTTCAGAGCTCTGTGAGTCCTCTGTGTTCCCATGGGCCCAGCACTTATTTCTGTTGTTTCATTTAAATTCTTATTTCAACAATATGATTGTAAGTTTTCTGCAAGGTCCTTAAAGGCAAAGACTATCCTTGTGCAACTTGGCAGACTGAGAGCTTTCCAGAACTCCCAATATGTAGTAAATGCTCATTAACTGATACATGAATAAATGAACAAGGCTGAGCGCAGGCACTGTATAATCACAATGATAAAATAATAAAACAGGACTAATCTTACATTTATCCCCATTTAATTACTTTATAACTGTAACAGTATTATAACTTAAAATAATAATTCTACAAAAAGGATAAGAATTATAGATCTTTCACAATATTTTGCCCAGTGCCAAGTATTCTGTATAATCAGCAACACTAATAATAATGAACTCAGTTGGCCCATATAGATGATTTTTCCTTCCAATTAATTCAGTCTCCCTGGTTTACCTTGCATATCCAACTGCTGTTAGAAGCTCTGATGGTTATGGGGTTAAAGAGAAAATGGTCATAATTTTTATTTAGTGTTTTCCATATAAATGCACCTCATTATCTGCTGTACCTCATTATATATGATCTATTTTATGACCATTTAGCTCTCCTTAGCAGTCCTGTTTTTATTTTGATATGCTTGCTGTCTAAACTCTCAACTTTATGACTCCATTACCCCAGCTCTTGCCGCCTGCTGTCCCACTCCCACTGCTGAGGTGGATAATGTAGCGTTATTGTTGCCTGGCCAACATCTCTAATCAATTCCTCACATACAGTCAGGCAACGATGTCGGGCAGAGCGGCTTGGTGTAATGCTTTCATATCACATCACTAGACTCTCATTAGATACTTGTGAGAGAAATTACCAGCGAGGCTTCTTCAGGCACAATGGCATTAATGAAGTTAGGAAATGACTCCCACAGATGTTTGACACTCAATCAATCCTACTTAATTTAATTACACTCCTGAATGAAAGACAAAAGAGATGCACTTATAGTCCAACCCTTGCTTTTTATTTTCTCATATGCCTTTTTTCTCCCTCCTGACACACTTAATCCTGGCTGAGAAATGTCAATGTAATTAACTTAAGTTATAATTATTTAAAAGTGGACTTTGTCATAATACCTTGTATCATTTTCCACTTCTCCCCCCTACCAAACTGCAAGAACATGAGAGCTCCTCTATGTAAATAAAGTGGTTGAGTGGGGAGAAATTGGCTCTCACAACCTTGACGACTCATCCACTTCTTACACCTCTGTAATTAGGGATACTGATGACACTGGCACTTACAACTTTGTCTTGAGATTTTCTTCAATAAGATAATTTTCAAGGGCTTGTTCCTGAAGTTAAATGGAGTCTGGGAAGTTTTTTTTCACTAGTCTTAAGTGGTCAGAAGAGCTGATAAAGTATCCCTATTCAAATAACAACTGACACTATACTGTATTTTATTTGTTATATATATAACCTCCTTTAATCCTCACAGTAGGTTAGTCATATGGGCACAATAACCATTTTAGAGTTAAAGGACTTAAGACAAAGCATGGTTAAGTGACTACCTTGTCTAACATTTTATAGTTATTAAATTGTGATCACCTGACTTTCATTTATTCAATGACTAACTTACTGTCATTATTCAATGACTAACTTATTGTTGAGTTATGACTAACTGAACATATCCTAAACTAAACACTATCACTGGTGCTGCAGAAGTTGACAAATAGGTGGCTGTAGAACCATTATTTGTGAGCCCATTTGAGTGGAAGTAGGCAAGGGGGGAATGAGAGCTAATGCCAGGGGTTGATGAGGGCATGTCAGGTGATGGAAGGGGAGATCAGGAATTCTAGAGTCTTGAATGTGTGTTGAAGTAAATGGGAAACACTGAGGGATTTTTTTCCATAACTTTAAAGAGTCAATCTAGCTTCATTATGACTCACATCAAGGATACCTCAGGGTGGATGCTGGTGCCTTACACTAAGGCAGGAAACACAGATAGAGAGGCAGGATTGGGAGAGAAGATGAAAATCATTTTAAACTTGCTTTCTTGTCCATGGGGCATCAAGAAGGATATATTAATCTATAGCTCAATAGAACTATCTGTCAGAGATACTGTTGTAGAGCTATCACAGCAGAGAAGGAGTTAATGAGCTCTTTTACTGAGAATGTATAAATGGGAAACAAGGAGAACTAAAGTAAGAAGCAAGCGCTGGGAACTATGACAATAATGCATCCCTAAGATAAGACATGTCATACAGGCCACCTGCTTACTCACCACCCCTGGGCGCCAGGGTAAGTGCAGAATAATGTGGAAAAAGTGCTGAACTGACTTCAAATCAGACCCTTGTTTATGCTCAGCCAACCAATAACTTCCCCATGGGCCCCACAAGACAGAACCCCAATCTACTCTTCATCCCAATTGTTGTCCTATCTCAGGAGGTGAGGAACTATCGCAGCTTCCTCCTGAACCTTTTACCTGTACTCTTCTGTACGACAGTCCCAGTGACTGTGGCATTAAGATGAAAGGTAAAGACTGAAATAGAAAACATTCACAGTAAATCTTTTGCATATAGATCAGATTAAAATCTTCTCCTAATTGAAATGCCTCATACAAACCAAGTTAATCATAGCCCAGCTCTCAGGCATTAGCTATAGTGAGTTGCAACTCTTCATCTTATCCTTCATCTCATTTAACACTTCCTCCTAAATTGATCTTCTTTCTTGGTAAATAAAGGGCCAAAACCAGTGTTGTTTGTCTCGTATGGAATTATCAAATGTTTGTGTTTGTGTGTATATATATATATATGTATATATGTATACATATATTCATATTCGTATCTATAGCTACATTGATATTTACATCTATGAAGTAAATAAAGGGCTCCATGGAAGATAATTTTTGCTTAAAAGATTTCATTAAAAAGGTATAAATAGGCCCTCCCCGGTGGCGCAGCGGGTTAAAGCACAGCACTGAGAATCTAAAGCCGCTTCC
>NW_004567113.1:28561359-28563403 GCF_000260355.1 Condylura cristata | reverse complement strand
TTCCTAAGTGAACTCTCTCATTTTCCTTGTCCTTTCTAACCTAGATTTTACCTGGGAGTAGGTAAGCAATCTCTCCTCCCACCTTTGTCTCTCCTCTCCTGCTTAAACTTGTGTCCTTTTTTGTCCTACAGAGAATTTGCCTTCTTTTTTCTTCCTGCCTGGTCCTCCGAAGGACAAGTGACCACAAGAAGGGGACGAAAGATAAGGGGTACAGTACTTCAAATACAATTTAAATTATAAAGTTAAGCTGACTCAGTTCATGTAATCAACCGTATGCTGAAAGCTTCAGAGACATTATCTAATTTGAAAGGTAAATTGAAAATGGAGAATGCAGGTTTCGGGTTCAGACTAGATACAAATTTTAGCCATAAAACTGATTAGTCATGAGACTTTGGGCATATCACTTAGTTCACAGTGTTTCAGTTTTCTCACCTGCAAAATGGGTCTAATAATATTTTCCATCACATAGAGTTTTTGTAAGGAGTAAATGAGCTAATATAAGTAATGCACCAACAACTAGGCTGGCATATTGTGAAAACTATAAAACACAATGATATTTTATGGTTTAATTCTCAGGGAAAAGTGTATTATTTGCAATTGATTACTCTAGTTGTCAACAAACTGGAAAGTTTTAAAAATTGTTCCTTCTTCAAAATTCTATATTTAGTAAATGGTGGAGCAGAACTCAAACTCTGAATTACCATGTTACTTTCCATATATGGAGTAATGAGTTAAATATTCACTGCTCTTCAAAACCTCACAACTTAACCTAAGTTTAGCCTGGTTTGGGTAAATATGTATTACATGAGAGAGCTATTGAATTTCTGATATTTGCAGGTCACTTTTTGAAAGTTGCCCCAGTCTGCAGGAGGGAAGCATGGGTCATATGTGTTTACTGTATTACTTAGTGCCTCATGATTTCTTTTTCTTAAAGGAATTATTTATTTATGCATACAGAACTTGGGTACAGGCCAGAGGTACAGGGCTCTATGAGAGGCTTTACCAGAGACAGAGTGGGGAGCAGAACAGGCAGACTGACAATGTTCACTGCTGAGGGGAGCAACAGGCAGATCAGGAGAGGCACTATGTGGGTCACCTCCAGGGTGGGGATCGAACTCATGCTGAAGTGGCTTTAGCTTCTTAGTGCTGTGCTTTAACCCACTGTGCCACCAGGGAGGGCCCCAGTGCCTCGTGATCTTTATGGTCATTTGTTTACATGCTTGCCTGCTCTTCTAGTGTAGCTTTTTGAACACCCAGATTATAGTCTTCCTCAATTAGGCATTTTCAGCTTTTAGTCATTGTTGAATTGAATTAGAATATTTTCAAATTTGTTTCATTGCAGTAACTTTTTTTTTTTTTAAGATTTATTTATTTGTGCATACAGAACTGGAGTACAGGCCAGAGGCTCAGGGGCGGCGAGAGGCTTCACCAGAGACAGAGTGGGGAACAGAACAGGCAGATCGACGAAGTACACAGCAGGCGGGTCAGGAGAGGTCTGCCGCGCCATATAGTCACCTCAGGGGCAGGCGGGAATCGAACTCATGCGGAAGCGGCTTTAGATTCTCAGTGCTGTGCTTTAACCCGCTGCGCCACCAGGGAGGGCCACATTGCAGTAACTTTTTTAATCCTCCAATCTTCCTCAGCTTCAAACCCTACTAGTCCCATGATGTTGAGATCCAACCCTCTGGCTAACTTCACCTTCAGCCTTCCCTAGGAGCCCTATAAAGAAGGGAGCTGGAGGTTGCCTCACGGATAGATTCACAGAGCCTGGTAGAAGCTGCCTCTGAGACAGAGGCAGATTGCAAATGCAGCTCATCTTTGGCAAGCTCTCTGGTTTTTAGCAAATTTCTGGACCTTAATTTCCTTTTCCATACAGAAAGTAATATCCTTTATTAAGAAAATATCATCTTTGTCACAGACTTTTAATTATTTATTATCATATGTCAGGTATGATTGTGGGAGGTGGTTCCTAGTTTCTTGCAAACTCCAAATACTTTTTCTGCTAATCAATTCCTAAGTGAAGAAAGACCAAAAAGTAACCGTT
>NW_004567113.1:28548250-28561030 GCF_000260355.1 Condylura cristata | reverse complement strand
TAAATACATGTGTGTATGTATATACATATATTTAAAGAAAGGGCTAATTATATCCTAGGTTATCTCACAAGCTAGTCTGGTGAAATGCATGACCTGTCCGCTATAAGATCATTTTGAAAAGTACAAAGCACTTTGAAAGGTGTGGGCTATTTGAGTTAATCAGGCTTTTTAATGGCCTCTGGCCGCTAATCTCTATGACCCGCACCTGCTCTGCGCACAGGTGCCGTGATACGGATACGTGCCCCCCACCACGGGAGCACTGGTGTGCGCATGCGTAAATGCGAGCATCTGGGTCTAAGAGGGAAGAGAGGAAAGGGTGGCCTGTAACTCTGCAGGGAAAAGGCCTGCTGGCTGGCTTACTTTGTTTAGTATTGAGGCCCTGTAAAATTCACCAAGGGCGCCAAGATTCCTTTATCCATCTGCACAAGGACCAATGATGAATTTATCTGCTTGGGATGATGGCTGATCAACAAAGGTAAGGCTGTACAATTAATTATCAGGATTGTCACTCAGATTTGCTGTGTATTTCAGAGGCCAGAAAGTCTTCCTGTTAAATCTGCAATGTCGTATCAGGAAGGAAGATCAAAAGTTTGATTTCAGATGGCCCTAGTTACTAATCCAGATCCTAAGGGCTTAGCAAGTTATTTAAACTCTTCAACAGATACTTTCTTTGCCTGAAATTGGGTACAACACTATTGTGAAACTACTGTAAAGAATCAGTAGCAAATATATATATGTATGCAACTAAATTAACTTATTTTAATGGCATGAAATACTAGAATTATTTTACATTTCATTTTCTAGAGCACTTAGTTTTCATATAGCATTCATACTATGTGCACAGTGAAAGTAGCTTTACTGTGTCAAGCAGCTGAAACTGATTTAAAAAGAAAAAAATCACCTCCAACAATGGCATCCATGATCAACATACTACCAAAAAAAAAAAAAAAATCAGATGCTAATTAACCCAGCATAAGAGTATTTGGACCAGAATTTAGCAGACAATTCTGTCAATGGGTATTTTCACACTCACTCAACCTGTTGTCTTTTTTTTTTAAAGATTTATTTATTTATTCATATAGTACTGTGGTGTAGGCCAGAGATGCGGAGGGTGAGAGGATTCACCAGAGACAGTCAACCTGTTTTCATTATTTCAAATCCACTGCACTGAGGCTTTCTTTGTGACTGTAGATTGTTGGAATATTGCCTGCATTTCTGTCTTATAAGAAAAGGTCAAATATACAGAAATTTTGGTTATCAGCTTAAACATTCATCTTTAAAATATAACAAATAAATTTTACTATAACCACAGTTCCAATGAGATATAAACCAAAAGCCTAGATGGAGGATTTCGAATTGTAGCTTATGAGCAGGAGGATTTCGAATTGTAGCTTATGGGTAAATACCCAATTTACCTTTAATCAGGATTTTAAGCTTGTAGAATAGAAATTAAACTGGAAGAGGTCAAAGTTTAGTGTAAGAAGCTGGATAGAAGGTACTGCACTTCCTAGTGAATGTTTGGTGATTTGGACTATGGTTGTGGCAGTGGGATAGAAAGAACAGATCACCAAGAAATAGTTAGAAAATGTAATCAGGTATATTTGCATGTAGGTGGGAGTTAAGGGAAAAGAAGTTATTCAAAGATGTTACTTTGAGCCACTGCAAGAGCAAGGAAGATTGTTAGTTTGGTTTGAACATAATTAAATGTAAATGCTTGGGAGCCAGGGAAGTGGAAATGTTGAGGAAATAAGACTTAGGTGGCTGGTTAATTCTATAATGTTCCAGTTTGCCAAAGAGCTGGTCCTGTCCTTGGCCAGCTTAATGAGCTAGATAAAGCACGAGAAAAAAACAGGCATTACCAAATAGTCCTGTGGGTTGTTGATCTCACTTTTTAAGATTAATTAATTTTTGGTTTTGAGGGTGGGTATATGAATTAGAGGTATAAGTTCATCCCTTTCAGATGTTGTTACTACACAGCACCCACCCCCTGCTTTCAGTCCTGACATTGCTTTTCCTTGGGCTGGTAGGTAATTGCCTCTGATTGCTGAACTGGAATAGGATAGCCAGGTTTTTCTCATATTCACAATTCAGAACAATAGATGAGAATCTCAACATGGATAACTCAGAATCCTAACAGCATAAGATTCTAAGCTGGGAAGAAATAAAACATTTCATTTTAATAGTCTTAGTATAATGAATAGGTGGACACATTGTGCCACATGGTTAGATGGCCTCACTATGTGTGAGCAGTCTTTCAAAAGGGATTTCTTGTCATTTTTCTGCTCCCTGTCATTGTTACATATATGGAAAATCTCCTGTATTTAACAAAAAAGCATTGTAGATAAAATGCTTGGTGCTTATGTGTTGGATGAATATTATACATTCTGGTAATTCCTAATCACCCCATTATTAGGAAGTGACTAATTTGAGAAGGCAAAATGTGCAATCAAAGCTTTAAAAAATGGTGATAATTACTCCTCTTGTGTAGGAGTAAGGCACTATCTACTCTGAAAATTGAGTGAAATTACACAGCAGTATCAGGGGACAAATCTGCCCTATTTATATATCAAAAGTTGATAGGTAGGCTGTTAGCACCTGCATTGAATATTAATAAGCAAGGTTTTGTGTCTGAGCACTGGGTCATTATTTTATTACCACGTTTGCTGGCACAAGCAGGCCTACTCTTAAAAGCACATCTCAGTCAGTTGAGAAATGATTGGAAATGACAATTCAAATTGGGCTTGCAGTAGATGCCAGTGATGCCAGTTCCTTCTTCTTCTCTGACTATACCCTGTGCCATGTGATGCTGCAGTTTCTCCTCACTGTTTTGTGTGTTTCTCACCACATGATTTGCTCTGGTCAATGGCATGTTGGCAGATGTGACATAACCAAAGATGTAAAATGCGTTTGCTCAGTTGGCTTGCTCTACCGAGCCCATACCACCGGAATGCATCTCAGTTCATTCAGGGAGCACGAGAAACACAGGAGCAGAGCCAGAAACCCCAGACAAGCCTGATCTGGGCAACCAACCCTCTGCTGACCCACAAACCCTTGAGAACAATTGACGGCTGCTTTTAATCACAGAGCTTGTGTGTGGTTTCTGCTGTAGCAATGATGTGTCATTAGCTAACTAATATTGAAATTGCAGAGTAAACAACTAGACCCTCACACACACAAAAAGAAAGAAAAACAAATAAAAATTCAAAAAAATAAAAAGCCGTAGTTGATATTAGCAACCAGTAACCTGGGCTGAGGGGACAGATGAAAGAGGAGGGGTGGAAGGGAGAGAGGGAGTGAGGGAGAGAGACTGGCATTGGATCTATAAATTATTTAGTGCAAGGGAACAGTTATTTTGAGGTTAAAATGAAAACATTGAGGAAAGTCAAGGACTTGACATGTGAAGAATGGAAACATGAATGCATCTAGAAAAACAGAGTCAAGAGGATTTGAGGTCAAGGAAAAGTAGCATTGACCAGCTGTGAGTGCTTATATTTAAAATCATCAGGAGTCGCTGAAAAACTCTAGCCCTCTTAAAGTGAATTTTATTCCCTTTCTCTACCCTTTCTTAGTTCTGAGCTAATTATCAAACCCTGTTTCCCAAGGGACATCTAGCATTTTTGCATGTCATGACCTGAGGAATCAGAGTCTCTGGTATCTAGTGAGCAGAGGCCAGAGATGCTGCAAAAGCATGCTATACTGTGCAAAAACAGCCTCCAACAGCAAAAGATTCTCCACATCAAAATATCTGTAAGGCTAAAGTTTAGAAATTTTGTCATAAGCTGTAACTGGTATGGCCTGTTTATAGGAAATTCCAAAAGTATAGCCAAGAAAGAAGATTGAATAGAAATAAGATAGAAGTTGTTTTTCAGGACCTGCTATGCACTAGACCCTCAGCTCGGTACTAGGAATACAACACTGAGAAAATTGCTGTGCTCTTCATGGAACATAAAGAGAAAGCAGTAGGGGAAACAAAAATACCTATAAATGAGTATAAAATTACCAACTGCTATACAGGAAAAATCTGGGAGCTTATGAAAGGAATTGGACTTGGTCAAGAGTGCTCAAGGATATTTGAACAGCAGGTAGTATTTTAGTTTTTTTATAATTTTTTAATTTGCACTTGTTTTACCTCAGATGTAGTCCCTGTAGAATTCCCACCACCAGTTCGCCCCTGCACCATCATCTCAGTCCTTTGTCTTCTTTTCCTCTGTGTTTGAGTTCTTCTCCCTCCCCTGTAGAATGTCTCTAATTTATAGCTGTCTGTTTATTTTGTTTAATTTTGTTGTGTTGGTTGTTTTTGAACAGATGTTATTTTTTCTGTGATCCCTTAGTTAGTTTCACTACATTTCTTCTATAACTGAAACCATCCCCAAACAGTAGGTTGTCTTTTAACTAGTATTGAAAGATGAGTTGAAGCTTACCAGGTAAGCAAGGGTGAGGGAATCACTTAGGTATGGGAAGCAGCATGTGACAAGGCACTGTGGCTACAGGGGTCCTGTGCCATTGGGGAATTTGAGGTAAATAGGTGCTCTGGAGTACCTGACACAGGGTATTGTGGCCTATGATAATTGGAGAAGGATGGAGCCAGATGGTACAACGTTTTGTAGGCCTTTTCGAGGATACGTGTTCAAAAGTAATAATGAGTCCCTGAAGGATTTAATTTAGAAGTTTCTTTTAGAGAAAATGGCTCTGATTATCTGGTGGATAAAATTTGGGTAGTGGGAGGAGAAAATACTGGGAAAGAATGGTTGATAGTTTTTGTTTTAGGATTGACTAGTAGATCAAATAACTAGTATTTTATTCACAAGGAAGAGAATTTGAGGGGATAAGAAAACTAGAATCTGAGGAAGATACTAATAAAAGTAAGTGAGCGAGTCAGAAAGTCCCAACAGCAGGGACATTGCCAGAATCCTGGCACCTTCTTACCTCTGGGAATGAGTGAGATGCAGTTATGAGTGTCTTGTCCCTAGTCTGATTGTAGCCGTGCACTGACTGAGACAAACAAGTCACCTCAGGTAGCCAACTTGGCTGCCTGATCAACAGCACAGTGCCCCGTGGGGGTGTTCATCATCCTTAACATCTTTCACCATCGCCATTAGGTGATATACTCCCATCTTCTTGCCTCTATTTCTTCAGGTGGTACATTTTTCCATACAATTTATCAGGTAGTTTGTTTCCCTAAACAGATAAGAAGGGCTTGTTATTCATAAGGTAACTGCACTTCCTGTTTTACAGCAGGACTTTGACAAACCTATTCATTGACTCAAGCCTCAGTTTCTTCCTCTGTAAAATGGGGAAGGGTTGTCATAGGGTTGTCATGAAGAGTGAATACATTGTGCTTGTGAAAACAGTAAGTTCTCAATCAGCTTTTTCTTGTAATTGTTTATTCGACACTAGAACTAGAAAGATGAATACAAATGATTCCGGTGTCAGTGACAACATAGCATAGTAGAGACAGGGAGCCACCGTCTAATTTCAATAGTGTGATAAATCCCATGAAAGAAACAGATGTAGCTTGCCACAGAAGGGGGGAAGAAATGCATTTCTGCAGGTAACTCATCTGCAACTCTCGTTGTTCTCCTGAGTTCTCAACTACCTCAGACTGCTTAGAGGATATAACCTAGGATGTTCCAAAGCAAACTCAGTCACGTGGTTTACCTCATCTCAGGGAGAAATTTGTGTCATTCTAGTGGCTCCACCTGGTTGTTGGCTAGTCAATCATCCTGGCAGCTCCTTCTGGTAATGCTCTCAGCAGCTGCTTCCCTCTGTCCTCACTGTCATGAACTGTGTTCATAACAACCTCATCTTCCTCTAGATTACTGCAATTGCCTCTCAGTTGATCTTCCTTCATCCAGTACTGCACTTTCGACCTTGCTGTCTATATTAGCGAAGGCAGCATAAGATGCTCACGGAACTTCTTAGTCTCACCCCATACTACCCTTATTTCAACAAACAGTTCCTGTTAGGAACACCTCCGTAGTCCGTTACCATGCCTACACCCTGCCTTTCTCATCTGTGGGTCGTTGCAAATGTGTGTCTAATAATTTTTTCTCATCTTTGCTTGCCATTGACTTCCTTACGTAAGATCTGAAAACTTGAGGAAAAAGCTCAGTAACTCAACCCATTGTGTTTTCATTTGCAAAGAGCATACACGAGAGACATTTTCTTTCTTAGGCTTTTCCTCACCATACGTTCTCTGCTCGATGTGGGGCGGGAATCCAATCACCTAAAATAAAAACATTTGAAGTTTGTGAGTGATATAATAAAGTAAATATGGCAGGACTGCAAAAATCTAGGATTTTCATATTTTAATTCTTTTAGGTTAAAGGAAAACCATGAGACAAGTTTTGAATCTGTCATTTTTAGTTTGAAAATGTTGAGCTAATAAATTCTAAAGCTATTCTATTAAGGTTTGAGCAAAATTATAATTACTACATTCTCTCTGAAGGAGCAGAGGATGTAAAAGCAGGTCATTCCCTAGCATCCACTCTGATTATCTCAGCTACAGTACTGTTGGTTTCATTATCTGAAATAATTGATGTGTACTCTATTACAGTTTTCTTTCACATTGGATTATTAACCATCTCTATGACATGCATATGACCTTAGCTAATTTTTTTTTCTAATTCAGAGTAGGGTGATTACTGGTTATTTTGGTTTTCTATATTTCAAAATGAACCTTTTCTCAAAGCAAACTTACACTCAAGTTTCTCAATTTATACTTACAGTATCTCAATGTTAAATGTACTAATTTTTCAAGAGCAATTATGCCAAGAAACTTGACCTTTATTTTTTGGCCTTTAATCCAGTGGTCTGATTATATTTATTAAATAAGGACCTTTGACAAAACAATATGAAACCACATTTAAAATTTTGATGAAATGCTTAATTGAAAACAAAATTAAAGAATCTGAAAATAAATGATAAGACTTCTCTATGGGTCAGAAATCTAGTTAATGAGAATCAGAGTCCTTCCTCTAAAGGACAGTTATCCTTAAGTAGTTTAACTAAGTAATGATCATGGGAATAATACATTGACCTATAAAAAGAAGTTAATTGCATTTTCTCACCTTCAACTGAGCAGATACACATATAAATTTCACTACTATATTTTTCTGATTGTTCAAAATGCAAGTAACTCAAGATTTCTGTGTGACTTACTTTTGGATGGTTAGGGTGATAGACATATTGTTACAGGGTGATTTGGAATAGTTTCCACTAGTTTGTTTGTATCATAATTATACTTTGGTCATGCTAAGAGAATGAAAAATCACAAACTTTTAGTTGATCACAGAAATTGGGTATAAAGAATAACTTGGATAAGTGAGGGAAGATAGACTGATGATAGCGCAGCTGACTGGCTCTGAGAGGGGAGGACCTGGGCTCTAACAGAAGAGAGCAGAACTGACCTGTGGGTAGAAATAGGAGTGTGGGGAGGGGAAGCAGTGCTGGGCCTCCCTCAAATCAAAGTGGGTTTGATTTAGTTTCCTTCTGAAATGGGACACACATGATTAGTAGGGATGTTCACTCCCCATACCCCCTTGTCTCCTCCACTCCAGCCATTCACTTTGAGTAATTTGTGTTCTTCTGATTACCTGACCTAGACCTTTTTCCTTATGAAACAATATTCCTGGCCTTCCCTTAACACTGCGTGTGTGCGTCTTTGCTTTGTATTGCATTACCTCTCTCATACTCTCATACACATTATCTGATGTGTTGCTATGCCCAAAGAGCTTTTCAATATCTCAGATTTTTCTACGACTCTTATAGGTACTGGGAAAATTTTATTTTTCCCTGCAGGAAAAAAAAAAAAAATGGAGAGAAGAGTTACAGGAAGCTTCTTTTCCTATGAAACTTATTTTCACCCTCCACCATGTAGCTTGCTCCATTAGATACTTTTATTTGTTTACTTCAGTTCATTTCAATTATAATCATACAAATGACTATCTTTTATTATTAAAAGTCCAGTGCTTGACATAGTACTTGGTGTTTACTAGGTACTCATATATATTTTGGTATCTCTGACATTAGAAATATTATGGGCACTTAATATTGAAAAAAATGATAATAAAAATGTAAAAAATATCAGGTTTTCATTGTTTACTATGTGCAAGGCAGTGTGCTAACCACCTTGTACTGATTTTTTTTTTTTGTTGTTCAAATCTCATTGATGGCTGTAAGCATTGGGCGCTAATACCAATCTTGCAGATTAGGAGTCTGAAACATATACACACCAGGTAAACATCTTGTTAGTAGTTGGGATTAGAGCTCCAGTGCCTGTGTTCTTAAATCTCTGCAGCAGATAAATGGAAGTGGGTATGGATAATTGTGATTCTATGATTAATTGCAATGATGTATCTAGGCCCATTTGTGGCAGAGGATAAATGATTATATTTACTTGAAGAGTTAGGAAAGGTTTCCCAGAAAGGGTGAAAAATATTGGCGGGCATGAGCCATGGTGGGAACACTACGCCTAATTTTCTTTTTGGTACTGCCATTAAGTGTTAGTAAATTAGGCTGACCTTGTGGAAAATGTCACTAAACTCACTTTTTTCTGCTTCCTTATCTGTAAGAGAAGGCTTGGATTAAACAATATATCATCTTAAATATTGTGATTCACAGTGAATTACTTCACTAGCACACAATATAGATTCAATAAACATCTACTGAATTGAATAATTCTAGAATAGAGGGAATGGCGTGCAGCAGACGATCTTACTGTAGCTAAAACCATGTTTTGTCTAAGCTGTTATTCTTTCATTATCTCATGTAGCTGTTGTACATTAGTGAAATTTGCCTATAACATTTCCATTTTGAAATAACCAATACAAGAACATCATCCTTTATTGTTGAATTATAACTTTGGTTGTTATTTTTCTGCTATATCCAAGGTATGATTTTTTATACTGGACATTTGATTTGATTTGATCATAACCTATCACTTGGCAAACTCAGAAGAGTTTCTAAAAATGTTGACTGTCATTGGCATGTATTAAATCATAGTAGAGAACAACATATGAACCAATGACTCAATGTCAGGAATTGAATTCTCAGAGGGACATAATCTATCCTTTTACCTGTGGAAGAGGAGGCCCAGCTTTCGTCTCTATCATTTTGTAGGAAATCTTATTTTTAAACTGCTACTAGAGAAGACCATAGCTTCATTAAAGACCAATAGAGAAAATCACATCTGAGATCTGTTGATACTGAAACACAATTACTACAGGGAATTGTGTTTACTTATGGGTGTAGAGCTGTAGGTAGGTTTTTTGTTTTCTCAATTTTCTATATTTTCAATGTAGTGACATATTCCTTTATTCTGACTGCATGCCTTTTTTAATTACAAACTTAATTACTGATTTAAGAACATTTATTTTTTAATAAAATGTTTTATTGAAACACTAGTTTACAACACTACATAGCCTTCAAGTGGAGAATTTCTTCAGTAACTGTATATTTAATAATAAATATTTGGAATCTTTAGCTTTAAATATTTTTAGCTAAAAATTATCCTCTAGCCATCTTTTGTTTCTTTCCACACATTTGGATATGTTGTGTTTTTCTTTTTCTTAAATTTAAATATTTTCTAATCCTTTTGGGGTCATGAGTTATTTAGTGTTGTTTGCTTGCAAATATTTGGGTGTTTTCCATATATATTTTTAAAGATTCTATTTATGCATACAGAATTGGGGTACATGTCAGAGGTGCAGGGGTGGTGAGAGGATTCACCAGAGACAGAGTGGGGAGCAGAGCAGGCAGATTGACAAGGTATACTGCAGAGTGGAGCAGCAGGCAAGACAGGAGAGGTCTGCTGCGCCATGTGGATCACCTCCTGGGCAGGGATTGAACTTGCACTGAAGTGGCCACAGCTTGACTTAGCTTGCAGCGCAGCGCTCCAACATGCCGTGTCACCAGGGAGGTCCTGTTTTCCATATTTTTAAAATTTGTTAATTGTTTAATTATTCTTGTTCTATTTCAATGATGTTTTAAGACCCATGATATGCTTTTTTTTTTTTTTTAAAGATTTATTTATTTGTGCATACAGAACAGGGGTATAGGCCAGAGGCTCAGGGGCAGCGAGAGGCTTCACCAGAGATAGAGTGGGGAGCAGAACAGGCAGATCGGCGAAGTACACTGCTGAGAGGAACAGCGGGCGGGTCAGGAGAGGTCTGTTGGCGCCATGTGGTCACCTCCTGGGCAGGCGGGGATAGAACTCATGTGGAAGTGGCTTTAGCTTCTTAGTTCTGTGCTGTAACCCACTTTGCCTCCAGGGAGTGCCTGATATGCTCTATTTTAGTGAATTCTCCATTGTGAGCTTGAACTGAAGGAATATTGTGAGTCAAAATGGTTCCTTTTATGTTATAGCCTAAAACAGACTGAGACTTGATGTGTGCTGTTCAGTATTTCAGCCACTAGCCAGAGGTGACTAGTAAAACTTAAAAATTAGATATAATTAAAAAATTAAGGATAATTTAAATTTTTAATTAAATACATTTAAAATTCAGTTTGTTAGCCAGCAGGTTAAAGCACAGCACTGCAAAGCTGGCCGTGGCTGCTTAGGTACAAGTTTGACCCCCAAGCCCCGAAGTGACCCACATGACATGGCAGACGTCTCCTGTCTTGCCTGCTGCTCCCCTCAGCAGTGTACTTTGTCAGTCTGCCTGTTCTGCTCCCCACTCTGTTGAATTGTCTCACCGCCACCCCTATACCTCTGGCCTGTACCCCAGTTCTGTGCATAAATAAATTAATCTTAAAAATAAAGCGCAATAGTTTTATATGGCTAGTGGCTATGATACTAAATATTTCCATCCTCAGAAAATTTTCTTTTGGGAAGCACTATTCTAGTTCTACATCCTGAACTTGATCTCATTGATCTAACAAGCTGAGCCATAAAGAGCAATTTGAGAAGAGCACTAGGGGAATGGCTTCCCCTATAAGTTGTCTACTCCAAGAGTTCTTTGGGTAGCCGTTATTATCATTAAGGAGGAGGCAGTTAAAGTCTATCTTGAGGGAAAATATTCCAATGAAGGATTTTATATGGCAAAAGAGAAAAGTGAATTTCATTTGAATGAAAGAACATTACTGCATTTTTGTTGTTGTTGTATCACTGATCATATAATGGCTGAAATAGTGACTTTATCAGCTTCTTGCATTGGGATGGATGGTATTTGATGTAATGTTAATATGGTGTGACCGTACTTATTTATTTATTTTTGCTGCAGCTGGGAGAACTGCAGTAGCTGATAATTTGGATGGGGAAAGTTTAATATTTCAATTCTAGGTCTATGTTGTGCATTTATTTAATGCTGTTTGTCCTGTTAGACTGACCTCCATTACCGCACAGAATATATCATATAATATGCTTACCTTTATCTTCAGGACCCAACAAGTGACTGGCATTAGTAAGCACTCAAATTATTTGTGAATGAAATAGTGAATCCTATTTTTGAAAGAGATTTATTGTTATTTTGATACTATATTAATCTTCACTAAATGAATAAAATTTGTTCTGTATATAAATAACATAGACTCCTAACAGTTTCCATTGCATATTGTTACCCAATTTTTTATTTCCTGAATGTATAGATCTCAGAGCTAGGTATATATATGTTTTTAAATTGGCCTGGAGGCTCTTCACTGGGGTGACACTGAGTGTTAGGTTATTCACACTTGGGCTTCAGGACCTACCTATGGGTATATGCTTGTGTATGTTTTTCTGCAAAATAGATTCTTAGACTTAAATATTCAGAGAAGTTACTGGCTGCCTTTTCTCCAGATACAAAAACAATTGGATTAGACAGTGCTGGGAGTATTTAAGATGTTATTTCTAGTTTGGTAGCATGTTACAAAGAGTGCTTTATTGACAGCTAAGGAATCTGAGTTCTGAAGCCTTGTTAAAGTTTCTAGTTTGATCAGATCCCAAGTTTGTCATATGGAAAATGAAGAAATGATAAAGATGATGGAAGATGGTCTCAGACATTATTTTACTTTATTGGCCAAGTCTTTGATATCTCAGTAAGCTAGTGGAATCTTGTCTTTGTTAATTTGAAGCAGATCTCCACTATTAAATGAAGTTAAATTTGTTTCTGTGAGTTTTAAATCATTATCTACCACACTTTAAAAAGTTGTCAACTTGAATTTCTGTAAGTGTTTATTTTTCCTATTGTACCCTTCAACTGAAAAGGTAGTTTGTCTTCCTTTTTCTTCTACATGCTTTTGAATTTTCAATCTTATTACCATGGTTTTTGGACGTAGTATAAATTGGTGGTTCTCAAATTGTGGTCCAGTGATCTTTAAAAGTTTGAGATCTCTGTGGGAGTGGGGAGAGTTGTGAAGTCAAAATCATAATAGTATTAAAATTTTATTTGATGCTTTCCATTCAGTCTATTACAATATGTCACTTTGATATCACAACAGACAGAATGCATAAGCTGCTAGACAGATCCAATTTTCTTTTTATTAATTCAGATATGAAAGAGATTCACAGAAATGTAGAACAATGCTGCTCTTCTGAGAATATTTTTGGGAAGATACTATTTTTCATAAAAATATGTAACTGATACTAACATGCAATGGTTTTATTATTTTGATAAATTACTTTTAAAATATTTTGTTCAAGTTTTAACATGTTAATTATTAGTAGCTATAATCTGTATAAAGAAAAGTTCTTTTGGATTTTCAAAACTTTTTTTTTTTTTTTTTTTAGATTTATTTATTTGTACAGAGCTGGGGTACAGCCCAGAGATGCAGGGGCTGTGAGAGGATTCACCAGAGACAGAG
>NW_004567113.1:28542256-28548146 GCF_000260355.1 Condylura cristata | reverse complement strand
CTCCCGGGCAGGCGGGGATCGAACTCATGCGGAAGTGGCTTTAGTTTCTCAGTGCAGTGCTTTAACCCGCTGCGCCACCAGGGAGGGCCAGGATTTTCAAAACTTTTTAAAGGTATAAAGATGTTCCCAATAAAGGAAGTAGAGGAATGACAGTTCGGTGACAGAAATATTTCCACTCCAAATTTTCACTCAAATTGTCATTTATAGGACATGGATATAGCATGACCAACATGGCTATTGGATTCAATATTTGACTCTTGAAAAGGATACAGGTCATTAAATTGCCAGAAAGTGTACAAGTAAAGAATTTGCTGGAAATATACCTTGTAACTTTTAGCAGACATTCTTCCCTAATCCCCAGTCTACTTTCAGAGAAAATGAATGGGCTCATTTAAAAAAAAAAATCATCAAGTATCTGGCCATGGCATTTAGAACATTGAGAAATAAGGTATCACCTTTTTAGGATAGTTACTAGCCCAAAGAGTTTATATACCATGAACTTCTACAGGAGACTATTTCCCCTCTGTTCTCTCCACTCCCTTAAGTCTCCCAAAGCAGCTGGTCTCCAGAGATAGTTTGTCTGAACAGGAAATATACTTGTCTTTTCGAAAAAGTTTCATTGAAGAATTTTTGAGCCATGTTTATGTAATCATCATTTGAAGATTAAAAAACAAAAACAAAAAAAAGAAAGAAAGAAAACACTCCTACAAGCTTTCTTGCCAGGCCAGCCTATCTATAAGCAATTACTTTTGGGTTGTGAGTACTAGCAATACCCAAGGGCTTGTTGGAAACAACATTTCTATTATTGTTAATGATAAAAATGTTTGTCTAGGGAGTGTATCCATTTTCCTCTGTCATTTATTATCGATCACTCATGGTAACTCTAAGTGGAGAGTATATTTTTATGACAGTTATGCTTCAGCAAGAGAACAAAAATCCTGAGTTATTGGTTATTAACTTTTGTCTATCTATAACCTGCCCATTTTCAGGGCAACTGTGAAGGTAAAAGGTATTTTTAAGAAATCACTTCCCTGTCAAATTATTTTTACTGTACTTTAAAATAAATGGAACAAAAATATGGCAAAAGAGTGTTAATACAAGATATTGGAAACTCAAAGCTGTAATGTGCCCGATATATGTAAATATATCCACATCTATGTATGAATATAGCACATCAAGCTATGATTTTGAAAATTAGACATCTTTTTGGCAACATTGCTTTCTATTGGAGCTCTGCTCAAGTACAGTACAGAGACATACTTTTTCTTTATTTTGAAAAAATAAACAGGGAAGATTTGAAAAATTATTGTACTTTAGTTGCTGTATTGTTTTGACATCTCAAGCTCTTGAACTTAACCAGAAAAATTTTTGTTTCTGGAGAAAAGATGATCACATAGCACATATGAATCTCACAGAGCATAAGAAAAAATAATTAGTCTGAAAAAACAAGATGAAAAAACAAATATAAAAGGTGAAGGCTGAAACATGCCACCTAGTGATGATAGTGGTTTGGATGGTTTATTTGAGTAGACTATAAGGGAAATAGCGGTGTATAATGTAACACTGGAGATCATCACTATTGACATAGACCACAGAATTACATGAATTTTGGGGGTATGAAAGTTGGCAACAAGAAAACCACGAAAATTTAGTGTTGACAGCAGACACACCCCTCCCTGCCAACCACAGTGTGCTTGGTCCAGATTATCCTCTGTCTTCACGTGTGTGTGGTGGTGGGGCTGGGCTGTTTCTGCTCTGCTGTAGCACTCGTCTCTCTCATCATGTCAGTCTCTTTTCCCTATCTCAACCCCACGGGGAAGGGGATTTGTTTAAGGGCTGACTCTCTGTGAACCTTGACCTTGATGCCTCATTGTACTCCCTAGTGTCTTTGGGAATCTAATAAACCTCCTTTCATTCCAAAAGTGAAATGCTGAAGTGACTTTAAATTCTTAGTGCTGTGCTTTAACCCACTGAAACACCAGGGAGGGCCCTGATGTATTTTTTAAAAATTAATTCCAAACATAACTTAATCTTTCTTTGAGGTTTCAGAAGAAACCTTTGGCCCAATGTAAATTAAGTACAGCCAGAATCATAATTAAAATACACAAGACATTTAGCCTTATGTGGAGTTAGCCACATAGTAGACACTCAGCACAGGCTCGTTGCATTACTATATTTGAAGAAATTCTTTGGGGCAGTAGATTCTTATATTTAGAAAGACTGAATTAGTTAAGATCACTTAATAAACATTAAGTATTCCAGTTGCTGGGCCAGGCACTGAGGTATTTTTTTAAGAAGAAAAATTCTTCATACCTCAGTGTTACCTAATTTCATCCTGAATAAGCAGGACTAATAACAAAGTAGTTTCCGGAAACTTGGAGAAAATATTGGAAGGTGTCCTTGTCAAAATAGGATAAATAGAAATGAAGTGTTTAAAACAAGATTTTTTGGACTGTACAATCATTGTGATCTCAGGAAGGAAGTTGAGGAACCATTGAAAGAGATCAATGTGTCTATATAGAGAACTCTTTGAGTCAGACTTAAAAAAGATCATGTACAAAAGAGGCACATGCTAAGGACAAACACAAAAGAGCAGCATCTATCTAAAGAACAGGGTCAGGAAGGCGAAAGCCCAGGAAGACTGTGTGAGAAATGCTAATGATGACAAAAGTCCTGAAATCCTTGTTTGGAGTGAGTTGGAAAACAAGACAGATTGATAAACTCGATAATGTAATGTTAAGGGCTGACAGAGGGCAGAACTTTCTAATTTTGTCTCCACCTTTATATTCTTCATTAAAATTGAATATTTAGGCCCTCCCTGGTGGCACAGTGGGTTAAAGCACTGCACTGAGAAGCTGAAACCACTTCCGCATGAGTTCGATTCCCACCTGCCCCGGAGGTGACCACATGGTGTGGCAGACCTCTCCTGGCCCGCCCGCTGCTCCCCTCAGCAGTGTACTTCGTCAATCTGCCTGTTCTTCTCCCCACTCTGTCTCTGGTGAAGTCTTTCGCCACCCCTAGTCTCTGGCCTGTACCCCAGTTCTGTATGCACAAATAAATCTTTAAAAAAAATGAATATTTATTTGGCATCAAGTTAGTGAACATGGACTTATTTAAATTTATGGAATGGTGTTCAAATGCGTACAATTACCGCTAAAGTATTGTTAACTGAATTAGTTCAGCTAAGGGTTTCACATGTGATAGTACTTCTTGGACTCCACTCACCCATTGAGGAACAAAACCTGCTGTTCAATCCACATAGAATTCATACTTAGGGTGTCCTAAGCAGTATTCATCACACTATTCATTTGATTGATCAGGTTTTCTTTAGTTTTTTCTTAAGCATATATCCACACTCTGTCTACATTTCCATTCTTATCAGTTCTCAGTTCCACACCCTGCTTCAACTACCATTGCCTTTCACCTGAATCCTTGCTTATTTATACAATTGCTCTCCCCTCTCCCCTTCCCCCTTCTAACATATAAACTATTCTTACACACAGCCAGGACCATAATCCCAAACTGTAAATTAGATTATGTTATTCCTCCATCCAAAAACCCTCAGTGGGACATAGAGTCTTATACACAGGGACAAAAAGGTTGTTTATCCTTATTCTTCTGCTGGTTTTTCCTTGACTGGACCCACACATGGCCTTCAGAGATCTCATTTAACATCAGTTTCATTTGTTTCACTACTTCTCCACCAACATTGATGCCAATGATTTACCACAGGGTCTGGGGCCCTTGCCAAAATTTGATCTCCTGAACTGATCTTCTTGCAAAGTAAAGTGAATTTCTATATGACTTCGTCATTTACTATGCAGGTACTAAAGGTCATGATGACACACTGTGGCTTCTCCTGCCCCACCCTTTTGTAGGTCCCTTTAAAATATAAAGTTAATATCATGGATTGATGTATGTGACCCGTTTGATAAAAAAGGCTAACTGTGCAGTAATGATCAAAGCGTGATGTATTTTCTTATTGCCCATGTAAATTTTATCTCTGGATATAAACTTGGCAATGTTTTGATGTTTATTTAATGCAAAAGGTAGTTTTAACATCTCTTTAACATCTCTTTGTACTCAATTTAGAAATTAGAGCATCCTGCCTTCAGTAATTAAAACTCTGAACTTGTTTAATGTCATACCTTTAAAACTCTGAGCTAGACCCATGTCAGCAATCCATCTATTTTTCTATGCCTGCTTCATCTGATTAACCAAAGTTTCAGGCCGTCCGGGATGGGTATGTGGAAAGAGAGAAGGGAAAGGTAGGACAGGGTGGTTTTTAACAATGACCCGAAATTGTTGCTGCTCTTCCCAATCAGAGAAAGACTTATATCCAGTGCCTTAGGACCTTAGTAGTTTGTGATCATTTTGATCAAGAGTATAGCAGGAATGATGTCCAAAACACCACCAGCCATTTGAGTCCTCCCCGCTGAGGGTCCAGATCTTACCAAACAGAAGTCAACCATCCCTACTATGTTCTCTCTGGCTGGCTGACCTATGGGCGCCAGGAGCCCATTAGGGTTGTTATGGTGCTTTATCACCTCACGCAGGGTGACTTGTTTCATAGAAGTGGCTAACTAATCAGCAGGCAGGAATCTTACTTCTGTTGAATTTGTACTTGTTCCATAAGGTAATATTTTTGTGGTCTTTAGGTCTGGTCGATATTTAAAAATGAGTCTTAAATCTCTTCTAGAGTTTCCTGTTAGATACTGTCTGGAGGGAATTCCTGTAATTCGCAAAAAGGGTGGGATTCCAGCACAGCCATCTCTAAAGAAGTCTACCACACAAAGCCCCTCTCCCCCTGTTTCCTTCTTGTGGCCCCTTTTCTGGAGTAGATGAAGGGTTCAAAAGTAAAGAGACAAGAATCAGGAATGGTTGTTGAGTATTTCCCTATATATTCTATTTAATAGAGTCTACTTACCCTCTTCTAAATACAGGCACTTCTGTTGAATTCAAGAGTCTCGTTTTAATATCTTATTAAATATAATATGGTTTAATTTTGCCTACATGAGTCATTTGTAACCTCATATTTATAGAATTATCATTGATCTGCAGGAATCACCTGAAGTGTTCATTTGTACTTGATGTAATTTAATTGCTGCCATAGTTACATTTGATAATTTGAGGATCTTGAAAGATATGGGACTTAGGTGACATTTCTGGCAAATTTCAAAGACTTAACCATATAGTTTTGGTCAAGTACAGAAGTAACAATTGTGTTCTTTCTTATATATATGGCTTGGTCTGTTTAGCAATGCCATTAAAGATGAGGTGTCATCATGGACAATAGATTAGTGGGTCATTTCTACTACTGTCACTCTGTGACTTGCTAGCATAGCACCTGGCCCAGGGTCTGGAACATAACAGTTGCTCAATATATATTTGTTTAGTAAATTAAGAGTGAGGGTTTCAGAGCAGAGGTAGGCAACTTTTTCTGTAAAGAGCCAGGTGGGAAATATTTCAGATTTTGTGGGCTATATATTTTTTGATGGTACAACTATTCAATTCTTGTGAGCTAGGATGAATATGTTACAGGGCATCCCAGAGTTGACTTGGGCTGCCTGTCTGTGGGGCCTCACCCACGTGCTCAAATGTAATTTTCTGCAGACACACACAAAAAGGGTAATGGGTTTATTTAAAAAAAAAAAAAAAAACAGGAAAGGAAGAGGAACCAACCTAGGGAAAGAGAGAGGGATACAAAGTAACTGGAATACTTTTAACAGCTGGGCTAACTTGGAGCCCAATATTCCTTTTAATTAAATCTATTAAAATCAGTGTTCTGGGGCCCTCCCTGGTGGCGCAGTGGGTTAAAGCACAGCACTGAGAAGCTAAAGCCACTTCTGCATGAGTTTGATCCTGCCTGCCCTGGAGGAGATCCACATGG
>NW_004567113.1:28416096-28542156 GCF_000260355.1 Condylura cristata | reverse complement strand
GTCGATCTGCCTGTTCTGCTCCCCTCTCTGTCTCTGGTGAATCCTCTTACCCTCCACATCTCTGGCCTGTACCCCAGTTCTATATGAACAAATAAGTAAATCTTTAAAAAAATAAGTGTTCTGTTAAGATGTTGAAATTTCTTTCTGCTTCTAAGTGTTAAACAATCGTTAACATCTCCACTGTGTCAGTTGGAAACCGCTCTCTATTTATCCCCCAAAGTCCCAGAATGCCTGCTTAGCTCCGCCCTTAGATCCTTGCAGTTCTCTCCTTGGTATTGCTGGGAGTTGTAGTTTGCAATCACTGGAGTAGAGGTGGAGTCCACCAAACTCTGTAGAATTATTTTAGGACATCCTTCCTCTTAACAAATAGACTGAGGCAATATTTACCACTTTTTAATTTTTAATGAGGCATCACCTTTTAAAAATACTATCAGAAACCCTTACACCTCTAAGAATGTTTCGCAAATACTTGTCCTTTGTTCTCACTGTCATGATCAGAATTGCTTTCTTCTCACAGAAGCTTCCCCGTTTTGCTTAAATATGAATTTAAGAATTCATATTCTGAATTCTTAAATTCAGTTCACACTTTATATGTCCACCTATATTTTAAAAGCATATTATATCACTCCATTAATTATGACCATTAGATTTTTTCTAGATGACTATTGAATAAATGGGCAATTTCCTATTTTGGCATTCAAGATCCTATATCTCGTTCAAATCTGCTTTCCAAGGTTTACCTCATGTTTTCACATCTGATATAACCTGTGGCTTGACCTTAGTCATTTACATTACTCAGATTCGTCTTATAACCTCAAAGGGTGATGTTTTTTTCTTGTGCTTTTATTTTTATCTTTTGAATTCATAATTATGATTAGAAATCATAGAAATCTCTATGTATTTCATTGCATAGAAATCTCTCTCCACCAAAATTATAAGGTTCTTGAAGGTAGGGGCTGCTTTTATCTTCAAACTAATGAATGTTAAAAAAGGTAAAGTGTGGCCCTCCTTGGTGGCGCGGTGAGTTAAAGCACAGCACTGAGAAGCTAAAACCACTTCAGCATGAGTTCTATCCCCGCCTGCCCGGGAGGTGATCCACATGGAACAGCAGACCTCTCCTGGCCCGCTTGGTGCTCCCTTCAGCAGTGTACTTTTCGATCTGCCTGTTCTGCTCTCCAGAATCCTCTGGGTCTCTGTCTTTGTCTCTGGTAAATCCTCTCATCACCTCTGCACCTCTGGCCTGTACCCCTGGTTCTGTATGCACAAATAAATCTTAAAAAAAAAAAAAAAAGGTAAAGTGAAATAATTGAAATAATTTCCTTGGGAGAGGTCTTTTTGTAACATACTGCAACTGTCCTTTTACTCTTTTACAATCTCATCTTCCTAAGTCAGAGTTGAATTTCAAGTGATAGGATGAAAACCATAAAATTTTTATATCTGAGAGGAAACACTACATATATAGGTTGAATTAATACATCTAAAATGTTAATATTTCAACACTGGAATTTCACTCCTATTCCCTCTATTATATATTAAAATACCTCTCAGACATAGTAATTATTACTCAGCTGTTTTTTCTACTCTATTTGGAAGCCTTTAAGGATCATGTTTTATAGTGCCATATTAAATATTCAAAAAATATTGTTGAATGGATGGATGGATGATTGGATGATTAAATCCCCAAGCAATATCCCTTTTAATTAAACCTATTAAAATCAGTGTTCAGTTAGGATGTTGAAATTTCTTTCTAAGTGTTAAACAAGTGAAAAAAGTTGCTATTTAAGATGACAAATATCTTCAACATTACTTCATACTATGAATAGTGTAAAAAAAGCCTGGAAACGAAACATAAAAGCAATTAAGGAAAGCAAATTGACATGAAGAGTTGAATCACTAAAGAAATAATGGGGGAATTATTTTATGTGTTTAGATGTTTAATGCATAAATGTCAGTCACTGTCATAGCTTACCATTCTGCTCAACTGGAAGTACTTGTGATGTTGAGAAGTACATATGTTGGGGAAGCAGGAGATAGACAGAAAAACTACTGATGTGATATTTCAGAATGATGTTCTCAGATTAGCCAAATGTGAAACTTTAATTATGATTAGCCCTGTTGATTTCATATTTGAGAAAAGTAGCACATTCCTCAGGCATGTCAATCCAGAATCTACTTGCCTTCCTCCCTCCTCCGTGAAATGTTAAATTCAGTTAAATATACAAAGTTCTACTTTTGGGTCATGCTTGTCATTAAAAAATAGAACTTCTATAGTTTCAAATATGTGGGTCTTTAGCGTATAGTCCTTTATAATTCTGTTTTTCCTTTAGGAAGTCATAGATACACAGTGATTGAAAAATTACCATCAGTTAATTTTAGATGTTGTATTTTTCTGGCATTGATATATCAATAAGTGTGTTTATAACTTTTGTGATTAAGATTTTAAGCAACTTGCAAAATATATTTTTACTCTTTTGTTCTTTACTAAAGATTGTCATTCCCTAAGGTGAGAAAGTTAGACTTTCTAAGTTAGATGTTTTTGGCTGTTCATGGAGAATAAGGGATAGTGTGAATAGGCTGTGGTGGAGGATTATGGGCATTTTGGTAGTAGGTGGGGTGTGTTAACATACATCTGAAGAGGCATGAGCCTATTCTTCAGACTCGTTTCTGGTTTTGTAAGTGTAAAGTGAATAAAAGCAGTGACAGAAGAAAATGACATGTAAAAATAAAAGCATTTGATTAAAAAGCGAATTACGAAAACAAACCTGCCATTTTGGATATCAAATGGTGCTCAATGGAAACTTAAAAAAAAAAGACAAAACACATATGTGAACCAAAATTCTTGGATGAATGAGCATACTACAGAAATTTCAGTAAAACATTCCTTGTAAGAAAGTCATACAAATATTAACACAGATAAACAAGGCAGAAACCCCAAAACTGAATCTTACATGGAAACTTTCTCATTCACCAGTAAGTGCTTCTCCTAAATTGTATGTGGCTTCCTTGTGACTGAAGCTACATCAGAAGCACTGAAAACACTATTTATTTCCTCAAAAAACTGGAGATCTCACTACTGGCTTCCAGAAGGAACCACCGCGGTGATTGGTATCATGGTTATGGAACTGAAAAATTCAAATGAAAGAGTGACATGAGAAAGGGAGAGAGAATGTGGTGGACGCTGTCTGCAGAGATGTTGAATGCACAGTGCTTTTATTTGTCCAAGTGCCATACAAATCTCACTTTTAATTTTTTAATGAAGTACATTCTTGACGTTTCTCCCTTCAGGTGTGGTCACCGTAGCTATTCCACCACCAAAGCCCCTAAAATCTCCATCATAGCTCATTGTGCTTTCCCTCACCCATTACCCCACACTCCTTTCCTCCTCCCCACCCCACTTACTTTTTGATCCTCATCCTATCTTAACAATTATGATTTCCCCTTTTAAAGTATTGAAAGGAACTGAAGTGTGGATATTTTTTAAGGGTTCTTCAGGAGTCGACATAAGCAACAAACTAGAGACAAGACACTTGGAACTACTAGTACTAGACTAAGCCCTTGATCTAAGCACATGTTTCAATGAAAACAACATAAATAACCTGTTTTTCTCAACAAGTGACTGAAGTTTTTCTCATTGTCTCAAACTCAACCTTGTTTTGTAGAGGTGGTTGTTAAAAGGTTTAGTGTATATATGTTGAAGAAACAATGGTGTTTAGTTGTATGAGGAGCTGCAGATAAATTACAGCTGAACTTGAAAAGCAATCAAACACTGAAGGTGGGTAAAGACAAAGATGTGAAAGGTGCAATTTTCTTATGTCTCCCCCACCTCCTTTCTGTCCGTTCCCGATTTAACAGTGCTCTCCCTACTGTGGGTCAGTATTTCCACCCCAAAGGCTCCTGACCTCATGTCAACTTCAGATACTTCTTTTGTTAAGCAGGGCACCAACGTGGCTAGGACTTAGGGTCAAAGGACAGACAGATCAGTGTCTCACGAGCTGGGCCATCTTTCATTCCTTTCCTTTCAGTTACCTTTTCTGTCAATCAGTGATAATAATAGTAATTATCCAAGATCATACTTATGAAAGAGAGCCCTAATGCCTGGAAAATTTTAAGTAGGAAATAAATTCTAGTTATTTTGTTGACTCACCTCTTTCTTCCTCCATCTCCTTCCCACTACTATCTTTGTAGATTTTCACAATTTGCTCTAGTTATTTTACCTAGATGGTAATGCAGAGTTAATGATAGCTATCCAAAAGTATCTTCATTTACAGAGAATGTCTTATAGTTTTTGATGACTTAACTCAGCCTTTTTGTGCTTTAAATGCAGTCTGATTTGATTTTCATTTTTAATTCACTACATGTGCAAATAGGATCACTCTCATTTTCTTGCTTCCCTTTTCCATTTCTAGCTCCTATACTTCATAGCATATACTTCAGAGTATGCAGCATATAACCCTTTGTGTTCTTGTACATGATTATTTTATTTGATATATATATATATTTAAAGATTTATTTATTTATACAGAACTGGGGTACAGCCAGACATGCGGAGGGTGAGAGGATTCCCCAGGGACAGAGTGGGGAGCAGAACAGGCAGATCAACGAAGTACACTGCTGAGGGGAGCAGCGGGCGGGTCAGGAGAGGTCTGCCACGCCATGTGGATCTCCTCCAGGGCAGGTGGGGATCGAACTCATTCTGAAGTGGCTTAAGCTTCTTAGTGCAGTGCTCTAACCCACTGCGCCACCAGGGAGGGCCCTATTTGCTATATCTTTTTTAAGATTTATTTATTATACATACAAAAACTGAGGTACAGGCCAGAGGTATGGGGGTCTGAGAGGATTCACCAGAGGCAGAGGATTCACCAGAACAGGTGGACCTGGTGAAATACTCTGCTGAGGGGAGAAGTAGTTGAGACAGGAGAGGTTTACTTGGCCATGTGGGTCAGCTTTCAGGCAGGGGATCGAATTCATACTACAGTGGCTGCCTTGATAATGCTGAGACTTAACCCCTGTGCCACAGGGAGGCTCTGTTACATGTAACTTGAGTAAGTAGCACAGTGCATACTAGATCTTACTTGTTTTAATGTTCTTTTTTTTTTTTTTCACTTAGAGGATGTTTTAAAGATCCAGCTAAGTTGTTATGTGTGCTCTAGTCTCTTCCTTACTGCTGTGTTTACTCAAAAGTAGACGTTAGTTGAAACCTTTCCAAGCTAAGAATTTCATCAAAGAACTCTTAGGAAAACCTAAGAACTCCTAAAGGTTGAAGAGAATAAACTTACATGCTCATAGTCTCACAAACTGAAGTCCAAAGCTTTAGGTTCTCTATTTCTCTGAACCAATTTGATTTGTTATTTAAAAACATATATATTTGCATTCAACTTTACAGTTTACCCATGATGGTTTATTATAAAAATGACTTTTTTGGGGTTGCAATTTAATTGTTTAATTTTCAGCAAGTCAGTGAAACTGTACAATCTTCTTTTCCCTGAGTTTCCATACTCCCTGCACACTACCCTGTATTACAAATATGAAAAGTATGTTCTTAATTTAAAATAAGCAGCTTCTAAAAATGGGATTTCAGGCGAAAATTTGCTTAAGTTACAGAGTAATACTTACTAAGACAGGCAGTCCTGATACATATACCTAGGATTGAAAATCTGAAGTATGTCACTTCCCACTGGGAACTGCTGAATCTCTTGCCTTCTGCTCCAGTTCAACCACAATAATATAGAAAAGCTAAAAGTGCACTCTTTGAGTGAAATGAAGGCTTCAGAGTTTTGCTGTGAGGTAGCTAGAGAGTGGTACCAAACGATGTCTCATTGTGAAGTTCAGCAAACCTCCCCTTCATTTCCACTAGCAGTTCCCCAAGTCTCCACCAGCACTTTGGTTTCAATGGCTTTTCTCAACCACTTCCTTGCTAGACAGTCTAGCTCTACCGCTGCATTTCTGCATTTATATTCTTGCGAATGTTATCTTAAACCTTCTGGTTCTCTCTCACTGTGTTTATTTTTTGTAGTACAGGTCAAGGCTTATCTCTCCTCGTGCTTTCTTGGATTTCTAAATTCTCTTGTTCAAGTCTTTTTAGCTTAGTCCTCTTTATGTATTCTTGTTTCATGTGTGTTTACCTTGATTGTAAGCTCCCAATGGGGAAGGATTCTGTATATTTTAAAAAAATCTCCCATGGCATTTTGCACAGACGTGGATATACATTCGGTTTTTAGCAGAGAGTGTTTAATTGAAATGACTAACATGAGAAGAATGGGTGGACATTTGTATGGTATATGTGCTAAGCCTTGCCACTCAAAGTGTAGTAAGGACAAAAACATGGGCAATTGGGGGAAACTTTTTAAAATACGGAATCTGAGTTCCACCCCAGACTCACTGAATGAAAAGCTGTAGAGCTCCTAAGTGACTTATATGTATTTTTTTTAAAAAGATTTATTTGTTCATACAGAACTGGGGTACAGGCCAGAGATGCAGAGGGTGAGAGGATTCAACAGGGACAGGGTGGGGAGCAGAACAGCAGGATCAGAGGAAGTACACTGCTGAGGGGAGCAGCGAGTGGGTCAGGAGAAGTCTGCCGCGCCATGTGGATCTCCTTGGGGCAGGCGGGGATCAAACTCATGCTGAAGTGTCTTAAGCTTCTTAATGCAGTGCTTTAACCTGCTGCACCACCAGGGAGGGCCAACTTACATGTATTTTAAAGTATCCTAGTCCCTAGGTGTCAGTGATTAACAATTCCACACATGCTCAAATATAAGTTTTACTAAATGTTATCTAAAAACTTAGAGAATTTAAGCAACCAGAAGTTCTAGAGTATTTTTTTTTTTAAACACACTACCTAGATTATACCCTTGGACTAAATCTGGCGCACTTTGTACTTTTGTACAGTCTGAGCTGAGACTATTTTTACATTTTTAGATAATTGAAAAAAAAATCAAAAGAAGCTATCTCATCACATGCATCATATCAAATGACATTTTGGTGCCTGTAAGTAAAGTTTATTGGCACATAGCCACATCTCTTTGTTCATATAATGTCTTTGGCTGCTTTTGTGTTTTTGGAATAAGCCAGGCCTTCTAACTTGCAAAGCTGAAACATTCCAGTCCTTCTCAGATTGTTTGCTGTCCTTTGGTCTAGACTCATGATGCTTGTTTATTTGGAAGATGTTTCAGACAGAGTCTAGTTAAACTTGTAGAAAAACATCCATCAACTATACAATTGTTGCCTTTAATATCCTATGTATATGCAATGTGGAGGGAGGCATAGAACTGCATAATAAAATTACATGCTGTGAAAAAAAATTATTTTGAAATGTCGCAGAATTATTATTTTGTGAGATAAAGGCTTGCTTTTCTACACAGTCACAGGAAGTAAGAAAAATACAAGTGCTTGAAAATAACCAGTATGTCATTGTCATTTGGAACTCAATAACCTATTACAGTTTTGTCAGGTCCAATCTCTAAGGAGGTGAATGAGAATATATATCTTGGGCAATCTGACCCCGATCAACATCGTGCATTGTGCTTGCTCTGACATCTGAAGAGCAATTCTACTCTGTCGACTTGGAGACTCGAAGTTGCTGGTAAAGGTCACTCATTCCTTCACCTTTAGCTACTGGATATCAGATTGAAATTAAAGTGAGTGTAGAGAGGTGTCCTACATCTTCTGTCAAATTAGCCTAATCCTCATTAAGTTGTACTGCTAATTCAGCATGTTCGAAAGGGCTCCTGACACTATGAGAAATGTCACCCTATGACTTAAAGGACTTAAAGGATATGAGGCTTCTGGGTCTGAGTCAGTTACTCCTTGATGCATCCTGGGGCTTAGAGGGTGAGCATGTTCCCTAGCTGCTTGCAAGACCACTGTACGTCTTTGTATTTAGGAATATGGAATGGCAGCCAAGTTGATTGATTGAATAAAACATAAGGTAGAAGAAATCCAACAGCTGCCTCAAGGACTTGTGCACTTATCTGTCAATGCAAAATTTGTTGGAACAAATGACTGATACTGTAAAAATAAATGCAATGCAAAAGGCAGTAAATTACCAGTGGTTGGACTCTTAAAGTTAACAAACAAAATACCCCCAGAAAGAACTAATTGCTGTGTTTTAAGCTCATGCTTAAAAAAATACTCATTTTGAAAAGCTATATTGTTGACAGCTTGCTGGATGACAATCAGTGGAGAGTTATGCTCTTCTCACTAGTGAAATACTTTTCAGACCACTCCACATCTTGGTAATTCAAATTATTTGCTGAATAAAATAGACTGAACACCTAGCTTTTTATAAAAACAAAATTCTGTGATGATAAACAGCAACTGCACTATTTGGATTACTTTAGAGGAAAGGCTAAAAATTTAATCAGCCATATAAATAAAACAGCCAAAAATAATAATGGAAATCCTCAACAATCTCACTTTTCCTTTGAGCCCTCCTTTTTTGGGGGGGAGGGTTAATGTGAGTAAAGAAAGGGAGAGCTGTCAGTTGATATATACCAGGCTTGACACATATTGGAAAACATAACCTAGGTGTTCCCAGAATTCACCAACCTGGCATTGTACTTGAAACCATGGCAACAACAGGCTGGACACTACTATTTCTTTCTCCAACCTTTAATAGAGAAGTTTGAGAGAAAGACTATGTGCTCATCCTGTTATCACTGTCCTCTCCAGTTTTGATGCTCTCCTAACTCTTCCCCAGGACCTAGAGGTGCTGCCATTAGTAGGTCAGGCACTGAGACTGATGCGCTGTGGACATCAAAGTGCCCAGGTCCCTGGTGAAATAAGAGGGAATGTTTCTCTCCTCATTGCTAGACTACTTCAGCAGTTCCAACATGGCACTCTTCTTCATCAACATTGCAATGTGAAAAAATACAATTTAACACAAATGATTTTCTCTTTTAACTAGAGCCCGTACATGTCTATAGGTTTAGTCCACACAGGTTCATTATTAGATGCAACAAGTCAACACTTCCATGACTAACTTTGTCACTATCTTGGTTTAGGTTTATTGTGCTTTCTTCATTGTTACCCTGTAATAAATGACCTTTCATGAGTTTCTTCAACTCTCATGCAAGTTGACTTTATAGACTTTTTCTTAAACCACAACACATACTTCCCAATGATGCTATCAGCTTCCATGCAAACATAGCTTGGTCGGACAATCCTTCTGGTCTACTAAATATTGCCAGCTATGAAAGACACGGCTTTAGTAAGTGAGGCAGTGTGTATGGGCCAGAGTGTTTCCTGCTGCTGCATGTTTGTACATAATTCTTGGATGAAGGGAACAGGTTTGGTACCTCTCTGTCATACTTTGGGCACATCAAATAACAGTAAGTTGAAGCTGACAGGAGGTCTATTTGAAGTGGTAGTAGGGAAGGTTCTCTTGCTGTTTGAGTATCAATGTGTGTCAGACACTGTGCTATTGTGTAACCTAATTTAATTTTCACAACAGTTTGCTTGGTTAAACAAAAACAAACAAAACAAAACAAAACAAAACAAAACAAAACTGAAAGCTTTGTAACTTGCTCAAGTTTAAACAACTAGAGTGGCAGAGTTTTCAAACATTGCTCAACTAGACTGTAGAGTTCATTTATTCTGTTACTCTAATGTATTGAAAGTGTTTGCATTTATTTTTGAAAATTCACTAGAACCCTTTCTAAATTTAGATTCCCTTTATACACTTTTTCCTCATTGCATACTGTCAACAACATACTCATCCTGATTTTTTGCCAGAAACTTCTCACAATTGTCTTTTTCCAGAAGAGTTGTTGCAGCATGTTAGCACAATAGAGAAAGCGCCACTATTAAACAAGTCTAAACAATACTATCATTCTAAACACCTGTAGCTGACAAAAATTAGCGATTCATGTTACTGGAAGGGTAGGCCTGGACATCTGCCATTTTCATTAGTAGAAGATGCTTTTGCTCAGTGATAAATTGGTTCCAGTTGTCTTGCAGCATTCAACCATCTACCATGTTCAGTCAGGAGATCATCAACCCTTTTATCAAATCAAGAAATGAGAGCAAAATAATGCCAAAAGAGAACAACAGTGTGTAGCTGGGTTCATTGTACTCTGTCTATAGAGCAGTAGGATCATGTCATAAATATGCTCCTGACAGTGCTCTGCTGAAGCTCAATTATGGAGACAATGTGTACGTCGTCAGCATAACTGCTTTGTGTATTCCGGTATTGTTCTATATGTTGTAACAAAGAAGATG
Organism: Condylura cristata; assembly: GCF_000260355.1. Lineage (NCBI taxonomy): Eukaryota > Metazoa > Chordata > Mammalia > Eulipotyphla > Talpidae > Condylura > Condylura cristata. Next base: position 28,531,938 of record NW_004567113.1, on the reverse strand, counting down.
TAATTAGTGGCTTTTTGTGCTAAGTGCCTTAGCTGCAATTTGGTTCATGTTTTGAAATTTAATTGTTTCAGTGTTAATAGTGTATTTTGGTGCATTTTGGTAAACAATACTTTATCAACTAGGGAGACATTGATAGAATGGATGAGACTACTCAATGTGTGATCAGTTTTAAGATAGTAAATAGATTTTTTTCATGTCATACATCAGAGTCATGTACATGAAATTAGTTGATGGGACAGGTGAAAAAAGAGGAGGAATTTATTAAATATCAAATCAATTTTAAAATTCCAACATACTGTATTTGTCTCAGATTATTTCTATTGTGTGTAATAATGAAGTAATTGCTTTCATGGAAAGACTTTTACTTGCTCTAGTTATATCTAAGTAGTTAAGAAATAAGCTAAGGAAGGCACGCAATATTATGTACATGTTTAAAGAGGACAGTAGGTAGGTTTTTATTCCTTTAACATACAGTGTGAAATAGTTTTCATAATTCTTTAATATCAGAGATGAAAATATTGGTAACTATTTGATCTCTTCTATGGAAATGCAACTTATATTGTTTTACTGATGGAAATTCACATTAAATTATAATTTCCTAATAGTTCATCTCACCCAAAAGAATTTTATTGTGCCTCTGAAATGACAAAATATTTAAGTTTGCCATGGATGTACTTTAAAAATGTCTCTATGCTAACTTAAATTGTGGAATTTAAAATTCTATAACTTGTGTATATAAAAATATTAATCAAAAACATAGTTTTGGAAAAATAGATAAAAACCCATCATATAACAAGTCAATCCTGGTTGTACTATATTGTTTAAGAAAAAAATACATGCATGGCATTCATGCTACTAAATTTATAAAATAATTTAATCATTACTATTATGATATGATTCTGTCTGATATCCTATTGAGGCATTACGTTTTCTTCTCTCTCAGTAAGAATGTATTCATTTTCACTTTACTTTTTAAGAATAACAGTACAAGGGAAAACTAGAAAGCATATAATGAGGGATTACAAAAGCAAATGAATAAAGGGACCGCATAGGTAAGCTAAGTGAGGAAAGCTATGTTCTTTACAATAACAGGTGGTGAAATCTATAGAGAATGAAATTCTTTTAAATGGCATTTAAACAAAATGTACTGGTTTCTTCAAACAAAATCCAACCATGGAGTATTTACTCATGGCATCTGGTTTGTACCTCTGCAGAGATTGAATGATTTGTCCTGTAGTTGATCAGGAGCAGAGCAAAAGGTGGCCCTGCTCATTTATTGATTCAGTTATCTTTTTAACATCTATTGAGTACCTACTTTGAACAAAAGTTTGGGCCAAACAAGTATTCAATCATGAATACTTTAACCCATAGAAGTAGCTCTGTTCCAGGAATTTTAGTCTTTTCTCTCAGATGGTTCAGGATTAATTCCACTAATCTGTTTTGATAAATTTGGGAATTAGCTCCTAAATATTTTGTATATCTCTAGCCCTACTGTGAGTACTCATAAGCTGGACAGCCTAGTAATCTATATCTTAATGAAATAATAAATGTGATATATATGCATTACATAGAGATAGGATAACTTTATCAAAGCACAACACAGTGAGGACTATGTTGATTAGTTCTTTACAGGATGATATCTGGTAGAGGTTAAGGAAGAGAAATGTATGTTCTCGATGTCCACACACAAATGCTCCTAATAAAGTATCTTAAAAAAGATAGCTCAATCTTTCCATGTAGCACTTCTTTTTTAGTACTCAGATAATCAGACTTGTGAAATGAATTTATGGAGTGCAGATCATGGGGATTAAATTGGCTCTAACCTTTAACAGAGAACTTCAGAAGCAGAAAGCTAAAATGGCTTTAGTAACAGGTACTAAATAAAAATATATGTGACATAGCTGAATATAACATAATAAGGAATGTTGAGACCTGTAGGGAGCTTGGTAAATTTCTCAAAGATGATGTTATTCCTTTTTTTAAAAATAAATTTTCTGCTGGCTAAAACAAAACACTTTGAGATCCTTCTTACTTTGCTAAGCCTAATTGTCTTCATTGACATTTGAAAGCATCTTTATTAAAAAAAGCAGCTGTGACTTGAAAAAATGACTAGTACTTTCCTGTTTTGAAATGGAAGTCACTAATGAAAGGCACAATTTTACTCCAGAAGTTCAATATTTAACACTAAATTCATAACAAACCACCAGAACAAGATTTTCTTCCTATGGGGATTCATAATCAATTCATGAATACCTTGCATTCAGTAATATGGAAAACAGAAAATAAGTTATCTGTTAGACCTAAAATATTAAAATTGATATAAAAATCAAGGAAAGTCATAAAATCATGTCAATGTCTGGCTTTTACATTTATGAGCAAAAAGCACTTTCTTATGTAGTAAGTTGATTTTTTAGTGTAGCCAACTCCAGTGCCCACAGATTTCCTAAAATCAGAGAAAACCAGACCTCTTCACTCTGTCATTAAGGATTTTGCATTCTGTTAAGTGTGGCATCTTGAAATCGTGTTGCGTATAGGAAAGAGGAAGAATTACTCATACTACCAAACCTTTTGAAAAATAATATCATAATCTTTCTGAATCATTACATAAATGCATTTTTACTGCAAAAAATTAGACTTGCTCTTTGCTATAAACTTTCATTTCCTTAGAAAGTATAAAGATCAAAGTATTTCATCTTATAAAACATGCATTAATGAACACTATGGTTATCAAAAAAGATTTTAAACTATTGTGTCCTTGCCCTTGACAAGTTAAAAAGGACCACTCTTTATGATGCAGTTCTCACAGGAATCTGGGACACAATCAGTAATTGATTTTGCTGAGAGATCTAATTGTTTGATAAGAGCATTATTTCATTCTTTGGAATAGTAACCTTGGGGGAAGAGGTCTTAACCCTTCTCTTACAATCCTGAAGAGATATATCTCTAGATTGAATGGTACTGCTTGGTTGACTATTTTGAATTAATTGATTGGTCAATTCTGCCAAGTAGCCCATTTATCTCTCTCTCTCTCTTTTTTTCTTTCAGTTGAGTTATTTTTTGCCTGAACAGACTGAAGGACTAGGCTTCAGGTAGATAATGCATATATTTTGTCCAGGTGGAGCAAATAGCAAAAGTCTTAGAAGCACTTGTTCAGAATATTTTTCATAAAGGCATATTTTTTAAGGGTATGAAAACTCTTTAAAACCACCCTTAATTTGTCATTTCCTAAAATGGACTCCTGTTCACCTTCAAATCTGATCCTGCTATTATCTTTTAGCATCCATAACACCGCTGGTGGGACTAAGCTATGATTCCGTTCTGCCTCTGCTCAAAATTACTCATTAGCTCCCCATCACTTGTGAGTCAAAGTCATGATAGGTGAAATCATGAAATTATTTGAAATCTAAAATTTGAGATTTGAAATCTGTGGTGTTCCTTATCATCCATTAAGTATATATTTTTTGCACTTTCCATAAGAGTCTGTTGAGCTCATTTGCTCTTTGAAATTGCTCTACCTCTGTCTTGGTTTCCATAATTCAGTGTGGTTTAGATCTTGGGTGAATCATTGTGATGGTTAAATCAGTGCACATCCTTTCTTATGTATTCAGAGAGCTTCTTAGGATACTTCTGGGGAAAACACTTTTTCTTCTTTGTTAGTTTCTCTTTCTCCTCCCCTCCTACCTCTTTCCCCCAGCACTCCCCTCTTTCCTCTCTTCTCTTCCAATCACCAGACTATCAATGTAGTCCAGTTTTTCATGCAGGACTCAGTGTTGCTACCTATGTTTAAACCTCCGTGTATTCACTAAGATAATGTCAATTAACCTTGTATTCATGTAACTACATTTCCCTATTGGATTGGCAATAATTTTTTTTTACTCAGGACCCTGTGAGTATGTATCAAGTGTTAGGTATGTCCTTAATAGCAATACCAAAGGACTGTAGGGATGAAATTCTCTGCTACCAGTGATACAAGTTCTGAGGGATACTAGCTTTCAATTGAGATGCAATTGTTATCACTGCTAGGATAATAAATCTATAATGATTGTTATCATGAACATGTATGAACTAATTCTATGAATTGTTTATTCCTTTGGGACAGTTTGGAGAGCCGAAGAATAATGGGCATCTTCAAGAATCAAAGCACATATGCCACTCAGACATTAAAAAAAAGTGACTTTTTACCTCATTGCATCACAAAACCTTTACTCAATGTTAGATGAATGCAAAGCTGCAGAGTTCAGCAAATTTTTGTGTCCTGTTTTTTTTTTTCTCGAGTACATATTTGATGCTACACAATATTTTTCACTGTCCTAGACATTCACTTGCTGTTGAACATATACTCAACCTTTCAACTGAAGACACATCACTCCATGATGTATTATTTTTCCTGTTGAATTCAAGTTAGTTCACTTTGTTACAGATGGAATTCTCTCTAAAATATAGTACCTTACACAAATCTGACCTCAGAATAATTAATAATATGGATTTAAATAAATTATTGCTATGAAACTGGGTATAGGGCAACAATAGTTTTAGTGTTAAGTAAAACATCACTAACTTAACTGCATTAAGGTTAACTTGATGATCTGGAGAAGTTAGCTACTACTGAAGTAACTTGAACCAGGCAGAAATTTCTATTACTGTGCATACCATCATCTCTGACACAGTAGAAAATTAAGCCTCTGAGCTTTTATATATTAGATTTGTACTAAAAGGGTAAATGAATTGTACTAAGTTGATAGGATTTTTGTGTGACTTTTAAGAAATCATTTTCCCCAAATTATTCATAAATTTTAGGCTACCAATATCAGAATGTTTTCAGGCTCACATTAGGAATTTTAGGTATTCTGGGAGTGGGTACATAGGATTTTCAGTGGTGGATTTGGTGAAAGTTTAATTTTCAACTTGGTTTCCACTTATTATGTATATGTATTATTTTTGCTGAAATCATCAACTAAATGTAATTCTTCAGTTAAGAGACAGTAAAATGAGTTATGAAATTTAAAATTACTAAGCCATAAACAATTTTGAGGAGTCAAAATCAGAATTTTAAAATATCCAAAAGTATATGCTGGTCTATTTGACTTGTTGCATAGAAACTAGTTTGTTACTTGAGAAAATGTCAGCTTTTTCTGAATAAGTAGTTTATATTTGGCCCTCAAAAGCTGTTGTGTGTTGAGAGGTCTTGTCAGTGGGTAGAATGTCATAGGGATACCTCATTACATTTACTGTTATTTAGGTTCAATAGGACTATGGAAGGAATAAGTGCTTGTCCACTAAAGCACAGTTTATGAAATGATATATAAAATAAAAGTGTATTGAGAATTGCAACACACTCGAGGTATATGAAGCATGAATGCTGTTAATGATACTTTATTATTTCACTGCAGCTAGTGCTTATGTACTTTTCTACAGATTATATTATGTTGGAAGAATAAAATCTATATTCATGATGAACATAAGCCTAACCTGTTCTTATTTTGCATAAAACATGGCACAGAACAAGAATTCATGAGTCAAAATGTTAAAAACTATAAATAAAAACAATCACCGAGATGTGGCAGAATTCACTAGTCATATATCTATATACACAAAAGTAATATGTACATTAGAGGAAATTGTCCAAAGACCTCTTCTGGATTATTTCAAGGGACACTTGAATCTCTGCAAATTCTTCCACAGATTTCTCTCTTGAATTTTCCCCTTCACTCTATGACCTAGATTTACAAGAACAGATTTTCTGAATGATCCTTCGGTGGTCTATATTCTCTCCTTATCCTATTCCTGAAAAGATTATTCCTTTGCAGTCTCTAGCAAGGCAAGTTTTTCTTGGCTCATTGTTATTACTGTAAGACTTTTAAAAGTTCTTTTTCTTTAACTTTCTCTTCAATCAATGTGCATTTACCCTAAACAGCCTCTGTCGCCTTCCATAGCATCATGGCCATCTGTTTTCTGATGGTACCCCACAACTGCTCTCTCCTAAGCTCAGACATAGAGGACTCGTCAACATCTATGAGGTGCTCTCATGACAACCATTTTTCAGAATGCCCCATTTTCTATCTATATGTTGAAGTCATGGTATCATGTGACCCTCTTTTATATATCACAGGAAATTTGTCCAAGTATGAGGACTACAAATTTGGCCATATAAATTAGAATTCTAAGAGTTTACATTTTAGACCGTTGACTAACCTCCCAAAAATTAGGTCTTTGCTCCAAGTCAGGCTTTGGCTTAAGAGAATGGTGTGGTTAGTTGGTCTTATCTCTGGAACATACTGGAAGTAAGATTCTGTTGCTTTTTTTTTTTTTTAATCAAGTGTTCACTGGAGTAGCATTTTAAATTTTCTTCAAGAACTTTCCATTGCATTCACAACTTGGCTACCTGGTGCAAGAGCCCCAACTCTCCACCTATCTCAACTTTCAACATGCTTTTCTCACTAAGCTTGATAATTTTTGGCTTATGATTTAGAGTGAGAGTTGTATGACTTATCTTTTCACTTGAACACGTAGAGACTGGTTAGGATTATTACTTAGCCTGATTTCAATTTGTTGTGTCAGGGAGCAGAGAAGCCCCAGGAGAAGGTGAGAGATGTGGAAATGGCTGGTAACAGCTCACATAACATTCATTGATTAAGTTCATATTCTTATATGGTTGCGGTTCATGATGCCACAAGACAATTACAGTAACCTCAAAGGTAATTGATCAAAGGCCACCATAACCCCTATAACAATAACACAAATGTTTGAAAAAAATGTGAGAACTACCAAAATGCAGCAGAAACACAAAGTGAGCACATGTTATTGGAAAACTGATGCTCATAGATGTGCTGGGTGCAGGATTGCCACAAACCTTCCTTTCGTAAAAAGGACCAAACAAATAGTATTTGTAAACTAAAATAAAAGCAATAAAACAGGCATGCCTGCACATTTCTAATAAATTTCCTTTTTTAAAACTACCTTGATTGATCTATCACCTTTAGCATAAAAGGTCCCCATTAATAAAGCCCATTGGGTTAATAAAGCCCTAGTTAATTGGTGTCCATTGGATATTTGTACATCTATACCATTAACAGTAATTGTTTCCTCATTTTCCACCAACCCTCACCTTCAAGCTTGCTTCTCCTTCAATTGCTTACTAAATGGTATCTTTGTTTATTTGGTCCACTGAACTGTTGTTATCTTGACTCTTCCTGTAACCTCACTCTAGCATATCCAGACAAGTACTGGAATGCCCTGTCCATTTATTTTCATTGCCACTCTACATTAGTTCCACCCATGGTTTACTCCTGCTTCTAGGGCTACCATCCTCCAATGGGTTCTCATCTTTGCACACACTATAAGGCTCAATACTTTAATTTCACATTCAGAACTCTCCATAATCTACTTCATGATTGCCTGTCCAGCTTTAGCTGTACATGTAGTTTATATGGTTTGTATGCATGTGTCAAGCTGAAATACACATAGTTCCTCCACTCTAGTCCCACTTTCTGAAGTGGCCTTCCTTGATTCCTTTTAACACACTGTGACTTACAATTGCCTGCTTACTGCTAGTCTGTAAGTGCCATGAAGGTAGGGGTAATTGCATTGGATTAAAATTGCAATTAAATCAGTGTCTGTTTTGTGATAGGTGTGCTGTACATATTCACTGAACAAATACATTTATTAATAGAGTGAAATGCTCTTAGGTATAAATGCAGAACAGAGGCAGAGACTGGAACTTAAAAGTCAAGGACAAAGTTCCTTTTTTTGTGAACTGTGTGTTGGGAGGAAGGCAAGATTATAACTCTGGGTTCAGTGTTTCGTGAATTATCACTTAGCTGTCTAATAATCTTGAACATGCAGCTCTTCATGCACTAGTTCATGTTCATCTCTCGGGACAGGCATTGATTCTTTGACATGTAGCTAGTCAGGTAGAATAGATTTTACTGTCTACAGCTGGTGGCATTTTTCTCTGTGCTTTCAATTTTTGGTTCCTTGATATTTTTTTTTTTTAGATATTGCTGCTTTGATTTTTCCAGGACACTGCAGTATAAGGACGATTCAAATATTAATAGCTACAACTCTGCATTTACTAGAAAAATTAACTACTTAATTGCATTAATATGATTCTCTTGAGCCTCAGTATTGGATTCATATTGGAATGATTGTATGGTATGGATGATGATATAAATGTGGTAGATCATTAGAAGTTTATTATTGTGCTTGATTTTAAACAACTCAGTCTTAAAAATAGGGCACAGAGAGATGTTTGAAATTAAATAGAACTGTAGAAATTCTCAACTCTTGATAAAGCTCAAAAGTCTTTGTTACAACAACTGATATGTTAGCTGAAGTCAGCTTGACCCTTAGAATTTAGACAAAATTGGCTCTTTCCTTCATTCTTTGTCTGATGGAAAGCCCTCACTTTTTCTAAGATTTCCAAAAGGCTTCTGTTTCCATGGACTCTAGATTCCAACATCCTGATTCCACTGACTACTTGATGTTGGCTCTATTTGATATTTGTTCTTTTTGAAGATTTATTTATTTATGCATACAGAACTGGGGTACAGGCCAGAGGTGCAGGGGCGGTGAGAGGATACACCAGAGACATTGTGGGGAGCTAAACAGGCTGACTGATGATGAAGACCACTGCTGAGGGGAGCAGTGGGCATGACAGGAGAGGTCTAGTGAGTCATGTGGGTCACCTTCGTGGCAGGGATCAAACTCATGCTGAAGTGGCTTTAACTTCTTAGTGCTGTGCTTTAACACACTGCACCACCAGGGAGGGCTGATATTTGTTCTTTTATTGTTGATTTGTCTTAGTTGCCACTGATCCGGGTGGCCACAGGACTCCTGATTCCTTGTTGAGACAACTATGGCCACAAGACAGTTATACATGGCAGAACTGCTGTTGAAAGTTTATGAAGGGAAATTAGAATCCCATATTAGTCATCCTTGCCATTAGCTGTGAAGCACTGTCTTTGACCACATTGCCTGTTGAGAGCCCTACTTGTCTCATTTGAGGTGCTTCTCTCATGGTGTTTTTCTGTATTCTCTGGGAATTTAGAATTCTCTGACTTGCAGCATGATTCAGTTCTCTCTGGCCTCTCTTCCCCAAACTACCTCCTTTATACATCTGAAACCCACCTAGACATTCAGTCAAAGAAAACGAAACAGACTCATTTAGAAACACAATGAATGTCTTACTATTTCATTTTCCTTTACTGGAATTCATTCTCTTTAGATCTCTTGTGGTTTAAAATCATTCTTTCTTCTGTCACTTATATGAAACATTTATTCCAAGGTAGATATAGAGAATGGCATTTCTGATATGATGGTAGAGAAGTGGGAACTCTTTAAAAATTAGCTCTCCTCAGTTCTTAGTCCACTTATCTTTGGGGCATTTGAACAGTGAGTTATCTCAGATTCATCCTTACTGATCCTTCAAGAACAAAAGGAACAACACAACTTCATTAAAAATCTCTTTTAGGCCCTCTCTGGTAGCACAGCACTGAGAAGCTAAAGCCACTTCCACATGAGTTCGATTCCTGCCTGCCCCGGAGGTGACCACATGGCATGGCAGACCTCTCCTGACCCCCCCACTGCTCCCCTCAGCAGTGTACTTAGTCAATCTGCCTGTTCTGCTCCCCACTCTGTCTCTGGAGAAGCCTCTCGCCGCCCCTGAGCCTCTGGCCTGCACCCCAGTTCTGTATGCACAAATAAATAAATCTTTAAAAAAAAATCTTTTCACTCTGCACATTTAGAATCACTTGAGCGAGAAAATTTCTATAGTATTTACCTTCCTTAGCAAGGCTAGATGACACACAAAGGCTTGTTTGCTTTATTTTTATTCCTTTTTTTTTTTTTTGTGAGACCTTTTCTGATGGAATTCAGTCAAAAGCCAAAAAGAATGGCAATGTGTAAGCACTATACACTAGAGTACATGATTATCTGTGACAAGGCTGCTAGTGACAGCCTTCACCTCTGCTGGCTTACTCGCTCTCCCTTCAGGGCAGTCACAGCCTCCCTATGATCTCATGTTAGGGCAAATTTGCTCATGTACCTCAAATTTTACTTGTTAGTAGATTTAAGCCTGTTCCAGGTGTTACCAGCCAATTGACTCACCAAGGAAGATAACCCAAATGAAAGGAGTAGTTGTAAGTAGAAGGCTGAGCGAGGTGAGCACATGGTCTAGAAACACCAGTGTACAAAGCAGATGCATTTTGCCGAGCAGCACACATGGCTGACGGAGCGCTATCTTCCCTGGCATATGGAAGCCCACGTATTGCTCAGCCCAAACAAAAGGTCACCATTCAAAATTTATTTCCAGTAATAATAAACAAACATGAGATCAATGCTGGGAATTTTGAGCAAAGCAGGGCTGAAGTGGAGTCCGACCTGAAGATCAGAGCTGTTTAACCTCCACTTCTGTGGTAACTTTGGTTCTTCTGCAGAATCTTTTCCTCTCTCCTTACCCTGTTATTTATAGCACCCTTCCTCAACATTGAGAAAACTTGCTCCCATCTACTTCCATGTAGTTATTCATTTGTCCTAGGTGAGAATACACAAAATTCAGTTTTGGATTATTAGGTAGGACTTGGAGGAGCAAACTGAAGCATACAGGAATACATTCACTCTCAAGATAGAGTTCTATTGTGCATCTCCATCATTGACATGTTATTTCACTGTTAATGTTTTTTCCTTTATTATGGCAAAGTAATATTCAGAAGACTTTTGTTTTATTTTTATTGAGTAATAATTGATATATAATACTAGTTTCAAGTGTATAACATAGTGATTTGATATTTATGTTGTGAAATGATTACCAGAGTCAATCCAATTTTGATTTGTCACTAAGTAATTAATATTTGCTCTCACCCATTTTTTCCCTTCTCTTTCCTTCCTACTCAATATTATTTTCTAAAGATGTGTTTATTTATGCATACAGAACTGGGGTACAGGGCAGAGGTGTAGGGGTGGTGAGAGGATTCACCAGAGACAGAGTGGGGAGCAGAATAGACCGACTGACAAAGTACACTGCTGAGGAGAGCAGCGGGAATATCAGGAGAGGTCTGCCAAGCCATGTGGATCACCTCTGGGCTGGGGATCGAACTCATGCTGAAGTGACTTTAGCTTCTCAGGCTGTGCTTTAACCCATTGTGCCACCAGGGAGGCCCCCATTATTATTTCAGCACACTTTTCCTTCTCAATGGCATTTGGATATGGGTAATGCATAGAAATGCACTGACATGCTTCACACTGAGTTAATGCAGAATTTTGGATCAAAAGAATATTCAGGCCCTCCCTGGTGGCACAGCAGGTTAAAGCACAGCACTGAGAAGCTAAAGCCACTTCCACATGAGTTCGATTCCCGCCTGCCCCGGAGGAGATCCACATATCCTGGCAGACCTCTCCTGACCCGCCCACTGCTCCCCTCAGCAGTGTACTTCGTCGATCTGCCTGTTCTGCTCCCCACTCTGTCTCTGGTGAAGCCTCTTGCTGCCCCTGCACCTTTGGCCTGTACCCCAGTTCTGTATGAATAAATAAATAAATCTTTAAAAAATATTCAAAAGTCAAGGGACAGTACATAACTATCTAACCAATATATGTCACACCTGTCGGGATGATGAAAAGTAAGGAAAACCTGAGAAACTCTTGTAGCCTGCGTGGGCTCCTGGCACAGAAAACAGACAATAGTGGAGAAGCTGATGAGAATGAAGTCTAGAGTTGAATTGTTAGTAATGTATTAATGTTGGCTCTTCAGATTTGACAAATGTAAAATACGAACATTAGGAAAAACTGAGGCTGAGCAAAGAACATCCTGGAATGTTTTTAAGTTTTTTTAAGTCTAGATTTATTTCAAAGAATACATATTTTTTTTTAAATTATGGAAAGCCTTAGCTACATAAAAACCATGTAGGGGCTGTAAACCCAGTATCAGACGCAGACGTATCTGAGGGCAAATACCAGTGCTTTCTAAACAGTTGCAAACATTTATGTGGGGCCCATTTTGGCTAAAGTCATAATCATCTGTTTTCAAATAGCTCTCTGTATCTTCTTAAATAGTGGCAGCAATTTTAAATCAAGCAGAACAGTACGTGTACAAGCTGAGTCTGTCCTGGACAAATGAGTCTGCCTGAGTTATTACTTTCACATCTGTGTAACACAACAATAGTTCTTACTTGGTAGGATTGATTGGGGGATTGATTGGGGGGCTAATAGAAGGAATCCACCTACCGTGCTTAGCAGAGACTGGGATACCTAGCACCTGCTCAATAACTAGAAGCTAATACCATTATTATTGGTTGGAAGGTGCCAACTGTGTCACATACATATTTACATGCCAGAACTTATCACAACTCATTGTTTAATTGCCCATCTCCTCAGTCACCAGCAAGCTTCTTAGGGCCAAAGGTATTTTCCTATTCATCATTGTTTCCTTTCTAACAAGTATGACTTCAAATAGGATATACCTAAATAAATTCTGTTGGTCAATAAACTTTTCCTAGAAAAACAAAGTAAAAAAGTATTTCTCTGATTTGGTTGTGACATCTTTGCAGTATCATGTATATGCAGGCCATTAAGTGCTGCAGTATTTTGACCTCCTCTAGATAATGGTGCAGTTATGCTGGGGACTGGGAAATCTTTTCATAGCCTCTGGAGGCTCACTTCCTGATTCTACATAAGCATCACTTTTGTGCTCAATTTCTTGATGCAGGATGATTCTGTTCTGTCTTCTTAATGACAAAGGTCATTTGGGTCCTACCATTGGGGACATTTTAAAGTTACTGTGCTTCTCTTCAAAGTTTAGGCTTGAAAACATTAAAACAGATGGTGATACTTGGAGGGTAATTAATTTTCCTTTGGAGAAATAATCGCTTTCCTTAAAAATAAATTAATGCCTCCCTCTTTTTCCAAGAGGTAATGGTTTAGTAAATTGAGCAATGAACTCAGCTGCCCTTGACCAGGATTGAGGGGGAAAGGATAAATCTTTTGTGATTCTGCCCCTGTCTGATTGTGTCCACTTGGGATCCTCACTTCCTTGGAAGACTGTGAGGGTTTAATAAAACAGGATTTTTAAAAAAATATTATTTATGCATACAGAGCTGGGGTGCAGGCCAGAGGTGTAGAGGCGGTGTGGGAATTCACCAGAGACAGAGTGCAGAGCAGAACAGGCTGACTGACAAAGTACACTGTTGAGGGGAGCAGCAGGCCTTTCAAGAGAGGTCTGCCACACCATGTGGTCTCCTCAGGGGTGGGTGGGGATCAAATTCATGTTGAAGTGCGTTTAGCTTCTTAGTGCTGTCTTTAACCTACTGCACCACCAGGGAGGGCCCTAAAACAGCATTGTAAGCACTCAGTAGGTGCCCAATGCAGGTTGAAGCTTTAAAATTATTAGCCGAGATGAGATAATTATTGGGGGTAGAGAGGAGGCTTTATTAATTGGCTCTTGTTCACTTTGTGTGAACACTGACAGTCTTATCAGAGTACTGCATATAAAATTCCATAAAGGTCTGGAACATAAGTTTCATTTGCAAAGGTGGTTTTTAAAAAATTAATTATTGATGAATGACCAACTCGTTCTCTTTGTATCACGATAGAGAAAATCAATTAGGAAATAGTTGAATTTCCCTCACTTTTCAGAACAACAGTGCATATAACATGTCACTGGTTAAAAGAAATCATCAAATGCAATCTTACCAGGAGCTTACAATTTAATGTTCAGAGGAAAGCTCTTAAGGTACTTTAGCAGATTTATTGAAATAAAACATCCAGTGTGTTTATATTTAAAATTTTCCATCTCCCTAGAGTTTGAACTTCAACAATTCTGACACCAAGTATTCTGAGAAATGATGACATCTTTTGTTTTGTTTGTGTCCATGGAAGTATAAGAAGCTGTTTACCATTTGAATTTTCATAGTTGTTTAAAAAATGTAATCTAATGATATTGGGCAGAAAGTTATTACATGAACATTCTTTTGAGTGCCTTTTGGGTTAAGCTTCTGCCAGGGGCATATTTATTAAGTAGAAATTATCATAGTATCCATATTTTAGCAAAACAGGAGATGTATTTTAATATTTCATTCAAAACAAGAAATGATTATTTCTGCAAAAATGCATTTTAAGGTTTCTCTCTTGCATAATGTGTAGAATGCTGACCCCCATGGAGAGAATTACATTGGTAAAGTGACAATAGAAAATACACATAATACTTAGCACTGCTTGCTCAGGGCTACAGGAACAGCAGCTCCAAATTGCCTTTTACAGGGTAGTAGAGGGTAAAGATACCTTCTTTTAAAATGTTTGACAGATTATTTAAATATTTTCTCCACTAAGTGTATAAGGGAAGACAGACTTAGGCATCCAGAACCAAGAAGCAGAGTGCTCAGCCTTGGTTTTTGCTAGTACTCTCAGTATTGGATAACATCCGTCTATTGCACAGAGCAGAGAACCCAGGATGAAGTCAACCTACGTGTTTCAATATATCGACTCAGGTGTATCTTCCCTATGAGGATGAATTGGAAGTTCTCGGCAGATCCCATTGAATATCTTTGAGAATTTATTTGTATATAGGTCTATAGGGTAAATTGAATCTAATTCTCATTATCCTTTTCCAAAATGGTAGGGCAGTAACTCTCAACAAATAGCAACTAAACACCATTTGTCATGTTTATAATAAAGTTCTGAGTCAAAACGGGCTTTCAGATACTGTTTTATGAGTGTAACTAGTGGACTTGTAGAAGATAGCTTGAACTCTGTTGTGGGTTTGTTTTCATTTCTTCTGCTTCTTTAAAATGTATTCAGTGAAGAAGGCTGTTGGGTCTCTGGATGAAATTTTAGACAGTCCTAGCATTTTTCTGAACATTTATATACAATGTTAAACTTTGTGATCAGTTTGAGATGGAAAGCAGCTATAAATTAGAATTTTTCATTCTACATATCATGAGCTCTTTAATCTTTATTTCAAGGAAAGGTCCTTGAACCCTTTTCCTGGGAGGATAAGCTGCAGATTATTTCTTTCCCTTTGGGAAGGAATTGTGTATTATCCTTTGTCTTGCTCCCAATTCTCTTCTATTTTAATGAAGGATTCTTGCCCCATTAGGCTGGTGCAGAGCAGGAGAGGGAGAGGAGAAAAAGGATCCAGGAAGATCTCATTGAGTAGGTTATCAGTGAGCTGACTTTGTTCTTGCCAGGCTGGCTGATTTTCTTTTTTAAAGATTTATTTATTTATGCATAGAGGACTGGGGTATAGACTAGAGGTGTGGTGGGTGAGAGGATTCATCAGAGACAGAGCTGGGGCAGAACAGGCAGACTGGCAAAGTACACTGCTGAGGGGAGCAGCGGGTGGGTCAGGAGAGGTCTGCTGCGCCATGTGTGTCAGCTCCCTGGCCTGGGATCGAACTCATGCTGCAGTGGCTTCAGAGAGCTTCATAATGGTGTGCTTTAAACCGTTGCACCACCAGGGAGAGACCGGCTGGCTGATATTTTATGTTGGGACTTCTTTCTGGGTGAGTGTGAATCTTTGTGTGTTTTGAAAGCACATCTGAGCGGTCATTGAAGTGTCAACACCTTCACTCCAGCTACCTGGTTCTGATTTATGATCCTCCTGATTCCTGGTACTCTTCTACAAAGATACTCTGCTGTCTCTTCACACTCTGACAGAAGCTCTCTTGTCAAGATTATTTTTAAAATCACATTTTATTCCCGTGGAGTCTTCCTATGGCCCAGTGTTGAGTGGTGACCCAGAAAAGATGTGTTCATAGCTAACCCCTAGAACCTGTGAATGTCAGCTTACTTGGGAGAAAATGGTCTTTCCAGATGAATAAAATTATGAAGTTCAACAGGTGGTCAAGTAGAACCTAATTCCAAAGACAAAATGTCCTTATAAGAGAAAAGGGGGCAGGGGGAGAAGCAACACAGGCGTAGGCTGTGTGAAGACTGAGGCAGAGATAGGAGTTGGGCAGCCATGAGTCAAGGGAAAGCTGGAGCTGGAAGAGGCACTGAGCAGACTCTGGAGAGCCTTTGAAGGTGTGGGGCCCATGGGAAAACAGTGTTTTCTCAGTCTCTCAAACTGTGACCCTCTAGCACAGTTGGCCTGTTAGATAGCATGTAGCCTTGAGCTGTAGTCTGCATGTACAGAAGAAATAAATAATAATGTCTCTTGAATAGTTCACATGCGTGGAACATGTGTAAACTAAGCTTAAATTGGCCCTATACTTGATTTATCTGTAAATTATGTGAAAGCTAGTTAGCTACTCTGGAATGGCCACTCGCTGGCCACCCACTGATGGGCTGGGGACACTGCTGAGAGCCCGAGGGAGGGGGGTGGCCACAGCTCGATGCTACTGCTAGACACTGCTGCTGCTGCTGCTACCTGTATCTCCTGCTGCCTCATAATAAAGGCTTGTTCCTGCTCCCCACGTATGGACTTTGTGATCTGCTTTCTCGTCTGCTGCCATGGAGAACCATGTACGCTTGTAGCTGAGGCTCTAAACACGGCGGCGAGGATGGGATGGTGTGCAGATGAGTATGAGGCCTCACACAGCTCTGCTGACAACTTGATTTTGGTCTGTTCACTTCTGTTAATGGTGGGCAAATGCATTTCTGTTGCTTTAAGCAACTGAGTTTGTGCTAGTTTTCTATGCCATAGTTTTCTGTGACCATGCAAAGCAACTCCCACTCAGACTAGTCTTGTGCAGTTACCCTTAGACACAGGCTGCTTTAGCCTGACTCTCCTCTCGATATTCCCGCGGCTGGCATCTGATACCTTGATGTAACCCCAAACTCTAGGGAGTATATATCAAGCTTTCCAAGTGGTTTCTTTTCCTTGACAAAACTTGAGCTAAGAGGAAAGGCAACTGTTCTCACCAGATTCATTTCCTTGTGGTGTTGGAATGGAACCTGTAAGACAGTAATAGCCAAAGATAAACTCTCCAAGTCTACCCCACCTTTTCTTTTCCAACTGTTTGTTTATTCTTTGAAATATCAACTAGGATCATCACACTTGTTTCAGACTTCAAAAATTAAAATTTCACGTTAGTTGTCTCTGGATCAGTTCAAACTGCCATGTTAACATCCGGATTACATTGACATATCTGGAATGTATGTTTCTCATTTACCTGTCAAAACCTTGACATGAAAGCATATAAAACCAGGTAACTAAGGCCCTCTATTTTAGAGACCTTTTCCTTAGCGTTTTACATGCTATAATACTTCAAAGAAACTCTTGCAGTGCTTGTGTGGACTTTCCAGTGCTGTGCCGAATCTTTGTAGACAGCTGGGTGCTCATTACAAACTGTACACCCGCCGTCTCAGGCAGATTCACTCTGGCCCTAAACCTTTCCTTCAGAGCCTCTCACCTTGTTAAGCTACAACTCTGGGTTCCTGGAACAGAAATACCTGTGTTCTCCTTCCTGGGTTCCACCTGCTCCAGGCTGGGTAATACCGAGTAGTGGTTATGCAGGAAAGTTAGCAGGCCCTCATAGGCTCTGGGGCAGTGGAGGAAGACAGCAAAAACCTGCTTCTACTTGCCAAGATTTTCTGCCCTGTAGGTAGGGGAAGTAAGTAGCAGTTCTTCTAAGGAGAGGTGTCACAGAGGGAAGAGCTCATGGAAAATGGAAGAATGGTGGCTGCCTTGAAGTATTGGCTATTGTGAGATATGGCAGGTCCCTGAATAAAGCGACTCTCAAGTTGTTTCATTATAATGTTGCTGCTGGAAAAAGAAAACAAAATGATGCTATTTCAGGACTTGGTTTTGTTATACATTTTTTTCCTCTTAAAATAGCAGTTTCCAAGAAACTAGGAGTGCTTTTAAGTGAGGACTTACTGTAACTTGTTTAATTCTAAATTATAGTGTTAGGTTTAAAATATGAAAAACCATAGTGAAATGGTTTATAATTACTCTCACTGTTAATTGCAGCTGCCTTTTTGTCTTTATAGGTGTGTAAACCCATTTTGAAATGCACTAATACAGCACTGACTTTCTTAGGACCCTGGAAATTTATTACCTCCTATTTGTCTTGGAGATTTCCAATTAAAATAACACATCTATGAGAAATAATACTCAAGTCTAGACAAAGTTGTTCCTTGGGTTCGCCAACATTTCTTCCATGGGTTCAACTTCATAGCTTTTCTCTTACATTTAAATGGCAGTTCATTCCCAGATAGGTTCATCATGCAGAAACAAGAATGCAAAAGAGAAAATAATCACAATTCATGAAATTGTGAAACTAAGTTAACCAGAAAACATCTAAAACTGGGTCCACTGAAAATTCTGTGCTCATACCTATAATATTACCAAATTTCTTCACTGGTATAAAATAAAGGATTTGCCTATAACTAAGAAAAGACATATGTTTAAAGTTATGAAAAGGAAAGACTACCCAAAGTCTGCCACTCTCAAAAGTCTGAGTGCTGATGTGTCATAGAGTGACAGAGACATCACATTCTAGAGATTTTACCTTCTGAGTCAGAAAGAATAATTCTTACTAGCAGAGATACTGTGATGGTATAATGTGGATAATCAGCTTTGGATTTCATCACCCCCTGACACGTGATGAAATCCCTCAACTGCTCTACACAGGGGCTTGGTGAATTTTTTTAATCTCTCAAGAGACTCAGCTCTCTCAGTAAACTGAATATATGGTATAGTTCACTGGGTCATAACATGATATGATGATACCTGTCAAATGTAAGGCACAGGTAGTAACTCCATCCATGATCACATTGCAAACACAGCACAGCCTGATGTTCTCAGTTGCCTTTGGTGCTACTTCCAGAAATTTCACACCTTTTATACCATTTGGGGAATTTCCTCTATGAGTTTTGTTTGTTAGCCTTCTTTCTGCCTTTCTGGAAACTGCTTCCATTTTTATACAGACTCATATCTTTGCCTTCTTCTATAAAGGATGGTCTTGCAAAAGAGCCTCAGACGGAATAGAACTATGGAGAATGATGACATTTAAGGGGTAGGGGAAGAAGAACAACTCATGAGAAATTTGGTGAAGACCCAAGAAGTCGAAGAAATCCAGAAAACAGAACTAAAAACAAACAACAAACAGTAGAGGTCAAAAAGGAGGGTGTAATAAAGAGTGAAATGTAGCTTGAAGGTCCAGAACCAGGACTGAGAACATAGTTCACTCATATCCAGAGATACTCTGGCCAGGCCCTTGGTGACCAGTTACACACGCTTAATGTGCCAGCTGGGTGGTGCCTGAGGAGCCTTACTCAAGCAGAGAGCACATGGAAATCATCCCCTGCCGTGAGACCACAGTGTAAGGTAGTGGCCCTGCCCCCGTGATCATGAGCATAGTATCTAGCAGTAGCTAAGATGTGAGTATTCGTAGCACTTGTAGGATGGTGTGGGCACAGTCTTCTCTCTGCAGAGGGAAGAGAATCAGTGCAATAAGTTTTCTGGGCCCCAGGATTTAGAGGCCCTGGAGCTTATGGAGAATTACTCAGTAAGGTATGCTGTAAGTGGGAAGTAGGTTAATTCTCAGCTTGTTCTGTGAAGACCCTCAGTTCAAACCCATTTATCCTCCTCTCAGAAAATCATGTAATCTAGTGATCCTAGACCAGTGCCTTAACTGAGGCACCTATTTTCTAAAGGGTATTTTTATAAAATTGAATTTAAGCTATGGTCTCCACCACTTTCTACCCAGTTTGCATTAACTCTTTTACGGTGACTGCCAAGATCCTATAAGCATCCTGTAAACATCTAATCAATTGGCAGTGCTTGCTCTAATCAAATTATATGGTATATCTTTGCTTCTGCAAGCTACAAGCAAAGGTCTTTTCATATGCCCTTTACTTTTAAGACCTGCCTCATATACTCCCTTTAACCTGATTTCTCCTGTATAAAATGTTAAAGGTAAGAATTTTGCCCCTACAAATTGTGATTGGTCTTAGATGGCTACATTTCCTCCCTGCAGGGAGTATTCACTTAGAAAAGTTCTTAGATAAACACATACCTGAATACCAAATCTTCCCCTATGAAAACATGTTGATACCAGAATCTCTTCTGTTTTCAACAAGAATCATACTTTGCATTTTTGTGCTGTTTTCTGTCTATTCCCTTATCTCATAAATGCCATGGTAACGTGGGTCTGACTATTTCTTCACATTAAGTTATAAAATGGTTTTCTTGACCTACTGTTTTTTATAGGAGGCAGCACTATGACCCAATTTCGATTTACACAGAGTCACAGGAAAATGGAGTTGAACTTCAGTGTCTTCATTCATTAAGCAGTGAACCATACCATATACACTGTTCACTGGGGAGGCCAGGGGCCAAGAAAACCTCAGTGGAAGCATCTTGGGTCTTCCTCTATGTTGATATCTTTGAAAGGGAAGCTATCAACATCTATAATTTAATACATTTAATTATTAGCATATTTCTTGGTAAATTAAAAATACCTGTCAAGGAATGGACTTTTTTTTTTTTTATGATTTCATCTTAGGGATTCAATATATGGAGAAGGGCAAGATGTGACATCACAAAGGAGCTTGCTTTTCCCACAACAAAAACAACTAACACATTTATTAGGTTAATCAAACAAACTTACTAGTGAATCATCAACTTTGGAAACGTCATTAGACTCCTTATCAGAAAGCGCATTTTTGCAAATATATTCTCTTTAGAGCTGCTAACTGACAAGGTAACCAGGCTGGTATTATTAGGAAAGACTCCACAGAAATATACTAAAATTTACTGTGAATGTCCTTTCAGTTAGTGCTATGATTTTTCTTTTTGCAATGAAAATATGAAACTATGTAGCTTGTCTAATTGTATATAAAAATATCCATATCCCTTAATTATTTAATGTTAAATACTTGAAATTTTACATAACTTTGTCAGTTTTACAAAAATAAAGAAAATGAATTAATTATTGTCTCTAGCTATTAGTATATTTCTCCCCATACTATGTATATGCAAGTTGATCAATGTTCTTAATAAAGTCGTAACTTTAAGATCATTGCATGTAGATTGGTGTTTTAATTATTATAATTCCACCAGGTGAACTGGATAAGACAGTGATTTAGAATCTGAATTGTTTTTATGCTGTTAATTCAATGTCTTTTTATTTTTTTTAAGATTTATTTATGCTTACAGAACTGGGGTACAGGCCTGAGGTGCAGGGGTGGTACGAGAATTCACCAGAGACAGAGTGGGGAGCAGAGCAGGCAGATTGACGAAGTACACTGCTGAGAGGAGCAGCAAGTGGGCCAAGAGAGGTCTGCCGCGCCATGTGGGTCACCTCCGGGGCTGGAAGTTGAACTCATACTAAAGTGGCTTTATTTTCTTAGTGTTGTGCTTTAACCTACTGTGCCATCGTGTGTGTGTGTGTGTGTGTGTGTGTGTGTGTGTATTTGGGAGTGGGGGGGCTCAGTGTCTTTTTGTAATACTTTTTTCTTTCTCCTTTCTCTTTTTTCCTCTCTCATTCCTGTTCTTTTCTTTTCCTTTTCTATGTTCTTGATTCCTGTTTTAAATTGTCCTGATCACAATGTGAACTCCAAGCAAAGTTAGAAGAAACACAAAGCCCTTTGCCAATAAATGTTTTCTTCTTGACCATCAAAGAAAATAATTATCCTGATCAGTGGGAACCTTATGCATCTTAGAAATTGTGCTCCCATTGGTGAAGTAATACATGTGGCAAAGTGCCTATGCTCTTAAGTAATCTTCATTGTGTAGCTACTATTGGGGAAATAACACTGCCAATGTAGGTGCCTTTGTAACGTTATAGATGAGAGAGAAAACTCAGCTTCAAATGGAATAAACATTCATGGAGTTACCTGCATGACAGGTAGCATGAAAGTGACCACAGGTTTGGACAAAGGTCACACAAATGTATACAACATTTAAACATTTCTTTTCTCTCTGAAAAATAAACAGACACCCCTTGAGAGTGTTTCCTGTATATCTTCTGAAAAGGTTAGTTTTGGAGGTAGATGATTATAGTTTCAAGGGTCAGAAGGCCTGTGACTTTGAATACTAAAATAAAAAGTTAGAGATTCTGATTGAATCTATTGTTCTTTAAAGGACAACACTAAGGCAAGTGCTTCCCTCCTTTAAGAAAAATCTCATTATTGGGTCATTACATCACCCAAGTTAGGTTTGCAAGGTGTTTTTGGAAGTGACTGATTAGTTTCAAAGTAAATCTTAGTACAAGTGAAATGACTTAAAGAATGTCCACATACTGCTTACCATGAGTTTCAGTTGAATTAACTAAGCATGGTGTATGTCCACATGAGAATGGTTTTCAGAGATTTTAGATTGAGATTCATTCTGCAGCATTTTGAGAAGATTAATGTGCTATAGACTCAAACTTGAACTCAGTTCTTGGGCGTTGTGATGTGCACGATTCATCTAGGTGATCACTGACTGACATCATCTCGGCAGAAGTCTGTCTCCTGTCTTTCTGGTAGTAACCACTTTTATACAGATCCTAGACTATGCCAGAAACCCCACTGCTATTAAGTTTCCGGGAACTCAGGGCCTTGTCTGAGTGCCAGGATTTATCTTCGCCAAATAATCTAATGAGAAAATTCTTCAAAAAAGATCTAGGGCTATGCATATTTGAGCTCTTTGAAGGTTGAACTTTTGTTTTGGTATATAGATATTGGACAGAA
This sequence comes from Condylura cristata, assembly GCF_000260355.1. NCBI lineage: Eukaryota > Metazoa > Chordata > Mammalia > Eulipotyphla > Talpidae > Condylura > Condylura cristata. Next base: position 28,509,330 of record NW_004567113.1, on the reverse strand, counting down.
ATTCAGGCAAGTTGCAAGTAAGGAGATAGTAGCTCTCATTCATTTATCAAACAGTTTTTATGAGATGTAATGATGGGGAAACAAAGATGAAATAGAGTTAATCCCTATCACAAAGAATTTTATAATTTAATCATTAATATGTCATAGACAAATAAGTATGCTTTGGGGAGTTTGTCAAGATTTAGGAGTCCAGGAATGATAATGAATTAGTCAGAAGATGAAAATACGGTGTTTGAATATTTCTTGGGTATTGGGAAAGCCTCTTTGGAGGAGGTGGTGAATAAGGTGTCCAGATGTGAGCACAGTAGGTCCTGGAAGGAACCATGAGGACAAGCCAAGGAGGGGCAGGATGTCAAGGTGATCCTAGATGAGACTGAGATGTAGTTTAGAGCTACATTATGAAGAGTCATAGGAGAGACTATGATGAAATACCATTTATATTGCCATTGGGAAAAGAGGCAGTGGAGAATTCACAAGTTTTGGACATAAAATCTTAGGTCTAAAGTTTGGTTGTTTCCTTTTCTGTCCATAGAGTTGAGCAATTACTGAGTTACAGATTCATCATGTTTAAAATTGGAATAAAAATGCTTACTTGCCTCCTGTTTTAAAGTTTAGCAATTATAACAATTTAGAAGACACTATATACAATTTTATGATATTCAGACATCTATTTGAGTCTTCCTCCATGCATGGATTCAATAATGTTTGTTACCTGAGAAAGAGTTGGTCTGATTATTGATATCAGAGAGTAACTTATAGCAGTGATCACCTAATGGTGTCCATTAGGAAACTAAATGACTTTTGAGTTGTTTTTCAATTCCAGATAACCTCTTATATTTTGGCTCAGGATATTTCTTTCTATTGCTTAATATAGTTCTTACTATGCCTCAACTAATTTTACTCCTCACTGTTAATCTCAATGCAGTGTTACTTTTACTTTTTGTTTTTCCTACAAATAGCTGTTTGAATGAATTGACTTTGGAGTGTGCCCAATTCCTTTATTTACTTCTTAATCCTTTCATGTCACTCTGGAAGTGCTGCTTCAAGACGAGTCCCTGCAGAGATGGCATTTCAAGCAGCCTATGAAGATTAGCTTTTGGTTTTTTTTTTTTTCCCTAGCACGCAAACCCAATTTGGGGAATTATCACCTCAGGCATAAGGATGATAGTTTTGGAAATGTCAGTCAGAAAAGCATGTGGAATAGTCCAGTTCCGTTTTTCAAATACATTGGTGGGGAGCAAAATACCAACTCCATCAACTAGTTAGTGGGCGGACAGACCTTTGGAAATGTCTGCAAAACCCTCTGCAAGCTGCTAATCTTCTCTCTGTAATTTCACTGACATAAGCAATAAACCTTGTAATTATATTGCACTAATCAAGAACACGGACAATAATGGAATATCAATCACAGCATTCATATGTAAACCCGGTCAGGTTCACAGCCGAGTTTTGACATCATCTGGAGTTCTAGTTACAACCTCACTAAAAGGAGCCATGGGTTAGGAACTGGTGAGTCAGGCATAGCACAAGCATCCCATCTACTTGTGTTGAATACGCTGTTCCAAAGGCATTCATTAAGGTAAATTTTCTTGTGGTGGTGTTTTAGCCATTGCAGTTTCCTCCATTTAGAGTTTATAACAGCAGTAACATCCTTGGCACAGAGCATTTCCTGAGGATTAATGGCCAGCTGGGGTTAATGTCTGAAGGTAGAGCCAGAGACCATCAATTCCTTCCCTCTAGTCATTAATTCTTAGGAGATGACCTGTTCTTTCATCATTATCGCTTGTGTCTGACCTTTATATGAAGTGATGTGGCACCATGACAATTAATGCTGACAAGGGGGCTGTAAAAGATGCACCCGTCAAACTGGAAGTTTCGTTGATTTTTTTTTCACCTAAACTTGTTTTTAGGACAAGCGCCATTTACCTATCTACCACATCATAGCAAATCATGCTGTAAATCTATGCATACCTGAGAAGCAATTTGTCTAGAATCAGTTTAGATTTTTTTTTTTTAGCTTCTAACAAGTGGTCAGAAATGATAATTGTGAGATTTATCTATTTAAGAGTTCTTTTAAAAATGTCCATCTCTGCCAGGCAGCTCTTTTCTGGAAGCTTCTCATATTATGTTTCAATCATCGTGAGGGAATTACTACATGTTCTCCTCAGAACCTTTAATTCAAATGTGCACAAAGATGCTTCCTCAGGGTCTCTGTGTGTTTGTTTGTGTGGAGAAGGTGACAAGATTAAAGGGACATAAAACATACCATGCACCCATCAAGAGGCTCTGGGAAGATTTTCTTATTTGCAGGGACAAAGAGACTTTGTTCTAATCAGTTCTTCATTATTGTCTCTGTAATTATCATGTACCCTGAAGATTTTCATTCTTGTAGTTTCCCTTGAAAGAATAATAATGGTTAAATTATTTAATAATGTTGCTTTGTCTTCTATCTGGTCTCTCACCCAGGAATCTCCAGGTGCTTTGCAAAGATTAATTACCATTCACAAGGTTCACACAATGGATCTTAATTTAATGCATTTTGATAGTTGGAAGCCTCAATAAATGAAGGAAATTGAAGAAACCTGAAGTTGGGGTTCATTTATTTGAATGTGGAAGAAAGAGATTTCCTTCTCAATAATCGTGTGGCTTTCTTTTTCTTTTCTTTTTTTTCTCTACAATTAAGATAAAGGATATAAGGCTTGATTCAGGAAAGTGAATTGACTTCAGAGCAATGTGAATTAACTTTTCCTAAGCACTCTACTTGTGCTATTTATTACCAGGGCAACAGTGCTACCTATTTGGAACAGTTTATTAATCAGGGTCATAGGTAGGTTGTAAGTGATTGAAACCTAAGTAATGATGGCCTATGTAGCAAGAAAAATAAGTGTTTGATGTGACTGAAGAAACAATCAATCCCCGTGGTCATCATATGATTTCAGCTCGACGCAGTGACTCAGTTATATCCATAAGGAGTGAGGCCTCTTGCTCTTAGCTTTGTTTTTGTGGACAGACTTCATTTTTAGGCTGACTTTCTTTATTTGGCTCTCTCAAGAGTTTCAGGCTTATATCCTACAGGCTTACTAACTGTGGTTAAAAGAACTGATCTTTCCTAAAAGTTCCAGCCAGAAAAATTTCAAGAGTCAGATTGACTTCTATCATATACTCATCCCTGAAGCAATTTCTACATCCAATGTGATAAAATATGTCGGTTGGCTGGAATGGCTTATGGAACAGTCCTCAGATATGGGGATCAGATTGACCATATCCAAACAGGGAGTATGGATTGGTGGAAAGGGAAGGTTTCCAAAAGGTGTATCAAGGAATCTTTTTATGAAGGAAGTGGGATGTATGTTGGAGAGACAGAACAAAATCCACAGAAGGTCAGATGATTTCAGCTTTTACATTTGCTTTCAGCAAAGGTAATTGAAGACAGAGATGAAACTTAATATTTGTGTTCTTTAAGAATGTAATTTTACATTAATACTTTCACATCAAAAGAATGTTCTTTAGAAATACGACTTGGTTCTTTTTCCAGGGATACAGCCCACTGGGGTCACTCTAGAGTCTTCCCATGTATATCTCTTTGGTCAAGTTTTTTTTTTTTTTTTTGCATGCACACCATTCAGCCATCCCTCTCTAAGGCCCTGACCAAATGACAGTGCCCTGGTTTGTATGTCACTCTTCTGTGCTAGAGCACAGACTTCAGGCATTTTTTCCCACCCACCTCTCCTTTAATGAAGAATGAATCCCCTCAGTGTCCCTTCTGGTGCTATTTGTGCTGGTCTCTGACAGCACATGGCAGTTTGTTCTCAACTCACAGAACTGTCTGGTTATAGTGCTATAATGGGTTAGTGTTTAGATATTTTCTTGGGATAAACAAGGACTGCCATCTGATGCCATGTTGGTCTAGTTTCTCTTGTTATATACTTCATAGAGTCTGTAGAATTGGTTGAAAGTCATAAATTTGACTCATTTTTCTCTGTATCAAATGCTAAATCAATGGCATTATGTATAGAAAAACATTGCATGTTTGTAAAAAAAAAAAAAGTAAAAGAAATGACAACAAACAAAACAACACTATCAATATCAAAGTAGTAGCCTACCATATAGTACTTGGAGTTAATTCATGCAAGGTATCTGTACATAATAAATATTCAAGAAGTGGTGATTATATTATTGTATGTTAACTCTTTTGAGTTTTGAATGAATTTTGACAGTTTGATTTTGTTCAAAGTTTTACCCTCAATTACAAGCATGTTGACTAAGTACTTTGATGTAAGGTCATTTTTATATTTAATAATGGTTATGATAATTGAAAGTTTGGTGCTTTATTTTGAAAGCTTTATTTATAATCTTATAAAAACAACCATTCAATCCTCATCTATCTGGGGAACATTATTAAACTCTTCAATTTTATAAATGTATAAATGGGGATAAAATAGTATCTAGCTTCTAGAGTTAAAAAAATGAAATCCATATTCTACATAGCATTATGAAAGTTCCTAAGAACTGTTCAAGAAGAAAGTTGAATTTGAGTTTCAGAAACTTAGAGTGATGAGAGAAATACCCGTTAGTGGTGATCTGAGTATTATGTATGGGTGGCATGCCAAAAGGTGGAGCTCAGTTTTCCTTTATCTCCACTTGCAATACAGAGCAAACTGAATTGGCTTTTATTCTGGTACTAAATATATAAATATATATACACACACATATCTATTGCTTTTTTTTTTCACAATCATTTTGGGAACCAAATCCAAAAATTTAACTGAGTACATTTCAACTTAGGATAAAACATACTGTAAGAAATTATTTGAGAAGAGAAATTTGAAAAGATCTGGAAAATTCTGAGCAAGATCTGATGAAGAAAATGAACAAAATTTAGTCAGATAGCATAGAGGCAAGATTGAAAGCAAGACACTCCCAATCCTAATATTTTCTTCATATTTAGAATTAGCATTGTTAATATCTTCTTTACAAGTGGAGGCAACATTTAAACATAACATTTCCTTTCCATGAAGGTAGCATTATTAAATGAAGACACATTAGCAACCAGAGTGGTATTTTATGACATAAGTCCCATAGTTTTTGCTGATCTTATGAAATGCAAATCATGCTTCTTGGTTTGAAGTCATTATTTCAGTGCTTGTTGCTGATTGGTTTGGTATATGATGATTTTCAGATGTAATGATTCAAAGAGTTGCTAATTTGATGCACTTGAAACATAGTCTAGGAGAATCCTGCTGCAGGTTGATTTTGAAATGAAGACTGGGATTCCAAAGGTGTGGAGAGATAGTGTCCTCTCAGTTTAACTGGAACCTGGCATTTCCTCTCCACACTCCATTCCCCCCACCCCGACCTAATTATATCTTGTTTAAGGAAGATCAATAAGAAGGAAGAAAAAGAATAAATAATATAAGATTAAAACTTAGAAGTTGAGTTCAAAATATCACTGAATATCAGTTGGGTGGTTTGGGCAAAAATCACTTCATATTTGTGATAACTTAATTGTCTTGTGTGAAATATTTCCAATTCTTTTTTGTTTTAAAGATTTATTTATGTACACAAAACTGGGGTACAGGTCAGAGGTGTTTGGGGATTGAGAATATTCACCAGAGACAGAGTGGGGAGCAGAACAGGCAGATCTACTGAAATACACTGCTGAGGGGAACAAGGGTGGGCCAGGAGAGGTCTGCTGCACCATGTGGGTCAACTTCCTGGCTGGGAATCAAACTCTGGCTGCAGTGGCTACAGATTGCTTCATAGTGCTGAGACTTAACCCCTTGCATCACCAGGGAGGCTTTGTTTCCAGTTTTTATTCTTCACTTTATCCATGTGATTTTGAGTTTCTTCCATAAAAGGCAGTAACCACTTCATCACTTAGTGACTGGATTTGCTCTTGTAATTGCTTTGGCCAGAATGAATTGACCAGCAGACAGATGGCTATGTGGCCCGTTAGATATTGGACTCCTCACCACATGTATAGAGACCATGGGAAGAACAGGAGTTTCTGATGTGTCAAATGACCAACCCCCAGAACTACAGCTTCCTAGCTGGCCTACACAACAGCAGATGTTTGAGAGAATCCAGCAGAGAATCTCAGTTGAACCCAGCCTTTATCACTGACGCACAATTAGGAAATATTTTATTGTTTTAAACTAAGCTGATATAGTGAATTTCTGAGCTGTGCTTCTTCCATCTGTAAAATGAAGATAATTATACCTCCCCTTGTGACAAGGAATCTGAGAACTGTTACAAGCAAATAGCATGTATGTAATTAATGTCAATTCCCATCAACTTCCCTTTTATACCTTTTATCAGCTCCACCTTCCTTTTCACCTCTTTCCTCTTTACAACTTTCTCTGTTGGTCAAAAAGCAAAGAGCCAACCTTTTGAATAATTCAATTGCTACTAGATAGCAAAGGTGTTGTGAATATGTAATTAAAATGATGACTACTCAGCTCACACTAAAATAGCAGGCATGGTGTGTGCAGTGGAACATATTCTGATTAATCTGTTTGACCCACGTGCTTTCTCACAGCCCGCAAACCAAAAAGCCATTGCCAACGGGGGGAGATGACTAACATCACAGCTCCGTGGGACTTAGAAAAGGATGATACTGGAGGGATGGCTTTCAATAAGTAGAATTTCTGTGTCAGTTAACTATTGAAAGTTGTTAATCTGTGAGTGTTACATGTCTGAGTTAACATTGGTATATTTTGAAGTAAACCAGCATGAGTTGATTCAAGAATAAATACGTATTGTGAACCTAATATATGTCATGACTAAGGATACAGTATGGATATATATCTTGTTTTTATGAAGTTGAACTATTCTGTGTCGAAATCACCATTGAAGTGCAGATCTTCTCATCTCCAGGGGCTCTAAAATCAATCTTTTCCTTGAAGAGGGGTTGAACTTCATTGATTCAGTTTTGGCTTAACCTGGTTGTTAGATCTGTTGTAAACATGACTAAAGTTGAATGTGACTGGGTTTAATCTTCTTGGGACTCAATTATAATGAGATTGAATAATGCCTCCAGGGGCGAACCGTACGTATTGTCCAGTGACTTCATTATACTGATATTTGCTATTAGAAAAATTCATCTGCCTCTGCTGCCGAATGCCTGCTGTTTGGAATTTTCTCATCTGTTCTGAATCTTTGATTTATTTTCATTCATTTATTTCTTTACTCATCCATTTACTCATTCACCAAATTAACAGACACATGGACCTTTGATTTGCCAAATATGTGGTCTTTGCTCCACAGGGAATTCTGGTCCAGTGAATTTAGGTAGACATGTAAACAAGTAACTAGAACAAACTTGTGTCAGCTAGAAGTTTTACAGGGTACCTGGAAGCCGGGATAGGAGGGGAATAATAGAGAAGTTAGTGAAAGTACTATTGAAGTCTGGACATACATAAACATCTTACAGCTGTACATGCCAACTCTTGAAATTCACCTGTAATTATTTTCACCCATTTTTTTTTTAAAGAAAAGAGAATCAAAGAGAGACAAAGTCTCATTACCAACTCAAATTGGATGTCAAAAGGCATTTACTTTCATTTGATAATCACATTTCCAATGTATTGGGTTTGTTTTCTATTGTTCAACCATCCACAGTACTTTGTGGGTTCAACCCTTGTTCTTTTCATGCTTACTGCATTGAGTATCTGGTGCCATGGAGTTACAAAGTAGTCCTGACCTCTGTCTGGATCTTAGATGTTTTCAACAAGGCATTGTAATTTACATAAACTGCAATAGAAGACTGACAAGAACCCCTGTAGTAATTTTCAGTTTTTATGACTGACACTGAAGAAGTGTCAAAGAAGTTCCTCTAAATGATTTCAGCTATGCCCATACTTGGTGCCATCATTGATAGTGGTAGTTTGATAGTGGTAGTTTGTCATCTTTAAGGAGTTTCCTGAGAAAAGAAACAAAACCCTATAAATTTAATTCCCACTTTTCCAATGCACTACAAAAGAAATTCTCTTTCTTAATCAGCTACAGTATATGTATAGATTTAAGCTGTAATCAATATTTTATGCTTCAGATACCTTTCTTACTATAACTTGCATTGTGAAAAATTACACTTTTAATTTAAGGTCCATTTTCTGAGCTCATATCTCTTCCTACATTAGATCTAGTGAAGCCTGATCATGCCCCTGGCTTTTGGCTCATTTAACAGGTTTGCCTTGGGCTCAGAGTTATTGCTTTTTCTGGTATTCCTACCCTCTTCTTTAAGCTTAAAAATGCAATTTATTGAGTTTCAGTGGATGTAAAACCAAAACTGCTAGTGTCATTTTCTCTAATTAAGAAAGGAGCAAGCATTTAGTAATAATGGTTTGAGAAAATTAGATTACTGACATATTAAATAGCAATAGAAGACTGACAAGAATCCCTGTAGTGATTTATTTGGGTATCTTAGAAAAATGTGGTGTAAGAGAGAACATCTTTGATTTGTACATTATAATTGGATTTAGTTGATAAAATTGGTACAGTTGCCAAAACTTCATTAACTCAGTAGCTTAGCCTTTTGCTAAGGAATGCATGTCTTTGTGGTTTAGGAGCAGATGCAAAAGCTATGTTCTTCCAAACTTCAGGCAGAACTGACAGACTGGTGGGGCTCACTGAGGCATCTATTACTCCAAGGGACTGAATAATGCAATTGCTAATTGATGTGCACTATTTGATTCATAGAAGTTAGTCAGTGCGACAAAACCTGTCCTCAGTATTTTTATCTCCTCTTTCAGTTCCTTTGGTGGGTCAATATTCCTTTGGAGTCATAATTTATTGTCTATTTTTAGCCTTCCTGTGGTCTATTTTCCTTCATTTTCACAATAGTAGTCAGATTGATTTTTTTCTTAGTATAAATGGTATGTTGTCATTCTTTTGTAATTTTCCTCGTGTTGCCCATTACATATCATTTGCAAACTTTTAAAAGATTTATTTATTTATGCATACAGAACTGGGGTACAGGCCAGAGGTGCAGGGGTGGTAAGAGGATTCACCAGAGACAGAGTGGAGAACAGAGTAGGCTGACTGACAAAGTACACTGCTAAGGGGAGCAGTAGGCGGGTCAGGAGAGGTATGCTGCGCCATGTGGATCTCCTCCTGGGTGGGGATTGAACTCATGCTGAAATGGCTTTAGCTTCTTAGTGTTTGTGCTTTAACCTACTGCACCACCAGGGAGGGCCCTCTTTTGCAAACTTTTATTTTTTTTCTTGCTGCCACAAAATTTTGAAGTTAGATGATGAGTCCCCTCCTATAATAGCCTGCTCCAAACCTCTTAGCTAGGGACAAAGTTAGATGTCCCTCTTTTGTTCTAGCCAGATATCTATTATTTCATAGCTTATCCCAATTTGTAATTATTTTCTTAATGTTTGCTTTTGGTCTGCCTCCACCTTGTTTTTTATTGAATCCCAGGGCTGAGAATAGTGTCATTAAACACACAAATATTGTTGGAGGAATGAATGACAGAATGTTATTTAAGAGAAATTTGGTGGATTTTAAAACCATCTGATGTTTGCATAAGAGAATTTGTTTGATATTTCAATTTGGTGAGAAGTTACCCACATTTCGTGTCTGTTTTAGTTATATAGCACAAACATTCATATATTCATTTATTCTTATTAAGATTTGGAAGTTGATTCTTTCTGGCAAATAATCTGAGACCTTGGTTCTTTGAAATTGTTGTTAAATTGAAATATATCGATTATTTTCACATATAAAGTCAGAACTCTTTCATTTGCTAGTTGAGGTTGAGTTTAGTCAAGGAAACATTCTAATGACCTGTAAAAGTGGTAGAAACTTAGAGATAATAGATCTTAACACCAGAAACTTATTTGTGTGAACCTTGCATTGTTTGATTATTTCAGTCATTTGTTTGTACTCCCTGGTTGGATTTACTCTATTTTAGCAGTTAGTCATTGTATGATTTACTTCTCACAGCAGTTCTATGCGATAGGTAACAGTATCTCCATTTTGCAGGTGAGAAAACAGAAGCATAGTGAGACTTAGCAAGTTGTCCAAGGTCAAATAATACTTAGTAGAGCTGGAAATCAAATCCAGATTTTTTTTGTTCTTTTGATTAATTTTAGTCTATCTCTTAATCCCTATGCATGTACTCCTTTCTAATTTTGGAATCACAAAATATTTTTTTCCAGAAATTCCATTTATAAATTCAATAGTGTAGTTCCAGGAATGAAGCTGTAACACCAGGGCACTAACTCTAATGCATCTTGGAAGTACTGAACCATTCCTATAATGAATCCCAGACTGAATGATGAGGCAGATATCACAAGGTTTTGGGGGCTTAATGGGCTTCATCTCCAACATGTTTAAGAACTTTCTCTTGTAGATCTGTCATCCTTTCATAGTCCTGTTAAAACATCATTATTCTACTTCTGCTCCTACCCACTGCCTGGCCAGAAGCTTTTCTTGTAGTTCAGTTTTTCATACTCAGTGTTGCTCCAAAGGACTAGGATGATGAAATAACTTAAGAAATATAAAAAACCATCCAGTACCAGACTATTAAAAATAGTGCAAATTGCATAGGACTGCAAACATGTTTTATCTTGAAAATTTATCTGGAACATTTGCTTAACTGGAACAATTTTGCATATTCACTTCCATCTGCCTATGAAATATTCCCTTAGATAAAACTATTCCTTGTTCTGAATATTCAATGATAACTTTACTCCCGTTGGTTCTTTAATAAATTCGCATGTTTATTACAAACACAAATCAGACAGTTTTAGGTACTGTAAATACTACCTGTGTGTGTTTAATCTTTTCATACATTTCTGAGTTTAATCTGCCATTTATTAACATATTCATTAAAATAGCACATTATACACTGATTCAGAAAGAGTTTTCAAAGCATTGAGAGCAATATACCTATTCATTTTATAGATTTATTTTGATGACTTATTTTCTTTCTTAATGTGGGAGCTAGTGACCGATGTTAGGGTGATGTTGATTGGAATATTTTCTTAAGTGGGTTCATAGTGTTCTCATATAATACAGTGGTTTAAATTACTTATTGTTCCCTTTAGTCTACATTTGTGACAAAAAGCCACTTTTTTAGTTTCAGTGGAGATGTAGTGGTATTAAACACGGTATTGCATGTGGTGGTAATTTCACAATTGTCTGACCACTTTAGTGTCTTGTGTAGCTCTTCCTATGGTTTGACCCTGAAACAAGGGATTTCCTTTTTCCTGGTGCCTGCACTGCAATTCCTAACAAGGAAAAAGTTACAGCAGTGTTAGGGCTTAATTTACTTCCTATACTCTCGACTTTCTTCTGCTTTTCCTCCTGTCTGATGCTTGGACACCTGGAATGCCCTATCTCCTGGATTAAAAAATCAATCCAGATTGTTGCTGGTGCTCTCCTTTGGTATTACCTTTCCTTCATATTTGACTTTTGTGGTTAAGCCCACAAATTTCAAATTTGTGTTTTCTTTCCTTTTTTTTTTCTTAAAGATTTATTTCAACATAGAGGAACTGGGGTGTTGGCCAGACATGGGAGGAGGGAGTGAGAGGTTTCACCAGAGACAGAGTGAGGAACATAAAACAGCAGATTTACTGAAATCCATTGCTAAAGAGAGCAATGGGTGAGACCATGTCTGCTGCACCATAAGTGGGTTTGCTCCCTGAGGGGGATTGAACTCAGGCCATGGTGCTAATAGTACTAAGATTTAACCCCTGATGCTACCAGGGATCTGAATAACCAGAAACTGCTTATTTTTGAGTGAAGTTGACAGGTACTTGTCAGTCACAAAGGAGAGTGGTACATAGTCTCTGCTCCCAGAAACCTCATCAGTTGTGGAGAATGGAGCAGTCAGAGCTTGATTTTTTGATGTGATAAATACAGAACAAGTCCAGATATACAATTTTATGAGAATACTGGGAAGGCCACAGAAACAAGCTTCACCATGAGGAAAGATCATTTGAAAGACTTGTTACTTGAAATGAGACTTAATGATGTGCAAAGTTGGCTGGGGCCGCATGTGTCTGAAAGTGAATCTTTTTGGCAAATCATGGAATATAGAAACATCACGGTGTTAATAAAGAAATACAAACATTTGGACATTGAATGTAAACTGCACCGTAAAGAGAACAAGGGACTCTGGAAAAGATACTGTCAGATCGTAGAACTCTACTGCAGCAAGCCTGGGTTTATCTTGCACTTATAGAAAACCAACACTTGCAATGCTTTGCTCTTTTTTCTATTTCTGTGCCAAGTGCCATCCACTTCCTTCTAGAACTAGCTCTATAATTTGGTGTTGGAGTCCCTGCCACTCTCTCATTTCCTGTTCAGAAGATTGGGTGATGTCAGATTCCCTCTTGATTATATCACATTATGCAGATCAGACTGATAGACCTATCTGATCAGTCTCAGCCTCTCTCTCCCCACCACCCCCAAATATTTATAATAGCAACTAGGCTATGCGTGTGTGTGGGATATGGAACAGGAGTGATAAGGAGGAGAGAGAGGAAAGTAGTTTTTCCCTAAATCGCTCACAAAGAAATCTATAGAATAAGCAAGACTCCCCCATGCCTAGTGGTGACAGTTCTGTGGCTTTGAGCAAGTAAGACTTTTACCACTTACCCCCTACTTTCTTTCATATTGCATGTTGTTTTTCAGATGGGTAGGTATGCTGAGATCATCGGCTGTATTTTTACCCTAATTCTATGCATGTTTATCACAAAATCTTCTAATAGTCCTGGCAGTTAAGAGGACCAAGTATCTCTAAATTGTCATGGAACACTAAGGCACCAACAACATTGTAATAGCAATTTACTATTTAGAAATAAGTTTTTCTTCTATAAGAAATTATTTCATTTGTGTATCAATTCTGTATATGAGGTATTATAAGAAGTTTCATGTTACAAATGAGAAAAAGAGTTTCTCTGTGGCCAGGTGAGGGATCTAGTTTACACAGCAGCTTGAACCACGAAGAGAGGGCTTCAGAAACTAGAATCTCTCTCTATGTCACTCTGCCCCTCTGTGATTCTAACAGTAAGTTGGGAAGAATAGTCAGAAAGTATTCTGTTTGGCTATTAGGGAAGTAGAAACACAAGAGAAGATGAAGTAGTGGCTGGAGCTGTGAAAGGGAAGCAAGTGCAGGCCTTTTATTTTCTTCACTCATCCACACGTTCTTTTTGCATAGGTATATAATCATTATTATTTTCTTGACACATATATAACCCTGAGTGGTTTTATTACCGATGGGCCATTCTCTGATCTATTGGTTAATGCTGGGTCACAGGAATGTAGTTTGCACTGTATTATCAGTCAGGATATGAATATGACTTCCTTTTCTATGAAGAGAAATGCTAGCTGTTTATCACACTTGAATGTGTACATCCTAGTTGTATTTCATCTGCATGGGGTTTGTGATGAGCACCCAGAAGACACATTAAGGTATGTATAATTGTAGCAATTTGACAATGAATTCACATATATGAAGTTGCTAAAATGTACTTCAATTGAAATGGTTCTGTAACTATAATTATGAGCAGAGGCCTTGTTGGCTTTTGGTTCACCTTGGGGTCATAATTTTATCTTTTGAACATTCTCTCAGAAGAGTTTTAGTGCTGAATGGGCTTTCTTTCCAGCTCCCTTATTGAACTATGAGTTTAGAGTATGTCAAGAAAATGTTTTAACTCCATCCTATTTCTGCTTGGCTAGAAAAAGCTTTTAATCTCTGGAAAGCTCTCATTTTATAAATGTGTGATATGAAAGTAGTTTCCTTAGGAGAGAAATAATGCCTTTGTTTGTTAAATATAAAAAGAAGTTATATGGCTAAGGGATTTTGGCAGTTTTATACAAACACACTCATCTCTTGAAAATACTTATTATTTCATTGAGTACTGTGCCTTCTTCCACATTCAATGTGAAGGTTCAACAAATAGACATAAGGATACTGTATATGGTCATATTGTAGATTATATTTTGAAAAGAAGATCTAATTGAATTTCTAAAATTAGGGAAATGCAAAATAATTATATTGTTGTGAAAGTTTTGGAGAATACAACTTATTGTGGAAAGTCAATTATGTTTCTTTGATCTCTGGAGAATTTCTTTGATCTCTTGATATATTGCAAGCATATTTGTATTGACCTTGATCAATTTAAACATTTTTTAATTTTAAAGTTCCATATTTTCAATGTTTAAGTTACAATTTCTCCCCTGTGTATATGGGAACATTTCAAAAGGAAGTGTCACTAGTGACTTTGATTTTGAATGTTTTTGTTGGAATCATTAGATTTTCCCACTGAATGTTGGATTTTACTTTTCCTGAAGAAAAGATCTCTTTAATCATGTTATCTTACTTGATAATAGGAGTCTAGAACCTTAGAATGTTAGAAGGGAGCCAATTTATTGTCTAACCACTAGTCACCACTCATACAAAAATAGCTTTCTTTCAATCAAATGGACATGCCTGAATAGCGACCCCAGCCCACTCCATGCATGATGCATGCGTCTACCTGAGAAAACAGAACACAACTTTTGTCAAACAATATTATACCTTCTTTCAAGTAATTCATTAGATTTGATTCCCAAACTGATAGCACCTGTAGTACTAGCTCATACTTTGTAGGATCTAAAGAGAAATAAAAATGTGGGATCCTTTTGTTCAAAAATTATTAAAACTTTCAACATGGTGATAGCAAATCATTCATCCAAGGCTGGAGCCTTTTGTGCATTGGGCCATCGGAAGTTGTTCAGGTTATATATCTTTGAATCTTCGTGTTCACTATCTCAAAATGGTTTGTAGCGAGCAGTTAAAAAACACAGCTATAGGCCCTCCCTGGTGGCGCAGCAGGTTAAAGCACAGCACTGAGAAGCTAAAGCCACTTCCGCATGAGTTCGATCCCTACCTGCCCCGGAGAAGACCACCTGGCGTGGCAGACCTCTCCTGACCCGCCCGCTGCTCCCCTCAGCAGTGTACTTCGTAGATCTGCCTGTTCTGCTCCCCACTCTGTCTCTGGTGAAGCCTCTCGCCACCCCTGAGCCTCTGGCCTGTACCCCAGTTCTGTATGAACAAATAAATATATCTTTTAAAAAAAGCCACAGCTATAGAATAACCGCTCTTATTGTACCTATGGGAAGACTAAGGCCAAAGGAAGTGTAATAATTTGTTAAAGATAAAAGAAATATAAAGTATGACATGACAGTTCACTAATTTCCAGTGTTCTTATTAGTAAAAACAATTTAGTTATTCTGAGCATGTGATAAGACAAAAAGTTTTGTGTGTATGTGTGTGGGAAAGAGAGAAGATGAGTGAGCACACTACCTTTTTTGGCTTCAGCTTCTCTTTTCAATTTCATTTTAATTCAGGAATTGAATTAATTAAGTTACAATTTAAGTTACAATTTTCCCCTCTAATATTTCTAATACCACTTGGTCTATTTTCATATCTTGGTTACGGTAAATGATGTATTTCCGTCCTTTTCATTGAGGCTTTCTGAACAACCAATTCCCATTATATAGCTTTGTACTTGTTTGGAAGTAATGAAAGAAAAGAACATAAGTTGCAGATTCTGGGTCAAAGAAGAAAGTCATAAAAAACAGGGGCTAGTAATATCTTACAGAAACTGGGATGTGGAGGAATGAAGTGGAGGTGTTATATTTAGAGAGGGAGTGAAACATATATCTCCTGGAACCTGAAGGGGAGGATGAGAGGACAGCTGTGCACACAGGATATTGCTCCTAAGTGCAAAGAGAAGAAATGTGCCCATAGCTTTATTTTAACACAGAAATGACAACGCATCATGTGGTAAATAAGTTGTATAGGGAGCCAAGCAGAATGGAAGGTTTAGAAAAACTACCAGGAGATGATGCGAGACAGGCTGAGGGATTGTGAGGCTTCTGTAAAGGACCTACACATATACACACATATATACATATATACACACATATATGTATATATATATACATACACTATACATATATACACACATATGTGAATGTGTATAACTGAACTAATATAACTATATTAAATTACATCAATAAATGCAATGTAAAAATTATGAACTTTTGACTATCAAAATGATTGCAAACAATATAAAGCAAGAAGGAGGTTTTGATTTAAATTAAACAAAATGGGCTATTTAAATATAGTTCCCATATGAATCTAAAATACTTTTTCATGTTTGTCAGTGAAGTTGATTAAACTATTTTTGTATAGATCTAATCTTTGATTCTGCGATTAGTTTGGCAATACAAATTAAGATTTCTTTAATTCATTTTTATTTTAGCGATGAAGTCAAAGGCATGCAAATGAAGAATAATTTGAAAAAGATAAGCAAATGAAAGTTAAAAAGATCAGTCAGATGTCTTCCTATAGTTTTGCTTTTTAAAAAATTTATTTCATTTTATATATTATGCATACACATACACACACACACATCATTCCTCATTTTGTACATTTTTCATCTCAGTTGTAATCCCTGTGGACTTCTGACCACCACTTCACCCGTGTGCAATCACAACAGTCCCGTGTGCTCTTCCATCCCAATTTTGATCCTGTTTCCCTCTTCTCACCCATAGAATGTTTCTGGTTTATAGCTGTTAGTTGATGCTGGTTTTTACTTCATTACAATTACTATATATCCCTTACACTCCTGCTATGAGTGAAGCCATCCGGTATTTTTCTTTTTCTTTCTGGTGTATTTCCCTAAGCATGATCCTTTCCAGCTGTTTTTGCTTTTTATTGAAGCCTATGTAGTCAAACTATGAAGGAATACTACTTTAAAAAAATTAATGTTAGAATTACTGATCAGACTTCTAGATAAAATTTTGTACTAGCATTCCATTGGTTCATTAACAAGAAAAAAGCATCAGAAAAATTCTAGATTTGAAAGTTTGAGAGAATTTCATTAATATCCTAAGTTTTCTCTCATCCTATACTTTTGTTCTCTTATAAAGTATTTTTTTCTCTCTCTCTTTTAAGTGCTTGTTTTCCACTTTCAGGCAGGATCTAATTTAGAAGCTGATGAAAAGTTTTAGAGCTCTTTTGCCTAATATGTCCTGCAGTACTTCAAGAACAGACACTAGTAATATCAACACATACGGCTTTATTTATTTCCTTTCAAGTTGCTGATCCTACAGAATTTGGGCATCATTTTGCAGAAACATAATCTTAAAGATTGTCCTTAGTTCCGACTGAAAGTGACTTTAAAAAAAAAATATTTACACATACAGAACTGGGGTACAGGCCAGAGGTGCAGGGGCAGTGAGAGGCTTCACCAGAGACAGAGTGGGGAGCAGAACAGGCAGAATGAAGTACACTGCTGAGGGGAGCAGCGCATGGTCAGGAGAGGTCTGCCACGCCATGTGGATCACCTCCCAGGCCGGGATCAAACTTGCACTGAAGAGGCTGCGGTAGACTTTCAGTGCTGCGTCCTAACCAATTGTGCCGCCAGGGAGGGCCCCTGAAAAGTAAATTCTATGTTTGTCTTCCCCTCAGGAACAATAGAAGATTGAAAGTTTTCATGTTTTAAGAAGACATTTATTTTGATGTCCCTTTCCATGATTAACTTTTAGCAGTATGTAGTCATGATAGTTAAAAGCTCGTAGATCTCTTTATGGTGGATTTTAAATGCCAAATGCCCAGACACAAGTATAAAATGCCTTCTTCAATGAGGACAGCAAAATGTAAAAATAACAATTTGGAAGTTTTCCACTAACAGCCCTCTGAAATTTCAAGATGGCTCTTAAAGAATTCTCCAGTCTGTATGTTAATGCATGAGATATTCATTATATTAAATTTTAATTAAATTCTAATCACCTATGATTTACTTAAATTATGTCAAGTATAGCAATGCCTTAAAAAATTCAGTTGTCAGAATTTATGATCTAAATGACTCCCTTCACTTTTATGAACTACTTAGAGTAGTTTACATAATCTAAAAAATTTGAAGGGTTCTCAATGCCTTTATTATAGTATAGGTGAGTTAAATATTCTGGAACTTTATTTCTTTAACATGATATTTGTTATTTGTAATAAAATATTTTGCTATGTAAGCTTAGTGAAATATAGTTTACTATGTTTTTGTTGATGTGTTTTCTAAGAGTTTTTAAAATGTTCATATTATAATTTGTGAGGGGTTGGGGATAGCAAACACCACATTTTCCACATTTCTTTGAACACTTCAGTGGGTCAGTCGGTAGAATATGCTTTGGCAAAGCTGAGAGAGAGGATGTTTGAGTTTCTGTTTACACATTCAAGGACATATTTATAGAGTATAGAAAAATGTCAAATTTGTGTTAGGTTCTAAAAAGTGTTAGAGTGAAACAATCTTATGTGAAGTGAATGGAATGTGAGACATTTCCAAAATTAAAACAAACAAAATCTAAGCCCTCAGCTTTCTGTTAACTTACTAGGTAGGTGATGGTTTAACAGATCATCTTTGTATCAGGTTCTCCTAAATGCATTTAACATGGAAAAAGGTGAAAATTTTGGTCATTTTAGCTCTGAGTAATCTTAAGTAATGGGTGTGTGGAAGGTGATATCTTTTGGGCACCAAGGAAAGAACTATAGGTTTGGATTTTCTTTGCTAAGGCACACACCACCCTCTGCATCACTGGGTTGCAGATGATCTTGAAAATGTCAGGATATCCCACGCTGGATGGAGATTATACCAATCAGTGTTCCTTAGAGTAAAGATAGAAGACCTAGGATGATACTGATGTCATAGCATCAACAGTATTAAAGTACTAATTATAACTTTTTTTTCAGTGCCATGGCTTGATACTGTGCTGAAGTCTTTCTTATGGGCCTCATTTCACGTGATCCTCAAGACAATAAAAACTTCCCCTAAGGTCAATATAACTTCTCTCCACATTTTTTAGATGAGATCTACAGAGGTTACTTAGCTTCCTTACATCTCACAGCTAAACATGGAAGAGCCCAAGGTATAAAAATAGAAAAACTGACTTCCAATTCCTTGTTTCTAAAACAAGGTTTGCTCTCTGCACTTATTTGCCATCAGTAATAAAGTTTCTAGTACAAAGCATGTCATTGGCAGGTCTTTTCTTGATAAAACAGAGGCAGTTCTATGGTCACAGTTGTCCTGAGTTTCTTGGACACTTCATCATTGCTAGCTACTGTTTGAAAGTGGAATGTATTTCCATTCTTTTCTCTTCCTTATGTAACACCATAACATATTTGTGTTTGAGATTTTGGGACATAAAGGATAGACTTTGACCAGGAGCCAGAAAAAGTTTTGTCCATTTAGAGGGAAGTGAAGTTCATGGATTAACACAGAAGAGAAATGGGGAACATTAAATCTATTTTATAAACTTTAAGGAAACATGCAAGAGAGCCCAATAGGATAAAAGCTGTAGTGTTGTTGATGTAGTGTGATTTTAAAATTAAATGAAAGACTGCATGGGGGGTACTGTGCTGTTGAATCCATGCCCACAGATAGTGGCAGAATAAGCTAGCATTTGCTTCTGGAGTGTCACGAAGGACCAATCAGTTCTTGTACTCCTGGAGACACGATGCATTGGAGTTAATGGAGGTGTCACTGCTGCTGTGATCAGATCAGTGACTGCAGGCAATTCCTAATGGGTTCGGAGTGCTGCGTTCTTTGCTAATTTCTCATTTCCATTCCCACTGCCATAGTTCAGGCCCTTATTACCTCTTGTCTGGACTACCAGCTGGTCTGATTACCTTTGGTCTCACATCTCTCAGAATCATCCTACAGAGTTTAAGGTTCTTGAAGCTCCCTTTTTATCATGTCACTTCCATGATCAGAAGTCTCCAGTGGGTTCCTATCACCTATGAATGAAGAGCAGACTTTGTAGCCTGGCAATTGATAGTCTCCTGAACTGGCACTAACCCACCTGTCCTGCTTTATCCCACCTATTAACTTACATGTCCTTCATCTATGCCTACTGAAAGCTGCTGTAGCCTGTTTCTGCATATGATCCCCTTTACTTTCGCTTTTTTGTCAATTAAAACATCCTGTTCCTCCTCTTCTTCCTGTAGCATTTGAGATAGACACATATAATTCCCTCATCCCCCAAACTACTGTGGTATACTGACATGTGAAAAGGTATAAATATTTTATATAAACAACTCAGTGAGCTTGGGGATAAGTATAGGTATATACCTGTGACCCCATCACTGCCTTCAAAGCCATGGATAAACCTGTCACCTCCCAAAGTTTCCTCCAGTCCCTTTTATTATTATCAGTAGCATTAGTTTTTGCATGTGTATGATAAAAACACTAAATATAAGATCTACTTATTAAATTTCTAGCACATACAAGTGTTGTTTGTTGTGGGTACTATGCTATCTAGTTGATCTCTAGAACTTATTTATCTCACACAGCTGAGACTTTGGACAGTTCTATCATCATCTTCCCATATTCCCTCTCCCCAGGTCCTGACAACCACTATTCTAACCTTGAGTATCTTAAATTTAAGTCAAATCTTGTCATTCTGTGTCTCACTTATTTTACTTAGCACACTATCCTCCAGGTTTATTCAGGTTGTGGCAAGTGGCAGGACTTTCTTCTATTTTAAGGGTGTAAAATACTCAACTGTGTGGGATGTGTGGATGCATGTCTCTCTTTTCTTTATCCATGCTGGTGGACATTCAGGTTGTCTCTCATATGTATTTCCTAATACAAATGTCCCTGCCTTCCTAAAATTCCTCCTATCACTTCAACTGTGAGGCACTTTTCACCCTTGGAGTTAGTGTGGATGTATGTTTCTTAAATGCAGCTAACACATCTTTATTACTGGATTTTGAGATTGCAAAGTGCTGAGGCTATTTCTTAGTTAGCTATATATACCCTGCACTGACTAGCTGACTAGCCCAGGGACATAACATATGCTCAATATATATATATATTTTTTGCTTCAGATGACTGTATCCCACCTTACCTGATATTATTACCTGCAGAATGCTATATCGCCAATGACAAGTGCTTACAATATTTCTTCCGTTTTACTTATTCTTTTAGTACTTTCTATTTTTTTCTTGAAAAACCATCACAATTGGAATTAATATCTTAATGTGTATAATTAGTTATTGGTGGGTGACTTTGTTAGGAGACTAAGTCTGTCAAGCTCATCATTGTGTTTTCAGAACTCCTATACTGTCTGCAACATGGA
The DNA here is from genome assembly GCF_000260355.1 of Condylura cristata. Lineage (NCBI taxonomy): Eukaryota > Metazoa > Chordata > Mammalia > Eulipotyphla > Talpidae > Condylura > Condylura cristata. The sequence goes on along the minus strand of NW_004567113.1, from coordinate 28,488,195 downwards.
AACTGTGTAATAAATATTAATTACATGAATTATTGGGTCTCCAGTGTATGTCTTCCAAGCACCTGAATAACAGTCATATTTTCAAAGATACTTATAGCGCACTTGCTTTTTCACTACAATTCCAGGGCTCGGGAAACAGAAACTGAAAGGGAATTCCTTAGTGTACACATCTGAAAGCCTTTATTCATTTAGTCACTGGTAAGATAAATTTAGCTAGCTAAAAGAAACCAGAGACCAAGTCCTGCCATAACTGGTCCCTGAAGGAATCACAATATCTCTCAAAATGTGATCTATGCTCCTGATACATCAGTGTGTTTTGCTTTATTTGCAAGGGCTATTTGACACTTTAGCTTTTCTTTGATTTTTCAGATATCTGGAACCATTTCTTAATGTAGTAGATTTAACTCCGTGTGAAAACTGTCAGTGAATGTGCAGCCACAGTGAAGGACTCAGATGGCAATACAGAACATACAAACTTCAGATACTTCACAGCTTTCTCATAGGCAAATTATCTGTCTCAAAGTCCTGTTGAATGTTGAGCTGGGTCACTTAGTTCAAATGGGTTGCTCTGAGGCATGTCATTCATATAACATTCCTGATTTTTAGCTTTAAACCTCTTTTGGATCAAATAAATATATACTGGACTGTGTAGTAGAGGACAACATTGTTAAACTCTTTGGCCTTTATTGGAGTCATATGAGAAATGGTCTTAATGAAATCCCTATACTTTTCAATAAAATAGCAGTTAAGGACATATATATGAAATTATTCAATAGTTCTTATGTGTGGACTCATATTTTCTTTATCAGAGTCTTGGGTTAAGATAAACTTGCTGCTATGCTTTATTTCAGTAGTTAAAAATTTGCAACTCATATGTATGTAAATGATAGGAAGTTCAAAGCTAAGTCCTTTCCTTTATCTTGGATTTTATTCTATAATTACTTTACTTTCCCTTCAGCTGATAGTCTGACTTATTTTTTCCTGTGCTTTGAAAACAGTTTTACTGTATTGATTACTTGCTTTGTGGTTTGAATCAATTCTTTTTGGATGTAGTAGGAGACTTAATATATAATGCCTAAATAGACTCATCTTTAGGCATCCATATTCTTTTTTTTTTTTTTTTAAAGATTTATTTATTTATTTGTACAGAACTGGGATACAGGTCAGAGATGCGGAGGGTGAGAGGATTCACCAGAGACAGAGTGGGGAGCAGAACAGGCAGATCGATGAAGTGCACTGCTGAGGGGAGCAGCGGGTGGGTCAAGAGAGGTCTGCCTCGCCATGTGGTCACCTCCAGGGCAGGCGGGAATTGAACTCTTGCAGAAGTGGTTTAAGCTTCTTTGTGCTGTGCTTTAACCCGCTGTGCCACCAGGGAGGGCCCCATATTCTTTCTTACAAACATTCATTGCAGCAGTACATTGGAAATGGCACTAAATATTATTTTGATTAATTAGTGTTCATTAAGTTCCTTAGTGTACTTTATAAAATCCATGAAACTCCTGGAGCCTGCCCTAACACAGCTCGAATGGGATTTTTGGGGAGACAGCATTGAATTACTTTCATATTTTAATGAGCATTATAGATACAGATTAATTTTTTTGTTCAGCATCCATATTGCTCCTTCTGCTTTGAAATGAAAATCACAAATGCTTAAATAAATTAATTGCAAAGTTGTTTACCTTCACAGTAACACATATAAATATTTTCATATCCTCAACTGAAATGCAATTTTCTAAAACCTGATACAGGTAATCCTGTTTAATGAATCACAGCTGAGTACTCTTTTAGCTTCTTTAAGAAAAAGAATTAAATTCTCTTCTGTTCTTCACTTATATGAATATAAAGAATGTGGAAATAATGCAGCTGCTCATGAACTAGGAAACACTGCGAGCCTTATTGTCACATCTGTTCTCTATATTACCATTAGTGAAGCATGTAATTCTCTAGATGGCTAACTATCAATCCCGTCTTAACACTAGAGCAACAATGCAAGATAGTCTAACTTACTTGTAGAAAAGAATATTTGGATATATTGGCATAGCCAGTAATGGGCAGAAATTTGACCCTTGATTTTTTTCAATAACTCTTCTTTCTTTGGGGTAATGGGCTCGTAAAACAATAATTTTTGTGTTAGTTGTGTTTCCTAGAGTAGTATTCAGCTGACCATTTCTCCTGAAACATACATGGTAAAGATGATTTTTGATCAAATATATATGGGAAAGGCAATTTATAATACTTCCTTTTATTGGAAAACCACAATTTCTTTTAATATTAAAGTTCTTAGAACTCCCGCAAGAAAGAATTATGTTACATTGTTGTATTTAGGAAAAGCTAGCATTTTCCTAGAAGAGAGATTTTTCTACTTGGAACAGCCAAACAATTAACACCTTGAGGAATTATTCTAGTTACTACCGTTGTTGTTATATGAAGTGTCCTTTGGTGAAAGATATTCTAAATATTTTTCTAAATATTTTCTTGAGCCCCTATGGACTAATCTTTTTTTTTTTTTTTAATAGAATTATGGAACATTGGTACGACCTCAAGATCATGTAGCCCAATGGTTTTCAAACTATAGCATGCCCATAACTTCTTAGGGAAGTGGGTTCAAATGCATTGATTCTCTAACTCAGGAATTTTTAGTCCAGTAGGTCTGAATTAGTAGATTCAGAATTTGCATTCTAAGAAGTTCCCAGGTGGTCAGGCCGCTGCTGGTCTGGGATGATTCTTGAGAACCACAGACAGAATGTTTTGATAAAGTCTCTGCTAGCCTTTTCTAGGACTGCAAAGGTCCCGTGTATTTTCCCCCTTTCTACTGATTGAAACTTCCAAAGACTTTCTTTACTCTTATTTTCTCAAGCCTCCTCAATTGTCTAAGACATCTCACTTATCCCCAAATTATGAGGCTTGAATATATGAAAGAGGTGATTATCATTATGTTAAGTTCCTTTTTTTTTTTTGGAAAGAGTAATAGCTTTCTTAATAACATCTTCTGCCTCTGGCTGCATTAGTTCTTTACCAACCTGGTTGTTTCCTCACTTACTTTCAGAATACATGCTTACTGGGAAGATGTTCTGTGTCATACTGTTAGGCATGGGGAACATAGTAGAAAAACCACCAAAGAAATCTACTTTCATGGAGCTTATAGTTAGGAAGGAAAATAGAAGATAATCATGTAAATAATAATTTCACACAATGGGAAAACACTCACAAAACTTGGAAATACAGTGAGAATATACATGAGGGAGTAACAGATACTATAACCAGAAAGTGGCTTCTCTGTGGAGAAGCGAAGTTGAATCCTTAATGATTTATCTTTCTGTTCAGGTTATGCTCTGGACTCGGCCCGCTAAAGTCTGTATTGATTATTTCATTGCCAGTCTTGCAACTATTTTGAACTTGGATGTCGTCTGGATGTCTCACTGTACTGTTGCTTTGCTTCTGGCTATGGCTCAGGCACTTTCTCCCTAGAAAACCTCCTCTCCATAAGCTTTGTCACTTGTGATCACTCTTCTTCTCACCCCTCTACCAGTAAGATTGAGTAAGATACCTTCTGCATCACCAGCTATCCTCTTGACCAGTGCCTGAAAGGGATGAAATATACTCTGAGGCTGCCCTTGCCATCCCTGAAGTGTACGTTAAGAAAACTTTTAGAAATATGATGAATCAAATTTAGTTTCCCTGCCATATTACACACCACCTCCATTCAGCTTTTGGATGTCAGCCACCATGTCCTATGAAATCCTTCTTTTTTATGACAAATTTCTCTATTGTCTTTGAAACAACTGTTTCACATTGGATATGGCTTTGAAAGTCTTCCTTTTCTTGCCTTCTCCTCTTCATATATCCTTTGATTTAACCCGTTTTCAGATATGATTTAAATAACAGGACTTTTAAAGGACAGGGGAAGAGTGTTGACTCTTCTTATCCTCATTACTATTTATCTATGAATCACCCTCATGCACAAATACTTCCTTTCTTAAATTTTGAATTTAATTCAATTTTTTAACTCAAATGGAGTTCAATCAATGACTAATCTTTTTCCTTAATTTGTTTGCCTGCACATTTGCTGCAGTGAAATCATATCCTCTCTATTGCTGCACTTACATAGCATAAACTTTATGTCAGGCATTATTCTAAGTGCTTAACTGTGTTAACTCATTTAATTTTAAGCAACTATGAAAATGGAACTCCAGCTATAATTAACCCCATTTTATAGACAAAGAAAGCAAATCGTGGTGAAGTGAAATGACTTGTCAAAAGTCACAGCTATTTACAAGTGAAGTGATGGTGCCAGAATTTGTATCCTGAGAGTTCTGCTCCAGAGTTTGTGCTCAGAAGTACTATACTATAATGCTCTAATTTCTATTGCATTTAAATATAAAGTGTTTATTATCCCTTTGACATGTGTGTTGTAAGATCTATCTCAGTCATTCTAATTTTTCACAATTCTTTTGTGTTTGCATTGTGTCACAAAATACCCAATATCCTTAACAAATTCATATCTTCCATAAATATGAAAATAATCCATTAAGCACTCTCTATACCCCCCTCTCTCTCATCTGTCATCTATCTACTGTCTCTATATATATTTAGTAATGATGTATCATCCATCATCTGTTCATGGTTTTGGAGCCATCAACTGATGAGAATTTTAAGTATCTCAAGTTAAATGTAGGCTGCTTGTGGATTCTCTTCGTACTGTTTACTTCAGATTCTAGTGGAGAATTCTATTCCAGTATGTCATAAATACCCTACAAGAAAACAAAGGACAAATATTGAGTTGGGTGTTAAAAAGTATATTGTATGAGCTTTCAGTATTTTTCTAGGCAATGTGTATGGAAACAGGATATTGCTTGACAAACAATTAATATAGTTGGATGTCCTTTGGCATTAATAAGGTCATCACAAACATATTTATAGTTTGAAGGAATTTAGCCAACAGTGTGTGAAAGGTAGCTGGGACAAATGAAGCTAGAGTTATGCTATGAATCCAAGGAGATAGAAGAAAATAAAAACTATTGCTGATATAGTATGCTGGAAAAGCAGCTTCATAAGTACTTCATCCAAGGTGCTCTCTTTATAGTATAGTTTAGTTTTATTTATGTCCACAGCTATATTTTTAAAACTACAAAATACTCAAGTGGAGGGATCACAGAAGTTATAATTTCTGGGTATCTATTATGTTCTTATTCTTATCTCATGGCAAACTGTACAGGTACATTTATTATATTTAAATATTATGCAGCAAATTGCACTGTATACTGTGCTCCTGCAGTATAACATGAAGGTCAAGTTGAAAACATTGATCAGGATACTTACAAAACACAGGAAAACAAACCCCAAACTTCAGCTCTAAAGAAGGAAAATGCAAAAAGAGGACAAGGGCTCAAACTTCAAATTGAGAGTGAAGGACTAGGGCCCACTAAACCAACTGCAGTCGGCCAGGTGAGGGTTGTGGGCACAACACAGAAAGAAGCATTAATCAAACTCCTAATATATAACACTGAAACATCTGGCTGAAGGAGGTGGTGAGTAACTGTCAGCTTCTTTCTATTAAGTCAAATATTAATAAACCTGCCAATTTTGGATTTCCTCTGGGTATACTATAGCAACTTAACAATCTTTCCAGCTATCCTATGATAGTGATACTAGGAGACACCAAATATAGAAACAGTCATTTGTCTTGTTTACTCTGATAATCCTAGAGCAGGGCTTCTCAAAAGCAACACTGGACATTTGGGGATGGGTAATTCTCTGTGTGGGAGGCTGTTCTGTGCAAGATATTTAACAGATTGACCTGGTCTCCTTTACTCTCTCGATACCAGTAACATCATCTCAATTGTTATGATCAAAAATGTCTGCAGGCATTGTCAGGTCCCCTGGGGTGCATAATTACAGCCCCTCCCAATTGAGAGCCACTGACATAGATCATAAACCATAACAGACTCAAATATTTATTGAATGCATTAAAAAATTGGAAGAGGGCTCTCCCTGGTGGTCAAACGGGTTAAAACACTGCATTATGCAGCTCTCTGAAGCCATTGTAGCAAGAGTTTGATCCCCAGGCAGGGAGCTGACCCATATGGTGTGGCAGACCTCTCCTGATCTACCTGCTGCTCCCCTCAGCAGTATATTTTAGTAGACCTGCCTGTTCTGCTCTCCATTCTGTCTCTGGTGAATCCTCTCACCCACCACACCTCTGGCCTGTACCCCAGTTCCATAAGCATAAATAAATCTTTAAAAAATTTTAAAAAAAAGTAGAATAATAAAATATTTCCTGCTGCCTCCATTTACATTCACTCTTTTTCACATGTTAATAACTCAAGAAAGGGTATAAAAATAAGGTTATGTGAGCAATTTTATTAGATGTCATACCCAGTTAAAGGGAACATACATTTGGGTCCCAGTCGTACATTAACCAACAGAAACTGTCCTGCCATCTGGAAATCCTGGGGTAACTCTACTTACCTAGCATTTTCCAGAGTTAGTGACAAAGTTCCACTACTCACAATTTATTCTCTTATTTTGAAGTTTCCTTTGACAGGAACACCTTCTTTATAATCAAATGCCCCACAAAAAATTATCTGATTTTTCTTGTTAATAAGATCATATTTTGAGTTTCTTCTATCCAATAAAATATGAACATTGAGAGAGCCCTTGGGCGTTTGAATGTCTTAATGTTTACACTGTAAAGCGAAGGAGTCAAGACAAACTTAGCCTGTCACCGAATTTTACAAGCAGTATCTCAAGTATTATTTGTTTATTAAATATACATGTACAGCTGCAAGGATGTTCTCTTTGCATGTACCTTCCCAAAGGACATATAACAAACATTAAATAGCCAATTCAAGATCATGATACCCAGAAACCTAAGTTAGCTCTGCTTACTACTAACTTCATGGTCATCACTTAATAGTTTTCAGAAAAGTTAATTTGATAATTACATTATCTGATTTTGTATTTTCAAAGTTGATATCTGTGAAGAACTGGTGCTAAAGTCTTCCAGATTTAATTGTTATAAGAATTCTCAGCCAAACCACAATCTTTGAGCATAAGCTGTTAAGATGCTTTCTTTAGAAAAGGCACAAATCTGTTATTCAAGTCCTGCTTGAGTTGATTTCTGCTTATTATTCATTAAAATACATTTGTTAAAATATATTTATGCATGCCTTGAAATATAATCATGGATAATTTATGTAACTTATTGACTGAATGAGATAAGGAGCTTTAGTCTCTGACTTAGAGCTTGTCACTTCTGTCTTTGAGCAGTTTCAGTATCATACCTGCATGAGAGTGAGGATAATTCTCCTGGCCAAGACAAGGAACCACATGCTTAGAAAGGCCAGCAGATACATTTTCCACAGAAACATTTCACATGGAGCAAATGAAGCTTCTCACAGTACTAGTTGTTTAGCTTCAAGCCATCCCTGAGATAATGTATTCTCAATTCAATACCTATTGAAACTGAGGGAGAGTCAATTAAATAAATTCATGTGTTGAGCAAAGGAATAGACTTCCTTTTACAATATTTATACACTATGGGTCATTTTTTAATGTTTACTCATTCACCTGCACCTTGACAAAAAGTAAATTAAGACTGCATTAGGAAAGATTTCATTCAAACCATCTCTACAGTTCTGTAACTCTTTGGGATATGGGCCAAATTGATGTTTGCCATACATTTTTAGAAGTCTTACCAAACTTCCAAACTCTGTGGAAAACTTGGTTATAAATGATTTAGTAATCAAAATATTCATCGTGTCAGTGTGGTACAGATTGTCCACTTGGGAGATACTTTGCTGGATCATAGTCATGTTTACTTTGGAGAGCACAGCCTGTGCATTTGCCAAGGGGACACATTCTATAGCTTTCTGAAAAATAGTAATACATTACAAGGGCAAGATTCTGATGATTGTTCTGTGGTATGCTACACACATTACTTTCTTAACGGATGTGGTCTAGTTATTCCAGATCTTGTTATTCCAGAGGAAACAAACATTAACAATCAAGTCAGGTAAAGAAGAAATTCATCAGCCTCATTTTTTTTGACATTATTTTAGGGAAAGAAAAACATGTTTTTAGCATGTGATAAGTAACATATGTACTGGAAAGTATGGAGGTGAACTGTCCTTGAGTCGTTAAGATAAAGACTATTGTCTTCTAAATATTATATGAGGGTTATGGGCCACATTGGTCTTTTAAGATGCTTATCAAAGAGTTAGAAGAAGCAAAGCATCCTTCACAATGGATAACAAAACTCATAGGTTCCATATATTGAAGTGAAGCTCTTAGGACCGTGAATACTGAAAGACAAGCTACCTAAAGGCAGCCGTTACTTAAAAGTTCTGTGGGTACTGGGGCAAGCAGTATCTGAGGCACAGGAACAAGATAACTCTAGTCTTGTTTTTTGTACCCCTCTTTTTACATTTCCTTCTAGTTTTGACCAAAAGCATAGTAAATAATTTCAAATTCTTAAAATGAATTCAGGAGATGTTCAGATGCACAAAATTGTAGCCAAGCAATACCGCCTTCCCTCTCCAGCTCAGTTCTTACTCACTGAACATGAATTTGAGCAATTTGGTCAGCGTTTGCAGTGGGTATATTCCTGGCCCATGAAATGACTCAAAGGGGACATTCTCTTATGTGTCAGGAATAAATAGTGATCATTACTTACATATCCTAATCTGCTTTTGTAGAAGAGAGGTAACATTGTTAAAGTTATTTCAGTTTGACTGAAACTATTTGGGCATACTATGGCTTAGAGAGAAAGTAAATGTGTGGGGAACTGAGAATCTGTATGCAGTGGATAAAAAAAAAAAGAAAAAACTACAATGCAATTACAGTAAACTCTCCAGTGAATACATTAAATGAAACCTAAGAACAAATTTTTTTTGGTGAGTTTTGTGACACATGTCAATGTGAAGCCCATATGATGGGTAAAATTGTTTTTTATATTTTTCAGTATATGAATGTCAAACCTGAAGCCTTTTTTATTGCAAAAATAGGCTCCACAGTATTAAATAAATCATTCGTGGATTATGTTATTCATCCCACAGCCTAAGAGCTCATTTTGAAAGCAGTAGGCTTGTTTCTGTACCTGAACCTTAGCTTACATGTTATAGACACATACTTTCACAAGCACAAGCCATGGTAAACATCATTTCATTGTAACCTTTTAAAATTCTTTAGCATAATACTAGCTATGACATGAATAAGTATGCCCCCTCCCCCCACACAAAATACTTCAACAAACCTATTCTCATGCTTCATTTACATTATTCCCAGAACACAAATAGTAAGATATTAAAACTGGGTAAGACTGTCAAATGAGATTCACTTACCTGACAGTTCTGTCATTTTAAATTGCTTTGTTGTTTATGCTATGGTGCAATCTCAGCCCTGTTACTTGTTAATTGCTTAGTCAATGCAATTGTATCACAACAAATTTATCAGAATTTTAAGAGAAGAACGGTCTCTCGCTTGGATATGAAATTACTTTGATGGATCTAAGGTGATTATTATCATTAAATGTGACAAGCACAAAATAAAATTCTAGTTTTAAATTCCTCTGCAGAAAAGACACAGTAGAAGTCTGTTTGTAGATTACTGATAACGGAAGTGCCATTGTTGCAGATGACCATCAAGTCACATCAAATATTTATTAAGTAATTAATTTCTGAGCTCTTTAAATATTGGTTGTCGAAAACAACACCTATTTACTTGCATATAACTGGTGAGTGAGTGTGTGTGTGTGGAGGGGGGGAGTGGTGAGAGTTACATTTGGTGAAAGTTTACCTGGATATCGGTACTGGATTCATGACTTTGAAGGATTCTTTAAACCCTGATATCTAAATATCCTTTTCTTCATTTTTGAATTGAGCTTTTACCTACTTTGCATATATGTTTACATTATATTCTTCTCTTTAAAATCAAAGCCTGAAGAACTCATACCTTTTTAGGTAGCAGAATATGGTAGGAAAAAAAATACCAGATTTTCTCTAAAATTGAAATTACAAACTGTCTCATATCCACTGTCTGCAAACCTCTTCCTTTCCTTAAATATTCATGTTTGTAAATAATTAGTTTATTGACTAAGCCCCAAAACTCATCTTTTATTTTTCTTTCTTCCTTAATTCACCTGCATAACTCATCACAAAATCTTTTCTATTATGTACACTTGATACTTTCTCCCAATTGACATTTCAATTCAGGTCCTCACATCTTTACTTTTTCACTAGTTTGGGTTCTTGATCTTCAAACTTTTCCTCTTACTTAGCTATTATATTGCAAAGATAAAGGAAAGTTCATAGAACTATGGAAAAACTGAAATTTATTTCATATACTTAAGTTTATATGTGTGTGTGTAAAAAGGAAATGAGTTAACTCCATTTTAAGTTTTTTTTTTTGTAAGAGTTCCTCTCTCTCATATATATATATTTAAGATTTATTCATATAGAACTGGGGTACAGGCCAGAGATGCCAAGGGTGAGAAGATTTACCAGAGACAGAGCGGGGAGCAGAACAGGCAGATTGATGAAGTACACTGCTGAGGGGAGCAGCGGGAGGGTCAGGAGAGATCTGCCTCGCCATATGGATGTTCTTCGGGGCAGGAGGGAATTGAACTCATGCGGAAGTGGCTTTAGCTTCTTAGTGCTGTGCTTTAACCTGCTGCACCACCAGGGAGGGCCCTGAAATATATACATATATATTTCATTAAAGCATTCTATTAGCTCCAGGGTCAAATCCAAATTTGTTATTTTAATTTAGCAAATTCTTTGTAATGACACATTCCAGTCCTTTTCTGCATTGTCATCTTTTTCCATTACCCTCATTTTGTCCCTGTGTTATAAGAATATTACTCTACTAGTAGTTCCTTCAGCTAGCCATTATATCAGTATTTCATGACATTGAATTTGTTTCTTCCCTTTTCTACATATAATTGTTAAACTTTGTGTTCTTCCAGAAATCCATGGTATTCTTTATTTTCCTTGGGTATAGTTATTTGCTTCATTACTGTAACTTAAGATCTATTTTTAGCATTTATAGTGGTGATTTATATTTTTTTAAAGCTTTTATTTAATTGTGCATAGAACTGGCTAGAGATTGGGGATGCAATGAATAGTTTCATCAGAGTGGGAAGCAGAACCGGCAGATCTACTGAAATACACTGCTGAGGGGATCAGCAGTGAAACAGGAGAGGTCTGCTGTGCCATGTGGGTCAGCTCCCTGGCCAGGGTTCAGACTCAGGCCATTGCTGGATTGTAGCTATGGAAGCACAGAGATTTAACATTTATGCTCCCAGGGAGGCCCCTAGTTGCTATTTATTAAGCACTTTTTAATGTGTGAGGCATACATACTTTATTTAATCTTTATAACTAACTTTTAAACTCCAAAGCATTCTAGTCCATTTTTAAAGAACTTTGGAAATTGAGGACCAGTAGCTTGTTCACAATGAGGGATAAAGCGACAAAACAGTGTTATTCTGACTTAAAGCAACTGATCTGGCACTAGGTTTCATTTGTGCATTATGTGTTATGTTCACAGCTAGAAATAATGTTACAGACATGTACTTCTGCTGCTGGAAGGTGACCTCCTTTTGTTCAGGGATTATTCTTTAGCTTGTTTCCTAAGTCTAGAATAGTGCTGGGGTAAGAGTAGATTCTCAGTGCTTTATGTGATGAATAAATGATTAACAGACATGAGTTCATTCTCTACCTTTTGTGGTTACTGGAAAAACTCATTCAACCTTCTTGAGAATGATATTCTTCATGTGCACAACAGGAATATAATATCTACCAAATATATTAAAGCATGGATATGAGGAATAAATGAGATAGTAAAATATTTTAAAGCATCACTAGTCATTCAAAGAAAAGAAACCATATTTTTATAACAGTTAATACATTGAAGGATATGTAAATGTCTACTTGGTTTTAGACTATTTTCCTGGTGGTTTTTAAAGGTATAGAGGAATATCTTATATAGCTTTTACCCTACAGTTTCTAAAATCAGGATCCATCCCCTGTTTTTTCTAATTACAAATGTTTTTTTTTTTTTCTAATTACAATGTCTTTAACAGAGGCTGTGGCTCACTTTAGCCAAAGGTATATGGAGAAATAATTTCACTTATTTTTTATGCATTAGTAAATACTGCCTGTGTCTATAATGGGATACTTTTTTTTTTAAAGATTTATTAATGCATACAGAACTGGGGTGCAGGCCAGAGGTCCAGGGTCAGTGAGAAGGACTCACTAGAGACAAAATGGGGAATAGAGCAAGAAGATTGACAAAGTACACTGCTGAGGGGAGCAGCAGGCAGGTCAGGAGAGGTCTGCTACGCCATGTGGATCACCTCTGTGGTTGGGGATCGAACTCACACCGAAGCAACTGTGGCTAGCTTGCAGGGCTGAGTCCTAACCCATTGGGCTGCCAGAGAAGGCCCTGATACTCATTTTTCTAAACCCTTAAGATACAGTGATATAGAAGACAAAAATGCACCTGCTGTATAAAGAAACAGGTAACAGACATATAAACTCATACTATAGGAAAAAAGAAACTAAAGGATGGAGTTATAGAATAGGTGGGGCTATTTCAGAGAGTGAACTTTTCTTTGAGAAGATGGTTGATATTAAAATTCCTGGAAACCATCACTTGGCTCTGTGACACATTGTCCTTTTGGCTTGGTCACTGATTGATAGAGTGCAGTATAGACTGTCAGTGCTCTCACACTGTCCTCTTCGATCTCTTTACCAGTTGTCAAGCTGTGTGTGGCAACCTTGACTGGAAATGACCAACATCAATACCTTTGGTTTGCTGCAGCATACTTGTTGCCTTATGTCAGAGACAAGCAACATCTGGCCTTAAATGTTCCCTTCAAGACATCTTCTAAGCAATAATATGGAGTAAAATACTCTAGCTCTCATTTATTCCTTAATCAAGGTAATTTTGAGGCATGCATTTACCACCGTTTGCCTGGTGTAAAGCTTTAGTTTCCCATGGTGACAGTTGTCTTTATGACCTACTTTTTGTATCAAACAGCCAAATAGCAATATAGGGATAGCTGTTAGTTTGGCTTGCCACACTTGTATAGATTTGTTTGATAAGGAGAAAAGGATCCCAAGTGGATTGAGGGAGAATATTATTTACATAGACAGCAAAAGCAAGCTCAACAGGACATCAATTTACCATCATCCAGGATGTCACAGGTAATTTAGGATGAAAGAATACCAGAATCCAGAGCCTATGAGCAGTGAGCCACAATTTCATTAAGGAGCTAACTTCAGATTATAGCCAAACAGTTTATAGCAGTTATACCCAACGGAAAGAGTCCTGTGCTTCCTGGAGAGGCAGATGGAACTGTTTCAGTGCAGCCTTCCGCTAGGTGCACTAAGAAGGCTCCTCATGTAGGACAGGGACATGGATAGAAATGGTCTTGTGGCACCTTTTTTTTTTTTTTTTTAAAGATATATATTTTGGGCTCTCACTGGTGGTATAATGGGATTAAGCACCACATTATGAAGCTCTCTGAAGCCACTGCAGCACAAGTTCAATCCCTGGCCATGTGGGAGCTGCCCCACATTGCATGGCAGACTTCCCCTGATCTGCCTGCTACTCCCCTCAGAAGTGTATTTCAGTAAATCTGCCTGTTCTGTTCCCCACTCTGTCCTTGGTGAATCCTCTTACCCACCACACCTCTGGCTTGTACCCTAGTTCTGTAAGCATAAATAAATAAATCTTTATATATATATATATATATATATATATACATACATATATATATATATATATTATTATTATTATTTTTTTTTTTATGCATACAAGAGCTGGGATATAAGCCCAAGGAGTGAGAGGCGGGGAGTAAGATGATTCACCAGAGAGACAGTGGAGAACAGAACAGGCAGATCTGATGAAATACACTGCTGAGGGAGGCAAAGGGTCAGATAGGAGGGGTCTGCTGTGCCATGTGGGTCAGCTCCCTGGCCTGGGATTGCATTGTGCTGAAGTGGCTGTGGATAGCTTCATAGTGCTGAGACTTACCCTTTGGGCCACCATGGGGGCTCATTGTGGCATCTTCTTACAAGACTGCTTATCTGTCATGTTCCAAAGTGGATCACTAAGAACTAATTCAGACTGTGCTTGAACCTGTGTGGCCTAAGGTGGGGATATTCTCTACTGCAGCACCTTGGAAGAGCCCTCCCCCTACAATTTGTTACTTCTTCCTATGATGGTTGATTTTATATGTCAACTTAATTGCTCTAATGACTGCATAGAACACAGGTGCACATTTATTTTGGGGTCTGCCTAGGAGGGTTTTTTTTTTTTTTTTTCCTCCCGGGCAAGATTGTATCTGAATTGGTTAACTGGGTAAAGTAATTTGCCCACACCAACATGGTGAGCATTACCTGCTCCGCTGAGGGTCAGAACAGACATGAGGTAGAGGAAGGGTGAATTTGTTCCCCTTATTTGAGCTGATGCATTTGTCTTCCCTTGCCTTCAGAAAGTAACGTTTCTGGTTCTCATGCTCTTTCATTTAGGGCTTTATTATTTGAATTGGAATGTATGTCGTGGACTCCTCTGTTTCTTGTGTCTTTGAGATTGGACTTAATTAAAACACTGGTTTTCCAGTTTTCGAGTAGCATTTTTGTGGAACTCCTCTATCTCCATAACTATGGGAGTCATTTCCAAGAATAACCTGCATATATGTACATATGCACTGTTTCTCTGGAAGCCCCAATACTCGCCCTCTCTGAAAGCCCACACTACCTCTTTACTTCTCTGCTCATACTTTTGATGCTTTCAAATCACCTCTCTTTACTCAGTTTTGGTCTCAGAACAAGGGTTCCAAACAAGACACAAAATACCACTTACAGCTATCTAACACAACTGAGTTTGAAGAATTGTCTGAAGGATTTTGTTATCGTATAGTTCTAAGTCTGCATCTGAGACTGCAAGATTCACCTTGATTGCAGCTATAGAAAGAACATTTGTCTTACAAAAGTAAACAAGTATAACTCCTTTTCACAACGTATTTGTTTTGTGAAAGGTAGATTTCTTTTTTCTTTTCTGAAAGAAGAGCATGACTTTTGAGTAGAAACTGTTGGTATGATAGTTTAAATATAAGTTGTCAAGGGGAGTTATTGGCATGCTAAGGAAAAAATAGAGCAGATCTTTGCAGGTATCTGTGTAGACATTTAAAGAAGGTTTGTACATGCAAAGTTGAAGTAGGAAAACTAAAACTCTATGGTGGGGAGAGATCTCCTTTTCAGCAAAGGATGCATTTCCTATCAGTGCCAACACCTGTCTGAACAGGTGATTTTGGCAGTAGGGGGTTTTTGCATATAAATATTATTGTTCAGATCCAAAATTAGGCATCCCAATTTTATATGTCCTAAGGATCTCGGTATTTGGATTTATGTCATTGTGAATTCAAAGCACCTACTCTTTGCAGATCACTAGGTTCTTTCTATTATCTTTCTACCTCTGGAATAATAAGATTAATAGCTAACATCTATTGTACATTTACTTTGTTCTTAATACAATTCCAAGAATTTTATTTTAAGTAACTCATTTAGTTCTCAAAACAATATGTGTATTCTATTATTAACTGCATTTCTTATTTTTGCAAACTGAAGTGCAGAAACAGTAAGTTACTTGCCCAAGATCAAAGATCTTATAAATGGGGAAGACAGTAGTTAAGTCTATACAATTTGACATAGTCTTTAATCTTAAGTACTATCCTTATATTTCACCAGCGCCTTTTAAATGACATATTTAAAATACAGTTTAAAAACTAAATTTGATAGGTGTAGGAAGTCTCTCTCCAAGGTGCATGTAAAAGGATTTAAATTTAAGAGTTATGTGTAAAACTCAAAAGGCAAAAATCATTTAAAATGGCTTTACTTAATATGTTAATGTCAGCATGCAGGAATCTTATCATTTGAAAATTGATCTGAAATGTTAGGACCTCACAATACTAACGACAACAAAAAAAGTGATGATTAAAAACAATAAAAATGAATATTAAAAATATATTTCTGTTGAGATATAAAAGATGAATGAAAACACCACTGTTCTCTAAAATAAGCTTATTGACCTCCCAACATTACAGTGTTTTTTTTTTTAAAAAAAACAGTTCTTAGTAATCCAACTTCAAAATGGTTATTTATAAAATTGCTAATTAAAATAAATTATTTTGTTATAACTTTGCTTTGATTAGGAATGCTAATTTATATGGGTAGTTCATTTAATCTGAGAACCAATCACTATACAAAAATGCCAATAACATCAAAATAAGCTGAGATTGTGATTCACTTCTGCTCGGGGTGGAAGGAGGGTAGCCAGCTAAAGTTATTAAATGATATATAGGTAAGATAGATCATAGAGAAAAAAAGGTTAGCTTGAGTTTAGTTGCTTGAACTCAGTAACCTGAATTTAGAAACATTCCCCTTGAGAATGCAGAAACAGTGCAACTACAGTTGAGTGTGTTAGTGTGCAAAACTTAGCTTATCCAGTTTTCATGGACCCACTTTAACACCTTGAACCTTTGGGTCACAATTCCAGGTAAGTAACACATTGAAGGATTGGAAAATATAAAACCAACTGTTCTAATATCTCTTAATCATCATAAAAATAGAGTAATGTTAAAAGGGAGAAATAGATGGGCTGATGAATTCTAGCATGAGTGGACTTAGAAAAAGATCTTTGACGTTATTATTACTGATTAATAATGATAATTATTATAGTTAACATTACTTAATAGATACAGACTTCCAATAAATTATCAGCTTGACATTCCTCTTTCGATTCAATAATAATTGTTCTCCATTACTGCATGTGAGGAAAAAGCCTCATATTGATCCTATTATAAAATACAGAGCTTTGTATCAACAGTTTTTCAGCAGAAAGCAATAGAAATAAATTCCAATTAATTTTGGCAGAATAGAAATTTATTAAAGGGAAATCAGCAGAGTTAGAAGGACTGGAGAAGCACACTAAGCACTTAAAAGTAGGATTTACGCCTCAGCTAGTCTTGAGCACTGACCTGCTGTTAAAACTGTTCCTGCCTTCACTGAGTACCAATTGCCACAGTTTGCACTCTACCAACTTCTCAAACTCTGGTCGTGGCTGTTGCTGCTAACTAGAAAGACGAGCTTCCGAATTAAGGTTTGATATGGACATATGTACTTGGAGTCCAAGTTCATGTTTGCCCTTTAACTTCAAGAAAGTTTGGGGAGTAAATGTCTTATGCTGTCTCCCATCTGGGGCAGGACTCTATTTCTCCTGCTGCATAGAGTTAGAAAGTTGTGGAATAGCTAAGATGCTAAGTGGCCAATAAGAATAAAAGTCATTTAGTCCACGCATCTTTATGTAAAACCTTTTTGAAGAATTTTGGTCTCTGGCCTTGTCAGAAAACCAAGGTAAATTTGCTCTAAATTTGCTCAAGGATTCTGACTTACAGAATAACCCCATTATTCAAGTAATGAATCTTTCAGACATACAGACATGATCTTAAATGAAAATTTCCTTCACTTATTCATACACAGGTAAATATCAGTAACTCTATCAGTATAGAGAGCAGTATATCAGTAGAGAGTTACTAATAGTACATTTGACACCATAGTTGATGCCTTTATAAATCAGAAGAATGGTCCAATACTAAGGCTAATTTTTTATAAAGCAAATACATGAATATTTTTATTATTAATTTTTTTGGCCCATAGTGCTGAATGCTCAGATTTCCTTTTCAAGCTTGTGTTTCTAAAATGTTCTCAAAGCCGTGAACGAAAGGTTATGTGATGTTGGTTGGTGCATTGAATTTTCTTTCAATGTGGAATAAAGCTTATTTAGCAGAACATTTATGTCATGAACTTTAACTTTTTTTAAAAGATTTATTTATGCTTACAGAACTGGGTTTCAGGGCAGAGATACAGTGTTGGTGAGAGGATTCACCAGAGACAGAATGGGGAGCACAGGCAGATGGACTGAAATACACTGCTGAGGGGAGCAGTGGGCGGGTCAGGAGAGTTCTGCCATACCATGTGGGTCAGCTCCCTGGTGGGGGATCGAACTTGTGCTACAGTGGCTTCAGAGAGCTTCATAGTGCTGTGCTTTAATCCGTTGTGCCACCAGGGATAGCCTGATGAACTTCAAATTTTAACTGTCTATAGTATCCAAAATTATACAAATATAAACTCAAAATTTTTGTCCAGATAGAAATAATAATTAATTTTAAGTAATATGTTTCTGTAGCATTGATATAGGGAAACTATTCTATGGTGGGTTGGGTTAACATTTGTGATGCTTCTGTAATTTCTTTTGTATGCTTTTAGTTAAAAAACAAACAAGCAAAAGCTTACAGCCAGCAAGTGTACAAAGACAAGGCTTTAGTGAGCAAAGAATATGTAGTTAAAATCAGATGGAGTTGTTTTCCTCAGGAAACAACTGAACTTTCTCCTCAGTTAATTTCTCTAAAATGACTCACTTGTAAGTCTGAGAAATTAATTTCTCTAAAAGTCTGTTTACTTGCTTGTAAGAGTGAGAAATTAAGGACTGTGTTTGTGCCTCTCCAGAATCCATATGCTGAATTTCTAGATACCAGCATGATAGTATCAGGAGGTGAAGCCTTTGAATTAGTTAAATCTTGGGGATGGAACTCTCACAAATGGAATTTGTTCATTATAAAAGAGACCTAGATTCACCTCCACCACTGAGTGAGGACACAGCTGTTCACCTATGAAGCAGGAAGTGAACCCCCTCACCTGACACTGAATTGCTGATGGTCTGTACTTGACTTCCCAGATGGGACTTAGATCCCAGATGTGAATGTATCTATTTGGTTTAAAACACCCATGCCATGGTATTTTGTTACAGCTGCCATGGTATTTTGTTACAGCTACCCAAAGAATGAAGGCAATCTCTTTCATGAAGCATTATGGTGGGGATGAAATGAGGAAATTAATGTAAAAATGTATGGCATAGATATAGGAGGTTTGATCTCAATAATATTTGTGGCACTTTCTATTTTTACATTGGGATACTTTTCATGCAAACAAAGAATAAGAAGTACTATGATGATACCTTTTTTTTTTTAAAGATTTATTTATGCATACAGAGGATCAGGGGTGGCGAGAGGCTTCACCAGAGACAGAGCGGGGAGCAGAACAAGCAGATCTACGAAGTACACTGCTGAGGGGAGCAGCGGGCGGGTCAGGAGAGGTCTGCCATGCCATGTGGTCACCTCTGGGGCAGGTGGGAATCGAACTCATGCGGAAGTGGCTTTAGCTTCTCAATACTGCGCTTTAACCCACTGTGCCACCAGGGAGGGCCGATGATACCTTTAAGATGTTTGTTACACAGACTTTCTGCTCCCTAAAATAAATTAAGAACCTTTATTTGGAGACTCCAAGTTCTGTAACCTAGTAGGATAACTTAACAGTTCTTTAAATTTATATATTGATATGTACACATTAGAGCTACCATCTGATAGTGGGTGTGCTAGCCTTAGAGAGGTAGCCTTTGGGGTAGAAATGGTTAGATATAAACAGTAAAATATCACAATCACTGAATAGTTTCAGGTTCTTGAAACTTAAATTGCTTGGTTGGTGGCACTCCTGTCTGACTTTGTTTGGCACTGACCTGGCACGCAGTGTCTTTAATTCTCTCATCAGAAATTTGGTAAATAGAGCCACTTGCTGGATAATTTAGACAATGACACTAATTAATAACTTCAGCACCATAGACAGTAGATGCTTAAGATGAAAAGAATTTGAAGCTTGTATGTATGTGTGGTGAAATGCCTGTGCATGGCAGAGAAAGGAGAGAATATGGGGAGAGGAGGGAAGGGAAGCAAGAGAGAACAGGGTTAAAATGACATAGAATGTCATATATAGGAGTTTGATTTAAAAATCTCCGTCTAACCAACTATATGTGGCATTTTATTTATTTCACTATTAGTATTACTAAAACAAAATAATATTTTTTTTTTCTGGGCAGTTGCAATGAAGATTATTTAGGCACATGAGAACACCTGGAAAGGTCTGGGTAAAAACTCAATTAAACGCTGAATTTTAAAAAGCTGATGCCTAAGTTTAATTATGTATCTGTTCTAACTGGCCAGTGCCTGTGCCAGATAGGTAGCTTTAGAAAGGAAATAATATCATCTAATTATAGAAGTAAATGCAGCTTCTTGTTACACTTTGATTTTTAACAGTCAAAGGACCCTCACAGGTATTCCAAGGCACTGCGAAAGTCAATGATCTCTTCTAAGAAAAAAAACACTGTTTTTCTCCTGACAGTTTGTCTTCCTCTTTTTTCATTTCTTGCAGTTCATTCCTCCTAATTTCTAGATATTCTTATTATGTTTGGGATCTTTCTGGAAAGCCCATTAGTCCTTGTAGCAAAGCTTCCTCTGTATGCAGTTTTATCTCCTGACCTCTTTTGTGAAATGAAAGTTGAATTATTTATTTGTGTCATGCTTCACAGTGTAGAGAATAAGAGGGGCTGCTAACATTTATTCCCAAATTGGTGGAAGTCAGTAGGAAAAAAAAAAAGTAGCCCAAATAAATTACTTAGTAGAATGAAAATCAATGACATCTTTTATCAAATGTCATTAGCTCGAGCCTCCTAGTGTCAGGAAGAAGACATCGAAAGCATTTGGCTCACTCAAGTGAAGGACAAAAAAAAAAAATGTTCTTTCCAGGGGTACTAAGGCCAAGGAAACTCTGTTAAATAAAATCAGGCGTAAGATGCTGACTGGAGTTGAAATCCTGCAATTCCTTTGATTATTCGCATGGATGAATCCAGTATGAACTCAACTCCTAATGACAGAGTCCATTTAGTCGGCTGTTTGCTTTTGGAGGTAATAGATAGAAAACGGATCAAGTCCAAGAAATTGACATCACGACTAAAGCGATTTTATCCAACTGTGGTGGAGTTTTAAGAAAAAAAAAAATTCTTTGGAGGAGGGTGGTTCTTTTTTTCCTTTCTTCTCTGTAGATGTTTATTATGGAATACAAACTTACAGAGCTTTTGTTAGAGACCTGGAGATACTCTGTAATACAAAATCTCAGTCAATCACAGCCAAAGCCCCAAGCAAACAGAACGACAAAGTTTTATTTCTTCTTTGTTCCCTGTGAGATTTTGAAATACTACTTCAAAATATTAATTACAGACAAATTTGATGAAACCAAAGGGCAAACCAATGTGTTGATTCAATTTCACAAGGGACTTGGTTTTAAGTGAGAATTTTACTCATTTTCTTTCCTCTGCATGTGAAGCTATCATAAGTGTACAATGGATTCAGGTAACGTGGGCTTCTTATTTATTTTTCTTCCTTGGATTAGTTCTGAAAAGTTGCCTCCTGGAATTTCCAAAATGAAAAGGGGAAATGTGGATTGGTAGTTTTTCAAAATAGAATAGTTCTAAATGTAATGATTGTGGCTGAGTCGCCACAAATCTGTCACCCATGAGAAATAACTCAAAAGTACATGCTTGACTGGTGGTGAGTCAGAAGCATTGTCTTCATAAGAAAGGGGGTGCATTTGGCTTACTTTACATTTTCTATTAATTTTGTTACCTTAGGGAAGTCATTGGGGAGAAGGTACTTAATAATAAAAAGAGGTATATGTCCTTTTCCTAAGCTGGCCAAAGGCACATTTCAAGCTTGAATTACTTACTCTACTTACTAAAAGACAATTCAAATTCTGTAATCTTGCCCAATTTATATTGTGTTATGTTATATTGTGTTTACAGCATTTTATTCACAATCTTTATTCTTGTTTAATACTTCAAGCTTTAAATATATGCAGTTATAACTGGAAATTTGTATACTTACAGGTAAAATTGGTTGCTTACAATGTATTCCATCATACATTATCCAACATGTACTATGATATGGCATCCATCTCATAATACATTTTGTTGAGATCTATGTATTTCTCTGCCTAAAGGGTGGTGTTCTTTCTATTCTTTGCATGATTTGTGGAATTTTCTAAAATGATTTGGAAAATATTTTCTGTATATTTTAATGGAGAGAGGAACCAAACTTTCTTTGGATTCCCAAAATAGAGCTGAGCAGTCTCAACTCTGAATAATCTCATCCTCTCAGATACTGTTTCCAACTAAACATGTGACTCTCAAATTTATATAACACTTTCTTCTGATCTCCATATTTTTTTTTTAAAGATTTATTTATCCATACAGAACTGGGGTACAGGCCAGAGGTGCAAGAGGTGAGAGGATTCACTGGAGACAGAGTAGGGTGTTAACAGGACAGGCAGATTGACGAAGTGCATTGCTGAGGGGAGCAGTGGATGAGTCAGGAGAAACCTGTCTCACCATGTGGGTCACCTCCCTGGCCTGGGATTGAACTTGTGCTGAAGTGGTTTTGGCCAGCTTCCCAGTGCTGAGTTTTAACATGTTGCACCACCAGGAAGGACCTGGTCCAGACTTGTATATATAAGATCTTTATACTTGCAAACTCAAAATAAATGTGTTAATTAACCTTTTCCTCCTATCCTTTTCCATACCTGCATTCAAGCCTGACTGTCCCACACTAATTGATAAAAACATTGTCAAACTTGTAACTCAGTTTAATGTCTAAACTTTTCTGTTTTCCACTCCTATGTCCAGTTACCATTTTGCTTAAGGGTCTACTTTATTAATCACTTCCCTTGTCTTCTGTTTTCTATTTCCTTGTTGTTTTTGTCCTATGTAAGTTTATCTTACCTCTTGCTCTCCAAAGGGGCAACATATTCACTTGTGAATGGTCCATGAAAGCCAGGGGAAAACATTTTAGAATTTCTATGCATATATATACAACATAGATATATAGATAGATTCCGTCTAATTTCTATATGAATTTTAAGCATCTATTTTACATGACTAATTCAATACATGTTATAAGATATGCACATAGAAGTGAGTGCTTTGTCAAGTCTACTGGTAATATCAGAAACTTTGGGAGGACACATCACTGCTATGAACTATTCAGTTGCCTTGTTCTTGTTAGATTCACTATTTTGCAGTTACGAAAAGCACTGTCCAAGTCATGTCACTAAGATGAGATCAGATTTTATTATTGGCAACAAAAACTATGCCCTTCATTATCTGTTCTAAATATACTCTCCAGTTTCACCTTTCACCAAATCATATGTCCTTTTACACAGCAAGGTGAGCACAATATTATGCTAATTATCTTCCCACTTCATTACTTAGTTCTACAAGTTGACTCTGTATGGGAAGTCTTATCTTTTCCACTCCTATAAAATTCCTCATCTTTCAAATCTTGATTCAAATCACTTTTCACTGAAGCCTTCTCTTATTCTTAGCAGAGTTAGTCATAGCCTGAATTATATGCATGAAGCAATTTATCCACAGTGCTAATGTAGCTGATTTTCTTTCTTCCTCTAGACCATATCTGTAGAGTCTACCTCTTTTGTCCTGTACCCTCTACTATTCCTAGGTCAGTGGTTACCATACAAGGTAACCAGCAAATTGTCTTTAGTACAAAGGCTAATTCAGTAGAAAAATAAGAGCAACAGTATCTGGGTATTATAGGACATTTCATATTATTTTGATATGTCAGCTAAAAGAAGAAATCAGACTGCAAGTTTACATCAATGAAGTGATCTGGTGGGACCACATTAAAGCACGAACTCCTTTTCAGTGTATTAAAATGAGTAAGATATACCTCTTCTATTTCAGGGCTGTCTTTATATATATATTTTATTACAAACTTGAGTTGAGTAACTTCAATGCAACATTGTGTAAGCTAAAGGCATACAATATTTGTTATTTCATTACATTTTTATATTATAATTGCTGATATTTATTGCATTACATAAGTATACTACAATATTGTTTTCTATTCATTAAATTATTAAACTTCTATGACATTTATTTATTTAATATTATTTACTGTGACTTATTTACTACTTGTTATAAGTTTGCATCAAACTTGAAATCACACACACACACAAAAACAGCAGGTAAAACCTCTAGTATGTGGAGATTAAACAACATACTGTTGAATGATTATTGCACCACTGAAGAATACTGAGAGAAAAATAAAAGTGAATACATGATCTACTATAAACTGTGGTACACAAAAAGCAGTACAGGCCCACATTAAGAAATACGATCTCGGCCTTCCCTGGTGGCGCAGCGGGTTAAAGCCCAGCACTGACAATCTAAAGCCGCTTCCGCATGAGTTCGATTCCCGCTTGCCCCGGAGGTGACCACATGGCGTGGCAGACCTCTCCTGACCCGCCCGCTGCTCCCCTCAGCAGTGTACTTCGTCTATCTGCCTGTTCTGCTCCCCGCTCTGTCTCTGGTGAGGCCTCTCGCCGCCCCTGGGCCTCTGGCCTGTACCCCAGTTCTGTATGCACAAATAAATAAATCTTTGAAAAAAAAAATACGATCTCAAATAAATAATTTAACCCCACTCCTTTAGGAACTATATGAGAAATAAAAAAATAAAACACCAACCAAAAGTCTGTAGAGGGAAGTAAATAATAAAAAGTAGAGCAAAAAATAAACAAATGAGAAATCAAAAAGATTATAAAAAGACTATATGCTTATTCTTTGGAAAAGGAAGCAATACACACTATCAAATTATCAATATAATTCACCATATCAACAAAGAAAACAATGAATTTCATATCATATCAAAAGATGCAGAAAAGCATTTGACATGATTCAGTAAACATAACTCCCAACAAAATGTCAAGGTATAAAGTCATTATACAAAAGCAGTTGTGTGTGTGTGTGTGTGTGTGTTTAATGTAAACAATGAGCTGGAAGTGAAAGCAATCAGGAAAACAATACCATTTATTATTGTATCAGAAACAGTTAAGTACCCAAGAACTAACTTAACAAAGGGGAAACAACTGTACATTGAAAACTATAAGATTTATTAAAAGAAATAGAAGATGCAAAACAATGGAAATGTATTTCCTGTTCATGTATTGGAAGAATTAATAGTTTGCGTAGTCATTTTAGTCAAACCAATATACAGATTCAATGAAATCTCTATAAAAGTTTCATTGGTCTCTTTAAAAAAAATTTAAATTTTTTATGGAACCACAAAAAAAAAAACAAACAAGCAAAAAACCAAAACCACAAATATCCAAAATGATCCTAACAGAAAAGAATTCACACTCTCAATCTTCAGATACTCTATGAAACGATAAAGCAGTATGATATTGAAATAGTAGCTGACAGACAAATGGAATATAATTAAGAATCCTGAAATAAATCTACGCTTATATGAACAGTAAATCTAAAATAAAGGAGATAAGAATATACAGAGGCAAGTCTCTTCAACAAATGGTGCTGAGGTAAAATAAAATGATGAGATTACAGTTGTAGCCTCTACCATTTAGTGTTGCCCTCCCCAGGCCCCTAGCTGAAAGCCTGTCCGTCCTTTCTACAGCTTCTCGCTTCCTCTCTGTCATCTTGTTCAGCGAAGCATGACTGTTCTGTGTCCCTTTTGGTGGAGTTTGTCTCTGCTGTTCAAGAGGTGTTCCACTTTCATGTCAACTCTGACTCTCTGAGAATTTAAATGATCTGACTACTTTAGACAATCCTTTGGGTAGCAAAGCAAGGGACCTCTCCATTGCCATCTTTTGATAAGCATTTGGAATTTTCATATTTAACATTGTCTTTAAGTCATGAAAAAAATACTCAATAGAACTCAGTGAATTACATACATCAATTATATGAATACTAAAATTCAGTTAAATTTTAAATAAAATTAACACAAAATATAAGCTAGAAATATAAATGTATGTTTCCTAGGCCTGAGCAACACTAATTACAGATTTATCAGCACCCTGCTTAAATTGAGTGTCTGGAAAACTCATTTAATTCGGTTGGTTTAGGATTTTACACAACTATGCTTGAACTGGTTATTAAATGAATATGTACTCATTATTAAATAATATTTGAACACTAGAATTAGCAATTTTGATGAAACATTCTTTTCAAGTAGGTGTTTTGCCTCTAATATATTTTGATATCTACTTAGTAAAGGCATCCCCCATCTTAAAAAACTTACATTATATACATGTGTGCTCAGAAAATTAAGGAAATTTATTAAAATAAGTATTAGAATAACAATTATACAGAATGCTTTTAAAAAGAGATAATTCAGTATTTAGGTTAGTATTAAATATTCAGGAATGCTATAGTTAATTACTAAATAAGTATGAAAAGTCTAATTAATCTATTAAAATTTCTAAAGAAGTCAATACTAATAAATACTGATTGCATACCTATTGGATACTATTATTGAAGGGGAGCCTGAAATATCATAGAGAAATTGGGAATATAAAATATATTTTTGTTTTCAGGATACTACATTAAAATGGGAGGGGTACAATGTAGAAAGTAAAAGATCCAAAATAGGTCAGATGAAAACTAAGGTTGTTTAGGGAAAAAAAACAAAATTATATTTTACTGGAATCATGAAGGTGATACTATGGAAAGGCATTTTTACCAGTCCTTGAAATATAAAATATAAAATCAAATGAAAATTATGAGGGAAAGTTAACTAGATATAGTAGTTTGAATAAATTTAATCCAGTTTAATAAATATGAATTTACCAAGATAATTAATAGAGAAATGATTAAAAGCATAAAGAATCTTTCCCTTCAGCAAAAGATTTATCTTATTAAAGTTTTATTTAAAAAGCATCAAGGTACATTTAAAATTTTATTCATTTATGAGGCAGAGGTAATTCAAGGATATCTATTTTGGAAAAGCTATATAATTAATATTAAAAGAATTCTACCATCTACATCTTCTATTTAATTTGGGTTTATGAGAACATAACCTTCATGTCAATGCCCTTTGTTGCTTAACCTCATCAAAAGTTAACCTTTAAAGCCAGAATATGAGTCACAGTAGAAAGGAAAAAGGCAAACTTAGAAAATGTAAGATCTTAGAGGAAATAACAACAGAAGACACCATAATGATAATATCAAGCCTAGACTATGTGGTATGGAAGCATCAATGTAGTAGAAGGAGCATGACTTTCAAGACAGGCCACAGTATTCTACTGTTTCTGTGGTTACCTATGAGACTTCATGATTTTCTACGCTTTTTTCCTCTAATCTCAAAGATTTTTCAACTTTACACAATTGAATATGTTAATATGAAAGCCAAGATTTCATGATGCATAGTGTACAGATATATTTTTATTATGTATAGAAGAACAAGGTGTAAGCCAGAGGTGAGGGTGGTAAGAGGATTCACCAGAGACAGAATGGGAAGCAGAATGTGCCAATCTACTGAGATACACTGTTGAGGGAGCAGTTGGCTAGACAGGAGAGGTTTGCTGTGACATGTGAGATAGCTCCCTGGCCAGATGGAACTCATGCTGCAGTGGCTGTGGATAGATTAATACTGCTGAGACCTTAACTCCTGTGCCACCAGGAAGGCCCTTAATGAATATATATATATTTTTTTTCCTTCAATGGACTTTCCATTGATTTAGGAGGAGATAAAGCAGAAAACAAACAAAAAAAGATGCAGATGGCCAACAGGCATATGAAAAAATGTTCATCATCACTTGTAATAAGGGCAATGGAATCAAAACCACAATGGGATACCATCTCACCCAGTGAGAATGGCCCATTTTAAAACAACTAGCAACAACAAGTGTTGGTGGAAAGGAGCTCTCCTGCACTGCTGGTGGGAATGCAAACTATTACAATCACTATGGAAAGCTGTCTGGAGGTTTCTCAAACTGCTAAACATGTAGCTTCCATATGATACAGCAATCCCACTCCTAGGTATCTACCCAAAGGATACAAAAACACTGATTCAGAAGGACACATGCACCCTCATGCTTATTGTTACTCTATTTACAATTGAGAAGCATGGAATCAACCCAAATGCCCAAATGACTGAATTAAAAAGATGTGGTACATATACACAATGGAATATTACTCAGTGATCAAGCAGGATAAACTCATGCCCTTTGTGGTAACATGGGTGGAATTGGAAGGGGTCATGCTTAGTGAAATAAGCCAGAAAGAAAAAGAAAAATACTGGATAGTTTAATCATAGCAAGAGTGTAAAGGTCGAGGCGGGGGGGGGGGGGGGGGGAGGAAGCAACTGTAATAAAGAAAAAATGAAAAGCAATGAAAAACTATATACCAGAGACATTTTATTGGGGACAAGTGGGGAATGGGATAAAAAATGGGCTGGGAAAGATGCATGGGATTATGGTGATGGCACACAGGTGAACTGGTGGTGGGAAGTCCATGGGGATTACAACCGAGATGCAAAAGGCACAAAATGAATGATGAAAAAATAAAGTAAAAAAAAAAAAATCAGTAGTAGAAGGCTGAGGGGAAGATAGCTAATGAACAAATAAAGAAAATGCATCGTATTACCCTTTTTCATTGCTTTTAATAACACATCTAAGATATTCCTTAATTTATATTTGTTGCTAACACTTATTTTGAAATATATAGTTTCTTTCATATTTTCAGATTTACTTTAAACTTTGTTAGAAAAATTTTACTCAGTGATTCTTCTCCTTTATGTGGATGCTTAAAAATTGGGATGTTTAAAGTTTAATAAATTTGTAAACATTTGCTTTTTAAAAGTGATAACAACACATAGGCTGAATATGGTACATTAGTGAAACTATTAGGAAACTATTCTAAAGGGCATTTCATGGAAAAAATTAGTAAATGATGCATTTAAGCTTTTGAAACTTGTAGGTTACCATTTCAATTAGTACAGCTATTTCATTCTATAATTTTGTATTCTACAAGCCTGAACCTGTTAAACTTTGCACATGAGAAATTGAAGGAAACGTAACAAATGGAAAAGACAACACATTGTAATCACTAAAGTAAATTTTATTCCATTTAATAGTTTAATATTAAGGATAAAATTAACATGGATCTTCCATGTTACAAATAAAATGTCATGCCAATCAAATAAAGTCTAATTTAATCCATATTTCTATATGAGTTATTGAGTTTCAAGGGAAAGAAAAAGTTCTTGAGTCATTCAGGTAGGAAAATATGTAGTCAATTACAGAAGGAAATTACAGTTAAGATCATATTTCTTGATTGCAACATTCAGTGCTAGGAAATAGCCTACAGTAAACCGTATTGGGCCCACTCAAAATCAAGGCAAATGGGCAGGTTTTTCTCAGAGTTGAAATAATCAAGTATTAAAATATGAGTACTATTCTTGAGCTACGTATATATACAAAATCTGATCAACCAGCATAGAGAAGCTGGAGTAAAATGAATAAAGCAACTTCAGATGTCATATGGTGGTGAGATACAATAATAAAATTTTGGAGAAAAATGACTGTCATACCCTGCTCAGATGGATACTGGCAAGTGCCATTTATTCGCAACTCCAAGTGCTTGGGAAATATAGTACCCTTGGTAGAGTCATATAAACTAAAACCTAAGCTATTTCTATCTACAAAGGTAACTCATATTCATTATAGGGAAATCATTAAGCATAATAATAATAATTAAATTATAAAACATAATTTTATAATAAAATTATTTTATTATGCTTAGTAAACTCATAGTACTATATACATTATATTTTTAGACTTTTTTATCATATAATTGTAAGTTTATATTTTTGATCCACTTTCACTTATTTTCTGCACCCCCTTTTTACTGTCCAGTAGTTCCCACAAATCATTTCTTTGCTGTTCTTTATCTTTGAGATTTCTTCTTTTAATTAAAAAGTATACTTTAAAGATCTGAGTACTCTTGTGATTGAACCATTTATAAGTGAAGCATTTATTTTTTTTAACCTGAAATTTAAGCTTATGTTTGCATACTTGTCTAGGCTCTTAAGATGTGTTTTAGATAACTGAGTTAAAGATAAAACAAGGCTAGTATAAGAAAGACAGCCACTAATTGTACCTGTCTCTGATTACTGCAGATACAAAGCTCACTGTAACCTCTGGTATTAGAAATGTCTGTTAGAAGGTTATCTATCTGCTGGAGATGTTTACAAAAAGGTTAAATTAAACAAAGTTTTCTAAATCTAAAATAAAGAGTGGATCGCTGTCTCATAGTAACTAAAAGCACTTTATAACAAATAGAAAGAGAGGAAGGTAGAGTAGAAAAAAACTTGAAAACTTTGCTATTTATCTATACCAATCCTTCTGATTCCTGATAAGTTGAGCGTTCTCTCTCTCTCTCATTTGTATACATGTATAAGCTTATAATTAAATTTTTAAATCTGGATTTATATCATAAATGTTACGATCTTTATATAGCTTTACAGAAACTAGAAGGCAGATCATATATGTTACATTAATCTATTTTATACTACCTTTAAATTGTGTTCAACCTGTTTTATTGAATTCCTTGATTTAAAGTATTATTGAATTATCCTATAATGTATATTTCCCAGGTGAAAAGACACAAGTCCCATCAAGCTGAGGAGATGGGAATCTAATTCCACAGAACAAAATGTACTTTTAATAAACTGTGACAAGACAGGCAAGAGAAAGAAAAGGTTTAGGAGGCAAAAGATCTGATTCTCAGACTAATGAAAACATTCAATTCTCATGTCACAACCAAATTAAAGAGAGGAATATGGCAATGGACACTGACCTTCAGAAATCTATCTTCTCCACACCTTAGCTAACTCACTTAGAAGAACAGTGAGTCCCTGGTAAACATTTATCTTGTGAAGAACTGCAGTTTAGCAATTTAGAGAATAAACTTTCAATACAAAAGCAAAAAGAAGATTATAATTTGCAAATACAAAACACCTATGGTACTAACACCTATAGGCCAGTGTACACACACAGGTAGCTTTCTTGAAGGTTCTTCTGTATTCTAAACTTCACTGCTATTTGAAACAAATTAGACATGAAAAAGTCAAAGATACTAATACATTTTTTTTCTTATATCCTTTTTTGGCTTCAGGATCATGGTATTATTAGTTTCATAAGATACATTTAGAAGTTTTCCTTATCTTTCTGTTATATGGAAGAATTTGACAAGGGTATGCATCCATTCTTCCTGGAAAGCTTTGTAAAGTTCACCAGTGAAGTCATCTGATTCTGAGTTTTTGTTTGTTCTGGGTGACTTTTTGTTTCAATTTTGCTCCTTTTCATAAGTCTGTTCAGATTTTTTCTTTCTGATTCAGTCCCAGAATGCCATCCATTTCTAAAAATTTTTCTATTTCTTCTATATTGTCAAATTTGTTACCTTATAGCTGCTCATAATACTCAAAATCCATTGTATTTCTGTAGTATCTGTTGTAGCTTCTCTTTCATCTTGAATTTAATTATTTTATATTATCTCTCATTTCTTTATGAGTCTTGTTGAGGTTTGTCTATTTTGTTAATAATTTCAAAGAACCATCTCTTGGTCTTACTGATCTTCTAGGTTGTCTTTTTGTTCTCTATTTTGTTAATTTCTACTCTTATTTCCTGAGTTTTGGCTTTGATTTTCTTCTCATTCCTTCACATGAAAGCTTGGATATTTTATTTGTGATTATTCTTGTTTATTGAGGTGGCCCTATGTTCTTATAACTCCCTCTTGGTACTGCTTTTGATGAATTGTTTAGGTTTTCATCAACACCTTCATTTTCATTCATCTCCACCTTTTTTTTTATTTCAACTTTTACTTTCTCATTGACCCAATAATTGTTCATTAGTGTGTTATTCTCCACAACTTTGTTTTCACCTTTTTGCTCATTTGATTGATATCTAGTTCAGTACCATTATGATCTAAAGTGATAGTCGATACGAGACTAAGCTCTGAGTTTACTGAGATCAATGTATATTCCAATGTATAGTCTATCCTTGAAAATGTTCAGTGTGCACTTGAAAAAATTTCATATCCCAGTGTTCAGGGTTGAAATGTTCTGTGAATAATCATTAAGTCCATCTCAAACATTTGAACTACTTTTTTACTTCTTTATGTTGGCCTGCATTCTTATTTATTTATCTTTTCTTATTTTTGTAGTTACTGAGGTATTTGTATTTGCTGTAAAGTGCAATGAAAGTGCATAGACTACCACTTCTCAGATATGGAATTCCAGAGAGGAAGAATGTTGCCCGAACACAATCTACCTGCTCCTAGCACATTTGTGAGACTGGCTAGATCTGTAGAGTCACACTCTCCCCGCTGACATAGCAAAATACTATCCTAGGGGGCAAGGCAGGAAAAGTAGAGTAAAAAACAAACAAACAAACAAACAAAAAAGCCCTCTCCTTTTTCCTAACCTGTATGGAGCAACCCACCTTTCTGTATGGACTTCACCAGGATCAAGGAAGCCTCCTCACCAATTTTGCTCTTCCTTCCCTAGGACATCTGGCTAAGTCAGTTTACAGTCTGTGTTCCCTGCCATAGGTCATGGTTCAAGGTATTTCTCTCTACTTAGCACCTGTCCAGTGAAGCATGAATCTCCTCTTTCATGTCTATTGCAATTTCTGTTGTTCTCTAAGGTATAAGGGTGCTTCAGTCTTTCCTAGAACTGCAGACTTTCTTGGTATACTTTCTATGATCAGTGTTTTGGAGCAAAGCCAGGAGTCTCTTATATTTAAAAAAAAATAAATAAACATGGGTTGGTATTCTAGTAGTGTGTACCTGAATAGCTAACTATACCTTATTCATGGACATTTTAAAAAAAGCTTTTGGCCACTAAAGATTGCCAGCAAGGGGTACTAGGTAGAAAGGAACCAGGGCACCCAGTGGGTTACCTCTAGGAATTATCAGGGATGCAAGCTTCTTTTTGTGCTGCAAGTACTCAAGATGTGTTGTAGAAGGTTATGATGATCCCTTTTCTAGGCCAATTCCTCAGCTAGATGTTTCATGTGGTCTCATGCAAAACTCAACTTGTAGGCTATATTTGAGCACTAGATGTAGCCTGGGGCGCAGACTATAGTGGAGACAGGGCCACCTGCCTGGAACTGTTTTCTTTGTGCTTCCTCCTGTTAAGATCAAATTGCTTCAATCCTGGTTAGTGAAAATGTTCATTTGTTTTCTTGATTTTGGTTATGGATGGGTTAGATTACAGCTTTTAGAATATCATATCTTCAAGTTGCAGATAATAGCTTTTCTTTGATCTGACTCTTCCTCCCTGTTCTAGTTTAGGAATCTCAGACTCAAGTGAGCAGTTGTCACTCTACACCCCTGCACCCGAGAGTCCTCTAAAGTTGTACCCTTTTTCTTAGACACCAGTTCGGTGAACCCTCTTATTCCAGTGTGTAATGCCAGGTTTCCAGTGTCCACAAAGTGGAGAGGTACCCCAGAGTCAACAACTGGAGGGGGGTTCAGTGCTATAGCTTCCTCTCGGATGCTGCCCCAGGGTCATTGTAAACACAGTTAATATTTTTTCCTACCCCTGTCTACCAGACTGTTGTTCCTACGACATGTTGTGGTTTCCCATTTATCTTTCAGGAGTTACAGCTTTGTCCCAGCAGTTCAGTTCAGTTGTGATTACATGGAAGAGGTAGCCCAAGCCCCTTCATTCTGCTGCCAGGTAGCTGGACCCTTGAATGATATTATTTGAATTATTTTTCTTTTTCACTCCTAACTTACATGTTAGTGTAGGTGGTAAACTCTTGCCCACTCACCTACTTTTATTCCACTTTCAGTCTCACATTGTACAATCCTTGGCTCTTACTCATTAGTATCAATTGTTTTCTGTTCCCCCATTTGCTATTCCTCCTTTATATAACTGTCATCAGTGGTTGCAGAACTTTCTTGCACACAATAATTCAGTGCCTTAGCTACCTAGGTCTACCTATGTCAGCATCCTTAGGGCTTATGTAGGATCCTTTATATTTCCCTCACAGAAAAGTGGAGAAAAGGTCCAAAGATTAAACCAGACCTAGACATATCACTTTTCACTACATTCATTCTGTTGGCAGAATATGACCCATCTAACTAAAGGGAAAGCTTGGAAACATATTTCCACTGTATTCCAAAAAAGAGAGTCATCTAGTAAACATACCAGTGGGTCATTGCTGGCTGCAGTATTTTCTCAATGCCAGCAGTATTGGAGATAAAGTGCAAGTTGATAAATGCTGCTGTAAGATAAGCTAAGATTGCATAGAACATGGATGCATAGCCCTGGTGTTTGAGCTTGATCACAGAATTTAGAATCCTAATAGGAGCCCATGGGTAGCATATCCTTTAATGGACTTTCTATAAGCATCATGCAGAAATTCCCTAGGGGGGAAAACTGGTATTTTTGTTGAAGGATAAGCATAAAACTAATAGGATGGTAGGTTTGGTAAAACACAGAATTGACATTCATGAAAACAGAGCACTTTGAAATTTCAGACCATTACAAGAAAAAAGAAATGAAATATTAAGAAAGCAGTTTACTATGATTAGATACCATCAGTCAGGACAGGAGACAATGATCTGAAGCTATTTCATTATTAATAAACTCAGCTTCCTTTTTTCAAATGAGTTAGGGGAAGACGAAGTACTATATCCCACACTAAAATGAATATAGTGACTGTAAGGTTAGAAGAAAATGTTTAGGATTATAAACTGAGAAAAAGAAGCCATGTTCATATTAATTGCAAGCTAAGCTTCCATAGATTCTTCTAATTAAATTGTATCAGTGGTAATTATCTCCCAAATCTGCCCAGACATTAGTTCTAAAGGTCAAATACTGGGGTTCCTATAGGCTGCTTAAATTTTGAGAAATGTCTTAAGACCCACATTCATTAAGTTCTATTCAGACAAAAATAAAGCAAACTCTGTTTCCTTATTCAGCATACCTCAGTAACTTAAATAAGTTTTTTTTTCTTTCTTATTCACCCTCTGTGTGTTTTTTAAAAATTATTATTTACCTGTATTTATGTCATTTTCTTTTGTTATTCTCAGAATCTGTGTAATTCAGTGGTATTGGCAGGACTCAGATTGCATCTGTCTTTCATGCTGACTTCTGGAAAGACAATCAAAGCAGTTTCCTAGTAGAAGCAAATCACCTTGTCCTCCAATTTATCTTTTCAATCTGATAAATTCCCTCAGTCTAATTACAGGGCAAATGAGTAAGGAAAACTTTCAACTTTATTCACCAACTTCCACCCCCCCTGATTTTCTCGCAAGCAAAGGGAGAAGTGAAGAATACATCAGACTTGCTGATATTTTATGGGGTCACAGTCTGGGGGTTGGAGAAGGAAGGATTTGATGGAAATGTAAAAGTCAGATCTTGTAGTCCTCTTTGCATGGTTTTTGTTTTTCCTCACACAAGGTTAGAAAAGTCAGCCTGAGGTGAGGATCTTATCCTCAATGAATGAATTCCCCTGACTTTGTTTTCCTGTATTTCTAATGCTTTGGAACTCCACTTCTTGCTAGTTATCACGGTCTAAACTTTTATTTATTAACATAATTAGATTGTCAATAATCTAAGCATAGACTTGAAATTAGGGAGAAAAGGGTAAATCATTCACATGTTAGTTAAAATAGCCTTCTCATTGGCCTTGTTTAAAGTTAAGTTTAAAGCTTAACAGAAATAAAGCTTGTGGCCTATTCTGTCTTTGTCCCTCAAAAATCAAGACAAGGATGAGAAAAATCACCCAAAAAAAGTTGTTTAAAATTATGGATTCCTGGTCCTCCCAGGTGGCGCAGCGGGTTAAAGCACTGCACTAAGAAACTAAAGCCACTTCCGCATGAGTTCGATTCCTGCCTGCCCCGGAGGCGACCACATGGCGAGGCAGACCTCTCCTGACCCGCCCGCTGCTCCCCTCAGCAGTGTACTTCGTCGATCTGCCTGTTCTGCTTCCCGCTCTGTCTTTGGTGAATCCTCTCATCCTCCGCATCTCTAGCCTGTACCCCAGTTCTGTACGAATGAATAAATAAATCTTTAAAAAAAATATGGATTCCTAATATCACATTTTATATTTATAAATATAACTACCTTTTAAACTAACTTTTCAAGGACTGATTTTCTAAGCACTATGATAAAAGTAGAACACCTTCAGAAGGATAATGGTAAGCTACTAAAAGTATACAGACCAGCCTTTAAACAGTGACCCCTACAATAGAGCTACATGTAAACTTCATTAAATCCCTACTTAAACAAAATTATAATTACAAATTGGTTTGATTGCCATTTTTACAGCTATCGGACATGTCTTTTCCAGTATCAATCTATCACATATTTAAAACATACTACACCGAGCAAGTACTCCAGTCCCTGGGAAAATAGCTGTCACATTGTTTCAACGTGAAATTAATGTAGCTGACGTCTTTGCTCTCTATTGCTCCCTCACATTGTCATATCAGTTCCCATATGATAAATGTAAACTGATTTTAATCACTGTAGTCAAATGGGCACATACTTCAAGAAACTTCAAGGAACGTGTTATCAGAAACCATAAAATCATAAAAGGTAGACTTTTCCACAGGGGATCATTTGTCTACTTGGCTTCTCTAATGGAAGATGGTATAAATTCTTAACCTTCAAATTTTGATGCTGAAGATTTTTTACCTCTTTGGCAGTTAGGAATACATTAAAATCTATAGAAAATTAAAAATTTGGGTACTGGAAAAGATAGAGACCACAACACAGAAGGTCTGAGAAATAGTTGATACTAACTGATGTTATGATAAATGCGTAATTTTAAGGAGGTTGGCCATGGAAAGAAAAGTTGTAGGCAATGATAAGTAGACAGGCTGGGTTGTCTTAAATGGAGGAAAGCAGATAATAGTGAAAAGTGATGGTTAAGCTTTTGGGGTAAATGCTAATTTTGGACTTGTAAATTGCTAGAAATTGGTGACTAATTGATAGAATATATTTCTGAGATTTGAGGATCATCAAATCTTCCATTCAGAACTTGAGACATAAGACAAAACATTTCCTCTACCATCTAAGATACCGAATGTAAAAATATTCCTCTGTCACTTAGGCAGGATGGAAAGAAAGCATTGTCTGAATTAAG
This sequence comes from Condylura cristata, assembly GCF_000260355.1. Taxonomy (NCBI): domain Eukaryota; kingdom Metazoa; phylum Chordata; class Mammalia; order Eulipotyphla; family Talpidae; genus Condylura; species Condylura cristata. The sequence goes on along the minus strand of NW_004567113.1, from coordinate 28,451,275 downwards.
TAAACAAATGGTAATATAATAATCTTTTGAAAGCTCACACTGTTACTACTTCCTTTGTCACAGAGGGACCCAGGAAGAAAATGGGATTAACATGAATGTTTTCTTTTTCTCCTCATGGGTGTTTAAAAAATCAGTCACCCACAGACAGTAAAGTCCTCTCTGTTATAGCATGCTCATCTGAGATGCTCTGAATGAAAGCATACAACTACTCATCCTTTGAAAAACAAAGACATTCACCTTAACTAACATAATTGTTATCACTGAGTGCCAAGTCACTGAATGCAGAAAATTTGAAACTTAAGAAAAAAATTTCCTGAAACAGCTTACCAATATATATCAATGCTTATAAATTAATGAAAATGCTGTATAATGTTACAGTCTACTCAACAGTGGATAGATAAGTAGAATGGACTTTCTAAATTGACTTGCTCTTAAGTGTTATTTACATTAAGTTGATCATTTTGTTTCCATTTGCTAGTGGTGTTTTATTCTAATTTGGAGTAGTTGAGAAGGAGCCTTGGCAAAAAAGTATATAAATCCTGTTATTAGTTTGAAGGTAACACTTGAACTGAGTTAGTGTTTTTTTTTGTGTGTGTGTGTGTGTGTGTGTGTGTGAAAAAAATCACTCGACTTTTGTAAGGTACGATTTTTAATCAAGTCTGTGAATTAATTGTGCTAAGGTGTAGTAATATAAGTAAATATGAATCACATATTCAAAAGGTTCCACAACAAGTTACAGGAAAGCAAAGAGAGAGCAAATTTATAGGAAACTTTGAAGTCTGGAGAGTGTAGCTTACTGGTTGGTGTATTTAGAACACTATTGACAAATCAATCAAAAAGTGTCTCAGTATTCATCAACATTGTTCTGTGTTTTTCAGTTTATTTTCTTTGTTGTGAATTTATAGTCTTAGGGGATCAGAAATTATAATTACCCAGTACTTCAAAGATAATATTTAATTAATTTGGAAGTAATTACTTACAAATAAATGATCTTAGGTACCTAACAGTAAAAATGTACTAGATAAATGTAACTGAAGACTTTTTTATAACACCATTCATACTGGAAAACTTAAGTTACGGTGTAAAACAAAAGATGAATATAGAACACTATTTTTCCAAAGTGAATTATGCTAGATATTAATAATTAGATTTTGTTGGAATGAGAGTGGGCAGCCAGAGCCAGAGAGACATTGCATTGGATCTCTGCTCTACCACTTCCTACCAATGACTCTAGATAGGTCTCTCAGTTTTCCTAAACTATAATTTTTAAATCTTGAATTGAGCAGCTATATCCTTATTTTCATGCTTTCACAATTCTGGTAAAAGTAAGGATAGACTAATAAATATACATGTATTTATTGAACATCTATTATGTGCCAGAATCCCTTTTTACCATTCACATCTCATAACCCTATGAGATAAATTTGTTATGCACAACAGTATATAGCCCATATTACATGTGAAAAATTACATATTTTTATATAATTGTCAGTGATGAGCTCAAGAAATTTATAAAGAGAATAAAGTTCATACCGAATCCTGTAACTCTTTCTAAGGAGTATAAATTTCACTCTGGGTAAGTTTAGTAGCCATTTAGATGGTTTGGAGTAGATGAGGGATGTGAGCTTTCAACTTTAAAGGCTTACAATGGCTAGTATCAAGAAGACTAGATAACAAGTACTGATGAGGATGTAGATAAAAGGGAACCTTTGTACTATTGATGGGACAGCAATTTGTTCAGCCACTGTGGAGAAAAGTTTGGAGGTTCCTCAAAATATTAGAAATGGAACTGCCACATGGCTCAGAAATTTCACTCTGTGTGTGTACCCAAAGAAAATGGAAACAGGAAATGGGACAGATGTATGCACTCTTATGTTTATTGTGACATTATTCACAGCAACCAAGATGTGGAAACAACTGAAATGTTCATAGAATAGGATATTATTTGGCCTTTGGGTGAAAGAAATTCTGCCATTTATGACAGCGTGGATAGACCTCACAGGCATTCTGCCTATGAGAAGAGTCAGACAAAGACAAGTACTGTACAATCTTCCCTGTATATGGAATCTAAAAAAGCAGAACTCATAAAACCAGAATAGAATGGTGGTTGCCAGGATCTCTGTGTGTGGTGTGGGATTTGGGAAGCTGTTTAAGGGTACAAATTTCTAATCAATGGATAAATCAGTGCTTGATATGTAATGTGGAGCACAATAATCCTGTATAATACTGCATTATAAACTTCAAAGTTACTAAGAGGCTAGATTTTAATTGTTCCAACCACAAAACTTCAATGATTATGTGATATGATAGTGGTACTAGCTAATGTTATGGTGGCATGTAGCATGTAGAGGCCACTGCACTTGGCAACTGACCCCCAGAAGCCAGTAGCAGCATTTGCGTGTACCCCCTGTCCCATTGTACTTTCAGGCTCCACCATCCCTTCCTCACACCTTACTGAAAGTAAGATATTAAGTCACCTCGTAATTTTGTATTGCTGCCAGTATCGACCTTTGGGCCTGTTAATATTTGTGTTACATATTTTGGTGCTGCTACGTTGGATACATATGTATTGTGCTATTGATCCCTTTATCATCACAAAGTGTATATATTTGTACCTTTCTATTGGTTTGGGCAGAGATCTACTTTATCTCATAGAAGCATAGTGGTCTCTGTCTTTTAAAGTAAATAAATAAATGTTCTATTGGCTTCAGATACCGAGTTCACACTGGCTCAGACTGATGTGTTGAACACCAAGGCTTCTTATTGCTGACGTGGGAGACAGCTGTTCCATGTTGGCAGAGCTATTGTTCAGGGTGAGTTTCACAGGCACAGTTACCCATGGGGAAATTAGGCAGACAGGAGAAGATAGTAGTAATTACTGGTGCTTCAAAATTCAGTTATCTAAAATATTTCCTTAGACTTTACCTCCTTTATTCCCTTTCTATGAGATCCTTTTTCTTTTTTTATAGAACTTACCTGAAAACAGTTTCAACTAAAATCAAATAAAACTCCCAATTATGCTAAAAATCACAATTAGGTCAAATTTAGTTGCTCTCCAAACAATTAAACAAATGTCGCATACACATAAATAATTTGCTAGACTTTATCAAAAAGTTTAAATATCACTATAGGTGTCCAGGTAAGAGTAATCTAGAGCAGTACTGATCAAGTGCTTTTTCAAAGTATTTTTTAATCCCCCAAATGCAAGTATACTTTAATGGGACTTGTTTCATAAGTTTCTAAGGCATGGTTAACTGTGTTTGAATTTCATCATTTAGCTAATAAAAGACAATATAATTTCCACTTTGGTGTCTTAGTTCTTTAATCCTCATTTTACAGATGAAACTGTGTCAGATCTGAGCTTTAAACCAGGCCTCTTTGACTCCAAGACTCATAAGTTTAATCACTGAACCAATTAGAAAAGCAAAGACCAAGACAGATTGTGAACTGTCTGGGTGTAAGTGGAAGGAAATGAAGTGAATTAATGTTCTCATATAATCAGAACTTAGGGTATTATCCCTAAATTAGACAATTAAAGGTTCAGGTCTTAGTGTTTGAAAACATTATAATAATCAAAATTGAGATCAAGATATTTCTCACATTATTAGAGGGGAAAAAAAAAAAAGAGAGAGAGAGAGAAATACAGTGTTAGGGGCATAATCTTTGTAGAGAAACATGCCTGGGCCAGAATCCAGTGACTCTTCTCACTAATGGTATGAACGTGGGCACATCATTTACCTTGTTGAGCATGGAAAGAAAACCTATTTCAGTTGACTTAAAAAATAAAAGTTGATACTACTTATAACAAATTATGTCTTTAAAAATAAGGTAAACGTAGACATATATAAATGAAAATAACCAAAAGTCATCAGGGTTGGTAAAAATACAACCAAAATGGATGTCAGACAAAAATGAGTAAATGTGTAACAGGATTTTTATTGTTTATCCAGAATGAACATTTAACCCAGAACTTCTCTATTTAAAACTAAAGCAAAAAGATGATATGTGCACTAAATTCCACAAAGAAAAAAACATATAGCATTGTTTGCAGGATTTTTTATGAGTGAAACTGAATTGCTCATCACAGCATGAGCTATCATAATAACCAATGCACTCCCCAAACTTGTCAGTCCATATAAACCAGTCAGAGAGGAAGTGAAAAAAGGAGAGTGAAAGTAGAGAAACAGATAGGTATAAAATAAAGGAGAGAGAGAATCATTGTTTCCTGAATCAAGTAAGGGATCGGAGAAAATCACTTGTAGAGGCAAGGAATATGTTGTGAAAAGGCATCTCATTCCCCTGTTAGATACCTGCTTATGCAGTGGATTGGTGGAAGTTCAAGTGTCCCATCCCTACCCCTAAATTTTATTTCCTTGAAATAAAACTGTAGGTAAAACATGAGAGAAATGCAATAGAGCAGCCTGCTTTTCCACTTCATGTCAGAGGAATGTATGAGTTTCCAGCAATTCTAAAGAATGCCACAGAATGTAGCTCACACTGAGCTGTTTCATGTGTATCCCCAAGAGAGTCACCTGCTGGGCTAGGAGTGCTAAAATCAAAAGGCAGAAAAACTGAGAGGAAAAGGGGTGACTTGAAAGAGTTTGAATTAGATCTCCTCTTATGTAAGTGCCTGTGAAGTAAGTGGACTTTTCATATCACAATGACCAAAAAGGGTCTTTCTAAGGCCTCTGTGTATCTACTTGAGATAACAATATCATTAAGTGTCATCAAGAAAAGGAAAGGAAGTGTCAATAGAGTACAGCTGAAGTCAATGATTGGAGAAAATGAAACCATTTCTTATTTGTCCTTCATGAAGTTTAGCTGTACAATTACCCAAAACTGGATATTAAGGTACAACAGAGTAGATTTGAATTAATTAGAAATCTCATAAACAATGTAGTTGAGTTAATCATGAATCTCTAGCTGGCAAATGTAATAGTAATTAAAATACCATAAATAAAAACATAGACTTGGGCCAGATTGCCTGGATTGGAATTCTGATGAGTAATGCTAATAAGTAATACTAGTGAGTGTCTCCATTTTCTCTTCTAAAAAGTGGACTCAATAAGAACTTTGTTAGGTTCTAATGACAACCAAATTAAATTATATACTAAGCAATTTAAAAAGTGCCAAACACAGCAAAGCACAATATATAAGCTAGCCAGCAGGAGTAGCACAAACATTAATGCTACAATAGAGACACATGTCAGTGGAAATTTAAAAACTCAATTTTAAAAACAAAAAAAATGTAGACAGAAATAATAAATAATGTACATAATTGGAATGATATAATTACTATCAGGAAGAAATAGTGATAAGTATGAAAGTAAAAATGCATACAGAAAAGTTATGAGTTTTCCTATCTAAAAAGGATCAACAAGAGTATAGCATCAAAAGAAAACAAAATAGTTAATACATTATGCAATATAAATACAGAAATACAGTGAAATACAGAAACGGTTATACGGGCTCTTGTATCTAGATACAGGGTATATATATATATATATATATATATATATATTTAAATAAACAGATATAGAAAGATGTATGTGTTGAGATCAGCAAGTCCAAGATCTGCAGGATATTCCAGCAGGTTGGACATCCAGGAAGAATCCATGATCCAATTCAAGTCCAGTGTCTAAGCAGAATCCCCCTTTTTGGGGGACAGCCTTTTTTTTCTATTAAGACTTTAAACCAGTTGGGTGACTCCATCTACTTCACGAGGGATAATCTGTTTGAATTAAAGTCTGTGGATTTAAATGTTAATTTAATAATACAAAAAATATCTTCACTGCAACATCCAGAAGTGCTTGACCAAATCTTGGAACTATGACCTAGCCACATGGACATATAAAATTAACCATTGCATCTGAATATATGGTCAGTCAATTTAGTAAGAAGGCTGCTAACTGCAAACTCTGATGGAATTTGCATTGTAGGCATGTTTGTTTAAGTCAGGTTTCAAAAGTTTTTCAGACAACACATTGGGAAATTCCAAAGATAAAATAAACCCACTTTGTTAGTGTCTCTTGAGCATTGGACCTCGCTACCCAGGGTCCACATGGTAGCAGGTAGCTGAGGCAGCAGCCTCTCCCTCCTAGGAATAAGGTACTCCCTTACTCCTGCCCATCACCCCTATCTCCTCACAATACTTTGCTTCTTACACCCTAAGATGGATTTAAAAAAAAAAAAACCCCGATTTGTCATTAAACAAAATGTTTATGAAACAAGCTCAAAGAACTAGCTTAAGATGCTCTGGAGAAAGAACAGATATGGGGTAGGTGGGAGTCCTTGTTCCTAAAGCAGGGACTGAGGTAGTAAACTACTCCAGCAAGCCTTTCATTTATCTGGGAGTTTTTCATAATAAAAGCAAAGTCTTTTCTCTCTTTATTGTGTTCATTGTTCCAAGAAAGTCAACGTACATGTTTATCTGACCTGTAGCTATAACTTATATAGCAATTTTAATGGAATATATAATAGAAACTCTAAGATAACTCATGGAAAAACAAAAATGTTGACTTGTTCTCTTTGGAATTGTCATTCAACATTTTTTTTTTCTTATTCTAATGGTGACCTTTATGAAAAAGGTGAATAGAAATGCATCTGTGTGTTAAAGGGAAAATATGGCTTTTAAGGTTTTGACAGCCTAAAATTTCTTAATAATGAGATTCACAATTGATCTGTGATGCATTTCCTTAGCCATATATGTGAGCAAATATGAACTATATTTCCATGGGCCACTGCTTTCTGTAACCCTGTTCTGTAACCCTTTTAAGAAGGGCCTTTTGGGTTGGCAGAAAATATAAAATAGCTGAGAAATGCATATAAGAGAATCTGTTCAGATATTAGCAATTCAGTTGAACTTAATATACTACTTTCTACCTGTCAAATGCTTTCAAGGGAAAATGCCTTATATAGGAGATGTTACTGAAGTCTAGAATAACTGGACTCCTCCTTTTCCTTTTCATTATTTTCCAGTCTCTTGGGATTTAGTACAAAATCCATTTTTTCCTCTTGAAATCTTTGGCTGATTAACTCCCAACCAAATGGAATGCAACAATAATGGGGATAAGTAATGAAATCTTTAGGGAAGTATTTGCTTCCTGAGTGTCAGTGCAAACACCAAAAACATTGAGTTGCATAGTAGATTTGCATGATGACTTTTATATGCTCAGTTTTAGAATTTAAGAAGAGACAGGCTGTGCATTATGTCTCTGAGAGGTGCAGTATCTGGCCCTCTACTTGACCTTAGCCTAGGTCTTCTTGCTATAGAAAGAGAAGGCATTATTTTCATTTCACCTATGACTGTAAGTACTCTAAATGTTTGACATTGGGATATTCTTGTTGTTTTGGGATTTGCCAGGGGAAAATATCTGGTTTGGGTAGTGGTAATGGACCTGCGGTCTAATGACGAATGATGTATAAGTGAGTTAGTCACAACAGAGGCTAAACAGAGTCTTGGTGGAAAAAGTCCCAGTATGTGTGTGTTGAGGGCAATTGGGGGTCAATTTGTATGTAATCAAATTATTGGATTTAAGTAAAATATAAGGAAGAATCAGAATAATTTGGGTTATACAAAACAGCTCTTATATTGGTAAGACTAATTTGACCACTAAAAATATCTAATTAGTCAATAGGGTGGTCCATTACTACACTAAAATTAAATAAAAACAAACAAAAATGATATAATAAAAAAGGCTTGTCATCACTCAGTATGTAAATAGACTTTTGTTCCCAAGTAAGAATTTCTTCAAGTACTCTTTTCTTTTTTATATTTAATTTTCACTATATATATCATTATATGTTACCTTTTTCAGTGATATTTTATCAGTATCAAGAAGTACATATAGGCAATTGTGAGAATGAACAAAAATAATTATACCAAAATTTTCTGGTGTTTCCATTTTCAGAGCCAACTCATTCCTGACTATTCCTTTAAATTTAAAATAGAACAGTTCTCCAGATTTTCTGACTAGTTTCTTAGTTGAGAGAAATAAAAAAATGATATAGGTCCCTGGCTGTTCACCTGTGATTCTTTGCTAAGATTTTTTTTCAGTTAACAAGCAAGATTTTTTTTTTTTTTTTTTTTTTTTGCATTTTTAACCCAAGCAGGCCAGGGTTTTATGAGTAATTTAACCTTTAACAAGCTCAGTCACTGTTCTTCAGGGAGTGAGTAGCTCTTAAAAGTTTAACTAGAATGTAAATGAAGGTTTCGTAGAGCTTTGTAAGCCTCTGATAAAATAGCCATAAATATCTCCTGTTAAATTAATAAAAGTCCCCATGGACAGGTGTTTAGATGCTCTGCCTTTAGGCCCATAAGCCATTTAAGGGCTATCAGATATCAGATATTGCCCAGATTCCCCTCTGTGCCTCAGGCTACTCAGTTGCAGAAATCTTCCAGAGCAGTCCAGAAAGATACCTGACTCCTCTGTACAGGGAGTTCTTGGTGTTATCCTTACTGACTTAACTGGAGTGAAAGTTGTTTTTAAAATTGAATATGAAAATTAGCACATTCATTCATTTGTAGGAATGAATTTTCCTTCTTCTTTTCACTGGCCTCCCACCCTTCCCCTTACTAATTGCCAGTGAAAGTGAAGTGATGTCATACTCTTTGGCTATAACAAACAAAATGCAAAATACAAAGAAATACATGAAATGCAAAAGAAAAGTTATGTGAAGGTGCAGATGAGGTTATCAAACTGGAAGGTTCAGGTAGATTTTTCTTTTATTTATGAACTTGTATCCTAAAAAGCTTACTATAGAATTTATTTTCAAGTATAAAATGAATAATATATTTTCATTAACAACTTCATAGTTGTAGTTTTCGGTATGAAATGATGAACATGCATCCTATTTTTTTGTAAGCTATTTTAGGAAATCTTGTCTACATCTTATTTTAAGTTTCAAGATTAGTAGTTTTTCAGAGATGTTAAAAAGTAGCTATTTATCTGTTTATCCTTGGAGAAGTTTACTAACTGAACTATGCTTTAGCAATTCTGGAGGTAAGGCAGTTGTTAGTGTGTTGCACCTACTGCATTTTATATATTGTGCATTTTGTTGTATATTAGACCCCCAGAAAATAAAAATTTAAATTAAGCCTTAAATATAAACACAGACATTTAAGAGACCTCTTAACTCAAAAATTTGAATCCTATTGACTATCAGTTGCTAGAGACCCTGCTTATCTATTCACACTTGCACACAGATAAGATAATTCCTCTGACAATAATAGTTACAAATGTACATTTTATTTTTCCTGCAGACGATTGTCTGTGGAGGGAAGATGAGTTGAATCAGAAGGAAGGAGAGCCAATAGGAATCTTTTGCCAAGAGATTAAATAAGAAACCTGATTATAGTTGGAAAATACTGAATTCATCTCCATAATATTTGCATTTCAGACACCCATCTAGGAAAGAGCTAGTAGGGAGAGTTTTGCATTATGCTGCATTTTTGTGACTTATGTCTGATCCTGGAAGGGACTTGTACTAGCTACAGGTACTAATAACAAAGCTATAATAATAATGATTTCAATTTTCCAAAGTAGAGATTGAATTCACATATCCCCATAAAGAAAAGTCCTCCACAGGTATTGTATAGAGGGAGAGATTAATAAACATGTTTGACTGGTACAAGCAGCATTTAATGCAATTGCTATGTTCCCAATGGGACAAGTCACAAGACAGAGCCCTAGGGAGTTTTCTTCATAAATGATCTAAATTGGTATTTTGTATTTCTGTACTTTGTCCAGAACTGAGTCCATTTTGTCTTTTTCTTTTTTGGCTATATGTCTCAATAAATGGCCCTCCTCTCTGTCCAAATTGGTTGCTCCCTTCCATAGGACCTCGCTTTGGCCTTACAGTCAGTAATATCATAGTTCCTGCCAAAATTGTTTTATTTCCTTAAGATAAACCTTCCTTCACTGCGATTTGGAGAGGATTCATCAGATACAGAGTGGGAACAGAACAGGCAGATCAATGAAGTACACTGCTGAGGGGAGCAGCAGGTGAGATAGGAGAATTCTGCTGAGCCACATGGCTCAGCTCCCTGGCTGCAGATCAAACTCATGCTGCAGGGGCTGCAGATTGCTTCACAGTGCTGAGACTTAACCTCTTGCACCATCAGAGATGCCCCAGATAACTTTTTAAAGTATAGATATGTTCATGACATACTTTTCACTCACTTGGTCATGCAATCACATTTATGGTGCAACTTTTTTTTTTTTTTTTTTAAGATTTATTCATTCGTACAGAACTGGGGTACAGGCCAGAGATGTGGAGGGTGAGAGGATTCACCACAGACAAAGTGGGGTACAGAACAGGCAGATGGACGAAGTACATTGCTGAGGGGAGCAGCAGGCGGGGCAGGAGAGGTCTGCCTCGCCATGTGGATCTCCTCCGGGGCAGGCGGGGATCAAACTCATGCGGAAGTGGTTTAAGCTTCTTTGTGCTGTGCTTTAACCTGCTGCGCCACCAGGGAGGGCCCAACTTTTACTATGATGCAACTTTTATTATATGGGAACAAGAGAGTATCATGTTCTCAGAATCTTTTATGAGGGGTCAGAGACAATAAATACACATAAGATAGAAGTCTAATTTATCATTTACTAATAAATGTTATATAACAAACATAGAATGGGGTAATATGGCAGAGTGACTTGTGATAGTAATAGAACAAATATGCTAGATGGAACAGAAAATCCATCTCTGATGAATTAACATTGGCATTCATGTGAATGAACCATGAATGTGTAGACCAGGAAGAATGAACTAGAATGCAGGAAACAGCAAGTGCAAAGACCAAGGCAGTAATCAGAAGTGAGTTTAAGAAGCCGCAGCCTGTATGGATGGAACATAGTGAGCAAGAGTAAAGATAGAAGGCAATAAGGTCAAGATCAGAGAAAAAGGCCAAGTTCAGCACATCTGAGAACTTAAAGGCCAAGGTAATCATTCCACGTTCACTTTGTCCTTGTTGTTCCCTTGATACCTTTGCCTGTTCAAGCAGGGAGATACATGATTCTGCTGACAATACATGGCTCCCACTGCTGAGTTTCAGACTTGACTTCATTGTTGGGCCATTTCCCCCAGAAATCTGGCCCTCACTCTAAATGGCCCCCCATTATGTATTCTTGTGATATCTTCTGATAGGATCTCTTAATATCCCAACACTGAATTGCCGTGCTGTTCATGGTATCATTTCTTCCTTTATTATTGTAAGTGTATTTTCAATTTATTATAGAAGTTTGGTTGTGAATTTATCGAGGGTAGAAATCATATCATAGTCACCGTGATTCCCCAGCACCTTATACCTGGGGCAGCATCTTTCACACAGTAGACATTCAGCAGTCTTCGATGGAATATACATAAGCAAAAGATGAAAAATTGCAGTGCAAGTGACTAAATGAACTTCAAATTGATTTTTGCTTTGAGCCTAGATTTAAGTTCAATCGAACCAGGAATAAAGTATCTCTAGCTTTCTTATTGCTTTCATTATAAACCATTGTGTCTTCAAATTAAAACTGTGATCTTTGGCCCTCCCTTCTGGCGCAGTGGGTTGGGATGTAGCACTGCAAGCTGGCTGCTGCCGCTTCAGTGCAGGTTCAATCCACTGCCCTGGAGGTGACCCACATGGCACAGCAGACTTCTGGCGCACCCGCTACTCCCCTCAGCAGTGTACTTTGTTGATCTGTTTGTTCTGCTCCCCACTCTGTCTCTGGTGAAGCCTCTCACCGCCCCTATACCTCTGGCTTGTATTTAAATAAATCTTAAAGAAAACAAAAACAAAACTCTGATCTCTTAAGTCAGTCATGATGGGTCATTATGTTGGCTTCAATGTTGGCCCAGCTTTGATGATCAAACTTTTGTAAAAAAAAAATTGGAATAAAAACAAATAATTCTTTATTTTTATTTATTTATTTATTTATGTTTACAATTTTTAACTTAAAGAGCAGTCCTTTTCCCCAAAGGGTTTTAATGTTTAAAACTGACATGCGTCTTTAAGGCCTGCCTTTCTCCTTTGAACACCTCAGCATGGATGGAAGATGTGTTCTTCCTGGCTGGTATGTCTTATGCTAACTTTGCTCCAAGGATGAGTCTGATTTTTTCATTTTAAGTCTTGGGGCAATGTCATAAGGTTTTTAGTTAAAGGTAAATTTTCAGATAGTTGTGTTTGGTCATATAACACAGAGCAATAACACGTAGAACATACTATTATCAATAAGTAAAATGGCCTTTTTTTTCTGTACTGTCATAAAGTATATACTTTTGAATATCCCAATTTTGCAGTTACTTCTTGTTATCTTTGATTTTGTATATATTTTCTGAATCTGGATTAATATACACTTGTACTCAGCAAAACCAGGAATAAAATATTCCTAGCTTTCTTACTGCTTTCAATATAAACCCAGACTCCTCTCTGGTTAATTATATCAGGAATTTTAGGTCACATTTCTTTATATGTCAAGATGTTAATAACTCATCAGTTGTGACTTTCTCAATTTCCCTTATGTAATTTACTTGAGAACTATTTAATTACATGTGACTGTTTTGGGACAAAATTGTCCTGGATCTCTTATGTGTCCATATATCTTCTTTGTGCACTGACAGCTCTTTGTTTCAGATCACCTTTGCAAAGATGCTTGCCTAGCATTCAACAATGAAGCATGGAGATAGCCTTTTTCTGTAGAGCAAAGTCAAGTTTATTGTGCATTATAAAAGATGTGGGTTCCATAAGCTAATGCTTCTTCTGAAACACAATCCACTGCAGGTATTTCCGTACCTTCTTTCCAATTTCCCTGTGATCACTGGAACTTTGGAAACTAACAAAGAGATGGAAACAAAAGAGTGAAAAAGAAGACAGGAGAAACAAAGAAAGGCAGGCAGACTGGGTGGCTGAGAGTCTGAATATTGCTACTCCCATGTGTTATATAAACTTTATCTCTGACCCTGAATTCTCATGTCTTTACCAGCATTCATAAAACTGTAGTAGGTTGGCCCTTCTTGGTGGCGCAGCAGGTTATAGCACAGCACTGAGATTCTAAAGCCACCTCCGCATGAGTTCGATTCCCGCTGGCCCCGGAGGTGACCACATGGCGTGGCGGACCTCTCCTGACCCGCTCGCTGCTCCCCTCAGCAGTGTACTTCGTAGATCTGCCTGTTCTGCTCCCCACTCTGTCTCTGGTGAAGCCTCTCACCGCCCCTGCACCTCTGGCCTGTACCCCAGTTCTGTATGTATAAATAAATAAATCTTTAAAAAAAAAAAAAACTGTAGTAGGTTAACTTGCTAATGTGCAAGTTTGTTTAAATGTCTGAATTTCTACGGTTCTTGAAAGTTGAGCACACCTTGAAGTATAGTTACAATAGATTTCTTATAGTTTTATATGCTTATATGGCTGAGTTCTGTCTGAGGCATGTAGACACATGCCCTACCTCCAGAACTTCCCCTAAGACTGCTTTCTGACCTCTCTCTCTCCATGTCTCTGACTATTGAGAGGGGCTTGTGAGGACCACCAGGGACCTAGAAGATCACAGAGTCAGTCGATAGAGGTGGCTGGATCTTTAAATGATGAATCAGAGCCCCACGTGGTCCTCAGTGGACTGTGATGAAAGTGTACGGTCAAATTCATATTTAAATTCTTTTAAAATGTTAAGATAAATGTAACAGCTATTTAGAAACTTATTATACTAGTGTAATTTTAATTTTGACCTGTTTTTCACAGGGACTTGATAACATTTCCCTACCCAATTAAGACTAGCTCCATGTCTCAGTCATGCTGTTTTAATCACTTACTCTCTGAGTTTTTTTCTCTCCTTTTCCCTTATGTCCTCTTTTCTCCATTTCTTTCATCGCTCTGTGTGTTACTTCAGGGAATTATGCATCCTTTAAATCACTCTGCATCCAATTATTATATAACTAAGGCTTTCTCATCCAGCCTGCAGAATCTTAAAAATGTAATCTCCCTTCCATCTACTTTTATGTTTGTGGTTTCTCCCATATTCCTTCATTTTATTGAAGTTGTATACTGTGTTTACACAAAATCAGTAATATTTTTGTTTTTTGAAGGAGTTGCTTTTTCATATTGAATCATTCCTGCATTCTCTCTGTTCAGCTCCCTCCTGGTAGAACATACTTGGTAGTTTTCAATCAAACTGATTTTAGATTTATTAAACAAAATTTTCTTCACCATGTATCTGGACTATGATATGTAGCCAAATATACTCATCATTTATCCAGTAAATAGTTATGAAACACTACATAGTAGCACTGGGATACAGAGTAAATAAAACCAACAAAAAGTGCTGAGCTAGTGTGGCTTACAGTGTAGTAAAGCTTGCTACAATATACAAATAAATTTAGAATATTAAAATTCAGAGGAGGATTCTTTCTTCATAGGAAAATGAAACAAAAAAATGGTGAGGAAATATTGTGGAAGTAGGGGGGTTGGGGTTGGGTCACAATGATCCAAAAGTGTTCAGGAAAAGTCTCCCTGAAAGTGATGGTTGAATGGAGTCCTTCAGGAGGAGAGAACAAACTGAGGTACCTGCACGTAGAGTGTTATCTAAGGGGGGACAAATGCATCATGATTATTTTGACTTGTTCATGGAACAAGAGAGAGGACAATGTGGCTAAGCTGAGGAAGAATAGGAGGATATACAGTCCAAGAGATAATATTGCCAGAGGTGGGATGGGGTGAGACACACAGTGATTAAACCTTATAGAATCTATTGAGATTCTGCCTCTTAATGAGAGCAATTTGGGAAGCCATGAGAAAGTTTTGGGCATAGTATCCACATTATCTGACTTCTGGCCATAAAAGTACCAGTTTGACTGTCTTAATAGAACATAAAAAATGTGGAGATCATTAGTGACATTGACAAGAGCCATTTCAGGGAGTTGGAAAATTTTTATAATGAATGGGAGGAAAAGAAATCAAGACAATGAGCTTACTGATGCAAGAAGTTTTGCTGCAAAAGAGGCAGAAAAATAGATTAATCGCTAGAGGAGAGTATAAGATTTTAAGTGGCATTGTTTTTAGAGCAGAGAGAGCACAAAATGTACTCTTACAGGAATAATTCAGTAAGGAGCGTAAAAGGATAGTGGAAGAGAAAGGGGAGAGAAATGCTGGAACAATGCACTTGAGTAAGTTGAAGACAGGGAGGAAATACATGATAAATGAATGACACAGTTTGAATGTGTAATAGTAGTAACACATGCCAAACAGGCAGGACCAGGAAGAAGTGACAAGTAGCTGCAGTGTCAAGGAAGATTTCTTTGGGGAGGATAACTGAACTGAACTTTGAATGATAAGAATTTCTCAGGAAGGCAATTGTACTGTGTGTCATTGTGTGGAGACATAAGAGCATGTAGTATATAGAGAAAAGGCTCAAGAGGTGGATAAATACCACATTATGATAAAATGTATGAATAATCTTAGAGAGATTGATTTGGATTCTGTGTGTTATGAAGAGTCTTTAAAGGATTTTAAGCAGGAAAGTGATATACTTTGATTTTGGAGCTATCTCTCTGTCATAGTGTGGAAGGTGAACTGGAGGGGAGCAAGTTCATGGGAGAGAGGACTTATGCCAAACTTGTAGTACAGTCAAGTAGATGAAGAGGGGGAGATCGATTTCGTCATTGCATAGGAAACGATTCTCTTTAAATATAACCAACTGCCAATGGGATGACTGATCAAATATGGAAGGTTATGGAGCTGGAAAGAATCTAGTGTGATTATGAGATATCTGGCATGTGTGAAAAAAAGATGTAGTGAATGTAGGTAGAGGAGAAGTTTAGAAGGGGTTATGCTTGGTTTAGTTTTGTATGTGTAATAGAGGAAACCGAGGGATATAAAGATGGAGATGGGAGGCAGCCAGTCAGAGTTTGGTTCCGGAGCTCAGCAACGAGTTCTGGCCTGGAGGTAGAGATTTGCAGATCACTGGTATAGTTCCCATGGGTGAGATTTGCAAATAAAAGGTATGACTTAATGAAAATATAAATAAAAGGGGAGGGGACTAAAAGCTCCAGGTATTGGTAAAATGCCAGTAGAATAAATTTCGGTTTTTAGAAGTCAGTTATTTGGCATTGCAATTAACTGGAATCCTTTGTATGTGAGAAAAAATTAGTACATTTTAAGGGGAAGAACACTACTTACCAGCAGCTTAAAAATAATAACAGTATATACACAAATGAATCCAAGTCTATTTTTCCCATACTTGAGATAGCACAATGGAAAAAAAAAATCTTATGATAAATCAGAAGATTCCAAGATTTCAGTCATCACAGAATTGTGGAATACACAATCCCTGATACTAAGGAAATCAAGTAGAACATTTTAGAAAGATCATTATTAAGGATAATAACTATTATTTTCAGTTAATTATAACTGCGATCTTCAGTTGATCACTTAATCATTTAGTCTTCAACCTCCATGAATTTTAGGTAGTCTGGATTTTAGATTATATATTTATCTAGCTGCAAATACCTGCCTTTTAAATGTCATTCGCAAAACTAATTTTGCAGAATATATTGTGTTAATGAGGCATTATGAGAAAAGGAGGGCTCTTCTGAGAAAAACTCCCTAGAGCACTGAATTTCTACCTTTCTGACATGCAACAGCACCTCTCAGCATTTATCGCATATTCCGAAGGTTAAACAAACTGTAAGAAATAGCATTCATCTTGTGACTTTCTACTATATATGACTTTTTACTGTATCACAATTCCTACCAATTTAGTGCCATATCTCTGGGTTCTTAGAAATGAAAGAAATGACACATTTCACAGGCAGCAAGAAACCAGAGATTCCAGGAAACCTCTCTCCTGCCCACTTTTTACTTTTTTTTCAGTGGTGACAGGTGCTCCCTCATTCAACCCTCAGGATCCCAGCCACTGTGGAAATGCAAGGATCTTTAAGTTTACTCTTGATGCTGAGAGTGTGAGAATACCTTGCCCGTTTCTCTTTTTAAAAGAATATCTATTCTTTTGGATGATGCTCATGTTAACTCACTCTGTATAAGTAGTATTTTGCTAGGAGTTATAACTACCAATCTTAGAAAATTGTGGATTTAGATGATCTGAATACAACCGAGACCTGGGGCATTTGTTTCTGTATATGACAAGGAGACAAATCCTCCCTTTTCTGTCCTACTTCATTGCTGGGTCCTCTCCCTTCTTTGTTGTCTTGTTACAGTGGCAGCAAGCTGTGGATTGTCAGTTGTCTTCCAGGAGACGGCAGATATTTGCCTAGAGGTTTTACTTCAGGAATCCCACCTTACTAAGAATGTTTAACAACTCCTATTTCTGTGTCCCGCTTGCCATCTTCCGGTAAACCATTTCCAGTGATCTCCATACCATGCTTCTTTTTGGAAAAGTGATACCAGATAGTCTATGGAATTTCACAAAGCAAATAAAACTGACAACAAGTGCATTAGGAAGCTGTAGGAGAGGAACTGGGAGAGGAGGTGGGCAGTCTCCGAAGTGCGAGTATTGCCCCGAGCAATAAGCCATAGGGTTGTTTTTTTTTTCCTAATAACATTTATATATATGCAGAACTGGGCTATAAGCCAGAGGTGCAGGAGTGGTGAGTGGATTCACCAGAGACAGAGTGGGGAGCAGAACAGGCAGATCATATCATTGAGGTACTGCTGAGGATGCTTCAGCGCTGGAGAGATAGGAGAGATCTGCCAGCTGTGTGGTCACCTCCAGGGCTAGGGATTGAACACACACTCAAGTGTTGTGCCCTAATCCACTGTGTCACCAGGGAGGACACACCATAGGTTTTTTTTAAAGGACTTTTCCTTTCTGGTAGGAGAGGCTCCCTCTTAGTTATGCAAACATTGATCCCATCATGCCATCTGATTCTCCAAATACCTCTTGCCCCCTCTTTTTGAGCTTGGGAAACTATAGTTAAAAACTGTCCTGTCAGACTTTAGTTTCTGACCCTAGAAACAAAGCAATAGCCCCTGCAGGACTGTGGGGTATGGCGGTGCAGCGGTGTTCCACTAGGAAGCCCTTTCCCAATCCCTACATTTGGACAGATGTGGGATTCCAAGTATGTGTTCTGACCTTGCAAGAAAGTTAAAGATCATATAGCTGAAACATCTCATTTACAGATGCGGAAACTGAGAATAAGAGAGAAGGGCATGCAGCTCAGGAAACCAGGAGTGTGGACAGGAATTCTCCTGATTTCAGTGCAGTGCTTTGTATACGGCCTCACGTCAGCAAAGCCGTAACCCCACTCCTGTACTGCACCTGTGGGTAGCAGGTCTTCATGAGATAGCTGTTATCCTTCTTCCAGAGAGTCTTTCTAACTAACAAAGGTGAAGTACACAACATTTTATCTCTTTCTATTGAGATTTTTTCCTGAGGTGTGAACATTGCTCATGACCACATCCTATACAGAATAAAGCTATAGTGGTTGGAAGAAAGGAGGTGGCCAGATAGTTTGAAGAGGCACCTCTAGACAAGCTCAAGGAATGAGAGCATAGCTCCTTTATCAAGAGATCTGTGAGTTGGATGTTGGATTAAAAAAAAAAGTGATGAAAAGCAAACAAACAACAAAAACCCTCTTTGAAATATTCCTGTCAGTGTGGCAACACACAGGTACCTGATACCAGCAGGTAGGAAAATTTCTGAACTAGCAGAAAGGAGACAAAACTGAAACAGTTTCCAGAAGAATTGGTTATCCATTCATGAGTTATTTGAACATAAATGGATACTTTTAGAAATGTAACCCAAGAAGGCTCTCTTTTGGAATCTTTTTCCTCAGAAGCTGGCATTTAGTATCACCTGGCAGATGGGAGCCAAGAAGGGTCAAAATGTTGAGTCAGATCCTAAGTCTGCTTCAAAATATGTGAACTTGCACAGGTCAGATAAAGCTACTGCTTACATCCTCACCTAAAAATAGACACCAGTGCCTGTGCTGCACAGATGCCAGCAGTCAGGAAAGAGTATTGGAATAATAAATGCAAATACACCAAGCCTCCAGAAAGTAATTTACAGCATCATTGCTACCATGAAAGAATAACCCACAATCAAACATATACAGAAAATATGAAAATATTCCAGAGAATTTCTTTTCCTATGCATCCTAGAACACATTTCGTTGTCTTTTTCCTTAACTCCCTCCCCTTAAAAAAAAAAAAAAAAGATTTATTTATTCATGCTTTCAGAACTGGGATATAAGCCAGAGGTGCAGGTGCGGTGAGAGGATTCACTAGAGACAGAGTGCGGAACAGAACAGGCAGTGCAATGAAGTACACTGCTGAGGGGAGCAGCGGGCGGGTCAGGAGAGGTCTGCCACTCCATGTGGGTCACCTCCAGGGCGGGGAATCGAACTCACACTGAAGCAGCTGCAGCTAGCTTGCAGTGCTATGTTGTACACCAGGCAAGGCCCAAAACCCCTTGTTTTAAAACTTACCTCCTGACAACAGAAGCCAATTCAGAGGGTGGAAACATAGATAATTGGGTCCCCTTTAAGCAAAAGAATGCAGATTTGGCACAAAGATGAAAATTCATTTAGAATGAGAAATTACAACACATGATAAACACTTTTTAAAATTAGCAGATACCAGGAACATTATAAAATTCAAAAAGGTAACATTTTATGTATTTATTACCCAACAACTACAAAATCAAAATATTTATACTTTTTTGACTACATGCTTTTTGAGCACCTGTTCACATGACAATTTTATATCAAGTTTTTATAAAGAGAGTAAGTTTCCATTATACAGAGGCTTTTCCTGAGCATGGTTGATGCAATTTCTTTTTCATTATTGAGTTTTGGATTATAGAAGACATGTGATTTTATACACAGATGTTTTGGGGACTTCTGTGGCTTAGTGCCCCATAATACAGGGAAGCCAACACATTCCGCTCTTTGTGATTTCTAGCAAAATGGTGTAAATGTTTTTGTAATAGTATATGCTATACCATTATGATTTATATTTATGACAGAAATTTCATTTTGACTAGGCATTGATGAGAGAATTAAACTTCCAATTTTCAGATGAGCTCCTGACTTTGTGCTTTGTAAATCTTGATTTTCTTCCACTATGGAGAGTCTTCTGAGATTAGCGTTTTCTGAGATTAGCGTTCTCAGGACAAGGCCCCAGAATATCTCTGTGTCTGATTCTGCATGTTGGGATGAACTAAGCAGGTCAGTTGTCATAATTGTCTATAGGGAGTATTCTTGGAAGTCATTCCCACAACAGAAAAGTTAATGATACTTTACCAATAAATAAATCAGTAAATACAAACCTATAAACATAACCAATAAAGACCAATAAATGTACGCTTATATTAAGTTCCCATCCATTAGCTAGAGCCTTAAGTTACTTGAGAACCTTCAATGACATCACAACAAAGAAACTAGGCATGGAAGAGAAGTTGGAAATGGAAAAAGCAAGCTATCTTAATAAAATCTGTTTAAAATATCTTGCATAAATTATATAAAACTAGGTGAATGTATTAAAATAGCATTGGTTTTCTCTCTGGAAAAAGTGGTGTGAGTGGCCTCAAGCGTAAGCATCTTTATCCTCCCTGGGACTTTATATCTCCTGGTAAAAGCCTTTAGCAGACAGTACAGAACTTGTGTTTTAGCTGCTTCCCCTTTGTTACAAACTGCCTGTGTTTTTTTGGGCTGCCATAGCAAATTTCCACACACTAGATAGTGATTCTCACAGTTGTGGAAGACAGAAGTCTGAAATGAAGTTGTTACAGGGCCTTGCTCCTTCTGAAGGCTGCCGAAGATTCCCCATAGTCTTTTCTAGCTCTTGGTGACTTCAGGCATTCCTGGGTGTGGAATTGCTCAGATCTGCCTCTGTTTTCTCATGTCCTTTTTCTTCCTGTGTCTGTCCTCATGTCTGTCTCTTATAAGGATATGTATCACTGAATTTAGGGTGCCTATCTGTTCCAGTCCACAATGCTGTCATCTCAGGGACCTTAACATAATTGTTTTGGCAAAACACCCTTTTCCTATATATGATTTGTGGTCAACCATCTGCAGGTAACACACTACTTTAAACATATTATTTGGACATAGTTTTCAGAATCCTAAGTAACTTTTCTGAGACAGAACTGCCATTGCATATACATGGTTGAATTATCCTTCTGGTTCCTGAAATTTCAAACTCATA
Source organism: Condylura cristata (assembly GCF_000260355.1). Classification (NCBI taxonomy): domain Eukaryota; kingdom Metazoa; phylum Chordata; class Mammalia; order Eulipotyphla; family Talpidae; genus Condylura; species Condylura cristata. The sequence goes on along the minus strand of NW_004567113.1, from coordinate 28,430,141 downwards.
TATTTTCCAGATTTTTTCAGGGGATCTTCCAAAACTAATTCCTAATTCTTCTAAATATTTCAAGTATGAGCAGACTTATTTTTATGGCTCAGTATGTCCATATGATGGGATAAATGAAAGGGCTATGAGGACAATAGAATACTTAGTGTTTATTAGTAATGGGCTAATCTAATTACAAAGGCAATTGGCACAGAGCCAGTTGGGGTTTGTATGTCATATGTTTTCATGCTACAGAATGTGGTTCCCCTGTGAAAACATTTATTAGTAGAAGATGTAAGTGTAGATGTGTTCTCTAATGGATGTTTGGGGGTAGTACTATCTGTCTGGGTTCCACGGAATCTGTGACTTAAGGCTACAGTAAAACAAGTTTATGAGACCTGCAAGCGAGCTCAGTGGCAAGATTACAGTCAAATCTAGGGATATATTACCAAGATGTGGACACCCATGAAAAATATCAATTGCAGAATAGTGTTAGGATGTGTGCTGAAACATTCCTTTCTGACGTTCTCTGAGTAATTCATCTGCAGCATGTTTTCACTGGACCAATCTTCACAGCCAAGTAGAATGACAATTATGTATGGGCAGGCGAAATGAAGAAGAATGACCTCTTTAATGTTTGCCTTTCATTAATTAACATTGTACTAATTGGCAACTGTGGATATCTCATTTTGATAAAGCAATTGTTCACAAAAGTTGCCCACGTTTTAAAAAAGTATTGAAAGTTGCTTGTTAGTCTTTGGTAGGCTATTTTCTCCCTAATAGCCAAGCTTTAAAATGTAAGCGTTTTGTATAATCATTTCTAGTTTCTGTACGCAATGAACATAATTTGGCTGAAAGACATGAAACTTTGAAGATGTGGAATGATAATGTCAACTTTTTCAGTTTTTCACCTGTGCTTTTATTATTTTAGAATATTTTTAGGAATAAATATTTTTACTTTGCAATAAGATCATATCCATATTTCTACTCTTAACACTGTATAGAACTTAAGCATAAAAGCAGTTCTTGGAGAGTTTATATTTCATTTATTGATTCTTTTCTTACAAAGCTATTTTATGAAACTCCTAACACTTCCTCAAGATCATGCTGAATTTCATTCTGGGCAAAACAAGTGTATATTTGTATATAAACAAATATACACAACTTAAATAATGGACATTGTTAAATGGAAGAAGAACGTAAAATTTATTTTGCCTTTAGTCATTAAATATTTAGTCAGAGCCTAAGGTACACCAGACACCTAGTGCCCAGAATATTTGGCATTGTGCTGAAGCTACAACCCCAATAAGGTAAGATACCCACTCTTAATTAGTTTATTTTCTTTTAGAGAAAGCACAATCATCAGACATTAAGGTATACTGTGGTAAGTTTTACCACAGAAGAGGACATAAGATGATATGAAAACACAGAAAAATATGTCAAAGTTAGCACATGAGTCAAAGATAACCTTCTAGGAAATAATGCTCTACTTGAATTCGAAGAATGAGTTTGCGTTAGATCCATGGAGTAAGGACAGTAGTTAGGCTATAGAAATCACTCACATAAAGGCTTTTAGGTTTGACAACTTATTACTAGACAGAAAATACTCAGTGTAAAAAATTCTATAATTTTTTATAGCACTTCCCATATGAATCTCATATACTTGATTTGGTGAAGTCCAAATATAAGTTTTGCTGTCAGTAGAAATAATTAAGAGTGGGCCCTCCTTGATGGTGCATTGGGTTAAAGCGCAACACGGCAAGCCAGCCATAGCTGCTTCAGTGAGAGTTGGATCCTGGTCCAGAGGTGACCCACATAGCACAGCAGACCTCTCCTGTCTCACCCATTGCTCTTCCTCAGCAGTGTATTTCATTTGTCTGTTCTGCTCCCTATTCTGTCTCTCGTGCATCCTCTCACCCTCCCTGCACCTCTAACCTGTACCCCTCTGTATGCATAAAATAAATCATAAAAAATACATAATTAAGAACTTTGAAGATGAGTAATAAATAACAACAGCCTGTGAGGTGGTACAAAGGGAGTAAGGATAAGAATTAGCTTTGAGAGCTGTATACTTTATAAACCTCACATTTTCCCTTACAGTCTGAGCCAGCCAGTGATGGTAAGAGTCACCGTACAATGAACTTTCAAAGAGATGTGAACGTCTATATACATGGGGCAATAAAATTGCCTGTGAAGTGGGAAGTGTTGGCCAAAAAAACAAATAGAATGAAGTTTCTTAATGGTGTTTTTACAGAAAAGCAAGTCTTTTTTTTTTTTTTTTCTTAGCATCATGTCTGAAAATATATTTGGTAAAGAGGAAAGGAAGATCAAATTGTATTGTGGACCTGAGATTGAAATGCATAAAAAACAATCCTCACATTCATCAGGATGCACTGATATGAGAAAATGTAATTGTAGGGTGATCATAGCAACATTTTTTTCTGTAATAATACATGCAAGATATAAAAATGCAAATGAAAAAATGGCAGAAAATTCAAAGAAATGTCATTATAAATATTCATTTGCATCCAAATGTTGGCCAGTGTCCACAAAGGTTGTATGATAACTGTAAAAGAGGTTTGACACAAAAGTTTTGCAACTGTCATTTATGACCACTTACTTCATGGGGCTGTTGGGAGGTGCAATAAATATTGGAGAAATTGCACCCTGCTATATGGCTAGGCAAAACTAGGTGCTTTGATAGGTTAAGTGAGTCAGTGCTAAATCAATACAAAAAGTAGATAATTTGGGTTCATAGGCTGGTCAGCCAAGTTTATTTCTCAGGCATAGATCTCTTACAAAGAAAGCAATTAATATGCCCACCAAATCAGGATGGTGCCTTTATTGGCATGAAGGAACACTGAAAATAGATTTTTGGAGCTACAGATTTTATCTGATAGGTATCATTACCTTCACTTAAGACCAAATGCAATCTATACTATGTTTTGTTCAACACCAAGAAATGATGAGCTTCTCATTCTGAATTGTAGGAATCATATAGCACTATATTAAAGCCATTGTAAAATTTCCAGAGTCATAAAGGACTCAGGCCCAAATTCCTCAGCCAATAACAGTATTATCTTGGGCTATTAGGACACAACCAATTTTGTAGGTCACAGGTTTTAAAAGACTTTGCCCTGCCTTAATTCAACTGTATTTTACAATCATCTTCAGACCAATCAAATTGGACCTGACCTAAAAGCCTCAGTACCCACAAAAATGAATGTCTTGTACTTTGAAAATGATAAAATGGCACAGGATTATATCCTATCTGTGCCTCAAGGTATTAAAGAAAGTGACACAGAGTTGGTAATCTTTCTGCAGTCTTAAGGAACTAACGGGGCAAGAGCATATGGTAGTAAGCAAAAACAGCATGTACAGAGACCCAGTGTGAATGGATTAGACAGAGAGGGGGGTGGGGTGGGGGGAGGAGGTGGTCAGGGTAGAAAAGTGTCCAGGAGCCAGAAAGGGAAAGTGTTGTATGCTAAATTTTACTCTTAGAAATGCAATGATTATGGGATTTATTTTGACCCATCAAACTAGAGTTTTCTAATTTAGTAGTATTTGCTACTCTTCAGCAGATCTGGATTACCCCTTAATAAATTAGCTCCTGCAAACCATAACTAATCATATACTACTGGGATTGCATGAAGATCCTCATTCAAATTTCACAACTCATACTGAGTCACTGATAACACATTCACATGCATTATTTATACTTCTCCTCGTTCTAAAAGGTGTATATTATTGTGATACCCTTTTCATTGGCAAGAACATTGAGAACCAAAGTGTTTAATTTTCTCATGTAAGGTAATAGGCTATCAAAATCATATTTAGAGGTTGGAAATCTGATCCGTTGGAACTAGTTAAAGTGTTTAATCTACTAGCATTTTTATCCTGGCTCTCTCAAAAATTTGCCAAGCCTCCCAAAATGCAAAGTTCTTATTTGTAATTTTTAAACTAGTTCTTATTTTCAGCAGAGGAAAATAGCCACATAAATCTTCCCTTTTTTATTTTACTCAATACATGATCAGTGATGAAAATAAGTATATTTTAGAAGTTGATCAAACTTTGATAATAGTCTACATTAAATCCTTTCTGTGTGTCAGTGTAAGAAAGTGTTCCCTAAAAACATTGTGTATAAGTGTATATGAAAAAAAGCAAATGGCCATCAGTTGGTTTCACAAATGAGTTCTACCAAATGTTCAAAGATGAACTGGTGCCTAGCCTATAAAAACTCTTTCAAAAAACTGAGAAAGAAGGAACACTACCAAATACATTTTTATAAAGCCAATACACATACATATACACATTTTATGAAGCCAACATACACACATATATAGTGTTCATAAATTTATATGTATGCACATATATATATATATGTATATATATATATATCTTATATAAACACTCTCAAAACAGTACTACACATTACTTGGGAACAGATATTTTCATTGAAATGACCCAGGAATACATAATGGTTATAAACATCAGATCCAAGGCTTTATCTGCAAAGGGCAGAAAGAAATGGGACTGAGGAGTGGTTCACTATAGGCTTTGGTTATAGTGCAACTGGGTAGAGTCTACATGGGGAGTTGTGTTGTTTCTCTATAACATTTATCTTAATATTCTTACTAATAAAATTACTAACCACTGATACAAACACTACATTTAGAAGCAATTATACTACACTCATAGTCAGCTCTGCATGAACTATTTTTAAAAATGCAAAAAAAAAAAAATAGGCGCTTCAAATAGGAGAGGACCAGATATATTTAAAGATACTTAAATATGTTTGAAGATATATATTGGATAAGTTCATGTGAAAATCACCCTCACACTGGCAGTTGGGAGTATGTAGAAATAGAAGTGAAAAATGCGAGATTTTTATGAAAAGAAGAGCCTCAAGTTGCATTCAAATATGTGGATTAATGTTTATTTAGTAATTAGGGTAGGTGTGATCATATAATAAAAAAAATAAAAACTCCGCAAATTTTAGTGATTCAACTACATAGCAGTCAATTTGGATGCAGGCAAATAGATATCTGTAAAGGATTTAGAGACTGAAGCTTCTTTTTTCTTGTAGTTCTGACCATTTATGCCTTCCTAAGTTCTTTCCCTTTAGCCAGTCCTGAAGGGGGTATACATGTTCTTTAAATTATAGTCACCAGATACTGAAAATATATAATTGCACAAAACCTAATTTAAACAGAGACTGAAGGGAGTTTGGTGCATATGTAGTAATGAGGGTAGGCTACATACTAAATACAGTTATATACATACATACTACATACATGGCTGTATAAGGTGTTTACCAGATCTAACCACATCCATTGGATATAAATGATGAAATTGGATCAAAGAAAGGTCTAGAACTCTAGCATCATAATTGCTCAAACCACAAGCAGAATTAGTATGAACTAGAACACTAGTCAATCATTGTGAATATCCTTTGACGAAACTAGATGCTTGATCTTGCGAATAAATAAACAAAGAAATCAAAAACCTTATCCTAGGGAAAAAGTATTTGGATTTTCTTGTATATATTCTTATGTCAATTTTATCTTTAATGTCTTGATGATGTGCTGTCAGCCATCTTTTCAGTGCTTAGGTCCCCTGAAGACATGCACCCTTACTTTAAACCTTTCCAAAGTGGATAGTAGGAGAGAAGGCTAGCCAGCTGTGGGATGGAGGCTGATACTGGCATCTAGCACATTCGGCAGAGCGAAACAGCAGAATGGGTAGTAAGACCCCAAGGAAAATTGACCTTGAAGTTATGGAATTTAGACCATGGTTTAGTACTAACTTCACTATCAAGGAAGTAATTTCACCTATTTGTAAAAAATGAAATATATTCTGTGGGTCTAAGTTAGGCACCCCACACTACAATCAGCAGTCAGTAAATTCAGTTACTATTACTATTCTGGGGTCATACAATGAAAACAGGATAAGATTTTTTATCACATCCGCACAAATCACATCTTCAAAATTTCTGGACTCTGTCCTTTGTAACATGTCTGAAACATGTTTTCATGTTTTTGTAATTTTTTTTCCCCAAACATCAATGTATTTAACCATATCAGTTTTGCTTGTTTTCCTGTTCCACTCGATTATAAGCTCAAACAAGTCACACACTGTTTGTTTTCTTAATATGCATCGCCAATACCTAGTACATACTGGGATGTTTACTAAGTATTTATTGACTGAATAGCTAAATTACAGATTCATAGAGACTTCAGACATCAGGAGTTTCTAATGAAGCAGGATTGAATGAGAAGTTTGAATAAGATCTATGAAGGAACAGTAAACTGAGTTTTAAGTATTGCTTTTCTAACTGCTGTGGAATCAGTTGAGCATGCTAAAAGACATTCAGTTGGACACAATTTTTCATTACTTGAAAATTTTAAAACTGCATTTCTTAAAATTATAAAAGATGAATAATATCATGTGAAACTATTTTAATAATATTTATTCTGACAATGTCAAGTAGGAGGTTAAAAGAGTTTTGTTTGTAACTTCAGGCAAAATTTTCTTGAGAATTCTAGTATAATGCAAAATAAACAAACACATCAAATTCATAATCTGTTCAATAATATAAAGAAAGGTAACAGTATCACATAAGTGTCCATGTGCCTACTTCAAATCAACATCTGATTATCAATATTTACATGTTACTTCAGCTTCTCATTCATCTAACTCTAGACCACTACTTAATCATGATGGATTGTGAGAGCAGCATCATTTGTGGTGCAGGCTATGATCTGCTATGATTCTTCTTCAAAATTATTATGATGAATCACACTTGTCAATGATTTTTGAATGAGACAAATCCAAAACTAATTTGCTATCTGCAATCCAGATGTAATTGGCTATGTATCATAAATCTTCCATGAAAATAATCTTCAGTTCCATTTCTGTCAACAAACAAAAGTGCTCTTCATAGTTCACTCCCCCATACACCCCACCAAAATAGCATATAATTAGAAGTGAAGGGAGAAAGTGCATATTTGACTTGAATAAAAAAACACACACACACAGAAAATGACTGGATCGAATTGTCTGCGCAAATGAATCTCTGTTATCAAAATTGTTGTAAATTGCATCTCTATTTTAAGCCCAGGCCTGAATACCCTACGATAGTCATAAAATATTTTATCTTCATGCTAACTGTGAAAATTTAAGTATGTTTATAGGCTGCTCTAGCATTTGAAAAATACTTGCACTTATTTGAAATAGAATTTTTGATTGCTGAGTAGGATTTAATATTGTTAGTTATTTAATAATAGTTAGAAAATAATAGTAGGTGGATTCATTATTATAATACAATGAATATAAGATATTTGAAATTTTTGTTTTGACATTGTTCTAATTGTTTACATTCGTTTTTTTCCCTTGCTGCTGGAGACAAATCTGTAACAACACTCTGAAGCCTATGTTGTAGGGTATTGTGCCTATGTTTTGTCTATATATTTGGTGATTTCAGGTTTTACATCCAAATCTTACATAAAACTCAAAAGTCCCTACACTGGTAAAGAAATGTCATTAAAACAAAGGACATGTTATTGAACAGGAAAAAATTTCTTTGTACACTATATAACTTACAGGGGACTGATATCAAAGATCTACAACTTGGCAACAAAGAAAACAAAGAACACAGTCAAAAGTGGGAAGAAATGTCAAATAGGCACTTTTACATAGAAGTCATATAGATGTCTAATGGCCACAGGAAAAAAATGCTCATCATCACTTAACATGAAGGAAATGCAAATAAAAACACCAATGAGTTCCCATCTCATGCCTGTGAGAATGATCCATATCAAAGATACCAGAAACAACTACTTCTGGTAAGGTAATGAAAATGAACCCTGGAACCACAGTTGATGGATCTGTAGAATGGTCCAGCCCTTATATAAAAGAGTAGGGAGGTTTCTTGAGAGATTAAAAATGGATCTGCCACATGATCCATCAGTTCTTCTCCTAAGTATCTAACTAAACATATAAAACATTAAAGGGAAACATGAACTGTCATGTTCATGATGACATTATTTATAATAGTCAAAATATTGTAATAACATAAGTTTCAGGAAGGTGTGGAATACTACTCAGCAATCAAAAATATTAACTCTTACCATTTGTGGCAACATGGATAGAACTGGAGGGTATTATGCTAAGTGCAATAAACTGAGAAGAGAAAGACAAATACTGGACAGTGTCACATGGAGAACACAAAGAAACTAAACAATGGATCAGATAAAGTAAAAATAACAACAACAAAAAAAAACGTAGAAAACTGATTATAGAACTGAGGCTAACAAACAGTAAGAAAGAGGGAGAGGTGAGGACAAAGTAGAAAAGGAGCACACTGGACTATGATAGTGGACTTTAGGAGTGTGGCGGTGAGTGTGGTGTGACAACAGCTGAAAGAAACGACCCTGTGTTTCTAAAATGCAAGCAGCCTGAATCAGTGTTACCTCAGTAGAAAAGTAGACTAAATATTATTATGAAAGATACAAAATTTTGTTTTTATTACCTGGAATAAGTTTTGACTATTAATTAACTATGGCTCAAATAAAGCATAGAGTTTGGTTTCAAACCACATACAGCACAAAAAACTGTAGCAAGGAATACCAGCTACAGCACTGATTCTGGAGAGTTGAGAAAATATGAATGGGCATGCTTTGAAATGGGGAATAGTTGATATATTTTCTCTGAATATAAAGTATGCATGAGTTTGCATGTATTTTCATATTTTCAAATGTTAAAGTGTTTTTTCAACAATGGGTCAGTAACCTCTTCCGCCTATGTATGAATTACAGTACTTACCACTATACAAATTTCCACTATCAATATTATACATTCTTTCTAAGTGTATGAAGGAAGGCATTTTTACCAATCAAAGTTCAGAATGTGTAAACATAGACATTCTTAGATGAAAGTCAAATCTCTGAGATGAACTGTGTCACATCACACATTTCATAGTTCTTTTGCCTGTGGTACCTTCCTTTGTGCTGTTCTTCAATTAATCCATGCTTCCAAACTAACCACACAAAAAAGCATCATTAATATGACTTAGTACTTATATAGTACACTTAACCTTTTAAGTAATGAACAAATGCTAAATAACTAATGGACATTGAAGGAAATCAGGAAATGTACAGAACTTTCAATTATTATGAGACAAAATATGTGCCATTATTAATTTTTGGATAATGTGGTTTGTTTAATCTGTTCTTCAAAAATATTTTTTACCTTGTCACAGAAGAGAACTAATGTTCTCAGTGGGGGAGTATATGAGCCTATAACTGACTTTTACAGATGATTAAATGCTGGGGTTGCAGCTGAGATTTTGATAACTGCTGGAGCCATTTATGACCTCATATACTATTCCACTGTGGAACATTAGGCCTTAAATAATATCAACCATGTGATTTTGCTGGAAAGAGGAGAAAGGAAAATTAGAGTCCATTTCAGATCAAGAACAAAATACATGTAGTGAACCCCATGGAAATGTCATAAGTATACATGAGTGAAATTATATTTAGAGAAGGTCAAGAACTAAGGTTGGCCCTCCCTGGAGGCGCAACAGGGTAAGAGCAGCCCTATGAAGTTGGTTTTAGTACGATTTCATTTCTTAGCCAGACAGGAGACCCACATGGCATGGCAGACCTCTCCTAACTTGCCCAGTGCTCCCCTCAGCAGTGTACTTTATCAGTCTGTCTGTTCTGCTCCCCACTCTGTCTCTGGTGAATCCTCTCACTGCCCCTGCACCTCTGGTCTGTACCCCAGTTCTGTATACATAAATAAATAAATCTTAAAAAAAAAAATAGAAACTAAGCTATAACTGGGTAGCCTTTGGCTAAAAATCTTAGGAAGGAATATTTGTTTTATTTATAGGGATAAAAAGTGCACAGCACTTTCAGTAGAGCCTAGCATTAATCATCATTGTATAAGAGATTCTAATCTCCACAAAAAGTGATTTCACATCTACATGGTCATCTACTTATATTGTATAGTCTCTTTAAACAGTCAGTTTTCCAAAATCACATTTGAAAATACTACTGGATTAAAATAACATGCAAAAATAGTGGGAAACATCCAGTGTGCAAATGGGGCTAGTGTGTGCCAGGGATCACAGAAAAGCTTGTTTATTTTAAAATATATCTATGAGAATCTAGAAATTATTGCTTCTCAGGTTGTCACATAAAATATAGTCACTGGATCCTTAATCTTTGCTCGTATTTCCCTGACCTTTAAGCATCTATTACTGAGTGACATTTCTCTGATAAATAAGAAGCCTAGGAGGAAGGAGATCTGCATGAAGAAGATCTACATTAAGAAGATATAAACTCAGTAGAACTGATAGCAAAGCCTTGGTAATGTTCTTTTATACCACATACTGGCTCATACTTCTTATGTATCACTCATTGAAAAATACATACAGATTAACCCTGAAATGGATGACATCTCAGAGACAATAAGGATCAAAACTAAAATTTATATTCATATTTATCTGATGCCCAAATTGTGCTTCTAAATACACATAAGCAGTTTCATCATACTAGCTTTGGAAGTGATCTTTGTAGTTGTTAATCAAACCTCTAAGGAAAAGATGTAATCTTCTGAGTCCTCCAGTCATAAGGTGGTGAGAATGAGAATTCTAAATGAATTCCTTTATTTTTGGAAATAGATTTTGGAAAACAGTCTAAATGAGAATTCCTTTATTTTTTTTTGGGTGGGTGAGTACTGTTTTCCCACAGTTTGGTAGCATTATTTTTCAATATCCAAAATTGAAAAAGGGTGTCTGGAGATAAAGCAGTAACTAACACTCTCATCTCTATTGTCTTTGCTTTGAGGGGCACGGCAAAACAATACCAGTGACTCTAATGCTGGAGAATTAGTGGCAAAAACCTAATGCTTCCAATTTCAAAGGCACACATAATGGTCATAACATGATCTAAGGTGGTTAAGCCACTGAACTGTATGTTACATGTGGATATACTGCTGGGTCGTATTTTTTGAGTACTTATGTGCTAGGCATTGTATTAACTCAGTGTGCATAGCAATTGGGTGACAGGCGCAGTTATTCACATTTTACAGATGGAAGACTGAGGCATGGGAAGATTAAGTAGCTTACATAAGGTTGCCAGTAACTACTGGAGCCACTAACACTGTTTGACTCCAGAAACTAATGTCTCCTCCATTTGACTCCAACTGCTATTTGAGTATATTTCTAATGATTTTGAGCAGCAATTGAGAATTTCATACCAATGGATTTCTCCCAAGGGAATATACAAATTGTTTAAAAAGATTATGTACGCAGCCTTAGATATACATCTAAGGTGGTCTGAAAGTGATATTGCTCAGGTTCCTAGTTGATACCTGATTTAATCAACAATTGTTTTCAGTTAGGTATAATATGCCTGCTAAAGTAACACTGAATTATCCCACTCTCTCTCTGTATGGGAGAATTAACATACACAAAGTGATTTTCTTTATCTTCATTCAGATTTTATTGATATTGTAAAACTACTTCAGCTTCTATGATTTACCTAAATTATGAGGAAAAGTTGATATGCAGCACTATTCACCATCAACATGTACATGTACAAATTTTTATAGATTTATAGGCAAATGTGCATCTGAAATTGATGTTCATTTGTGATCAGTAATTTTCATTTTTTTTATATAGGCCCTTTCATTGTGAAGTACTTTATAAGTTTCTTATTCTTGAAGGAAATTTCCTCTAGTACAGTGATAAGGATCTGAATTTGATTCCACAAGCCCATGTACAAAATTTGTTGAAATTCCGGTTAGCATTATTTCATTTGAATTGTCTAAGTATTTAGTTTTATATGTTGGTGTTTAAAACTTATTTTGTACATGTAAATATACTAATTAACGCAAAAAATTCATCTTGAGGAAAGTATCTTTGAAAGTCTTACTTAACAGATAAGGAAACCCCAGTGGAGGGTTTAAGGCACTTACTCAATGTCCTTCCCTTAGGAAACAAATAGTTAAATGATATTCAGATTGTTTCTATTTGTCAATTAGAACATTTATTTCTCTGCCATTAACGCATATTAAAAAGCAATGTGTATTTCAGTTGGGGAAGCTCTTCTTTCTCTCTCCTTTACATATGCATTTTATTGTATCATGCATTAAGTGTTCAAATGAGATTTCCTAATGAAGACAGACTCATTGCATTTTTCAAACACTATAAAAAAGATTAAAAGTATTTCCACATAATTATGATTAGATATACTTTGATCAGTCAGGATTTTCCTACAGAATAAACTGTACTTTATGGGTATCCATTATGGGAAATACAGATGATCAGATTTACAATCAATAGTTGTTACCAAAGCTATTATATAGAAACCACACCCCTCAAATTAAAATTCACTTTATTTTCTTTAAAGACATAGTAGTTGAATTTTATGGGAACCTTTTAGCCTTGTGTGGCCCTTTATTTCCCAAAGTGGTCACTAAAGGAAAATTAATATTCAAGGACAGGGATATAATATCTTTGTGACTTTCAATCCCAAGAGCAAAACCTATTAGTAGCTATAGATTTTTCTCTGCAGCAGTGAGCTAGTGTATAATCAATTTGTGTTAGTCTAATACTGTATATCAAGATGGTAAGTCTCTCTGGGTCTATACATCTGTTTCCTCTGAGAGCTTGTACCAGGTTGTACATCAAGTCTAAGTGATGAGACACTAGCTAGCATTTTAATGATTATAAAAATTTCCGGTCAGTCAGCTTAACAATTCCTGAACCAATAAGCATTTATTTCCTTTATTAAATGGCCTATTTCTGGGTAAACAATTTGATCATTAAAACTTCTGATAATTTACACAAATTAATACCAATAATAGACTTCTCTGTCATTTTGTCCTTTATTTTTCTGTTGCCTACTCTTATTTTTCTCCTTGTTGTGTTTTCACATAGTTTTTGTGATCATGGTACCTCCCCTGCCATGTAGTTTTCTTTGGATAATGGAGACTTAAGTATTGAAAAATATTTCATGTGGTCTTATTCCAAAGAAATTAGTCAGATTAGTCATCTAGAGAATTTAAGTAATCTGAAAATGTATTGCACAGACCTGTAATTTCAAGTCTGAATTTTCCACTATATTCATTGATTAAAGTGTTTTTCTGTTTCTTTCAAAAATGTTTATAGTGTAAAATTCTGTTTTTTATGGTTACTAATCCATGATTTTTTGGTATTAAACAAGAGAATATATGTTTTACAAAGTTTCTGTTTCCTTGGAGACAGAAGCTTTGACTTTCTAACTTGGTATTTATCATTTAATCCTCAGATTCTTCATTTCTAATATTTGAATATAATAATTATAATAATAAAAATAACAGTTAATAATTATAAACTTATTAATATATAAATATCTTCTAGTACTAGAAGTTTTTCCACAAATACAGATATAATATATGAAAAACAAATTTTTCTTCAAAAAATTCTTGAAAAAATACAGAATGGTGTTAAAAATCACTCCCCAATCTATCTTCCTTTTGAAGGTCATGTGTTATAAACATTAAACTAGGGTTAAACAGTGATTCTGGCTTAGTCCTCTTAACATTAGTAATTTAAAAGAGGTGGGAAACTTACTAGAAAAGCATATTTATTTGCATGGTAAATACATGATCCCTTGAAACTTGGTTGAGTCAGGTTTTATCTCATTTCAAATGAGAGATCTAAGAAGTCTCCAGCTCCATGTAATCTTTATTTTGGTCTTTAACAGAGTAAGGTAAGGAAAAGCTAGCATACAAAAATGATTTTGTCTGTGGCTGGGATATAAAGGAGACTAAATGAGACTCCTTGAAGAAGTAAATAAGGAAAAAGACTAAGAAAACAGAGGCAAGCGGAGAAGAGAAAGGAAAATAGATCAGATTCCCTGTGATGACCATAGACTGACTATTATAAGGTCATTATATAACTATAGTAATTAAGACAGTATGTTATTGGTAGAAGGAGTGACACATCGATCAAGTTAACAAAGCAGAAAACTACGAAATATCCTACACTAGTTCAGAAACTGATTTTCAACAGT
>NW_004567113.1:28403416-28415540 GCF_000260355.1 Condylura cristata | reverse complement strand
TTTTTTTTTTTTAAAGAAAATATACTAGCTATACAACTCAGGGAAGTAAAAACATATCTGCACAGAGACCTATAGATCATAGTAGCTTTATTTGTAATAACAAAAAAGCTATAATCAACCAAAATGTCCTGCAATAAGTGAATGAATTAAGAAACTGTGATATATCCTTACCATGGAATTCTATTCTGCAATATAAAGGAACAGCTTCAATGTATGTAAAGAATATAATGCTGAATGAAAAAGCCTACCTCAAAGGCTACATAATCTGTAATTCCATTATATAATATCATTGGCATGACTTTCTTCAACATATTTAATATACATGAAGATATATATATATATATATATAATATATGTATATGTGTGTGTGTGTGTGTGTGTACATCTATATTTATATTTCTATACTCGGTGGTTGTCAAAGGTTAAGGATAAGAGGGATAGGTATGACTCTACAGGGGTAGCATGAGGGAGATCTTTTTGGTGGTGGAATAATGCTGTTTCACTTATAATCACTACACATATGTCCACTTGGTAAAATGATCTAGTCTTATATACACACATTGTAATAATATGATTTTATTTTTGGTTTGATATTGTTCAATAGTAATATAAAACATAGCCACTGAAGGAAACGTGGTGAATGTTCTGTGGAACCTCATTGAATCAACTTTTGGCAAATCTTTATTATTTTAAAGTAAAACATTAAACAATATATTGGTATAGACATGTTGACATTCTATTTGGACTTTGTAAAGTGGAATAATAAGTATCTTTGAAAAGTCATTGGAAAGTTACGAGAAAAATTTCCAAATTATCCCATGGAGGAAAACAATGATATTGATTTGTTTTACAAAATGCTTCTACTTTTAAAGATCTGTATTATATAATTGGGGTTGCAATTGTGTAAATTATTCTGTTTTATTTCTGAAATAAAAGTCATTGTTCGAATGACAATGGTTAGTGCTCAGTTAAATGAAGTTTAAATATGATAAAACCACAGAGGGAAATTAATATTTACAAAGTTTGATTATTTATTGAAATGAATCTGATTAATTCCTTATTGACTATTTTGAAAATATCATTCTACTCCCTTGCTCTTAGTTTTTGTTTATAAGAAAACTGTGCTGGATCAGTAATTCAGAGAGAAATAGGAAACTGCATTCAGTTTGTTGCCAGACTGGAGATCTTCCTAATTTAAATTCTAAAAATAGTTCGGATCTCCTCAGTAATATGACATTTATGTGTTAGACCTGTGATCATCCTTAATAACTGTCATTAATGAACCACTTTCTTAAAGATACCCAAATATTTCCATGAAAGTTTTTGCTCCATAAAATGTTTCTTACTACTGAGTTTTTAAAATATTTTATATTTTCCAAGTGTATGATTTTGGAACAATCATATGTTTTTTTTAATTAAGTTTGCTTTATTGATCTATTTATTTAGTGAATTTGATTAAACTAAAACTATACACACACACACATAAGCAAAACTAGGTGGAATACTGTCAAGTATCTCTTGAGTGGAAAAAGCAAGAGAATGAGGGAAGAATGATGCTAATTCTCCATCTTTTCTGGTCTCCATTGTATCTTTTGACAGTAGGTATAAGCAAAAGATTTACCCTGACATAGTGTGGGTAGTTGTGTCACTCTTTTAATTGATGCTATGTGAAAACTGGAAAATGATGTCTTTGCTTAGTACTATGAGGACCATCAGACCTTTAAGGGTAAATGTTCATTTTAGTTACCTGCTCAATCCTTGCCAAGGCTCATAGAACATGTGGGCATCACCTTTTCTTTGAGTCTTATGCTAAAAATATTGCTTTAAAAATATATTTTCTGAACCTTTTATGTGTTCTCTAGAGGCAGATGCTTCAAATGATTAAAAGTTATATTATGATAATAAATAATAACTGCTTTTAATTGTGCTGGAATTGGAGGTGCTTGGATGAATGCTTGGATTACTCAGGGCTCTAGATAAGCCTGGGCAGAAGGACTTTGTGTTACTCAGGGTTCTTCAGAGAAAATGAACCAGAATTATTACAAGGAGATGAGTAGTCTAGATCCAGGAGAAGCTATGGTATAATTCCAGTCTGAGACTGAAGGCCTGATGACCAGGAGAGCTCATAGTATAATTTTCATTTGGAGATTGAGATCCAAAGCAGGAGAAAACCTTTGCTTTTGTTGGAAGACAGGGAGAAAGAAGGAAATGCTTTCTCTTATTCTATTCATGACTTCAGTAGATTGGAAAAAGTACAACCACATTTATGTAGTCTTTTGAATTAAATGTTGGTCTCATCCAAAAACACACAGAGATGCCTACAAATACCTTATAGTCCAGTGAAATTGATTCACAAAATTACCCATTGTATTTATTCTGAAATGGTCACTGGGTTTATTTTTTGATACAAATGAAATATAAAGAATATTAGAAAGAATTAGAATCATTACTACACTGTTTGTATTTTATAAAATATCAGTCATCTATCTGATGTTTTTTTATTTTTAAAGATTTATTTATTTATTCATATGGAACTGGGATACAGGCCAGAGATGTGGATGGTGAGAGGATTCACCAAAGAGTGAAGTGGGAGTAGAACAGGCAGATCAACGAAGTACACTGCTGAGGGGAGCAGCGGGCTGGTCAGGAGAGGTCTGCCACGCCATGTGGTCACCTCCAGGGCAGGTGGGGATCGAACTCATGCAGAGGTGGCTTTGGCTTCTTAGTGCTGTGCTTTAACCCGCTGCACCACCAGGGAGGGCCCTATCTGATGTTTTTTTATCCCCGTCAATTTTAAGTGCACCAAAGTCCAAAAGAACTGTACCTTCTCATGAAAGTGACTCAGGGAGAAATCAGTGTGTTATCTACAAAGTAGTATTTACTGCTTTTTATCCAATTTCATTTTCCTGACACTACTGAATCAGATATCCATTTCTCCACTTAGCCTCTATAGAAATACAGATCACCATGGTACCCAGTAACTTCAGACAGTCCACAGATAAGTATAGATACATCAGGAGGTAATGGAAGCCGTTTCTGTATTATTAAATTAGAGACACCAGTGGTTAATTTCCTTGCTAACCTATCAGTATAAAAATAGCATCAGAGAAGAGATAATAGCAGGAGTTATTCCTCGAATAAGCAACAACATGAAGCTGTTTCTCCAAATAATAAATTGTATTCACTTACACATTTACTTATGCCATTTGTTCAATACACATTAATGAAAGACTGATTGAATTCTGAATACTGCAAAGTCCTGCAGGGAAACATAAAGATGAATGTAATATTCTGTTTTAGGACTTATCAGACAAGGAATGAAGGAAGCAAATAGCAATAGGGTTTAAAACTTAAATATAGGCATTCTATCAAGTGGTAAGAATGAGGTGAATAGCAGTTCCAAATATTTCTTGAAAATCTAGGAAAGGTAGCTCTAAAATGCCTGAAAATGGCGATAGAGCATGGACCATAGTTATTTGAACCAGGAAATATGTCCAGTTTATGACTAGGACTGAAAAAAGCATGGAGAACAATGAAGAAATAGACCAATTACCAGAAGTGGATTTTCAGAAAGGAACTCTTTTTAGAAGAATTGAAGCACATGATGTGAGAAATCAGAAGTTTGGGAAAAGGTCAGGGCCATTCATCAGAAATACACTACTTTGTTGGGTTCCCATTATTAACAAAGGCAACCAGATGCTTAGTCAAAGATGGTACTGGTGTTCAGGTCCTTAGATATTTCCGCTTTAGTTCATATGTTGGTCCTGACAAAAGTACTTAGTTTCGGTCATGGAGAAAAGAAAAAGCACAAAATCAAGTTAGCCCATAGGTGTGACAGAAGTCAAGGTTCCCATCTTTGAGAAAATGAGCTTCTCTTTATCTTTATTATATATCTGCTTCAGTGATACAGGAAAAAGAGCACAGACATTTTAGTAAAATAAACCAAGTTTAACAATCTGTATTACTAAATGAATTAATATTTTGTGTATTGTGTAAACTCATTCTTTTCAAGTAAATATGTACAGGCAAGTCAACTTAAATGTGTATAGGAGGATCAATTGCCCTGATAACCTTAATTTTCAGTCTTTGCACTTTCACTCTTTACACAGTGACTAGGACCTTCTGTCCTGTTTCTTGAGTCTGGAAATTGCCAAGTGACTTGATTTCACCAGACATTACTAAACATCATGTGAGTTTCTCAACTACCTATTGCTGTATAAGAAATCACATAAAACCTGGTGACTTAAAAACCAAAATTCTTTAATTTTCTTCATGTTATATCAGCAATTTAGGCTTAGTTCAGTGGGGTCATTTTCTACTGATTTGGTGGTTTTCTGGTTTCCTGGAGTGGTTTGTGCAGATGAATTTTCATCAGTTAGCTTGATTTAGGGACTGGTGTAGGTAGGAGTCCTGAGCTGGAATGGTCTGTCTCTATTGCATGTGACCTTATTATCTTCATAGCTACGCAGAGTTTTCTGATATGGCAAAATGTAGGTGCACAAGGGGATATCTTCTCATATGTCTTGAGGTTCTAGGATATCAAATAACCTAAGTATCAGACAGAATAAGAGAAAAAAGCCAAAAAAGTACTTAATAATAACATGTATACCTTCTATTTACATGGAAGAGCTTCAGTAACACTGAGTTACTCATCCACATGGTGGATTTAGGCACAGTTGTTTTTTTTTTAATGATTTATTTATGCATATATAACTGAGGTACAGGCCAAAGGTGCAGGGGCGGTGAGAGGATTCACCAGAGACAGAATGGGGAGCAGAACAAGCAGATTGATGAAGCACACTGCTGAGGGGAGCAGCAGGCGTGTTGGGACAGGTCTGCTGCACCATGTGGGTCACCTCCAAGGCTGGGGATTGAACTCATTCTGAAGTAGCATTAGCTTCTTGGTGCTGTAACTTTAATCTGCTGTGCCTCCAGGGAGGGCCCATTAAATAACCTCAGCTAAGACAGTGGTTACTGGAGGAGAAAATTGGGAGATTAATTAAGAGAGAACAAAGGTATGACTGTTATGTAGGTAAATTCTTTCTTATCCATTAAAAAGGATTAAGACTATTGGATCTTTCTTATATGGAGAGATGTCCTCAAAGAGACAGTTTTCCTTTGCACACACAATTTTTTTCATTCAAAAGTCAACCATCACTGAGTCTTCAGACTCTGTTCCTCTCAGTTACAAGATTTCCAAAGAAGATGAAAGTGGAAGCTGCCATTAAAGCTTGAGTTGAAGCGGAACAATGTTGACCTTGACCAATTCTATCAATGAGAGCAAATTACAAAACAATTCCAGATTCAAGAGGTGAGACCTTTTTTTTTTTTTGAGGTTGTTTACCTGCTATCAAAAACCTAGCTATTCTTCTGGAGAATGATGCATATGAACAGAGCTATAATATCTACTACCCCTACATGCTGATCTAGTCATCAGTCAGCTGATCTCCAAGTATGAGTGAGTTCAATAAAGACTAATTAGTTGACACATGGTTGCCTTCAGATTCATGGATGTACCTAGCTAAGATCACAGATGGGACCTGATGGCTCATGGGCAATAGCAGATGGTTCTTTTAAGCTGTATTTTATGGTTTTTTTTTTTTTTTTAATGCAGGGCACATAGTGCCTATGGATAATCTATACAAGGTATAATAGAGCTAGATTCTCAGAGTTTTGGTGTCAATATAGAAGTGTGTTTGTGTGTCCATGTGAATTGTGTAATAGCTGCTATAAAATATCAATACATATAGGTACTCAAAATAGTCAACAAATAGTCACCAATTGGATAGTTTCAGATGCTAATGAATACTTGTAGACAGATCTCAATTTTATTGAAGAATCTGTGATAGTAGAATATCATATAAATCAATTTTCTGTATATATGTGTTTCCTAGAAACTCATTACTTGTCATCAACCAAAACTGATTCTGCATATAATCAAGGAACATCTAAACCACTTTTGGAAAAATCCAATTTCCCCACTAGAAGGGTTCAACCATTGGTACACATAAAGATATATAAATCATTGGTGAGAAGCTCAAAAGACAGGGGAAAACACAAAGGATTTCCAATAACAGACTCCCAATCAAACTCTGAGATCACCCATGCCCTCATGGACAAATGCCTTGCCAGTCAAGCAAGAACTTCTCAGAACAAATCCAAAGCACATACTAGCAGGAACTATAATCAAAGGATTAAACATTTCACAGTGAGTTGGGACAAAAAAGAAATTCAAAATGTACTAAACAAGATGAATACTCCAAAGAACCATGATGATAGCTGCCATTTTCTCTGAAGTGCCATCTACTGGAGTAGTAGAGCCATCAAGAAACGGCACCGGAGCAACAGTCTTGTGTGCTTCTTCTCCTATGTTTCACCACAGCATGCATCTGCATCATGCCTTCCTCCTTCCCAGAAGGCCCTGTTTTACCATCTGCTGGAAGTTGTAGTCCAAGGTGTCTGAGCTGCTTGTTGTGTGAAAGTGGGGAATGCGAAAATGGTGCCTGTTCCAGGAGCTACAGTGTCTCCTCTGTCATGGTGATGCATCCTGGAACAAGGAGAGATATATTTCTTTTATTCACAAGTGGAATTAAACATAAGTTTGAGCTAAGACTGATTATTCTTATTTTACCATGTTTCTGAAGAAGCCAGAAAAGTAGTGCCCTTTCAAAATCTGATCTTGCCTAGAGCAAATATACTTACTGCTGTCAGAGATCTATTTTGAATAATAGAAATGTGGATCTAAAAAAATGATCTATTATGACTACTTTTATGACTGATGCATAAATCTTAGTTTGGTTCAATTGCAGTGGTTACTACTACATTTTAGAGTAAGATGTTTTCTTCTGGAAATTTTATGTTGAGTAGGTTAGGATTTTACAGTATAAGTAGAATGTATCAAATGCTCTTTTGTGAGAGACTGCTCCCCAATGGTACATAAAGGGACAGAATTTTGGTTTTTTTTTTTTTTTAGGTTGAATTCTAGCTGGTATGTTTGCACAAAGAATTTGTCTGGAAGGCAGTCTTTAAACCTAAATGGGAGCAATTTTACCATGCCTTAATGTATTATATGTGTGAGTATTGTCTTTCCAATCTTTTATGTTTTCCAAATTTCCATAATTTGCTGAGAGAGAGAGCACAAGGAGAAAATGTTTGTAAGCTAAAAATAAATTTTAAATGAAAATAGTTGAAGGGTCTCATTTTGAAGCCCTGTGCTTGTTCTGATTCTGTTGTTCTCATGAATGGTGTTGCTTACTGTGCTACAGTTTTTGTGAAGTGTATGTGTGTGTATATGTATGTATGTATGTGAGTGAGAGATGTAGAGAGGAACCTCTCCCACTTAATCACTTTTGAATGGTGCTTCAAGTGTTTGTCCTTTTTTTAAGCAAAAAGCAACTATTAGCCTTGTGTTATGTTGCAGAGGTAAATCTTTGGACAGGAGAAGAGTAGATTACTGGCCTGAGGCAGTAAAGAGTGAATGGGCTTTAGTGACTAAATCTAAGCATTCCTGATGCCAAGATCTTTTTTTCAGATGACAGGAACTTAATCTCTTTTGTGAGGGTTACAAATGGAATGGTGGGTCGACAGTTATTGATGGTGCAGGCATACATCCAGATTCCCCCAAACAGCAGGAAATTTATTTCTGGCAAGTTGTACATAATAAATAGGCAGTGTTGCTATTATCATTATTACTAGTGATGTACATAGAGAATTATGCCTTCACGTAGTCTAAAACAGAATGGCATTCTCATTAACTAAATATTAGTTTCTCAGGTTTGTTTTTCCTTATCAATGTAGGAAGCATTGAGGCAGCATTGGGAAGGTTTTTTTTTTTTTTTTCCAAGGTTTATTTATTTATGCTTACAGAATTGGGGTACAGGCCAGAGGTCAGGGGTGGTGAGAGGGTTCACCAGAGACAGAGTAGGAAGCAGAACAGGCAAATTGACAAAGTACACTGCTGAGGGGAGCAGTGGGCAGGTCAGCAGAGATCTCAGCTCCCTGGCCAGGGATTGAACTCATGTTGCAGTGGTTTCAGAGAGCTTCATAATGCGGTGCTTTAATCCGTTGCGCCACCAGGGAGGACCTGGGAAGAGTTGGTTTTTAACCTTTGTACTTCACTAACTAGTCAATAGTTGACCTATCACTTACCAGTTGGCAAATATCCAACCTCTCAGAACTTCAGATTTTTCTGTTTGTCCTATTGATTCTAACAGTTACTGACAATGATACTGAAGTTTGGTTGAGTTTCAGAAACTAGGTTATAGCTCCAGTGTTACAGTGATAGTCTCACAGTGCTAGTGTTACAGTTCTGGCTTTACAGCTTGAACATTATAGTGGGAGTATTACAGCAAAAGGGTTACAGCTCTTGTTTCACAGCCAACATTTCTTTAGGACTTCAGGAACACAATCTGGAGGACATAGACTCAAGGAATACTTGCACCGAATGCTGAAGGAGTTCTTCTGGGGCATACTTGTATGCATAAAAGGGATGAGAATGCTAGGTATGCCATATGCAAATGAGGTTTTTAGTCAGTTCAGTTCTGATTGGTGGAAAGTCTGATTGGTGGCTAAATTTTAATTGGTCAGAGCTTGCTGGGGTGATTTCATTTTCTTCTTAGCTTTGGATATGGCTGCCTTCAGCACATGCTGGAAGTGGATGGAGGGCATCTTAAAGTGTTTAGGACCTGACCCTCAGTGGTTTGCTATTTCTCTTTGGTTATTACTGTACTCATGATAACTCCATGTTCATTTTTCTTTATTTTATTTTTTATTCATCAAAATATTTTAAAAAGCAAAAGTAAAATATTTTATGACAGGACCTCAATGAAAAGTGGTATACAGAATAAGATTTTAATTTTGTCACTATTGTCACAATAAAAATTTGGGTTATAGAAATAGGGAATAAACTGCATACTTTATGAAGTCCTATATAAAACTATACAATAATTTTAATTACTTTTCTTCATACTCTTTAAATGGAAAGTATTTTAATTGAAATAGTATCAATTCCTTTGCTCATCATAGTTCCTTATCTCATGTTTTCAATATTAGAAGAATCGTTTCAGTGTTTAAACTCAAATCTGAATATTAATAAAACAGAAACTGAGTCTCTTCCTCGTGGACTGAAACGTTTTAAAATGTGTTCTACATTATAATTACTAATTTTATTATTGTTTCTTGAAAGAAAAATGCTAGCTAATACTAGGCAGGACTCTTTTAATATGTAGTGTTGGTGTTTTTGATAATAATCATATAAGACTGTAAGGTGGGTATTGTTATTTTTATTAGAGATAAAATTACCTTGAATTTGGAGAATTTAAGTGACGTGTCTGACATCACTCTAAGGAGACAGGGGAAACTTCTCTTACCCCTGTGAGTTCTTCTCAGGCTGACCAAGCAAACAAATTAACATCTGACAGATTAGGAAAGAAAAAGAACACATTTAATTATATATGAATAGAGAATTTACATGGCTTGGCTATAAATTCTAGAATAAATGAGACACACTGAGAGTTTTTATTGTTGAGCCTAATGAATGGGATAGCTAATCTGGAGCATCTAAGAGAGTGAGGTGTCTCAAGTGACTGAGAGATAGTCAGTCATAGACAAAACCAAATGAACCATGTTTATCCTGACATAAAATCTTTTTCCAGCAGAAAGATTATTTCTACTAAATCATGTCCCTTAATCATAATTTTATTCTTTAAAGTATTAGTAGCAGTTTCTCTTGAAGATTGAATGATCTAGATTGACCTTAGTTCCATATGCTAAGGTGACATCTACTGGAAAAAGCCTGGACAACTTTGAAAAAATATATAAACATTTTGAGGGAGTCTGTCCTCAAAAGAGTAAGATAAGTCATTTTATTGTGTCAGACAGTATCCAACAAATAATTCATGCCTACAAAAAGCATAGCATTTAGCAATAAAGAAAAATGTAGATGTGGCTATTAAAGTAAATTAAGGGAGATAGTGATAAACACCATAGAAGCAAAACAGAAAATATATGCAGAGATATTAGTGATAATAGTACCTCTATTTATAAGAATCTTAAAGCAATAATATTTGGCAAAGATTCTGGTGTTTGGAAAATAATAATGTAGAAATAGAGAGAAATTCATTTTAGCTTACAGTCATGTGGCAGACCACAAATAATACAAATTCTGTTGTATTTCTATATGCAAAATACAAACAGAGGTGGCAAAAATCACAAACTCAATCTCATTTGTAATTGTATCAAAAATAAAAAATATATATGGATAAATTTAATTTGGCTGTAGGTAATGAAAGTACTATACCTTGAAAACCATAAACATTGCTGAAAGAAATAGAAGATGCAGTGGAATGTAAAGATATTTTATGCCCGTTGATTGAAAGAATTATAATCCTTAAAAATTTCTACTACCTGAAGCAATATACAACGTCAGTGTAATCCCTATCAAAATTTCAATTGCATTCTTCACAGAAATAGAAGAAAAAAACCCATAAAATTTATTTGAGTCTACAAATAAGTATTAAAAATAATTCCAAGAATCAGAAACAAAAAATGGAGGTATGATATTCATGAACTTCCAAAAATACTATAAAGTCATACTTATCAAGATAGTAATAATATTGGAACAAAAATGGCACACAGATCAATGAAACAGAATTGAGAATCCAGACATTCACAAAAATATAGACAATTAAATTATGGCAAAAGAACTAAAGATTTGCAAGGAAGCAAAGGAAGTCTCATCAATACATGAAGTTGGGAAAACAGGACAACCACATGCAAAATAATGAATCTAGACCCCTGTCGAATAGCATACATAAAAATTGATTCAAAATGGATTAAAGAATTGAATATAAGATCTGAAAACAAGCAGTATATAGAAAGCAAAGGTAATAGGCTCCTTGATAATGTCCTTAGCTATGTCTTCAGAAATTAAAATCATGGCAAAGGTGGAAAAAAAGAGAAGCAAAAATATACAGATGGGACCACATCAATCTAAAAATTAGTAAAAAAAAAAATCAAGGATTTTTAAAATATAAATAAGAAATCATAAAAGCTAGTAATTAAAAAAAGCGTAATTATAAAATGGGCAGAAAATCTTAATAGACATATCTTCAAAGAAGACAGCAGATGACCAATATATAAAAAAAAGCACATTAGGATCCTTCCCTGGTGGCACAGGGCAGACATCTCCTGGCCTGCCTGCTGTTCCCCTCAGCAGTGTACTTCATCAGTTCGCCTGTTCTACTCTCCACTCTGCCTCTGGTGAGTCCTCTCACTGCCCCCTGCACCTCTGATCAGTACCCTAGTTCTGTATGCACGAATAAAATATTTTTTTTTTAAAGCAGAGACATTTTGTGGGGGTAGAGTGGGGAATGGCATCAAAAACAGTGGGGGGAGGGAAATGCACTGGACTATGATGATGGCACATGGGTGATTTGGTGATGGGAAACCCAAGGGGATTGCAACTGAGATGGAAAAATGCACAAGAATATGTAAAGATAAACTATGATACATTTTTTTTAAAAAAAATCTCTAATTTGTTAGAAATCAAGATTCTAATGGAATATCACCTAACACTTGTGATACTAGAAGCAAGTGTTGACAAGTATATGAAGGCAAAGTAGCCTTGCATATTATTGGTGGGAAAGTAAATTGGTACAACTATGGAAAACAGTATGAGGAGTTTTTAAAAAAGGTCCAAATACAAATTCACTATTATCCAGCCATCTCACTTCTGATATATTTTCAAAGAATATGAAAACTAATTTGGAGAGAATTATGTATCCCCATATTCATTTCATCATTCTGCACATTAGCCAAGACTTGGAAACAACCAAAATGCTTATCAATGAGAGATTTGATAAAATAAGGGTAGCATTAAACATGCAGTGGAATATTGCTTAGTTATTAAAAAAACGATGAAAACTTGCTATTTGCAGCAAAGTGGATGTTGCAGTGTTATATAAAGAAATTAAATGATTAAACAAAGCAAACACAGGCTATGAGAGCAAAATTGTGTTAACAGAATGGGAGAGGTAAATGCAGTGAGTGAATCAGGCAAATGAGGTTACTCGTTTGGTGGAGTATGAAAACTGGATTTTGACCGCAAACTTAACAACTTAACGTA
>NW_004567113.1:28388168-28403316 GCF_000260355.1 Condylura cristata | reverse complement strand
TATATATTTCAATTCCTAATGTTTATTCTATGAAGCCAATAGAATGTTATAAGCAGTGTTGCTTTGATAAATTAAATTGCTAGTCTTTTATTTGACTTGTAAGTCTCTATATTTATATCTTTTGTCTCAGCTAAAAACTGGGAATTGTTTCTCTTATCTGTAATTTTCATTTCATTCTCTTAGTTTGTGTTTTGATGTCAGATCTTTCTAATTCAATATTCTTTCATTTAAAGATAAAGCTCTCCAGTATAAGAAATTTGCATATTCTTGGTCAAAATGATAGTTTTCAAAGTTTTCTTCTGGGAACTTTTTTTTTTTAATAAAGATTTATTTATTTATGCTTACAGAACTGGGGTACAGGCCAGAGGTGTGGTGGGTGAGAGGACTCACCAGAGACAGAGTGGGGAGCAGAACAAGCAGATGTACTGAAATACACTGCTGAGAGGAGCAATAGGCAAATCAGGAGAGGTCTGCCACACCATGTGGGTCAGCTCCCTGGCAGGGGAGTGAACTGGTGTTGCAGTGGCTTCTGAGGGCTTCATAGTGAGGTGCTTTAACCTGTTGCACCACCAGGGAGAGCCCTGAAACTTTTTTTTTTTTTTTTTAATTTTCACATTTAGAGCTATGATAGACCTCAAATTACTTTTTTTATCATGTGATGTAAAGTTTTATTGCAGTTTATTTCCCTTATGGACATCTAATTAACCCGCACCATTTGTTGAAAAGGTTCATCTTTCTGTCTGAATTGCACTGGTAGTTTCTTGTAGGTCTGTTTCTTAATTATATTTCCTCTTCCATTAGCTTCTTTGCACACAACTTGAAACTAAAATTCTATTCATAATTGGTATCAATTGTTTCTGATTTTATATTTTCTTTAATAAAATAAATGCAAAATTTTATAAGTTGAAATCATTGAGTAGCAAAATTATTTTCTAAGAAATATGATTTATTTACTGTCAAACACAACTTGTATAAATATACACTCAGCATCAAGATGGACTTTTCTGCATTGGTTTCATGTATTGATTTATCATCATCAGTCTTTTGTAGGGTATGATTTCCAGTTCAGTCTGTAAAGTGTTATTTATCTGCTTATACATTCATTTACTATTTGTGTTTTTGGAAATGACACCAGTATCTACCACACTTCATTTCAGATACTGGCATTGATGTGTCTGCATATGTTGCTGGTTTAGAACAAACTGAATCATAATTTAAGGGACATGGACCAGGACCATATAGGTGGTGGTAGGAGTAGGTTAAACTGAGGGATAAGAGTGTATTCTTCATTCCTTCTGTAGGATCTATGACCCACAAAAGATGCTGAAATTTGCATTCTAAGTTATTCCTGGCCATAGAAAACTCAAAAATAACAATATGGATTTTGATTCTTGTGAATTATTTTTTATAAGAAAGATCCGTTGATAAAGACTGACTGTATTATTGCTCCCATGTTATCCTACTTAAATTAAACAGCTACCTACTATTTAAACAGAAGATCTGAAGCATGTCTGAAGGTGACGTGTTCCTGCAGGAAAAACTATAATATGACTCAAAATAGCATTAAAAATGCATTACAAGTAAGAGATTTATTTTCCTTTACTATTTTTTAAAAAAGAAAATACAAGTTATTTGATGATGTATTCAGTTTGCTTTGAGTACTCTTTTATCACAGGTTTCAAAGGGAGATTTTTTTAAAAAAAAGAGACATAAAAACACAAGTTGGCTAAAGCCGACAAGTTTGCTGTAGTGACTTAGTATGGAATATTGAAAAAATAGGTGGCTTTCTCATTTGCAATGAACGGTTCCCAAAGCTGCCTCTTCCTTCTTATAATAGTGTGTGTTGAACATTATTCTTCTTTCTCCCAAGATAGCTTTAACTTTGTTTTTGGTTTTAAAATCGATCATTTTTTTTTATTAAATTCAAAGAGGATGTTTCAACAGAATTGCATTTCACCTCCAAAGAGCAAACTTAGAGGTTAAATATGAATCATATTTAAATATGAATCATAAATTCTGTTTATCAATAAAAGGATTAAATAGGTTGCAAAGGCAGTTGCTATTATGAGTTGAAAGGTGATGGTCACTGATTCTCTATAATATTCTGACATTTTCCTTTCATGTTTTCTTTCTGAAAAGCAGAATGTCAGCTAGTATTTTGTATAATTTGTGTAGATTCCTAATGAATGATATTCAAGTGAATTATTCAGGTTTCATAGAAGAGATCATTTTCATTGTTTTTAAGCAACATGATAGCTAGATAGATAGCTAGATAGAAAAATAGATGGATGGTGGATGGTAGGATGGATAGATAGGTAGATAGAAAAATGGATGGATGGATGATAGATAAATAGGAAAAAAGAAAGATAGAAAGATAGATGGTAGATGGATGGATAGACAGACAGACAGAAAAATAGATGTATATATGTATATATATTTATATCCTGGTCTAAAAAGTCAAATAGGTTTTTAAAGATGTAGATGAAAAGAAACTTCTAGTTTACTGGACTTTGTCACCTTTGTAATTTTGTTATTGTCACCAATTCATCTTTAGCATATTGCTGATCAATTTTTTGATGCAATTAGTTTGGACTAAATACAGCAGTTTTCCTGTGTTTCATATCTTGTTATCATATCACTGCAACTAGAGATCACCAGGAACTTTCATGAAAAGTTATTGAGCATCAGGCCCTTTGTATGAAATATTAGGTGTCAGAGTGGGTTGAAAGGAGAAAAATAAGATTGATATAAGACATAGCTGATCATAAGGTTTAGGTTACAGATTTGTTGAAAATTTTCTGGTAACATCAGTTGCTAATTTTATTTATTAGTGAGGTGATCCAAATCTTCACTTTTCTAGAACCCAAGTCTTTAGTGGCCCTGTGTTGACAATGTTGTGCCAATTTCCTTTGGTAACTAATAAAGAAATGGCTGTAATGACAGAGGCCACAATAGGTTGCCTGGGTTTCAAAATTCTCTTTGTTCCCATGCAGTGGATGCAATCAAAGTTTTCATTGATAGTTGGGTCAATTATTAATTTAAACCAGAATACTGATCTCATTCTTTGTCTATTCATTCACCAACATAAGGACTCACATTAGTCCAAGTTTAGTCTCAGTTCTATTTCAATAGTATCATGACTGTGTCCTCTGGTGGAATTACTGGCTTCCCAAACATATTAAGTTCTCTTCGAAGACACTACTAGGTATAATAGTAAAAAGAGTTATTTCCATATCTTCTTGCTTCCCAGGCCCATGAATTCTATTACAAAGGAGCTTACAATATTTATTGACTACAGGATTAAAGCATATGCCTTAGGTAGTACTGACCAGCACCACAGACACATGCGGTACCTTCATTTGTCACTCGTAGCCTTTGGTAACCAGTTCTTCACTTTGTCAACAACTCTTTGGAGAATATGATAAGACCTAAAAAGAGCTTGAGAGGAGTTGA
Organism: Condylura cristata; assembly: GCF_000260355.1. Lineage (NCBI taxonomy): Eukaryota > Metazoa > Chordata > Mammalia > Eulipotyphla > Talpidae > Condylura > Condylura cristata. Next base: position 28,399,863 of record NW_004567113.1, on the reverse strand, counting down.
TTGCTATATTTTGTTAACTGTAAAATATGTCACCTCAACGAAAGTGATTTTTTTTAGAATGCTGAAGTGATGAAGATACTTTGTTAGCCTCTGCATAGAAATTGAAAGAGCTTTACAGACATAAAAACAATTCTGTAACTGGAATATGAATATGTTCTCATGAGAACAGCTTTTTTCTTACTTAAAGGGTCCAAAATAATAACTCTTATGTGGAAAATGGCTAACCCCTCCCTCAAGAAGCGATCATGTTGGGGGGCTTAACATTCAGTTCCATTATCATGTTCAGTGCTCAGAAACAGTTGTGACCAGATCAGTCTTAATGAAGGGAAGTCTGTGTTTCATATTTTATCGAGCCCATCCATAGACTCCATCCTTGCTACTATGAGTACTTTGTAAATAGACCCACTAGACAAGTAATTTAGTGGTCAAGGATAGAAGCTAACTTATATCCATACAACAGATAATTTTGTTCATTTGACCATTAAGAACATTCACTTCAGTGGAGAAATTTTATGTGACCCATGAATATTTTCTCATTCTATGCTCATTCTGAACTGTTTGTCCATAAGCCTCACTTCTACATTCCTTTGTCACTCGTGTGTAGGTCTTGTTTTTTTCCAATACCATGACCTGTATCTACTGAATACAAATGAATGTTGGTTTTGCATCATGTCATTCATCTTTTTTCTCCATATGACCACTAGAAACAGACAAATACACCAACCCAAATCCTCATCTATTTTCAAGATTATTTTCTTTATAATGTGACCTTAATGTTAGCATAAGAGATGTGAAGAATGGCCATCCCTGGTGGCACAACATGTTAGGGCGCAGCACTGCAAGCTAGCCTCAGCTGCTTCAACTAACCTCAGCAGCTTCAGTGCGAGTTCGATCCTGGCCCCAGAGGTGATCCACATGGCACAGCAGACCTCTCCTGTCTCATCTGCAGCTCCCTCAACAGTGTACTTCTTCAATCTCAATCTGCCTGTTCTGCTCCCCACTCTGAATCCTCTCACTGCCCCTGCACCTCTGGTCTGTACCCTAGCTCTGTAGGCAGAAGTAAATAAATCTTTTTTTTAAAAAAAAAAAAAAGTGAAGAAATTGTGCATTTAACTGGCCTTGCATTACATGTCAGTAGCATTAAAATCAAATTCTGTATATTATTCAGTCAGATACACTCCAGTTATATGAGAAAAGCTTCATAGAGTTTCTCTATACTTAAAAAAAAAAATAAAACTAGGTTTTAATTTTTCTATTAGTCAGAAGCAACAAGCATTTTCCAGATTTGTAAATCAATAGTGTCAAACACAGCAACTAAGTTCCCCAACAAATTGATCTCCAAAACTCTCTCCACTGCACTTCATATCATGCCTCCTGTGATAATAAGTAACCACCAAGGCAGCAGCCATGAATTACCAGTGTCCTCATTCCCTCAGCATAAAGATGGCCTCTGAGCTCACCAAATATGGGAGATATCAATCCTGAAACCAAAATTTGAGAGTCTACTTCCTAGAAGTAGAAGTTTTCCTAGGAAAACTTCTGGCTTTTGTAGTAGTTCTGACAAGAAATCATTGCCATACTAAAAGAGATCACTAGAGAGAATATGAAAATGGGATTACTTACACAGTGATGGCAGGGTTAAAAGTAACAATAAGAGAAGAAAAACTGCAGAAACAAATAGTGATTATTATGGAGCCAGACAAACCCAGGAATAAATTTCAGCAGTCAAGACACAGAGAACAGTGGGCATGTAATGTGAGGAAAATACAGCACAAAGTAAAGATTAATTTTTTGGCTAATAGATAAATTATTTTGGATTGACATATTTTTATTTCATTCTTGTAGCTATAAATCTATACTTTTGTTCATTTGAAAAAAATTGTCTGCAGTATCTTTTGAGAGTAAGATGTAGAAGATTTGCTGATTTACTGCCAGTCAGTGGAATGTAGATAGCATGAGGATGGGAGATTTCCAGCTTCCGTTCTGTGTTAGTTTGCCGTGGGTGCTGTGAGAAAATACCAAACACTGGGACACTAAAGCCACAGAAATTTATTGGGTCATATTTCTGGAGGCCACAAGTCCAAGAGGAAGGTATTTACAGGGTCAGTTCATTATTCAGGCAGTGAGGAAGAATCTGTTCCATGCCTGTCCCCTGCCTTCTGGTGATTTGCAACAATTTGCTGTTCCTCCCTGACTTCGTCTTCACATATTGCTCCGCTTCTGTGTACATGTGGCTGTGTCTAAATTTCTTCTTTTTTTTAATAAGAGCACCAATTGTATTATATCATGGACCCACTCTATTCCAGTATGACTTAATCTCAACTAACTACATCTACAGTGATCCTTTTTCCAAATAGAATTATATTCTGAGGTGCTAGAGGAGTGGACTTCAACATATGATACCTGGGAGAAAATAATTGCATCCATAAGGGATTCTAGTGCCTATTATAATGTATAGTTCAGAGGATATGTGCTATCAATATCTTTAAATAAATGTAATGAGTAGGAAAAATCATTTAATTTTTTAAGGATTTGGGGGTGTTAAATTGTATCCCCTATCCATTAGTATACATCTGATTTGATTGAGAGTATTAAGAACCTTGAACTAGTATCAGACAGGATCTTCAATTTGCCTCTAATGATTAATTAGTTATATAAGAACTGTGTACTGTATTGGGCAATAAATCCTTCTACTTAAGTTCTACCTCTGGTGTTACAGAGACAGGTAGAAATCTCTCAGGCCCATAAAAGTCATTCTGACCTCCGAATGATGGTTTACTTCCTGCATCATGAGGTTTGATTAAAAAATTACTGCTTAAATTGGTTACCTGCGAATGCCTTTGAAGCTCATAAAAAATCCAATCACTTTCAAATCTAATTTCAATATTTATCCCAGTGATAACCTAAGCATAAGAACAATTAAGACAATTTTTGCCAACACTCTTTGAGTTATTTAGCCAAGTTAATTTCATTTGCCATCCCGCTGCCTATCCTGCTACCTCCTATACTTAAATCCATCTTTATTTTCTAAAATTCACAGGCAGCTTTTTATTTTCCAGCATCTAAAATTCACAGCAAGTGCTTTCTTTTCCAATAAACGATATCCAACACTCTCAAACATGGAAACAAAGATTCTGATCTTTTCAGCTTCACCATCTAATTTTCTTCTCTGCCAATTCTTGAATAAAATAATGTGCTTCTAATGTGTTCTGCAGGAACCTATCCATATACCTTACAATCCAATGCTGTGTCTAACTCAATTCTTGAGTCAGGAATTGAACTAGGAAATTAATTATTACTAAGTTTGTCTATCAGTATATGTAAATTTTTGGTATTTTCTATAATTTGTATTTTGGTATTTATATAATTTGGTATTTTCTATAATTTGTGATCATTTCATCTTCAATACAGCCTATTATAAATTTCTTTTAGCAGAGAAGGGAATTTGGAGAATGTTAATTGATTACCCAAAGACATGGCTGGGTAGCCATGGCAGAGATTAAACGATAGAGTCCACTACCATTTATACCATTGTCTATGATTAGGCATATTTCAGCATAAGGCAGGCTATGCCTTCCCCTAACCACACATCCAGTCTCTGTTATGAATTCTGTCTATAAAAATAGATAGCTCCTACATAAGCTTTGAGACTCTGCTTTGGTAACAATTTTGCAGTGATACCGTCCCTTCTTACAATTGTCATTTCTCCTTGATGGAAGTTATCTCACTCATATTTTCTTGTTTAATTTGTTAGGGTTTGTGAAGGAAGCCTTTCTTTCTTCTCAAATAGTCTGGAAATTTATGTGGGATCGAATAGCACAGTGCCTATTTTAGAGGCCATTAAGACTTCATGAAATGCTAGAAAAACTGAAACATATATAACACAATAACTTTTGCTATTCTATAAAATCAATACATTGATTAAAATAAGAATTGGTACTTTAAAAGACACTAGCTTGGGGGTAATGTTTAACATTTTAATTGGAATTCTTATTGTATCTCCCATTTTAGAGACTAATTTTTTTATGAAGTTTGTCTTTACAAGTTTTTAATGCAAGCATGAATCAAAAATAATAAATGACTTTCACTTATGCATATAAAAGTAGTTGTTCATAGATTTTAGTTCTTAAATTTTTTGCCTGATAAATTCTAGTCAAGTGGTTCCCAACGCTTCTAAATAGCAGGTTTGCACTTAGGATGACACAAGAAAAGCACCCTATTCCTGGGGACTCTTTGTGTGTCTGGGGTGGGGCTTTAAATAAGGATTTTTAAAGAATTCCCCAGGAATGTGAATTTTTTCATGGGTTTGGAAACTTCCAAACTCTTCAGTAGCAAAATAGGAAATCCATCTCTGCTTCATATATTGTTACTTTTAGTGATACATTAGTAATTTAGGGAGTTAGATTAATCATTCAGACAGCAGTCATTAAAATATTCACTGTTCTTTTCCAACCAAAATATAGGGACTGGAAACTTTCCTTTGTCCTGTACTTAATAAAATGAGACTTAAGGATAGGTAGTAATCTTTGGGTTTTAACTAATATAATGGCACATTAACATAATTGTATGCATTGAATTCTGTACTAGAGATTATTTCTAAGCATAATAGGAGGTTACAGAGAATTCAATTTGCCTTGAGTGTGTGTGCATGTACATATTCAACATGCTTTACTTTCCCAAGAAGAATGAATATTCATGACAAGAAATTTGGACTAAAAATGTGTTTTAAGAGTAGTAATTTGCAAATCTTAATTTTGCTATTTCTTAACCAAAATTGTAAATTATTTTCAAAAGCCTCAATTTCTTCTGTATTATATAATGCTTCATTTAAGCCAAATTTTGGAAGACTATGTAGGAGAACTTTCTTTAGAGTTATTATGCAAGAATATCAGGTCTACCTTAGCCAAACATCACAGAATTGATGCACAAAGAGATGGAGGTGGGAGGAGAAAGAGCCTTTATTACTTATGAATGGCCTTTTTTTTCTTCTGGGAGGCTATATTTAACTGCAAAAACATTTTCAAGATCCCAGCAACAATTGTGTGAGTAAGAAGCTCTACATGTTTTTTTTCTATAGCAATCTTCCAAATGTCTGATATGACTGTTAATGGTGACAGAAAAGGCAGCTCACAGTGGTGTTTACCAAGATACGGTGGCATTACAGTCATGGTCATGATGAAGCTTCATGCAGATCACATCATATAGTTGCCTTAAGGATGATCGAGTCTCATCTATTGAGGAAGAATCTCAAAATCAGCTCATTTTGTGTGCCAAATTGGCTTGATTTTTAACACCTTTTTCAATTTTCTCACCTAAAGCTATAGAACTGTTTGGTTCAATATCTATTATGAGGTAGTAGAAGAAGCTAAAGCCACTTCAGCATGAGTTCAATCCCTGTCCCAGGGGTGTTCTACATGGCAAGGCAGACCTTTCCTGACCCGCCCGCTGTTCCTCTCAAGCAGTGTACTTCGTCAGTCAGCCTGTTCTGCTCTCCACTCTGACTCTGATGAATCCTGTCATGACTCCTGCACTTCTGGTCTATCCCCCAGTTCTGTATGCATAAACAATTAGTTTTCTGGTTGATTCATTTAGGTTCTTTGTCATAATATGTTCAAAATAAATACTCATTTATTTTAAAAAATGAAGTAGTAGATGTGTTTGCATCTCATTCCTTAATGACTTTCATATTTTCTATTATATAACCCCTGGAAATAGTTTGTGGCGTTCTTGGGAAACAGGAAATAAGATCAAATAAAGGTTTTTTCAATTCACATTGTAATTGGATAAACAGTTTAATTCCTAGTTCCTAACCGAGCTCCAGCATTTGATGTGTCACAAAATTATAGTACAAAACTCATACGTCAGAGACGCTTGAAATCACTCCTTTGAATAGTCCTTTGACATTTGTGAATTGAACATTTGAGGTTTCTGAAGCTTTTCAGTGACCACTTATGTTTGTGTCCTTCAAGAATATGTTACTTGAACAAATCACAAATTTAAATTCCATGTGCTGTGTGCTGCAGTCTGTTACTGATAGAGCTGCTTAGCCAAATTGGTCTCAAGCTATCTTTGTCAAGCCTAAAATAAGTGATTTAAAGTTCTAGCACTTAATACTTTACCAAAAAAATAGCCAAAACCAAGTTTTCTATAGGCTAAAAAGTTATTTAAGTTTAAATGTGTATATACATGTATACTTTTGCTTGGAAATAAAGTTTCTGAAAAGCTAGGAGGCTGTAGTCACATTTTCACATTTGTGAAGATATCAAAATTTATCATATCCTGAATGTCAAGATTTATCTCTCAAATGTCAAGATTTATCTCTCGAATGTCAAATGTCTCAGGCAGGAGTCTCTACTTTGTGGGATGAAATTTATTATTTCTTTTCACAAAAGTGTCATTGAAGTTCATAGAACTTTCAATTCAAATGTAAAGATGGAAAATAATTTAACCCTGATTTTCCTCAGTTGTACTTCATAGTGCATCATTAAAATGGTAATTTATTTTTATTTTTATATATAGTGTATATGTGTATATATATATATATATATATATTTCTTTATTTATTTACATTTTGTTCATTTTAAAACAATGTTTTCTCTACCCCACTAAGTCTGAATTCCTCAGGCAACAATTTCTTCTGTGCTCAATGATTAAAAACCTAGTTACAAAGAGTTCACATATACACACACTCTTAAAAATTAAAAGTTACTTAATAAAAAAAATTTCTATCCTTAACTAAGCTTCAGAATGCTAGGATCAGCATTTGAGAAATATTGGCACCTAAAATAGAAAAAGGAATTAAGAATGTTAGAAATTCTTTTACATTTCAAGATTGGCAAATAATAGTCACACTATACTAATAACACAGAAAACCAACCAAAAATTAGAATGATGATAGAACAAAATGACAGAATTCTAAAAATTGCAACTGATAGTCTGAAATATATTTTGATGCAACTTACAGATCATAGTAAGTTGCTAAGAAAATTTGCAACATAATTTTAATTATTGAGTTTTAATACTGAAAGGTGAACTTCAAAATTGAGCAGAGTATCAATGAAATGGTTCAAAGTGCAATGAAAGTCAGAGATTGTTTTAAAAAGTAAAGATAGTACAGAAATAAAGTCATAGGTATTGAACACAAGAACAGTGGGATGTGGCAGGTCCTTTATAAATTATGACTGAACAAAGTTGAACTTTCCATAGGATGAACAATCAGGATTTTTATAGATTCAAAACAAGTCCAAACAAAGTCAAGAGAAGCAGAAAGTCCGACAGTGATAGAGACTGCAAGCAGGTGATGTGAGTTAGTGCTGTGCAGTTTATTCAACGGCCATGACCTGGAGAAGAAAGTCATTTCAGGCATGAGACAGATAGAATACTACGTCTAAGAAGAGACCAGTTCTCGACAGGGAGACAACTTGGGAAGGAAAAGTTAGGGGGGTATCTCACCTTTTAGATTGCATCAAAAGTCTTTTCTAGAATTAATTATCCAATTGTTTTATTGGACTTAATGATAATCCTATAGGGCTTAATAAGCTGTTAAATGTTTGACAACTTTTCTTGGACTTTTTGTGTGTGGCCTGAATACTTAGTTCCGAATAGTTTCAGGTGGGGATGGAAAGCAGGAAGCAAGGTCACTGACTCACTTCCTCTTCACAGATGCTCTCTTTCCTGGTTTGTCTAGTGTTCTGTAAATTAAGGGCTGGCTCTTAGATATGTTGTCTTTCTCATCTTTGTTTTGGAGAAATTAGAGCTACAGAGACAAATCAATAGACTGACAAACTTTAGATCATACATGTTTTTAGTTCTTGAACTATTCATCAGAGAGTTGTACTACATGAATCAGATCTTGCCTTTTCTAGCCTCTGTCATTTCCACATCATGACAGCATTGTAATCCCTGAAGTTATAACATGTGATCTGTAACTACAAGAAGCTATGTAACTGTAGTCCTGAAATAGCATTATATTAATTTACTATGCATTAGCACATGCAAGTGTAACTTGTGTGTGATCACAGACTTTTTTTCGAGTTACTTTTTATAGTCATGATGCAATGATGTGTGATGTTTAACATTTATTTTTAACATTTATTTTTAATGGTATGCAATTAAAATGATACATTGCTTTATTTCTAGAAGTTATGTATTTGACTTTTTTGGCTTTTTCTGTTCTCATCATATCTGTGTTTCTTTGATATTCCTGAGCACATTTCATATTTACAGTATATTTTTCAAGATCCTTAATTTTGTGATTTTCCTCCTGATTATGCACTATACTGTCTTGGTTCCTTGCTTACTTGGCAAGTTTTTATTAGATGATGGATATTACACATTTTATATTGTTGTTGGCGTATACAGAACAGTCTTTATGAAGTTTTATAATTGAGATTTGGAAGTCATACAGTATTATTATAATGCAATCTACCATTAAAGAAGATTCAAGCCAATCCAGATTCAAGGGAGAGACATTGATCCCATCTTTCAATGGGAGTGTATCAAAGAAGCTGTGGTTGATTTTTCAAAACCTTTTAATATTTACAGAATAGCTAGAGTGATTTTTCTGATTAAATCTTAACTAACTTCAAAATTGGTGTGATAATTTGGGCGCTGCTTACAAGTGAAACTAAAATAGGAGAATTCACTTTAGGAAATTCCATAAATGTTGTAAGAAGTAATGAAAATACTGCCATAGCTAGAGGACTGGAGTTATCACACTTGCTAAGACACGTGGCAAAATTATCACCTGTGATAACTTGGAAGGCAGCATCTCTCCAGGGGAATGTTTGAAAGGCAGTGACAGTGTATGGCAGCTACTATTGATGACATTTAGCAATGTAACATGAAAGAGATTAGCTAAAGGAAGAATTGACTGGTTTTCAAGCAGAGATCAAAGGTAATAGAAGAAGTTCAGAGCACAAGTACATTACAAGATTTGAAAAACTCACAATTCTTGAAGCCAAATATAAGAATAAGTTGTGAAAGGTCTTAAATTGCCACAATCTGTTAAGACTATTCATTGAAGAAAATGAATCATTTGTATAGGTAATTGTCAGTTTAATAATGATATCCGTTTCTACTCCTGTTATTTCAGGTCAATTCAATCACATCACCAATATTTTGAGACAGAGCATGAAGGAAAGAGGAAATAATAAAATAGGTAAGCTTGAACATTTTATAGAATCTTTATAGGACAGTACTTATTTGAATTGTTAACCAAATAGTTAGCAAAGCTGGAAAAATGAACAATGATTTGACAGAATCTTTAGAATGGTCTCATTAGTTAACAATGGTAGTGCTGAAATAAAGGGGATATCTACTAAAACTACTCAATTTATTTAATTGAAAAAAGAAAAAAGAAAAAGAAATTTAGCCAAGGTTGTTGAAAAAGACCCGACTTAAAGCCACAATTTTTATTCATTTTCTTGTAATTCATGATAATTTGCTTTTTTTTTTTTGAAAGACTCCCTGAACAAGAAAAGTTTCTTTAAGTAAGTATTAGTAAATTAAATGGTACCTAAATTGACTATGGAAAGTATTGACACTCTATAAGCTTCTGGAAAACCCAGGAAGAAAAATCATAGCACAAAACATGACGTTTTGGAGCAATGTTTAGGTTGAAAATGTAGTTACGATTCTTAATCTGTTGACTTTTAAGTAAGGATTTATTTTCTGTTCACTTCAGTGGGCCTCTCTAATCAACTGATTCATTTAAAAACAGAAGTTTTTCTCCAGCTGGCATAGAGGTAGAAACCAGTGATTTGAAACCTGGAAAGGATGCATTGCTAACTTGAAAAGGAATCACATGAAGAGGATCAAATGTCAAATGGATAGTGACCTCATTATTATAAGCTTGATAAGCTGTATACTGTCAACAACTTGACTGTTCTTAGAAACAGATTCTCATTTAGAGGCTTCAGAAAACAGAACAGACCTCTCTATATCTTAGTTTCAATCTTATGAAACCAGAAACAGTATTCACTCATGCTATGTAAGTCTTCCTACTTACAGAATTGTGAGCTAATTAATGGGTGTCATTTTAAGTCACCAAATTTGTTCATAGCAATGGGAAACTAATACATTATCTGATCCATCCAATGTCAGGCATGTATGGTGGTAATTCATCAACAAATGGAATGTAATCCATCAACAAATGGGATGTTGGAATAAATAAGTGTGTATATTATTCTAATATACAAGATACTTGCTACTGTTACATTCACCCTCTATCCATTCTACCTATTGCTTCATGGAGAGTTTGTTTTGTTTAGCAGGTTTCACATTTTCTAGTTACTAACCTGAATACAGTCATTTTAACACTACTGAGGGTTGACCAAGAAAGACTGGGAGATAGGAATAATGGAAATTCTCCAAATGGGTTGAACTTCAGTATGTTCAGTTTGTGCTGAAGGAAAATTGGCTAAAATTATGGAATTATACTTGTTATGGGCAAAGACTAATTTGATGGAATGGCCAGAGAACTAGAAAAATAAGATTGGAGAATTTATTGCCGAAAGATGTTTTCATAGTATACAATGTCCAGCAGAAGATATTTACCCAGTAGACACAATATTCAAGTAAACACAAGAATCCAGTCTGTGCATGTCAGGCAGCCTATCCTTCAGTAATTCTGTACTTGCTCAGTGGACTCATAAATGAAATGTTCATGTCATAAAAGAGCTTAGCTATAGATTATTGATCATCTACTCAAGTCTGCTATGTTAGTACTACTAACAGAATGCCCAACTTGCTAATGGATAAGGCTGAAGTTGAGCTTCTGGTATGACACTATTACATGGAGAGACCACCAGTCTCCAGATACCAAGCTGATGGACATTTGATCACTTCTACTTTGAAGAAAGCAATAATTTCTCCCCTTTAGGATACTCCTAAGTCTGATATGAATCTGTCTTTCCTATTCACAGTGTTTCTGTTGACACTAACATGGGTAGATTTTTCCAATACTGTTTTGTTTACTGCCATCCCAAACAAAGTAAGAGTTTAATAGGAAAAATAGTGATAAGTGCTTCCTCTTGAGGATTAAACAATGGCTATATATAATATATATACATATATAAATATTATATATAATCAATGAAATAGGCTAACTGGGTTTGATGGATTTTGTCACATGCTAAACCAGTCATGGAATGACATAATGGAAGAATGATTTAATGGTAGAATGAATTAACTTATTAAAATTAGCTTAGTTGGTTGACAACAAATTGCAATGTTGGGTACAGTTCAAAAGATGAGCTGTATGTATATCTAGGGTAACTAGTGTGGTATAGTACTTCAGGAAGTTTCTGTCAAGACTTGCCTGCTTATGAGCATTATGCTCTGTTCCTAGGACTTTGGGCTCTGCTGATTTATATGGAATATAGAATATTTCCACCCAGAATGTAATCATTGGTGGGAAGTTGTGACTGTGATGTAGCCACTTCTGTCCTCTCAGTCACAGATGCAACAGTGAAACAGAAGCTACTGTCTAGGCTGACTGAATCTAAGTATAAAGATAAAATATGGTTATTAGAGATAGATTGCTAGATAAAATATAGGATTCCCAGTTAAATTTCAATTTCAAAAATGCAACAAATGCAATACTCAGGAAATATTTACTTTGAGTAATTATTTGTTATTTATTGGACTTTCAATTTCGTTTAGGGTTTTTTTGTTTGTTTGCTTTTTTTTTTTT
>NW_004567113.1:28363709-28387888 GCF_000260355.1 Condylura cristata | reverse complement strand
TTGTTTTTAATTGAACAGTTCTAACTGGGGATAAGGTGACATATTCCTTGGAAAGCAGGGAATTCTCAGGTACTCTTGAGCTTCCCTTCTTTTCTATTTCAAACCATTTTAGTTCATGTTCTCATCATACAGACAACTGCTATAGCCATGACAGGCATGCTTGCTTTGGTTTTTCCTCTACAGTTAATCCTGTAAACCAAGAATAGAAAAGTCAACCCCAAACAGCTAATGTAGCATATTATTTTCCTGCTCAAAAAGCATCAAGAACTCTTCCTTGCTACAGAGATAAAATTCAAACCTCTAAGCATCAAATTCAAAGCCTTTCATGCTTCATGCTCTTTTTCCCACAACATCCTTAAGTGAACTCCTAAATCCATCCAGAGTTATTTTCTCACTGATGCATGTTTTCTCACAAGAACTTACCTAAATCTGAGATTTAAAGTGTTCCATCTTCTATTAAAGTTTCTCTTATCATTCAAACAATAAAGGGTAAATCCTTCTGAAACCATACAATAGGATACTGTAGAGTTGTCCTTATTTCTCTACATGAATTTTCCCAAATTGACAGTAATTCCTTTTGATATATTTCAAATGAATATGTTTTGTGTTTGCTAGCATTGGTGCTAAGTTCTTGACATTCATCAGATATTTTTATTTAATAACCAAATACATCTAAAATAATGTATACATTTTTTAATCTCCATTTTAAGTATAAAAGATAAAAGCAAGGAACAAGAACTTAAAAAAAAAAATCAAGTTTATGGGTCCAAGACTAAAGCCAGACAGAGGGAATTTATCGCAGATTGGCAAGCAGATTTGTAAACAGAGAAGCTCAGTAGGAATTAAGAGAGGGAGATGTAGAGAACAGAACAGAATGTAGAATTCTGATCATTTTCTGAAAGTTAATTATCCCATCATGGGCAGCCATTCAGCCAAACAGGTAGGGCCTAAAGCAGAGAAGCCAAGACCCAAGAGCTGAACAACCTAGGAGAATGAATCCAAGGTGACATCCTAGGAAATACAAGCAAGAGATTTTGTAGTACCCAAGGAACTAGGAGAGTAGAGAATCAAAGTCCAAAAAGCATTTAAGGAGCCTCCCTGGTGGCACAAGGAGTTAAAGTTGCAATGCTATGAAGCTATTGGCAGCCACAGCAGCATGAGTTCAATACCCGGCCATGTAGTTAAGCTACATGATGCAGCAGACCTCGCCTGTTTAGCTTGCTTCTCCCCTCAGCAGTGTATCTCAGTTGATATGCCTGTTCTGCTTCCTACTCTGTCTCTCGTGAATCCTCTCACACACCCCCACCTCTAGCCTGTACTCCAATTCTTGTATGCATAAATAGAATAAATATTAAGAAAAAAATGTGTCATCCAAGCAGAATCCACCATGAAATCAGGATGGCTGCTCCCATAGTTTCTCAGGAAAGGATTGTGGTGCCAAAAAAAAAAAAAAAAAAAAAAAAAAAAAAAAAAAAACTGGATAAAATACTGCAGGTGGGATCCAGCTGAAAGGGAGCGGGTGGAAATCTAAACAGAAACAGGAGCCCATGCCCCGGAAGGCCTGACAAGCAGAAGTGGAAGGACACTGCATCAAATGCTGCTGGTTCTTTTTAAAAGTCTATCCCTAGACACTACTCTGTTCCTTGGTTCCAGCTGTTCCCATTTATTAAGTCAAGGGGTGGAGCTGTGAGATTTGCTGTTCTCTTACAATATGAAGAATATTAATGGTATATTAATTTTAAAAACATAATTTAAAAGAGAAAATTGAAGTTGTAATTGGTTGCACTTTTATTTCCTGAGGCAGTATATCTGTTAGGATTCAGTGGCAGAGAAAGAAGCCCTATAAGTGAAATGAAGAAAAGATTTATTGTGTCATTTTGATTTCCACAGTTGTGGAATCTGTTAAAGAATCTCTGAAAAGTTGTAGTGTGTTTCTGGAAGCAGAATCGAGGCCAAATGTGCAGAGAAAGAGAGCAAAGTAGAGTCAACCAGAATGGGCTGGAACCCTAGTCTGTCTCTCGCTTCTCCAATTTTGAATACCTTCAGGAAAGGCCAGTGTTCCTCCCACAGGACTTCTCACCTGGCTTCACCAGAGAGAATGACATGAGTGGATGGATGAGCACTACTGGACTTAAAAAGGAAGAGCTTATTTGAAAGCAACAAAGATATCCTTTAATATTCCCCTCTGCTTGACTTACTTTAAATCACTTCAAAAGACTTAGAATTGTACATTCCTTCTGTTTCTTTGAAATATTTGTAAATCTTCTTCAACCTCTTGCTTGTTTTACCATCTTGGAAATGACTTTCTTGAGGATCAAGCAACCACCCCTTTGAAATGTAAATATGGAGTTAACTAGCACCTCAATTTCTCAGTCCCTGTGGGAGGTTAGGGGCTGACTTTCTACATAACAATTAGCAAACTCAGAGGGTCTCATCATAGAGAACAATATTTACAAATTTAGGAATAATTAAATGAGTTGGCCACATCCTTCCTCCCTAATAGTCTGCATTAGTTTACCTTAGTCCTTAAAATCTCTACTTTTACTTTTAGATTAAGAATTCTAGTTGAAAAATCAAACCCTTGAATTCTAACTTTAGAACTAAGGCTGTTATTGCAACTGAAGAGCACCCAGAGACCCCAAACACTTTAAAAGCAATTCAGCCATCCATGCGGACAAAGGCAAAGGAAGCAGGTCCTTAGCGTGAGTGTTAGATTTTTAATATAATTGGGTGCACAGAGAGAGAGAGAGAAAAAAAGCACTTCAAATAATAGTTTGCTAATAACATGCTCCTAAATTCCCCATCCACTTGTGGGCAAATGCCCAGCCAAATAGGATTGGCTGGAACTATGGCCTGAAAGCTTGCCATATTTTCAGTGTAGAAAAGCTGATACCATTTAATACCAATCCAGTGAATTAAATTAATAATAAATGAAGTTATGTGATTATGAAGTTGAGTCATGATGCTGTTGACCTATGTGGGTTGTATCGCTCATAATTAGAAAGCCACACGGTGGTTTCCACACACAAAAAAGCCTTTTTTAAAGGGAGAATAGCAGCATTTTCAAGGAACCATCTCTTTTTGTGCCAAATGATGGAAGGTTATTGAGGAAAGAAAGCAGTGTGAAGAGGTGAGGCACTGGGATGGGCTTTTTCCCTTTAGGGCCTGGGAAGGCATAGACAGGCCAGAGGCAGTTAGTCCTAGGATGGGTAGTGACCTTTCTGGGGTACTTGTTTTCTTCTGCGTTATCAGTTTTAAGTGACCTGAGAGTTTTCTTCAGGACTGTTGTTATCAGCATCCTCAGAGAAAACAGAAATATTTCACTAGGCATGAGACAAGCCATCACCACAGCCTTGAGAAATGTGGTCCAGTGGCTTCTAAAGTAAGGGTAAAGTCATTAATCTTGATTCAGGACCTACCACAATGAGAATAAATATTTCATATCAAGGAGATCCAACTATATATGGATTAGAAAGAATTACAGTAGTGTGTTATGTGGATAAAAATTGTCATTTATTTCAAGACCTATCTGCCTAGTTGGTACAATATCTCTGATGGTGCTCACACCACATATCATTAAAATTTATTAGTCTCTTATAATTGCTTTTTGTGAAGTGGGTCTTCCAAACTAGGTTGGACTCCTAAGCACAGAAAATGTTTTTCTTTTGTTTCACATTAAATAAGACTGTGTCCTACTCACAGGAGGAACTCCTAACAAGTTTTCTGAACAAAATGGTTGTAGAATGTAATGACTTCTAAAACACTTATTAAATTAATTTTTTTTTAAATTTTTTTAAAGATTTATTTATTTGTGCATACAGAACCAGGGTATAGGCCAGAGGCTCAGGGGCGGTGAGAGGCTTCACCAGAGACAGAGCGGGAACAGAACAGGTAGATGGATGAAGTACACTGCTGAGGGGAGCAGTGGGCGGGTCAGGAGAGGTCTGCCACACCATGTGGTCACCTCCGGGGCAGGCGGGAATCGAACTCATGCGGAAGCGGCTTTAGATTCTCAATGCTGTGCTTTAACCCGCTGCGCCACCAGGGAGGGCCTATTAAATTAATTTTAATTCAAAATTCAATCAAAAATATGTCAAAGGAAAGAAACAAATTATAGAAAGAGTAAAAGTTATCTTTTTGGTGTCATTTAACACTTAGACCAAAAGACAAGGGTATATCAGTGAGAAGCCTCAAAAGCAGTGTCAACTAACATGATTATTTCATAATCAGTGGTTACATTTAGCAGCAAGCATTAAGGTAGGTTACTGAAACATATAATTTCTTTTTAGGATGAAATTCTTTCAGTATTTATTTTCTTGGTAGTTTTTATTTTATTTTGTTCAAAAATTCTGTACTCAGGGTAAAGAGGCTCATGTATATACATACCTTTTTTTAGGGTATCAAAATGTTGCTGTATATTTGTCATACGTGGCACAACACCTATTAGAACCATTGCATTTTCTCACCTTGAAGCTGACATAGCCTCTGCTTTATTCAAACTGCTGTCCAGTAGGTTTCCATGTTGGGTCCTGATGGAGCCTCCCTCATACCTTAAGAAACCTTGTCCTCCTTATTTCTGAGTTGTTGCTTTAGCACATCAGTTTCCTATTCTATCTCTATCCCTTTCCTTCCCTGTGTTTCCTCCAACCATATTTCTCTAAATCCTCTCAAATGTGTTCTGGCTTCTTTTTCTTTCTTAAAGATTTATTTACTTATGTATACAAGAACTGAGGCATAAAGACAAAGGTGTGGGGGCAAGGGGTGACAGGATTCACCAGAGACAGAGTAGGACGAAAATAGGTGGATGTACTAAAATACACTACTGGGGGGAGCAGTGGGCAAAACAGGAGAGGTCTGATGAGTTGTGTGGATCAGCTCCCTGCCAGGGAGCAAACTCATGTTATAATGACTGGTATGAGACTTAACCCCTTACACTGCCAGGGAAGCCCCATAAGAGGCTTTCTGGTTTCTTAACACTTCTTATAAGAGAATCAGTTCTCCCTTACTTTAAGGTGCAGTGATAATGTGAAAAGTTGACATTTGTGGAAGTATTAAATAATGTGTCTAGAAATAACACAGAGGAACTACATTATCTCTCCTGTTTGAACTGAGCTGTAGACCTTTAAAATGGATCAAAAAGGTAGCTTTATATCTTGGTTATTTTAAATATGCTGCAATAAATGCAGGGACATAGGATTCCTTTCAAATTAGTGTTCTTGGGTCCTTTTGGTAGATTCCTAGGAGTGGAATTGCTGGGTCATATGGTACATCCATTTTTAGTATTTTGAGGAACTTCCATAGAGCTTTCTATAGGGGTTATTCTAAGTGACGTGAGCCAGAGGAGAAAGAAATACCAGATGTTTTCATTTATATGTGGAATCTCAGAAACTAAACAAAGGGTCAGGAATAAAAAGATAAAACTTGTAAACTGATCAAAGATCTCAGGCAAACAAAAGGGGGAGGGGAGAAAGAGGTGTCAAAACAGGAAGGGAAGAGAGCAAGGGACTGTGGCGATGGATCATGTGTGCTATGGTGGTGGGAAAACTATGAGGGGAAAATCAGTACTATCCCCAAATTAATAAAGATGTAAGCCAATAAGTAAATGGATAAATAAACACCAAAAAGGATAGTTTTGAAACATTTAACAAGGAATTTCTTGAGATGTTATCAGACCCATGATGACAGATTATAAATGACTTTTTTTTTTTTTTTAAGATTTATTTATGTATTCATACAGAACTGGGGTACAGGCCAGAGATGCATAGGGTGAGAAGATTCATTAGAGACAGAGTGGGGAGCAGAACAGACAGATGGACGAAGTACACTGCTGAGGGGAGCAGTGGGCAGGTCAGGAAAGGTCTGCCACGCCGTGTGGATCTCCTCTGGGGCAGGCGGGAATCGAACTCATGCAGAAGTGGCTTAAGCTTCTTAGTGCTGTGCTTCTTAGTGTGTTTCGCCACCAGGGAGGGCCATAAATGACTCTTTTAGGAGGATACAATTAGTAACCAATTATTTAAAGCCCAAAATAGTTTAAACTTGTTGGTAATAATGCCTTTTCTTTAATCTCTTACCCCAACTTCTTTTCTTCCTATAAAAACCTGTATCTTTTTCCTGTCTTTGAATTATCCACCTGTCTTTGTGACCCTGAGTTGCAATTCTTTGACCCCATATCGACTTTACTTGGCTATTTTTTTTTATCTCCTTCTGGATTTCAGCATTGACTGTAGTAAAAGAAAGATCCGTAAAGACTCCTTATGTATGAAAAAGGTGTTTTTTATCCCAAATCCCTCACAATGCTAAATAGTTCCTTTTCAACCCCAATTAGCCTGTCCCTTCAGTATTTCTGCTTAGCTCAGTATCAGTCTCTATGATATATATAATATTTATTTGTAGTAAGTCATGTTTATTTAACATATTTAACAAACAGCAGCAGGGATCACAGACAGTTATCTAAGTGATTTTCAAGCTTCATCAACAAATTTTAAAACCTCTCCTCATACAAAAGCTGTATGAAGAAAATGTATTATTACCTCCATTTATGATTTAGGTAATTTACCCAAATTATTGCTAATGAGGGGCAAACCCAGTCATCAAACCTAAGAAACCTGGCTCCATAGACCAAACTCTTAACCTCTATATGTTGCTCTACATAATAATAGAATGAAAAAGAAAAGAACAGAAAAATTCACCTATGGTAAATAACAAAAACTGGAAAGACAGATTAAGAAACAGGTTTGGAGAGGTAAACATGACAAAGAATGTGTATGATAGAAATAAGTTCAAAGAGTCTGGAACAGAAAATTAGTTGAAAACAGAACAGAGGTCAAGGCATTGAAGTTTTAAAAAAATGAAATATCTTGCTTCTGAAATACATATAATCAGGAGTTAAAATCTAGCATTTAAATATAACAGATCAACAAATATGCTAAAATAACTTAAAATAACTAACCATAGATAGAGTTTACATTTAGACAAATATGTTCTTGAATAAGAATGGTGAGGAATAATTTAACAAAGAATGTTAAAACGAGTAGCTTAGCAACACATCAAAGCCTGTGATACATTTTAAGAAATAATTGGCAATAGTGACTGTTTGTGGGGAGACCCTAGGATTTTATTTTTAAGTTGTTGGTGCCATGTGTGCTAACTGCACTTAAAATTTGACGTGCTTTTGAACTGAAGGAGCCCTGGTCTCTAAATTGTTAGCACAAGGGTGATTTCAGTGAAATCCTCAATGTGCAAATTTTATACAGAAAAATATACAGACCTTTTACAAGTTACAGTTGCTGCTGGATATTTGAGAATGAATATGACTGTAAAAAACCTCTATGGAGAAAATGTTCTTTCTCCCTTTTAGATCAGGGGGAACACAGGCATAGAGCATTTGGAAAGCAGTCTGACATCATCCATTTATCCATGTGCTGTTCTGGAACTGGCGATTTTGACTATAGTAAGTGTCAATGTCACCAATCTGGCAGACTGCAGTACTATCAGTTGTCAGTTGTGACTCCTGTTCTACAGATGGCCCAGAAAGAATTGGCAAAGTTTACTGCATATTTCTCAAGAATCCCTGACTAGCTGTTTGTAATGTGAGATTCAAATGTCAGTGTGGTAACTTCCACCTAGGGGGAAGGATTTCACTTACAACTCAGATCAATCACAGATAATTATAATAGGATTTATTGGGGGAAAAATTATATTATAATGATATAAAACTACAACTCAATTGGCAGTAATAGGAGGTTAGGAATCACTAAGACCAGGTTCTCAATTCATGAAGCACTGTGGGGAGGTGTCTGGAATTTCCCTTCTTGAGATGGGAGTGTTGCTTCTCTGGGCTGTCTCCATTGACAGGTGCAAAATACAGAAGTTCAAATCATCTCAGATTGACTTAACTCAGCTCCAATATTTATACTGCTTCAGAAGAATATTATCAAAGCCATTTGTTAATTTTTGGGAGGTTTGGTGTCAAAACACAGCTACACTTTTAATTTTTCTTGATACATCTATCTTTTTATTAATGTCTTAAAAGTACAACACTCTTTTTCATTATAGTGATTTATATCTCAACACATGCTTTATAGTATAGGTTCCCGCTACTTTAAATGATGTTACCATACCACACTACACCCAGAGTACCAACTGATCTCTACCCAAAGCCCAGTGGCACTTTCTTCACCTTTTGCTCTCACCCCTCTGCCCTTTGGTAACCTCAATTCCACTGTCAGAATCCACATAAAAGTGAAATCATCCAGAATTTGTCTTTCTCTTTTTAACTTATATTTTACTTAACATACTTCCCTCCACTTTTATCTATGTCATGACACATGGCAAGACTTCATCTTTTGTATAGCTGATTAATATTGTACTTTGCTTACCTATCTCCTGTTATAGTCACTCACCATTTGGCAGCTAGGTGGTATCCATATCTTAGCTTTGTAGAAAACTTCCATGAACATGGGGGGTGCATCTATCTCTTTCCATTAGTATTGCTATATTCTTTGGATAGACATGTAGAGCAGAACTGCTAAATCATGAGATAGGTCTATTTTTCTTGTTTTGTGAAATCTTCATATTTTCTAGAGGCTCAGTTAGCCTATGTTTCCACCAACAGTTTCAACAAGATCCTTCTTCTATATATCCTCACCTAGATTTGTTGTTTCTGATCTTTTTATTATGGGTTGTTCTCATAGATGTGAGATGAGGTGGTATTTATTGTGGTTTTGATTTGCATTTTTCTGATGATAAGTGATAATGAACTTGTTTTCATTTGCCTGTTGGCTGTCTATGTTCTTCACCCACTTTTTAATTAGATTATTTATGATTTTTTATGAGTTCTTTATAAATCTTGCATATTAGCATCCTATCAAATGTATGTTGTACAAATATTTTCTCCCATTCAGTAAGTATAACCGTTTCTTTTCTGTGCAAAACTTTTTAATTTGATGCATATTTTTACTTTTGTTTCCCTTGAAATTGTAGTTAAGTCTCCAAGGACATTACTGAGGTCACTGACATAGAGTGCCTATGTTTTCTTCTGTAGTTTATAGTTTCAGGTCTAATATCCAAGCCTTTATTCCATTTTAAATTAATATATTGTGCATGGTGTGAGTGGTCTAATTTTATTCTTTGCATTGTCGCTGTACAGTTTTTCTGATGCCATTTGTTGAAGAAGGTTTGCTTTCTTCTTTGTGTGATCCTGAATTCTTTGTAATAAATTAATGGTCTTTGTAAGTGTTAATTTATTCGTTTTAAATTGTTAAGTAATTCCACTTCAGTTATACCATTTCCCCATCAGTCAAGATCATTATTATATCAATGCATTGATATATTGTGCAACCACCATAATTAAATGCTTCATTCTGCTTTGTTACTTAAGTTTTGTTATTCAGTCATCTGAACATAACTAATCATTTTTGGTTTTTACAATTTCACTAAACTACACTTGAAGTACAGCAAACTAAATACAGGTTACCCTAATCTATTGATCTGTATCTGCGAATTGGCTTACTTGCTAAAATTCGTTTGTAACCTTTAAATAAATACACTTTTTCAAAGAGCTAGACATATGCATAACAGTGAAAATTAAAAAATTTGCTGTCTTTTCATTGTGGTTCTCATAACCAGATGTCATTTTTGTAGTCTATCCAGTGACACATTACTTGTATTTTATTGGTGACTTTGCTGTTTAAATACTCTATAAGCCTAAGGCTGGGGCATGGAAGCTATCTAGTGTGCCTCAGAGTTAAGAAGGTTGTGATGTGCCTTAGCAAGAAAATACATAGTTTAGATAAGCTTTGCTCAGGCAAGAGTTGTAATGCTTCTGGCTCTGAGATCAATGTTAATGATTCAACATGGTAAAACTAAAAGGAGAAGGAAATTTACCACTCTGTATGTGAAGTTTATTCTAGAAATTGCTAAACTTACAACTATAGATGAAACTGGAAAGTCAAATGTGAATGTGGAATCAGAGATAAAAAAGCTTCCACAGACAAATAAACAAGAATAATGATTAAAGGATAATTTTTGTGGTGCATCATTAAAACAGCATTGTGTCAGAACTTTGTTAGCACAGAATTTATTCATTTTAAATTTCAAAGAAGTTCTTTTAAAAACATGTAGCTGAGGCCCTCCCTGGTGGCGCAGCGGGTTAAAGCACAGCACTGAGAATCTAAAGCCACTTCCTCATGAGTTCGATTCCCGCCTGCCCCGGAGGCGACCACATGGCGTGGCAGACCTCTCCTGACCCGCCCGCTGCTCCCCTCAGCAGTGTACTTCGTCAATCTGTCTGTTCTGCTCCCCGCTCTGTCTCTGGTGAATTCTCTCACCCTCCGCATCTCTGGCCTGTACCCCAGTTCTGTACAAATAAATAAATAAATCTTAAAAAAAAAACAAAAAAAACATGTAGCTGAGTGATGCCTCTACTTGGGTCTCAGGGTGTGATCCCTTTAATTCACTGAGGTATGCTTAGCGTGACAACAACATGAAAATTTAACTGAGACTTTCTTTCCTAAAAGAGATAATGTATTGATGATATGTGCTTTGCTTATTGGCTTATATATAATTCTTATGAAAAAACATTAAGTTGTAAACATAAACAACACTTGAAAATTAATATTTCAACCTAGAATAAGTCCTCTTCGGGATTCTTAAATTATGTAAGTTCTTGTATTCTTGCTTTTTTCAGGAAGCATAATGAAATTCCATGTATCAGACATGCTCAGAGGGTCTGCAATTTGTCAGATATTTTAGCATTCTTCTCCTCCCAGGGCACAGACTTCTGTAAACTTGCAGCCTTCGTAGATTCTTTTTGTCAAGAGCTTATTGGAAACAGAAGTCTATTCTGTCTGCTAAATGTGAAGCATTAAGATTCAAGTTCTGACCGAGCTAAGCTGTCAACAAAATACAACGATCGGGCTGATGTCCAATTTTCTAATATTGACCAGGTTCTTTAGAATCCTAATAAAGTAAAGTAGCAATGACAATTGCAGCAAGAAGCATGTTTCATACACCTTCATGTTTTATGGGGACCAATATCACTTTTCCCTGGCAATGTGTGATGTCTGCTTTCTTACCTGTAACATGTTAGCACCAGGTTGTGACAACTAGCAGGCTCCGTAACCCGAGGCATTGCATCACCATGGAAATCAGGCAGTCAGACTCTCATACTCAGAGTTTGCACGTCCCACTTTTATGAAAAGTCCAAATGCTTGTGAGACCTGTGAAAATATTTCAGATGATGTGCTTAATAAAAGCTTTCTGATTCAAGTTGGAAACAGTTTTATTTTCTCTTAAAAGCATGGGGTGGGAAAAGTTAATAATAAGGGCATTTTTTTTTTTTTTTAGCTGACTGTACCTTCAGGGAAGACTGACTTTAAAGAAAATGTTGAAGTTTCAACACGTTTCATTTAAATTTTATATGCCTTGTGTTTAAAAGTTTTTGAAAAATCAGACATCAGTTGAATTCTCTCCACATTTCTATTAAACAAAACAATAAGCTTTCTATACCTTAATACTGGAAGGTAATTCTTTAGTTTTTGGTAAACCACACAAAAGCTGAATTTACTGAGCTGATTGAAACTTTAATATAATCAGGGATTTCCATCCCATATATTTTACAGGCTGCTTCTAAATATCTGCTATTTTCTAGAAGAATAAAGCCTTGTGAACTCCTTGTCTGAACTCTATTTCTGTTTCCATCTGTCCATATAACACTGAATTTGACCGATACTCAATCCAGTTTTTTCAATTTTCCATAATCCAGGCAGAGAGATCATGCAATCAGTTAGTCGACTTTACAAAAATGGAAGGGATTCTTTGACCTAATTTTCTCTGAAAATTGTTTTATCTGAAAAAAATCTTTTGCCCACTTTGATATGGGGAGTTTGTCACTGTCCCCATGTCCTGTAAGCCATGACAAAGCACCCCTTTAATATACCAAATGGGCCACTGCTCCCCCATTTGCATTTCCCTCAAGTTTTTAGTATTTAACTCTTGTAAGACTGCTCAAAATCAAGCTTATCCCTTTTTATTTAGGTGTTTCCCTCCTCTCCCCCCACATTATTAAGCTTGTCTGCCCTCATTTTTCTCTGGGATTTTATTTCTATGTAAAAAGAATCACTGATGTATCTGATAAAATGAAATGGCCCCATTATCCTTTAGCTGACCTAAGTGTTGGATAGTTTTTTCTTTTGTATTCCTGAGGTTAACAAGAAATATGGGCAATAATCTCTTCTTCTGTAGAAATTAAGCATAAACTCCCCAAAGTGTACATAGCTCTATTCAGCCATTTTTGTATTTAAATTAGCCAAGAGGTGATATATTTGAAACAGTACGGTAAAAAATAAATACCTATTACCATCTTTTTTATGTTAGATTTCACCAGTATGGGCATTTGATTTCTACACAGGCAGGAATTCTGGAAAAAAAGAGGATTAGAAGTAGTTACTTTAAATATTTTCTTAATGAACATATGTTTACTATATTAGCCTTGTAGTTTTGAATAAGAACATGGCTAAATGGTACCAAATTATTTCCCCATTGCTGGGTCAAGAAATTTCCAATACAATAATAGTTTTAGAGAATAATCCAAATCAAGGTTAAACATATGATTCCAGTCTTCTTTTTGAACTCTTTCTTTTTAGTCTTATTTATTTCCCAGCCAAAATTAGAAATATACTGTTATGTATGACACAGACTAAGACTCCCAGGTGATAAATGAATGTTCAATAACTCTGAAAGGGAAAACATGAAATTTCTCCATTCTGTGGTTGCTTATCTCATTGATTTTTAAACTTGTATATTATTTCTTTCCCTTCTTGTTCCTAAAAACATTATATTGCAAGATTTCACAAATTAGAAATAAAAGAATATGTGAAGAACAAGAAAAAAAGAAGCAGGGTGCAAAAGAGGACAGTCATTGGAATAGGAGTGAGACTTGAACAAAATATAACAGTATTATATAATAAAGACTTTCAGTCATGTATACGAAGAAGTTGGTAAGCAATGATAATTTGCTACGGCTCTTCATTTGTTCACATAGGCCAGAACCATAATTTGCAGATTTAATAGCAATTACTTGCCCACATATTTGTTCTGATTGTTATATCAGGTTCACCTTACTTTAACTTTGACTCTTTTGACAATGGTAGATGCAAAAATTTAGAGAAAAGAATAGAAAGTAAGTCGTTAAGTATTTTATCTTCCTGGACTAACTCCATAGTGCTCTCATTTATTGGTAGATTGCTAGCAATGACTTCTTGAGGAAAAGGCAAGAGGTAATATGATAAAACATTGATAAAAAGCCTTTGAAAACACCTAAATTCAGTGACTTCTGGGTAGAAGTAAAGTTTATGTCAACTAGTAAGTGTAATCTAAAAAGGGGAGGTTCCATGTTCCCTGCCCACTTAGTGGTAGGTAGAGCTGAGCAGTCAGGAGAAACTAAAAAGGATGTGGGATAGATTTTTAAAATAGAAAAGTTGGAGAAAGCACTTGGAGCAGAGAGACATGTGAAATAGAAGCTGCACTTGCTTCTTGACCTTGACTTGCACCAGGCACTGAGGGGATATGGAAGAAAACTCTTGAAAGAAAACTTGGTGAGACCCACCGGGAGTCTTACAATGGCAGCCTTTATACTGGTTTGCACTTTGATTCTGCCACTTTCCTTCCAGATTCCTTGGTCCTTTCTGCTTCTTTCCAATGGTGCCTTAGACTTGTGTCAGGCTTTCAGGCATCAGTAACCCCACATTGGGCCAGAACTGTTTGGCTGGACATTTACCCAAGAGGGGATGGACAACTTGGGGTGTTTCACTGGGAAACTACTGTCCTTTCCCATTTCTCTCACGTTGTTGCACACTAATTATAATGAAGTTCTATTAAAGGTCTTCCACTTTATGTTTTGTCTTTATATGGAAAATGGCAGAACCATTTAGTGCATGCAAGTTTAAGGTAAGGGATGTTTCAGGATGTTCCGCCTTCTGTCCAGTAACACCATGAAAAAAAAGTGATTTTGATCTCAATCACTCTGAAATGATTTTCTGGGCTTTTTCTTTCTTTCTTTCTTTTTTTTTTTAAAAGATTTATTTATTTGTGCTTACAGAACTGGGGTACAAGCCAGAGACTCAGGGGTGGCGAAAGACTTCACCAGAAAGTGGGGAGCAGAACAGGCAGATCAATGAAGTACACTGCTGAGGGGAGCAGCGGGCGGGTCAGGAGAGGTCTGCCACGCCATGTGGTCACCTCCGGGGCAGGTGGGAATCGAACTCATGCGGAAGTGGTTTCAGCTTCTTAGTGCAGTGCTTTAACCCTCTGCGCCACCAGGGAGGGCCTCTTTCTTTCTTTTTTTTAAAGATTTATTTATACATATAGAACTGGGGTACAGGCCAGAGATGTGGAGAGTGAGAGGATTCACCAGAGACAGAGTGAGGTGCAGAACAGGCAGATCGACGAGTACACTGCAGAGGGGAGCAGTGGGGAGCAGTGGGGAGCAGCGGGCAGGTCAGAAGAGGTCTGCCTAGCCATGTGGATCTCCTGGGGGGGGGGCAGGATTCCAACTCAAGCGGAAGTGGCTTAAGCTTCTCCTGCAGCGCTTTAACCCGCTGTGCCACCAGGGAGGGCCCTCTGGGCTTTTTCTTAAGACCATTAACTTGGTCACTCAAAGTGATTAGGAGATTTGGGATGTAAAAAGAATTAAATGTTGCTGATATATGCTTTTGATTACTCTTGCAGGCAAAATATAAAATGTGCTAGTCTATTAACAGTATATATAGTACTGCATCCTATAAGATGGAAAATAAAAAACAGGGCTTGTTAGCGTTCATATATGTTTGTATGTGCAAATCTCTAATTGAAATAACCAAGGATTATGTTTGCATTCACCAGGGTGGGTAGGTATATGATAAATTATCATTTTTAATATTACTAACATGATCATTTTTAGATTGATAGTAGTCCAGAGATTTAGTATAATAAAATTCGATACACACATATTCAAATATAGTTAGATTTTGACTTTTAAAGTCTCATGCTCTCCCATCCAAGTTAACTAGGCAGTTGCTACATTTTGTCTTTTAGATAAAATTGTATCAAATAATATAAAGTGCAATCAGGTCTTTGGAAACACTTTGTGGTTAAACTACTGCTTCTTAGAGATTATAAGAATTTGTAGAGAGGTAAGTATGTTTGCATGAAGTAATGTGTAAAATAGCATCCTTTATTTTCTTGAAAGAAAGGCCATTTCTCAGTGACTCAAATCTAAGTTTACTAATTACTAAAATTTTGATTTCTCTTCTTGAAGAAATGCTGCACCTGAGTTAAAGCTTAACTCCTCTGATTGATGTTATAATTAACTTGGTCAACTGCTATGACCTCTCTGTCTGTTTCCTAAACTGTAAACTAAGGATAAAAATAGTATTTATCTGAAGAGATTTCAGTGGAGATGAAATAATAGTGAATACCTTCTAGGAGATCAACTACGTAAATGATTGTTCATTATTACTTTGTTACTTGAATGAAAGATGAATTCATGTGATGGTTTAGATACTTCCTTGAGAAACATACTGGAAGATAAGACTCTTCACCTGGTGCATGAGTAGGGTGCCTCTGCCTAGAGTCAGGGTGGAACCCTGCTTCAGGGAATCACCTTTGATTCCTGCTTGAGAAACTTCTAATATTGGAGAGTAGAGTAGAGCTTTTTTTTTTTTTTTTGTACTAAGAATTGATTCTAAGACTTGATCATTTGCTTCTTCTAAATTTGCACCTCTCATGTGAATGTGACAAACTCTGCACCAAGGGGAATAACTTTGCTTTATATATATCACAAACTAATGAGAACTATTAACCTATTTGTCAATATTATTTCTGAAATCTTTCCTCTTCCTGCTTTCCCTCACCTTGAATATAAATGGTGCCTTCCTGTAACCTGTTGTTCTCTTTCTTATTTAATGGCTGGTGCTTAAAGGGGATTGGTTTTCATTGCATTGTGGATGTGAAATTCACTAGAGTGTCAATCAATGCAATTGTTTAAAAAACAATTAAAATTCTGGAAGTTGTATATATGTTGTGGGTTGGATTCTGCTGTAGGGTTTGCTGTCTTCATCATAGACAGAGATAAAGAATTTCATTGGATTCTGTTTAATAGCGCAACACTGTTTCAACGGTAGGAGGAGTAATGAAGGTAAACAACAATACATTATACTCAACTTTTATAGACTTCAGTTTAAATCAGCTGGTGTGAAGAATTTACAGTGAAGTTACTTGGAATACAGCTGTTTGTTTATTTTTATAAACACAGCAAAGAACCTGTATTTAGAATATACTATTAAAAATATTGATTCAGAGTTGGAATCAATGAAAATATTCACTGTCCATAAATTTTGTGATGAAGGACCAATAATAGGTGGATCATTATTTACATAAATAAACCTTTTTATACTTTCTTATGTCACTTGCAAATACCGTAATTAGGATTGCTTTAAACTAAACTCATTTATACATATCTGAGAAAGCGCTGTTACTTTTTTCATCCTCATAGCAATGAGACATACTGGACAAATTTTGCTTTTTAATTACTAAGAAAGTGACATACCTAAGCAGTTTTCTAGATTCTGCCCTAGACAGTTTTCATTTAGTCCTTTTTCTAGAAGAATAAATAGCTTCACAAATAGAAATTTGCTTTTCACTATCAAAATAATATACATTTTCTTAAGATAGGTTTTTAGAAGTCAGTATGATAAAATATAAAAATCCAAGAAATTACTGTGATATTGAGGAGCACATTGATAAAACAGCTATACGAATAACAGTAGGAAAAGTTTAATGAAAAGTTTAATGAAAAAGGAAAATGAACAGTGGCACATAAACTGTCCCTGATAAAAAGGAGGAAAAAAAAAACAATATGATATGCAAATATTTATCCAATAGTATTAGATGATAGTGATTATAGGTGTGTGATTTCCACAAGAGACATTTTTTTTTTGGTTTAATAAAGTCATTTTTACACCTCACACTCACAACTAATGTATTTCTCCAGTGGTGTCTCTAGCCTTGGTTCTAATTCCTTTATCTCCCTTTGACTGTTATTGACCTCAGCTCTAAATTGGTTGTACTCCCTTCTAGAAGTAAGTTCTTTGATTCTGTGATTCTATTTCTGTTCTGTGCACATCAGCTGTATTTATCTTTTCCCAACAAAAGGAGGTAGTGATAATTTTAGATTCCATTTTATTTCCTATCCTAGATTGCTAATTTTTGAAGCACATGTAACATGCAAAAAATTATAGGATTACATGGAGAAAAACAGAATGAATGGTATTTATTCATTCCCACATGATTACTTACCATATGCCAATCACCGAACTAGAAGCTAGAAACACATATAATACTTGGTTTCCGTTCATGCCACCAGAAAGCTCTCAGTGAAGCAGTAGGAGGCAGACACGTAACAAGTCAGGTGTAAGTGCAATGAAATACTGTGAGTGACTTAATCTGAAAAAATGGACTTCTGCCAAGTGCTAGGGAGTTTATTCCAGGCACAGGGAGAAATGTGAGCAACAAGCATAAGTGTGATTCCACTGAATCACAATAGTGCAATAGTAATGTGCCAACTGTTGTTGGCATATAAAGAGAGACTCTTATATGGAAGGTTTGGGGCTTGATCACCTAAAATATTAGTCTTCTGTTTGTATAGTTTGAGTAATATGTTCCATTAGTGTATGCAAGAATAGAGTACATTTTCCATTATTTCTATATCATGTATATTGATATCTACATAGATAAATATATAATATGTATAATTATACAGAATTCTAGAATTTTATATCTTTTACAATTTGTTAATTTTGTATGCTTCATATATATTTACTTATAAATATATGGTGATGGCTGTATTCTTAAAAGTCATGTAAGCACGAGATAGATGTATAATGGGAATGTTGGAATGTATGGATTAATACAGGAATCAGAGTCATTGGAGAATTTTAAACTGAGGTGCTCTGTTCAGCATTGTGGAAGGGTCTGATCAAACTGTTAGGTATTATTGGGACTCTGCATGTAAGAACTCAGCACAGTCTGGTAGAGCAAGCATTGAGCAAAGGCAAAATATGATCTATCCATGGTAATAGTATGTAGAAAAAGTGTAACGGAAAGCAGAGGTTCTGTTTTTGCCACCCTCCATGCTTGTATTCTGGGTCTGCCGACTGTGAAGCTGTGACAGGATACTTCACCTTTCAGAGACATGTTTTCCTCATTAGCAATATGAAGATAACAATCTCCACTTCACCAATTGTAGTGCAGCTTTGAGATAATGCATGTGAAGAACCTAGCATAGAGCTTGGCCCATAGTAGGTGCTCAGTAACTAAAAAGAAAGATATTGCAGTCATTCAGCTGTTGTCTGCTTAAAAGCTTTGCTGTTTCTTTTTATCTTATTTATGGATTTATAAACATTTCCATGAAGCTTTCAATTGTGTAACTCTCTCAGATAACCGTGGTAAGGGAATTTTGCCTCTGTTTCTCCTAAACCAAATTCACCCTGTTTTTTAAATTTTTCAATTGACTAATTTGAGTAACAACTAGTTTACAGCATTGTAAACTAGTCCACTGTGTCTCCTCTCCATTTTGCTCTCCTTTCCACTGGTTTTGGTCTCAGGGTAAAGTCGGCCTCCTGTTTGAAGTTTTCCTTATTCCTCAGCCTTTTGGAGAATTTTGAGAAAAATGTATTATTAGTTCATATTTGAAGGTTTGGTCCAACTCACTAGTGAAACCATCTGGTCATGGGCTTTTGTTTTTATTGGGTCCTTTTGATTATTGTTTTCATTTCCTTGCTTGTAATTAGTCTGTTCAGTTTCTATCCTGATTCAATCTCAATGTGTATTTTCAGAATTTGTTCATTTCTTCCTAAGTTATTCAATTTACTAGCATATAAAGGTTCATAATAATCTCATGATCCACTACATTTCCAAGGTTATCTGTTGTAAATTCCTTTTTGTTCGTAATTCTATTTGGGTTTTCCCTTTTTTGTTTTTTCCTTTGTGAGCCTAACTGGAGGCTTGCTTGTTTATTTTATTTATTTCATCAGAGAAACGGCTTTTGGATTCACTAACCTTTTGGACACTCTTGATTTCTGTCTCATTTATTTCTGCTATAATTTTCATTTTCTCCCTTCTACTAGCTTTTAGTTTTGTTTATTTTTTCTAGTTCCCTAAGGTGAGAGAAAGATTATTTGAGCTCTTTCTGTTTCTAAATGAGGGCCTGTATTGCTATATATTTTCCTCTTAGTGCTACTGTTGATGAGACATGTAGGTGCTTATAGATTGTATCCTCAGTTTCATATGTCTTGAGTAGTATTTTAATATCTTCTTTGATTTCCTCATTGACTCATTAGTCATTCACTAATGTGTTGTGCAGTTTCAAATATTAGAGTATTTACCTGCATTCCTTTTATGATTGAGTTCTGGTTTATAAACATTATGATCAGAGGAGCTACTTGATAATATTTCAGTATTCAATAATTGATTTCCTAGTGTTTGTTCCATGTATACTTGAGAAAAATTATACTTACTTTCAATAATGACCTTATACTCTTGGTAAAAATACAAAATAATATCTTCACAAGTAATATTTTACTTGAAGGAGATTTAAATCATTGCCATTACTTTCTTGATCATGTTCATACCCTTAAATATGTTGTAGAGAAAATGACTTTCTTTGGATTTTACACAGGCTCTGGCTCTGTGAATAAGAATTCATTTGGCCTACTTTTCAGTAGCTTGAGCTGTGTCCTTGGTGACTGATGTCAATGTAAAATTGTGGCTCAAGAATTCTAGGACAATAAGGGCAAGTTAGAATATTTCCATGATAGGGCATGGAATTTCAAAGAGTGAAAAACACCATTACATGTTAACTTATCTTCCTTTTGTTTTCTATTTAAATATTTTGAAGAGATTTTGACTGACCCATATAATCTACATATATGTGTTATGATAGAAAAAGTAGATTTTAAAATCGCAAATTAGGCAAGATGCTTTATTGAAGGATTTATTCTACCTAAGTATTATCAGAAAGAATTATTAAATATCAATTACCTGTGAAGAAACTATATAATAATTGTGGCTGATATCATGTGGAATTTGACTAGCCTGTAATTTCATAAAGGATTTTATATTTTTTAATTACACATATTCTTACACACACACACACACACACAAACACAAACACTTCATTTTGGTAATCCAAAAATGTATGAAAGTACCAGACAGATTCTCTTAAGTGGCATGGTTTCTTCTTTTAACTTGTCATTCACAGCTAAATAAAGTAAGAAATGCCTTAATTTTAACACAAGGCAAGGTCACCAGTGTGAGGGAAGAATATAAGCCAAATGCTGCAATTTAGCCTTAAACTGAAATTGTAACACAAACTTTAACAAACAAGCAAAAAGGCTTCAGTCACAAATGAAGAGCCTAACTAGAAAGAGAATCTATTATAAACGTGTGTTTTCAGAAACCAAAATATGGGGACTAATTTATTTTAGTAAGTAATAAATATTTTTACATAGTTATGATTACAAAATTCAAGTTAAATCTTCATTTACTCTTTTCTTAACACAAAGTTGAGTCTATCTAAAACTGTATACTAAAGGACATAAAACAGTCTTGTTAAATTTAACATTTTATATAATGATTTCAAGAAATGCTGCTGTGCAAACTTGAATAAATGTTTTATAATAAACTGTTTATTCTTTCAAAATGTCAAGCTGCAATTATTGTAGGAGATTGAATTTAACCATTAATTTTGTGGATAATTCTCTATATATTTTTAATAACTCTAGGTAATCCAAAAATGTATGAAAGTACTAGTCAGATTTTCTTAAATTTAGGGACTTTACTAAAGTGGCATGGTTTCTTCTTTTAAATTGTCATTCACAGCTAAATAAAGAAATGCCTTAATTTTAACACAAGGCACAATATCTTAGTTTCTGATGAGTTGCAGGCACTGTTATGCATTATTTAAAATTAATTGTGTGATTAATATTACAGTATTTATATTTGAGAATAATAGTTAAAATTTATTATTCTATATTTTGAAAACACTTCATGTGTATTTTACAATAAAGAAAATAAGCAATTGATCAGACACGACATTGAGGTTTTCCGTGGCTCATTGTGAGATTGGGCACCCCTAGCAGCTCAGATAAGAGTACAGGCTGTGTCACAGGGGTCATCGAAAAGATTCATGTTTTATTAAACCAGAAGTGGATAGAGAAAAAGGCAGACATAGACATTAGGGCTACCAGTTCAGTGAGGGGATCACAGGAGGAAGAGTAAAGACAGACACCCTTTACCTCGGTGAAACTCATATGGTGGAGATATGGCGATACACTATCTAGACAGAAAGCCAATACGGCCACAGAGTGTATTTCCATAAACCTATAACACACCTGCTGCACACCTAGGTTATATGTAGACTTGCTCTCATATATCAGGTTCATGATTGATCAGTGGTGATGCATGGCTGATGCAATTGGGGATCATTAGGGCTATGTTCGCATCTTTCTACCACATTTAAGATTTTCTTGAATTACTAATACATTAAAATACAGTCACATTTATTAAAACCAGTAGGTGATATACATGGTAAAGGGACAGTATTTTTTTTTCTAGAAAGTGTATTTTACTCATTCAAAACAGAAAATCAGAATTCCATTGTATAAATTGATATCAAGTTTGCAACATGGGCTCTTTAAAGGGAATCCATTTCTGACGTTTGCACCATTTCCTACAAATTTTGTGCTTGATCTGCTTAGGGTCAATTGTACAACATTTATTTATAGGTTAGAAAATCTGAGTGAAGTGTTACATTTCAACATGAATACACTTACTAGCATATACTGAACATGAATAAGCCTTGAAAAACATACCTTTGAGCTTCTCAATGAACTATCTATATCCCTTAGATTTCTAAGATTCAGAGCTTTTCATTAAGTGATCTTTGTTTTAGTATGAAGAAACATCTCTATGTGTGCTTAAATTAAATTTTCTTTGGTATAGGCTAGAAAAAAAAAATCATTAGCTTGCCGATATTTTTTCTCATAATAACTCTTGTTCTTCCAGATGAACACTTGTAATCTGTACAAAGGACAAGACTATAAACTTGGAAACCAACTCATTTTATTTAAAAGGTAATGTTTAAATTCCCTGTATTTTGACATTCATCCTATTCTCTAATTTTTCTTCAACAATCAGCTATCTCCTCTTGCAGAGTGATAATACCCTTTGTCCTGTCATTAATGTTAGCTGTCATTAACATGGCCCCATCACCATAGCAAGGAATCTCATAGCCAAAGGATTCAACTTAGTATTTGTCTCATGGTACCACTTTCTAATTTGGACACAGACATTCTCAGATATTGCTTTCTGTGACTTGATGCCACTAAATGATCATCAATGTGCCTTCGTCTGTCTAAAATATTTGTAATGAGCCTAGATTTATAGCCCTAGGAATTAGCACTTAGGAAGGCCAACGACTTTTTCATTATTCATCACTTCTTGCCTCCCATTAGCACAATTAACAGCTGTTCCTCCCCTAATGAAGAGGATAGTTTCAAACTACGCAACATTGTGGATTGAACGCAAAGTTGTTAATTTTATGTGACATAAATTCAAAGCATTGTGATTCTTGTATGTGTATGGCATTTGGGGTGCTAACTTAAAAAGAAGCTTTAACTGAGCATAACTGCAAGCATTATGCCTTTGCTAATAGAAAAATTATAGGTAGCATAATAATAGCTAAACTACTTCTAAATCTTAGTATGAATTGGAGATGAAGGTACATTCCATATTTTTTCTTAATACAGTTTATTCTATTTTTATTCATATGATAACCTGGCTTTTTTTTCTTACACTGTCCAAGATTGTATTTGAGAGTAATTTCTGTTTTTTAAAGTGATATATATATATATATATATATAATCAAACTTTCTTTGGTTTACACTTTAAGTATTGCTTTTTCAACTCCTGCCATTTAAAGTTCTTGCTTAACCGAAAAACAAAATAAACAAAAAGGAAGAACGAATGAATGGCAGATTCTGTAAATGTTACAAGTGTGTATGTGGTCAGATTTATAAAGTGAGTGAACGAACATTGAAGAAACGATTGGACTGAGAGATGATGTTGATTACTTGGAATTGAGATTTCAGGAATGATGCCATTCTTGATAATAGCAAGGGCCAGTTTATCAAAGGAGTTGAATAACTGAGATGACAAAGATATAACTAAAAAATGAGATGTCAAAGATATAACTATACTAAGTTTTAACTCTATAATAAAACTAATATTTAAAGAAGAGGGGTAATATTTTAAAATATTTAATTTTTTAACATTTAAAAATATTTAAATAATAAATATTTTAAAAAGAGGGGTAGTGAAATAAGGGCCAATGCCATGAAAAAATTTAGTTACTAAATAATTAAGAGAGAGAGAACAAGAAACAGGGAAAGATTGATATGATTTTATGGCATACAATGACTACATACAGTATAGAATTATTCTTTTCTTTTCAATCTTTTTACTGGATAGAATTTATTCAACAGTTTAATAACAGAAATTATTAAAACTTTGTTACTTTTATTGGATTTTCTCACTGTTTTACAGATATAGCTTTTGTTTTATAATTCTTTCAGGCATAGGTTATGTATAGCATAAAACCAGAAAAGCACAGAATGAAAAGAGGAGAAACAGTAAATTATTTACAATAGAGAATTCTAGTAGATTTCATACTTTAGCAACAACAATAAATTCATTTTATAATTGTGATTTTCATACCTAATTAGCCTTTGGATGGCCAAGTCTTTGCCTTTTCCATTACTTGTCTACCAAAATATCCCAAATACAGCAATCCAAATTCAACTCTGTTGTGGATGTTAACCATATAAGATTAATTACCTTAGAACCCCCAAATGAAATATATTCATTGACATTTACTGTACCATTCAGCCATTTATTTTTTTCATCAATCTTGTAATGCTTCTTGAATCACAATTAAAACCCTAGATAAGTAAAGATGCTGAAAGTTTCAAGCAACATTTCCTAGTGATTTAACATTTAGGTTTTTATCAGTGTCCAAACAGAAATTGGGAAGTATTTGTGTGTGTGTGTGTGTGTGTGTGTGTGTGTGTGTGTGTGTGTGTGTG
>NW_004567113.1:28337320-28363389 GCF_000260355.1 Condylura cristata | reverse complement strand
AAAAAAAAAATTACTTATTTGTGTAAGAAACTGGGGCGTGAGCCAGAATGTAGGGACTGATAGAATTCACCAGAGACAGAGTGGGGAGAAGAGCAGGCAGACTGATTGAAATACACTGCTGAGGGGAGCAGCAGGCGAGAGGAGAGGTCTGCTGTGCCATACATGGCACAGCTCTGGCTGGGATCAAACTTTTCTGGTCAGCTCTCTGGTTGGGATCAGATTTGTGCTGCAGTGGCTGGAGATAGCTTCATAGTGCTGCCTTTAACCCCATGCCACCAGGAAGGCCCTGATCTGAAAACTTTTTATAATACTTTAAACTCTGGAAATAATCACAAATAGTCCTTATGATTAAAATAGTCTTCATTTTAATTAGAATACTATCAACAGGAGAGTCTACCTGCTAGGGGAAAAAAGTAAAGTGGTCTCCGATGTTTCTGTATTTTGAGTTGTTAGTGATATGTTACTGAGGATATTTAACACCTTATTATTCTCTTAAAAGTGTTTAAAACCAGTGGAAAAAATGGCGAAAGAAAATCCAAGTAACATGTTAATGGTATATGATTTATGTTTCATCTCCTGATCACATATATCTTATTGTTTTAAAAATAAAAACTGTGAATTGCCATGGACCATTATTATTATTTGACGCTTAAATTGAAGCTTCCTACTTACATGCAAATATTTCTCAATGATTCTAATAATGCTAATATTAGTACATAAACTTGAAAGTTTCCCTATGAAAATTGATTTTTATTACTTATTTTGCATTATTTTTTTAAAGTCGCATTGCGGTGCAACATAAGTTCTAGCTGTGCATTATTGAGAATCAATTTGTGTATATACTATACTAAGTTCACCACTAAAAATCCAAATTTGTCCATTATCAGTATTATTTTCTCTTTTCCAAACTTTCTTTCTCCTTTTTTTCTGGTACCACTTTTGGTCTTATAGCCCAAAAGTTTGTTTTTGTTTTATATTTTACTTCTTTGTTTTCTCCATATATCACAAATGAGTGAAATCATACAACATATGTCTTTCTTTGTCTGGCCTCTTTCACTAAGTATAATACCCCTTAGGTCTCTAGTATTGTTGCAAATGGCAAGATGTCATCCCTTTGTATTAGTAGTTGAGTAGGACCCATTGTATATATATACCACATCTTCTTTATCCATTAGATAGTTGATGGGTACATAAGTGGTTTGTAGTTCTTAGCTATTGCAAAAGTGCTGTAATTAACATGGCAATATTATGTTTAATTAATTTTAAAGTCTATCGTTCTCTTAAAAGTGAAAGCTAATATTGAAATTAACATGCTGATTGATGTACAAATAGAAGCTACCAAGGAATTCATTTTATAGTATTTATCAGTTGTACTTAAATGGCATTATTTGAAAAAAAAAAGGACTTGTATCAATCTCAAAAATGACTTATGAAGGTAAGCTATAGAAACTTTAACTTCAATATACAAAGGACAATAAACCCTTGCATAGTCTATTTTTTGTAATCACTTCTTAATGAATATATGGGAGCAGTAACTGGATATTGTAAAAACTGAATTGCTTGTTCCATCAAATAGTTTCCATAACAATAAAATAAAAGTTTATTTTATGTTACATAAGCAAAGCTTTATGAGAATGTAACAGCTCAAAGAAGTAACATAATAGCCTTCTAACATATTACTGCTTTTACAAATTCCTATGAGAATTTACTTTGTTGTAAAGTGTATTATTTATATCTTGGTAGAGTAGAAGTGATGAGAAGAAAAAGACAAATGAATATATATGATATTAATAGATCTCCAGAGAGGGGCTGAGGATACAGAATTGGGACTGAGTTCTTAATTTAGCCACATAAGATACATTATTTTTGTTACTCATTTTCCTGTATTTTTTGAGGTAACATTGGTTTACAAAACTGTGCATACATGATTCACAGGTGTAGAATCAAACCATTCATATAGATATTAACACACCACACCCACCACCAAGGCACCCACAGTCCTCCACCATAGTCCATTGTTCCCTTCTCCACCTCCACCTTTTTCTCTGGTAGCCTCCCTTCTACAGTCATAATTCGAGGGTTTATTTTTGGTTTTACTTGACCTTTTGTTTCTCTGTATTCTGCATGTAAGTGACAACATCTGGTATTTGTCTTTTTCTTTCTGACTTAGTTCACGAAGCATATTCCCTCAAGCTCTATCCATGTTGAAAATGCTGACTTCATATTTTTTTAATAACTGAGTAGTCTATTGTTTATATAGTCCATGTTTTCCTAATCCAATCATTTGTTGTTGGGCATGTAGGATACTTCCACAACTTGGGCTATTGTAAATAGTACTGAAGTGAAAAAGGAGGACAATTACTACTTCAAATTAGCATTTTTGCATTCTTCAGGGAAATATCTAGAAGTGGATTTGCTATATGTTATGGTAAATCTGGTTTTAATAGTTTGAGAAACCTTCTTAGAATATCCATTGGGGCTGGAACAGTTTACATTGCCATAGTGTTCTTCGTACACATACATTATTTTTATGCTCTGACCTTTAGATGTAAGATCTGTAAGTTGATCTTAAATTAAGACCTGTGTGTGATGGAATATAGTATTTTGTTTCTTAGTCTCCCATATTCATTTCTCTCTTATTTTGGTAAGAAAAATGAATTAATAAAACCAAGTGGAAAGTAGTTATCAATTTATCTGATAACTCATTAAGTTTTGTCTTGAGAGGGATGCAATATTAGACTAATATTAGACTAATAAACCTTTGTTTATATTAAAAGCCCTTCACCCTAAACATGAGAAAAATCTAAGAAATAAAAAAAATCTATGTGACCGTAAAGAAGTGAATGAAACCATAATTAAAAATCTTTATAGCATTGACTTAACGAAAAAAAGCCAGAATGGAGGGGAAAGTTATTTCTATTGAAAACAAAAGTGCAAATAACTTTGGTTAATGAGAAGTCAAAACAATTGGGGAGAGGAGTGGAGAACACATGTGAAGCCAACCTTGAAAGGTAGCTTGATTTAGCAACTGAAGAAATGTTTGACACTTTTTTTGGGTACTTTGTGTGAGTTAATATAAAGACAGAATTCTTCCCCTATCTTACCCATGTTTGTGAAAATCGTACCTAATTTGTGATGGCATTTGGTGATGGGCCCTTGAGAGACATTAAGTTGAGTTGGTGAGGATGGACACTTATCATGGAATTAGTACCTTGGTAAGAAAAGTTTGCTCTCAATATCATGTGAGGGTATAGCAGTAAGTTGGCTATGCTAAACCAGGAAAGATGTTTTCACCAGTATTGACCATGCTGTTATCTTGATTTTAGATTTCCAACCTCTCTAGAGTCATGAGAAAACAAATCTCTTTTTAAATAGCTCAATCCAGAGTAATTAACATGGCAATTTGTGACACATTAAATGTAAGTTTTCTTTCCCCCTGATAATATATGAGTTTATGGAGCATAGATAAATAATATTATAAGTTTGACATCCTAATATTTTAAAGTCATCAATCTGTCTTTGTGATCTTGGTGGTCATTGCTTTGGTTTGGGCTTTAAGTCAGTCCTATGTTCTTTCGGGTAAAGATTGATTCAGAGAAAAAAAAAAAAAAACAAACCATGGAACTGCTGTCATAAATAATGCACATTTATCAAAAGCCAATACCGTGTCAGACACTGTGGGCCCTCATGATCCAATGGTGAGAACAAACCACCTCAATACTACCCTTTAGGGTTTATTTCATAGAAAGGGGATGCATAATAAATGAACAGCAGGTTCTATAGAATATAAATGTTAACAAGTTCTTCAGAGAGTGGTGAAAGATGAACCAGGGTAGATTAGGTGGGGCTTAATTTTAAATAGAGTGGTCAGAAAAGTCATCCATGAAAAGACGCCCTTTGTGCAAAGACCTGGGGACATGCTAAGATATGGGAGGATTGGGGGAGGTGAGGGGAGAAGATCCCAGGCAGAGGGTATAATGACAAAGGGTCATTAATGTTAATGTGCCTGCAAAAACAGTTGGAGTGCAGTATGGCTGGAGCAGAGTGAGGACAGGAGAATAAGGAGAAGGTTTATGGGTATGTATGTGGTGGGAAAGAGCAAGAGGGCAGAAAATGGGCTGTGTTAATGTTTATGCCGTGCATTTTCAGAGTAACGTTAATGAGCCAGACACAAGTTATAATTACATGTAGTCACAATTACCAGAAGACTCTTAATTTCTAGAAAACTTTGTAAGTGAAATGGGAATTTTAAGTTTCATGTTGACAGGTTTTTTAAACAGATGGTTATTTGGTTAACCTGGAGCTCAGAATACAGATGCTGTATTTTAAATAGACAAGAAGGCTGCAATTTGAGCAAAACCTTTAAGCTCCAATCTTTTTGACAAGGCAAGGTAAGCCAGAGTTTATATTCAAGGCCAAATCTATTCTCTTTGAGGCAGAGGATGGCATTCTCAATCTGTGCAATTTTCTGGATATGGTTGATATAAAATGAAGCAAGAATGCACTTTACACAGCATAGTCAATACTCTGAATAAAATCAATGCTTTACAGTCACTATTAGATAAAGATTTATTTTCATCCCTTAGTATTGATTCAGGACTTTTAATACATATTCAGGGTGGTTCATTGCTAAAATGGCTACTTCTAGTTAATATAATTGTTTTAAAATCAAGGTTAGTGTTTTGTACATGTATCTGTGTTATTTATTGTTGTAATATTTTGAGAATTGAAATACCATTGAAAGGAAAGAGAATCTGGGAGATTATTTTGGCTAAAAAACCTGAAAAAGATGGGTAGACTGCACACTTCTGAGATATCTATATACATAGTGATTTTAAACAGTTATCCTTATTAAGTTTTTAAATTATGTTATCCTGTATGAAGATTTCCTACTTAGGGGAAATATGTCATCCAAACTTTCATGCTGAATTATATTAATTGTTATGGAATATATTCAACTTACAATTGGAGAAAGAACTGAGACTGCACACTAACTTGAGAATGGTAATGCTTTGTACTATTTCTGGATAAAGGCAACACTAATATGCAGTGTCAGGATGAGGAAGAGGAAGATTTACTCACTCACTGAATGGGTGTCCCTGATGCTACCATCAGTGTTAATACGTGCTGACAAGCCCTTACTCTATGTCACCACGGCCACATCACTAATGTTCCATTTGAACACTTGGCCTTTCAATTTCTTCATTACTTCAGTCCATCTTTCACATCAGCATAAAATTCTAAGTATCAAGTATGTCATTAAAATTCTGGAAAAGCAAAAAAAAAAAAAAATTCTGGAAAAGCTTGTGAGTGTTTCCAGAATAAATACTGGACTCCAAATCCAAGCTCCTGGTGATCTGGTACAACTTCTCTTTTCTGGTACTTTCTCAGTAACAAAGCCCCAACACAGGCCCTCTCTTGCAGTAATCATTGCTAGTTTTGGTATCTGGTGTCGTTAATCTAGGCATATGTTCAGGCTTGTTTGTTGTTCCACACTCAGTCATGAATAAATTGTTTTCGGG
Organism: Condylura cristata; assembly: GCF_000260355.1. Lineage (NCBI taxonomy): Eukaryota > Metazoa > Chordata > Mammalia > Eulipotyphla > Talpidae > Condylura > Condylura cristata. The sequence goes on along the minus strand of NW_004567113.1, from coordinate 28,357,867 downwards.
TTCCAGTGAAAAATTACAACGCAGCTCCCATTGTTAAATATGAGTAAGTATTTCAAGATGTCAACAGTGGAGCATCAAACTAAATGTCGACCCAGCTGGGCTGGACCCTGTGGCATTGCACAGTTCATGCTCCAGGAGGACATATGTTTCTTCACTCTTCACTAGCCACAATTTAATGTTTCAACCACATCTTCTTTTTTTTTTTAATAAGATTTACTTATTTATGCATACAGAACTGGTGTACAAGCCAGAGGTTCAGGGGCGGTGAGAGACTTTACCAGAGGCAGAGTGGGAAGCAGAAAAGGCAGATTGATGAAGTACACTGCTGAGGGGAGCAGCAGGTGGGTCAGGAGAGGTCTGCTGCACCACGTGGATCACTTCCCAGGCAGGGACGTAGCTCAGACTGTAGAGGCTGTGGCCAGCTTGCAATGCTTCATCTTAACTGGTTGGATCACCTGGGCAGGCCCAATTTAATGTTTCAATGCCCCTTTTTTAGGAGAAATTTTCAAAGTCCTTTAAGCCATAACATGCCATACCTTTTAATTGCTGTGCTACAATGGATGTTACCTATTTATTTACTTTTTATTTACTCACTGTTTTCATGTGTGGGGTAATTGAAGGTTAAACAACAACAACAGCCCCGAATGTAGCAAAAATACTGAGGAGGCAGTGGTTGGGACTCTTCTTTCTCTTAAAGACTGGCTTCAGAAGTTAAAGGGACTATTCTACAACAGCATCTAACATTTGAATTATTTGGAGTAATTATAATTATGGGAATTATTGGAATAATTGTATCTATGAATTCCACCCACTGGATTACCACTTACCAGAGAGACTAGGCTGATTTTGGCAAAATTGTGAAGTTCATATTGTTTTCCTTTTATAACCCAGATTAATTACACTTCATTCCTTCTACATATTCCTCTGGATACAGTCCATTTGACTCTACTCCCTGCTCATTTCTCTTACATTTTGTTCATCTATTGAGAGTATGGATTGTTGACAAGGATGACTACATGGCCTGGCACCCTGAAGAGACCAGGCTTGTGCCTTTTATTTACTCGAGTGCCCTTGATATTCACTAACAGTATCTTTGTACACTCATTTCAAGTTGATTTAATTTCTCATACAGCTTGAATGATAAGCTATTTGGTTACCCTAATAGTATTTGCTTCAAAGGGAAATTTATTTTAAAAGAAACCAGAACCCTAAAGGAATAATAATTCAATGGTAAAAGTTTAGATACCAAAAAACTGAGTGAAGATAATGATGGATGCAGCAAGAGGAGAGAGGGGAATGAGTGAAGTATAAAGATACATTCTAAAGCCCTGAAAACACACAATTAAGTGATACTTACTTTATACTTATAACAAATCCTTTAGGAATATGTCTTAGTGTTGCATTGTTGTAACAGACTCAAAATGTATGTTGAAGACAAACACCCAAGAATTGTAGAATTAAGCATCATAGCAGTACCAGAGCTTCATGGGTCATCAATAATCTCTTAAATAATGTCAGTTTTTCACACATATTCCTAAAGTGATAACCATGACCGAGATCAGCTATTCATATTTTTACCACTTTAGAACAGTATCAATTCCACAGGTCTTAGTTGTTTGTTACTAGGATACCTCATGTTATATATTCAGAATAGCTGGCTATTGATTCCTACACAGTTGATCTCAAAGTTAATTGTTTTACATTTTCAGAAGATTCTGGTTTATAAAAAACCTTTGCTGACAAGGAGAAAAGAAACCGGGAGGAAGGAAAAGTGGAATAGATATGGTGAGAGGCACATCATGACACATCTGTTACCAGACAAGGGTCTACAAAGTGTTGCCAAGTCAGCCTTCTTACTGGTTCTGCATTTGCCCCCCACAACCACGCATGCAAACAGAAGATCCTTTGGTGCAACAAAGACAATAGAGGGAGAGAGAGATCTAGCAGGGGAGAAAGAGAAGATCCAGTTACTTTCTGGTAACTGCTATACAGATAGAGCTGCACATCCAGAAGATACAGAGTCAGACAAGGTCTGCTCTGTCTGGAGCTGTGGCCTGTGGCCTCAGGGAGCAAACTCTTACTAAATCCTGATATCACTGGGGACTGGGAGTGTAAGGTGCCTCTTGTGAGACTGGGCAAACTGCTCCTGCTCCACAGTGCAGGAAGGGAGGCAAAGCCCCCCCCCCCCTGCACTTCAGGTTGGCAGGGTCTGCTGGCAAGAGTGAGGCACATGCATTACTTTCTATTAAAAGTTCCTAAGAAATGGCTGCTCAACTCCTCCCCTTCTAGCAGAACCCCTTGCTCAGTTTGACGTGGGTGGAGTGAACAAAACACTGCACAGGCTTTGTGCCTCTGGCTTGGGCCGTGTCTGGGATGTCAGACAGTGGAGTTTAAACTCTTACTTCATCAGCACCCAGCTGCTCCAGCATTGGGAATAACTGGCCCTGAAAGACCGGATCCCAGAAGGCGACATTTCTCAATGGTGTTTCTAATGTGCTCCTACATCATGTGCACAATGTGATTTATTTATTTATTGGTTCATTTATTTATTTTTGCTAGCAAGTTTCATGGTAAGAAAATACCAAGTGAAGCTATTTTGTAGATGTCTATGTAATAATTTAAATCCAGACAAAGGGGGAACAGCCTCTTTGTCAGGAACTTAGGTCCTGGATTCATTTTGCATACCTGAAGCAAATTTTTCTTTAACTATTCATCCTTCAAGATAAAAAGGGGATGTTCCCTATTTTATTCCAAAAGTTGTGAGTTAGAGAGGCAAAGTGATTGGAGTATTTTGAACATTCAATATGGGTTATATAAATGTAGATTACAATGAGAGTAGGCAGACAAATTACTTGGTTTACAACATTGTGAGAAAGTTAATGAATTCAGCAGAAGCAACCCATTATGCAGAGACATCTAGGAGGAGTAAAAATAAATGTTTGCTTGTATTTGCAAAATGACCTTGAACACTCACTACCTGACCTCACTGTATACATCGATCAATTCCACTGTATTTAGAAAGATCCTGAGGGAAATGAGGCATTACCAGGATACTGGCAATGCTTACAAAGTCTTCAACAGTAGTACAAATGTTTTCGTTGTGTTGAGGATCTGTGTTGTGCCAAAGTATAATTAGGTTGGCTCTAATTTCATTTTCAATTAAAGTGATCAGCTTAATTCACTTTCCTTTCAGTTACTAACAAGGTAAATTTGATATTTCTGGCTTATTACGAGTGTGTCCTTGTTCCTGTAACTCTTTAGGAGTTAGTTTTTATTTTCCCAGGTTACTAAAGCAAATATAGTTCTCACTTCCTTGTAGATAAGCAACTAAATGAAGTTGACCATCCTGTACTGAGGTCCTAATGTGGGTCAGGAAAAGAGAAAGCAATTTGAGAAAAATGAAGATGTTACATCTGAATTGGGAAGTTCAGAATGTCAAAATCTTGATATACCTGAGAGAAGTGGAGTTGATCCTATTTAGCATGGTTAGCAATAGAATGTTAAGGGTCAAAGGTATTGTATCCTGGAGATTTGATTTAATCTTGAGATAATTGATAAGCAGTATAAAAACCAAATATATGGTTTTAAAATGCATCCCATTGGTAGAAAAGTAATCTGTGTGTATTCGAGTCCTTAAAACCTAGGAGTAAATCATTATTTAACAGGTCTATAAGACACATGACCAATATGCTGAGCTAAGTATTTCTTATTAGCAGTTAACCTATTCATGGAAGTCTTTTAATGAGATAAATTACTTTTCTAGAATTGCTTAACATATATATATATATCTAGAATCTATGGGTTAATGAGGCCATCTACTTAGAAATGTCATGTAAGGTATGAAATGACTTGGCCATAAAGTAAGGACACTTCACAACTCAAATGTTGTCTTCTATGTAAGTTAGGTGACTATGCACTTTATTAGAAATCTCTATTAATCTTGGACACGCCATGCTGGTACATTTGGTGTGCTGGAAGGAAGACTTGTAATTATGGTGGACACCCAGAGCTTTTCCTGCTCTACCTGTATCTCATGCCTACTTGTATTCTTGAAATTGGTAACCTGTTGATTTCATAATATGATTTTTTATATGATACTAGGTAATACAAAATACCCATGGATATTCAAAAAGGATAAAGATGTCACAGTGTTGGAATTTTAGAAATAGAATGACTTTAATCAAATTTGTCCTTAGAATTTTCCAACTTTACATCTATTTCTTTTCCTTTTCTACATGAGGATAGTAGTATATCTAGGTGGGGGTAAGATGATTACAAGTGAACTTTGATGTGTATAGGCACTTAGAAAACTCATTGTATCTGATACTGAGAGTGGGTGAAAGAAATGGAAGTATCTGTGTTAGCATTTTAATCTGGTGAGAGATTGTTTTTCAGTGGTCATGTCTCCTGAAGGAAAAAACCATATCAGATTCTGTGTATTTAGAGAATCTGATTGTCAGGACTGGGGGTTCTCCCTTGCCAGACCTGCAGGGCTGTACTGTGTGTATGTGCATATATGTGTGTGATTGTGTGTCACAAAGAGAGCTTCAGGTCTGCAGCTGAAATTAAAATATAATAGCTATCAGTCAAATATTGAATTATATACTCCACACACATTGTCTTAAAGAAGAGACTTTATAAGGGATGAATAGAATTTTACTTGTCTAAGGGTAAGGAAATGAAAAAAAAGAAAAAGAAAGGAAAAAATCTAGTAAGCACAGTGAATAAAATTAATAATGTGAAACCAACCATTTTTATGAAAAATATTTCTAAAATTTGTCTACAGGAAGATTAATTATTTTTTCTTATAAATGGAAGCCTACAAGGTACCTACAATATATATATATATATATATATATATGAGAATATACGAGAACATGTATACATATATATACGAGAATATTAAATAAATTTAAAAAAATCAAGAAAGCTTACAGTTCAAACAATAAGAGCATCACAGTAGTAGCTGTGTATATTATGTGGGGAGTATGCAATTCAATATTTGACTTACAGGTATTATATTTTAATTTCAGCTCCAGGGAAGCTTAGTTTGACTTACAGGTATTATATTTTAATTTCAGCTCCAGGGAAGCTTAGTTTGTTACACACCCACACACAACTGTGTGGTTTCATCAACGGATGTAAATATAAATTATTGTGTAGATTTGTCAAAGGAAGATGTTATTCCTGTCAAATGATTTCTCATAGTATGATGCGGTCATATGTAATAGATAAGGTAGGATGTAGAGAATTTAAAAAATGAAATTAAAATATGCAATTATCAGCATCCTTAAAAAGTCAAATTTTCTTTAAACCTGAAGTGGGAATGAAGAAGAGGACATTTCTGTTATGAGACTGAATGTCCTCTTTTTTAGTCTTCTTGTCTCCTGGCTTTCATCTGTAGCATTTTAAGCAGGTGATTAAATCTTCACATGGCTTCATTCCTTTCTTCTTTATTGCCTGTTTCAGTATTCTATCTTTAGATGTCAGGTATTCATGCAGCAGCCACTCCTTTGCAGCAGTATTCTCATGTATTTGATCCCATTCCTAAACTTAAATTGTTAACTTCTTTGTAGAAGAAGCAAACTTTATATTTTTGTCAAAAAATATTGATTAGAATAATAATTTCCATAACAAGGATGATAGGGGAAAAAAGATAATAAAAAGATCTGTGTCTTTTGACATATCACATGGTAGAATTACAGACTAAATTCAGGTAGAGAACAGATAGTGAATTAATTTTGTGTTGTGTGCACAGAAATTTAGCTTATAAATTTCATTTCTGTATGAATGTTTCTAGCAATTACATTTTTGTAACAAATGCAGGTAATGAAATTTTTCACAAAACTTTACAACAGAAAATTATTAGAAATAAAATAAAGGTTAAAAAGAGTAAAATATTATAGCAGAACTTACTTCTTCAGCAAATAAAAATTCATTTTCATTATTAAACGCTAGTGTGTATTAACATAAAGGAAAACTTTAAACCACACACCCGATGGTCTATTTCTTTTATCTTTTTGTTAATTGATATGTAAGTAATCTTCAAACAATTCCTTATCTCTTTAACAACATGTAATAAGTTGTCTAATGTTGATATTCTTAATGGTGCTTATAAAAATTCTTTTCTTAATCTTTTTGATGATGAGAAAAATGTGTTACCATTAAATGTTTTTAAAATGTTGGTTTAATGTTTTCAACTTTAACCAAAATTGTAGAAATATAATTTTGACACACAACAGTCAACATGAGTATTTTATTTTCTCTTGTTGATACTACCTTAAATCAGTAAAAATTCTATTTTTATTTTGGTTTTCTCACTCTTCTCCATCTCTACTTTCAAATATATGTTGCATATTTCTTCTCTGATATCTCAAGAGATGAAACTTTTTGCATATCTTTGAAAAGTGTATCTTATTATTTTCTTGAACAGAATTTTATTAAACGATTGTGATGCAGGCAAGACAAGGGAGAAGCTTTATGTCACTGATGCTTAACCTAACTGTAAAGTCCCAAAATTTGTCCTAAGATTTATAAGTCCAATTCTTTTCTATTAATTTCCCCCTGACAAACTATTTCGCATATCTCTGGATATCAAAATCACCTCCTCCACAACTGGCCCCAAGATATTCCATTCATCAAAATATCAGTTTCCTTTATGTGGAATTTTGCAAATAGTCTTTTAAGAATATCTGCTGATTATATGGACAGCATACCTCCTATTTATATTACACTATCTAATTTGATAGGATTTTTCATTATTATACAAATGGAAAATTGGCTTTTAAAATGAGGGAGATAATTATCCTATTTAAACAAACACATACAATCACATCACAAATTTCTGTGTTGTTGAATGCTTGGCTTGAAGATTAATTTGGTTGTCAGGGCATTAAGTCTTTGCAATTTGAGGCAAATCAGATAGTAGGTTTTGGATCTGAAGGTTCTGCTGAAACCACTATGTATAACTAACTTCTACATCTTTATTTTTAACAAATTGAGACTTTTTTTATTATTATGTTTTAATTTGAATTTTACCTGACGGGGTAACTTGAGAGAACTTTTATAGTTCTGCTGTAACTGCAGGTATAGCAGAATAAGCCAATTGTGAAAACAGAGCTAGCCTGTTAAAATGGAGAAGGTATTGGGAGACCTGATAAGGAACAGTGCCTCTGCTGTTATAATACTGGTGTGATTTGTTCAATCTTTTTCAAGATTGAGTGTATACAGAAGTTGACTTTGCATATGTAATGAATGCCATCGGTATTCATGAGTGAAGGGAAGGGTAAAACCTCATTTTATCTATCCAAAACATTTCCTTTGAAAAATAGATAGGAGTTGGTATTGGATAAAGGCAATTGCTGATGCTGGCCATAGATCTTGTTAAGAGTCAGTAATGTGTGTGTGTGTGTGTGTGTGTGTGTATTTATGCTTACAGAACTGGGGTACAGGCCAGAGGTGGGGTGGGTTAGATGATTCACCAGAGAGAGAGAGTGGGGAACAGAATAGGCAGATGTATGAAACACACTACTGAGGGGAGCAGCAGGAGAGTCAGGAGAGGTCTGCCAGGCCATGTGGGTCAGCTCCCTGACTGGGGATTGAACTTGTGCTGCAGTGGCTTCTAAGAACTTCATAGTGTGGAGCTCTAGTCCACTGTACCACTAGGGAGAGCCCCATACTCAGCAATATATTTTAGTGGAAAACAGCTGAACCACCAATCAAAAATCTTGTCAGTTTCTAAGATATAGTGCAAATTTAGACATGCATGCTACCATGAAATGGGATGAAAATGGTATTTTCAGGATAAAGAAAGATAAAAGTTCAGACATACAAGCATAGCTCCTCTAGGTTTTCTATAACACAAATGTGGTTTTCTAATTTTAAAACACTAATTTGCAAGGAGTTATCATTCCGTGTTTATTGCAACATGTTTATTGGTTTATTGCATACAGTAACCAAATTATGGAAACAACCTAAATGTCCCAAAAGAAAACAATGGGCCAAGATGTACATATACACAATGGAATATTACTTTACAATTAAAAAGAATAAACTTATACCATTTGTGATGGTAATGCTAAGTGAAATAAGTCAGAAGGAGAAAGATAAGCATCAAGGGACTTTACTAATATATGGAATATAGAGAAGCCAAACTAAATGTCAGACACAGATAAAATCCAATCTTTGAAAGGTGGCTATAGAACTGAACCATCCAAAAGGGAGAAAGTTTGGGGGAGGGATAAGAATAACAAGTAAAGCGAGCACAATGGACGGTGGTGGTGGACTAAGGGTGATTTTGGTGGTGATGCACTACTGTGGCTATGCCTGGTGGGAGTATTTTAATATTACCTCAACTAAACATAAATAAAATTTAAAAGTGGTTTTTCCATATTTTCTTAGATTCAGAATAGATGTACATAGAAACAATGTTGACCCTCTTACTGGTGCCTCAAGTAAGGGATATAGTTTTCATGTAATGCATGGAGGTGAAAATGGGCTATGCTGATATTAGCTCTCAATCTATTGGACTGAGAAGTGCTTTTATCTTGACTTTCCTAGCATGTCACGAGATGGTGTTAGTACACTCAAATTTCATGTCCTCACATTATATTCAAAGACAGGAAGCAGAAGAGGTTGCTTGAGGAAACTATCTTTATGTATTTGTCATTTTAAAAAAGAAGCATGGTGTGTTCCTACACCATGAATACTTCCCTCCTAACTCATTAACCAGAATAATGGGTTTTTTTCATCTTTAGCTATTGAAAAAGAAACTAGAAAAGCTAGCATCTTGACAAAGAAACAAAATGATCATGACTGGCTTGAATAAATTTTGATTGTCCCTTGGGCTAGTCACTGTGCTATCTTGAAGAAAGAAATTAAAAAATAAGAAGCAGCAGAAAAAATGGCTCGGGGAAAATTAAGTCTCTGTAACAAAAAATGCAATCTTCAAAGCCAGTTGTGTACAATTGCCAAATCTATAGCAAATTTTATCTTGAATTAATAAACATATGCCTTCCTACCAAGAATTTTAATATGACAGTACAATATGGAAAATAGTTTAATACACATATGGACAAACTTGTAAATAATTTTTGTTAAGTTTTAAGAAAAAATTACTTTTCGGTGTTGGAGTTTGTAAGAAAAGTGCTGAGGTAGACTTATTGTCATTTGACTGGACACCAGTAGATTTTAAATGTGACATTACATCGATGATACAGGTTTTGAGACTTAGCAAGTATTAAGTGGATTTTATCAGTCAATAAGAAAATGATTACTCTCTTAAATTCCCTGGATGCCGAATTACTTCTTTACAATCTGACATTTCCCTTTCTTGATTAAAACTATATTGTGCATCTTCTGCTATTCTTTTTTTTATTATTTAATAAATGAGTATTCTTGACATAATAGGCCCTGGAGTTATAAATGTAGCCATTATAAAAATGATTGGTACACATGGGATTAGAAAGGCAGATAATTTAGAGTAATGTAATGTATAGACCAGGAAGAATTTTAATTATCTTTGCCCTATAGCAGAGTATGTTTTTTTAGTGTTGGATTACTTGTATCTTCTGAAGTATGCATTTTAAAGGGTTCAATGTTGATACAAAAGACATACTAAGGCTCATATTTTTCATATTCCATTTCTACTATGAAGGATAAATGAAGACCTTCACAAACAGAAGCCAAGGAGTTTGCAAACACTAGATCTCCCCTATGAGAATTCTGAAATGAAGAAAAGGATAACCCCCCACCCCCACCAAAAAAAAAAAAAAAAAAGAATAAGGAAATAGAACCAGAAATCTAAGGACAAAATAACAGTAGCAGATATCCCATTTATCAGCAATCACCCTAAATATAGTGAAATAAACTCATTAATTGAATATTATCCTTTGTTGGTTTTTCAATGTTTCTTGAGTTAGGTTAATATTATTGCCTAAAATAATTAACTTGATTCCACAAGCACAGAAGATATTCCTTCTCTTTCATATTATGTTGTACCATTTGTTTAAATTTCATGGCACAATCTAGTTTTCTTACAGATTAATGTAGTTTACTTTTTCCACGTGTATCTTATATACTAGTGGTTAAAGAATGAGAGTTTGTAGACTATTTTAGGGAAGTGATTTAAAATGTGTGAGATAAAAGGAAAAGGAGAACTCAAAGTTTATAACTGAGAAAACCCAGAAAATGTAAAGAGGCAATCAGGTAGTGTTTTACAGGGAAGTAAGGTGAAGTAGATAATGAAGTTGAATATTTAAAGTAAATGGAGATTATGACTAAGAAGAACTAGAAGTAACTTGGAACAGGACAGAGAAAACAAAACAGTAAATGAACAGCAAGAATAAGTCTTTCAGGCACGCAGCATTTTGAGAGTTAAATAAGATTTAGGTACAGTTTTCCTTTGTGTGAACATAAAAGAGGGGTTGAAACAATAGGGTAGAAGACAGCAGAATCAGGCAATAATATTTGACTGAATTTTATTATTACAATAAAATTTGTTATGTAAATTCTTATTTTGGGGGTACACTTGGTAATACCCTCCTGGGTATTCCTGAATATTCTAGGAATAGTAAAGCCTGTTTTCTTTCTACAATGCTGTCACATCATTTTAGCTACTTAGTAAATGAGTAGACCATTCTCAATGTAATTCATGAACTGTAAAGACAGAAGTAAGTATGTATACCTTATATCTCATTATAGAAAACCTAATAGGATACAGATTTCAGCAATGGTTACAGGGATATATCTGATTCATTGTTGAGTTATTGCTGAAATTTTTCTCTGTTCCTTTAAGGAACAGAGAACTCAGATGGTGACAATGATTGGCTACTTCTCTAAGGTGGGATCCACCATGTTAGAAATTTCTAGGTGAGGAGTTGAATGAGGTCTTCTAGAAATTGTGTACCCACATCCATGTCATAGAAATGCCAGAAAAAGAGTCTTGTGTAGTTGCAAAAGCAATTAGGGGAAATCATGGCATCAAGCTCTCATTTAGTTTTTTGGTTGCATCTTTTTCTTTTGCCACCAATCCATTCTTTGCTGTTCTCCCCCCAAAATATGATAATAGCCAGACCTTGGTACACAGTAATTTATGGGCAAGACCGCTTTTTCCCTTTTCTTGTACAAAGTGTCAATGGAGGATACTGAAGATACCAAGCACAGCAGCTTCGTCACCTATTTTTATGTAATGTCACCATTTCCCGTCTTAGTCACCCAAGTTATTCAACACTTCAAGTATCATAATGAGTCTCAGAGCTGGGAATGAGCACCGAGAACATCAGAAAAAACTTAAAAATCAGACAGAGGTGATGAAAATTCAGACAGGTGTTTCAATTTTATGGGTTTACAGTGATCTTTAAGAAAGTCAGTGTGGAAAAAGATTAAAAGCCAGGAAATCAGGTAGGCTTGACCTTATAGCTCCATTTTTTTTTTTTCCAGTTGGCTGTAGTGCTTATGTTGAAATATTGGCTTTCCTCAGGACTTTATTTTTCATATTTTGACTTAATGATCCACACTACTTTTTTCCACTAAATATATATATATATATATATATGTATGTATGTATGTATGTATGTATGTATGTATGTGTGTGTGTGTGTGTATGGCAAAGGTTCAGTTTCTGCCATTTTAAACTGACTCTCATATCCATATGGAGATCAGCTATAAAAGATTAAGGAAAACAGGGCCCTCCCTGGTGGCGCAGCAGGTTAAAGCACTGCACTGAGAAACTAAAGCCACCTCCGCATGAGTTCGATTCCTGCCTGCCCCGGAGGTGACCACATGGCGCGGCAGACCTCTCCTGACCCGCCTGCTGCTCCCCTCAGCAGTGTACTTCGTCGATCTGCCTGTTCTGCTCCCCACTCTGTCTCTGGTGAATCCTCTCACCCTCCGCATCTCTGGCCTGTACCCCAGTTCTGTACGAATAAATAAATAAATCTTTAAAATAAAAAAGATTAAGGAAAACAAGGTTATTTACTGATTCCTTATAGTGTATGTTATCTTGGGTAATCCTCCTACAAGTGTGGCTAACTCCAGGGTGATTTTCAATGTAAAGTTAGACGTACATGTAGAAGGCATGTGACTGCAGAGGCTCATTCCTTCATAGATAACTTGGATATAAATAGAATTAATACCCTAACTTTAAAGCCTTCTTTCTTTTTACAGTGCTATGACAGTATTTTAGCTCCATTCTCATATGTAATTTATGAACTGCAAAGATTCTTCACAAGGAAGTTGCCATAATACCAAGTAGGACTGATTATGACAAGTACCTCAGGTCTTAGAGTTTCTCTTTGCCACCAGAAGGAGAGAGCCAACTCGTTTTATATACAGTTGGTGATTCTGTCAATCAGGAAGACTTCTGGTAAGAGGCCAACTATATGTCAGTGCAGCTGTGTAGACACCTGAAAATTATTTGTTCCATTCTGATAACATGTGAATGTTCAATATAAGAGAAATAGAGCAGCATCTTGCTCAGAAAACAGATATTGTGAAAAAAAAAATCTACCGAAGAGGCTAGTAATTTAGCTTTCCACATAGAGAACTGTTTTAATACTACACATGAAAAATGGTAGAAGAAGCAGCAATGCACTTAACAAAGAGGGTGATGAAACAAGAGGCAGAAAGCATCTGCTCATCTGTCAAATCAAGTGAATGGTAAACATCTAAAGAAAAGACATTTGTGAGAGGAGTTTGAAAAGAAAAAAAAAACAAACAAACCCAGAATTGGAACAAATTCCATTTTTCAGATAGTAGTGAATAGGTTTCATTAGACCCCACCTATTTCGTTGCTTATTTTTACCAAAGCATATTTAAGCATGAATTAACAGTGGTGCATAAGTAACCAGTATTTTCTTTGATGACTTTGTTTTTAAAATAGCCACTCTAAAATTTTAGCTAAACCATCATTAATTCTCAGAACAAAGCTAAATAGATTATTGAATATAACTCACAGGTAATATCAACATAACTCATATTTGTTTCTTATGTACCACTTAGGTTTTGGGCTACTGTATTGGATTGAACTAAGGAATAGTCTTGATAGAAATTGAGTTAGAGTAAATTATACATTTTGATTATGGCAGGCTTCAAGGTTTTTAAGTACATCTAAATCATGAGAATGTAACAATGTTGATTTGAGTGTGTTCTCAAGCAAATAATGGGTAAAATTTTCAAATTGCTTTATCGAAGAAAATTGATTATAGTATCTATTAAGAAATTTGTCTCTCTGGAGATCTTGACCTTTGTAAAGATAAACTAAGAAAGGACCACTCAATTTGCCAAAACATTTCTTTAACTACTACATTTCTTTTATTCATTTAATATGGCTTCACAAGGGGAATTTAAAAATCAAATTTCCTTACAAAATAGAATTAGTAATCCTCTATTAATTGATGTTAAAATTAATTTTGAAAAAAAAGTATTCAAGAGATAATCCTTGAGGCCTCCTCTATATGGTCTCAGTTGTCTCTGGTAGACTTCTCAGGAGAGCCAAGCAAAGACTCTTCTTCAAGAGCAGGATGATTTTTAGGTATCACAAAGCTACCTGCAGGTGTTTCCCATGGTTCCTAACATCTGATATAACTGTTGCCATTTCCTAGCCTTGACAGATATAAATTATCCAGTGGAAAAAGAGAAGAAACAAATAATGTTTCTAATCATATCATTAATTTAGTGTGTTGTGTTTGTATTTTCAAATGTAAACCATCTCTCTTCAAGTTCATAGGGCAAGTTATAATGTGATGCACTTGCTGAGATATAATTAAATAGGAAATAGCGTGTATTCTCTCCTTGAATCTCTGGGTATTTATATCAGGGACACCATAAATACTTATCAAATTACAACTTCCTTGGCTCTATAGTAAACTTACCATATCAGAAAATTTGCAGTAGGGTCTGAAATCTGTTTTTTTTTCTTTTAAACATTCATGTATGGGAACATTTGCACTCTGCATGCCACTTTTGATAGTAAATATGTTATGACAAAAATGATGGCATTGTTGAATAGTAGGGTTATTTTGGTTGAATATCTTTGTGTTTTGCTGCCAATATGAACAGGTGATAGGAATGTAAGCACTATGGTAGTAAGAAAAGACACACCACTTCTCTGTAGCAAATGCAAGCAACTGTTGACTGGGTATTCAGTAATATTTATTTGCTGTATTTAATACTTAGTTTTTATAGTTTTCTAGTTTTAAAACATTTTATTAATTAAATATTGCAGGAACTTTTTTTCTAGTTTATATTCCCCCTTGCCATTAAATATTTTTCACTAGTTTTATTAGAAAATAAATATCACAAAACAGTTGTATTAATATTTAATTTTGTTTTGAGTTCTCTTAGGAACTTTCTGTTACAGCAGAGCCAACTGTGCTATTTTATTTAATGCCCACAAACCTATGAGATATCCATTATTATTCTCATTTCATAGATAAATGAGCGGACCCTCAAAAAGGTTAATTAACTTGACCAAAATCACACAGCAAATTAGTGATAAAACCAAACCCAATTTCAGGCTGCTTGGCTTTAAGTCCAGGAGGCTGTCTATAACATCATGCGACTTATTTGCAAAAGTGCTTTGTTGTTTCTCTTTTAAATGCACATTATTTTCTTGTGTGTCCCAGAAGCATTTTGAAAATCCACAATGGATATCTTTAGAAAGAGATTGCTTAAATGATTTGATGGAAGTTCTCCTTAAAAAAAAAAAAAATTGAAGAACATGTTCCTGAGTTACTATTATAGTGTGTGTGTGTGTGTGTGTGTGTGTTATGTGTTGCAGGATTCTGCTATGAAGCAATTTTGTCTAAATAGGCGGCAAAAGTTAAAATTAAAAGCAAATGGGTAATAATTTCCTGTTCTGTCACCCATGTACTCTTGCCATGTGATGTTCATATTTGTCACTGCCAATGGAAAGTACATGATCATGATGTCAAGCTAGTTGTTCAAACATGACTTATTCATTTTAAAAGCATATGTGGAACACAGCAAGTAATCAACCACAGACTACTAAAGTTTTCTCAGATTTGAGCCTTCTGCACTATACCAGTAAATGTGCATCTCTCTCTCCTCCATGGGACTTGCAGTGTATCACTGATTACCAAGCACATCATGTAAACGGCTTTTAGAAACTGCAAACAGCCCATTATGGAGAATGCACCTTATTAACAAAGGTCATATTAGAATCTCACCCTGGTAACTAATCGCGTCAAATGTACAGTACATCAATAGACACAATAGAGTAGGAAGCAGCATTTTCCAATTAAGTGAATCAGCTTGACCTTCTGAACTATAAATAAACTGCAGCAACAGCTTCTGATTAGGCTTAAGGAGTCTGACTTCCATTGCAAACAAATGCCTCAGAACTTACGCATACTTAAAAAGTTAATCCTGTAAAGAGTCAATGAACAGATTTAAAGTTTCAGCATTAATGCCTTGGACTTGGGTTTCTTCAAATTTTTGCAGTGCAGACAGAATAGGAACGTATCTCTCTGAATAGATAAACAAAGCCTGAATTGGTTTTCACCCTCCCTCAGGGTAACCAATTTAACGGAAGTAAACCCAGTTTCAAAACAGAATAAAATATTTGCTTCCCAAGTAATTACAGGACTTGGCTTGACTGGGAGACTGCCCTACATGGAGATATGCAATTAACTATACTCAGTGAAAACTTAAGAGTACTTGATAAAAAGCAGATTTGAGTTTGTTTAGCTTAATCTGAGGTCTATCTAGACCTCAGAACTAATTCAAAACCCATTCATTCAACTTTGTTCAAAAGAACTGAACTGATGCAGTCTTTTGATTTAACAATATTATACTTAGTCTACAAGACAGACATTGAGAGCCTCTTTTGAAGGAGAGCACATGTCCTTTTTTTTAGTGTTGGTAATGGATTTCCATAACTTCTTGGTCTCAGTTTTCTCATCTGTTAAATGAAGGGCTTGGACTAAAAAAATCCTGAGACTCAGATGGCTAAAATTCTATGAATACAATTATATATGTTGCTAACAAGAGTTCTGGGATTGTGACTAGCTCAGATAGTATCTATTGTGATAAGAAATAAGAGTCTAAATTTCTACAAATTTGAGGAAATACTGACTAGTTTATTCTCCTTTTAGTAAAGCATGGGTTTAATAATTAGGTATATAAGCACACTTTACTTAAAGACCATTTTAGAATTTTTATATGGAACATACAATTTCTAATACCAGTTTTGAATAGTTATGTGGGCTTTTAAATTAGGTAGAGATTTCCAACCTCTGGCTCTTGCTACTGATAAGAGAAAATATGGACTCATTTTTTATACCATTTCTGTTTTTACAAAACAGAATATTACACTGTACTTAGAAATCTCCCATTTCAAATCACTTTATTTAAATTTATAATCTCCTACCAAATTTGACATTCCAACTATTCTAGAGCAGGGCTAGAGAAAGGAAGTTCAAAAGTGTTTCTTTCAAGTTTTGAGAAATATTACTGCAGTGGTTTTGGAAGTCATTTAAAATTAGCCTAAATTATATGAAGTTAGAGATTGAATATGTTATTTCACTAGCGCAATGAGGTCATTGGGCTACAAAGTGAGGCCATCATGTAGCGCATATTTTAGGGTGAAATCTTGAACTTTTGATAATGTTTTCTTAAAGTTTTGTACAAAATAGATGCAAAACTACTTACTGTGACATGTATAGATACCTGAAGTAAAATTATGAAGTAGAAATATTATTTTATCCTCTAAGGTTTTTGTCCTTGGGGACTCTTTCATCCTCTGGATATCACTATTTTTCTCTATCAAAGAAAGGATTCTGACAGGTAGATACCCTAAGCAACTCTTGAGACTTAGTATACCATTCTCTCCAGAGGAATTAATATATTTAATATAACATTTAATATTTTATATACTTGAAAAAGTGTTAGAGGGTTAACTCAAGTGATTGAATCTATGAATGATATGTTACCTGAACTGAAGAGTAATTTCAAATCAAAAGAGGGTTCTTCTGCATGTCCTTTTTATTCTATAATACAGGTTGTTATTCTTTCTTCTCACAAGGCTATGAGAAGGTGCTAAGTCACACTTACAAGGGTGTTTTTCTTCATCTTATTTACTACTTTCTCCTAGCACTGAGAACAATGCCTGACACAGAGTAGACACTCAATACATAGACTCTAAATGTGTGAATCCATAGTATCTTTAATGTCATGGCTGGAAATTATCTTACAAAACAGGGTCTTTGTCCATGGCTAGAAATTGCTTTATAAATACAGGAATTGTAAAGAACAAAAGTTGTTTTGTAGAGCATAGGCAAAAGGCAGTCTTGCAAAGCACAGAAGTTTGATTTTCAAAGAAATCAAAATATAGATTGTATAAAGGATGAACTCTTTTTGTTTTGTCCTCATTTGTCTCCCCTGAGACTCTATGTCCCCATCTGCTTGTTTTCACAGTCAATCAGCATGTCAGTTGAAATGGAAGGGGTAGGGTTAGAATAACCATCCTTATAAGTTCCAAACTCATGTCTATGTGTGTGCTTGTGTGTGTTCTGTGCTCATGAAAAAACTGAGAATACCTCGTGATATCAACCCCCCGAACATATACTAAACTCCCAAGTGAATAGTACTTGTGCATATGCACAGTGACAACTCCACTTCCCCAATCTCCCAAATCTCACAACACTCAGATCTATGTCCCACCTCCCATTTATCACTTAAAACCCTGAACCATTGGGTGGGAAGATTGTGGGACTTGAACTGAGTCTCCCGTCTTCCTGCTCAACCAGCCTATCAATAAAACCACTTCCACTGCAAAACCATATCACTCATTGGCTTGTCTGTGAATTGATCAGCAAGTCCACTTTTGGAGCATGTCTTATGGTTAAAATCAGGCATATTGACTCAAGATTGATAGAGTGCCGAGACTTGGTTGTAAGCCTTATACTTTGGAACCCAAGTATTAGGAGACTGACTGAAAAAAAGTACAGAAGAATGTGGTGGAGTGGTGGACATTGCCTTAGTGTTCCTGAATGTATAAACTCATGTTTCCAATGCACGACTAACTCCAGAAAACTATTGTATCTGTGCTTGTAACAGGGAAAGTTTATTGCATATTAGTCAGCTAGGAGGTAGGAGAAAAAAAAAATACTAACACCTGCCTTCCTTTCCTTTGTAGGAAAAGAAATTGTTAGTGGCTTGGAGAGACAAAAAAGAGAGGGCAAAGAATATATGAAAATGCAGGTTGGTAAGATGACTAGTTGTTTCATTGCTGAATCATGATGGAACTCCAAGTTGGGCCCAGAACTGCTGCAAAGTTGAACTGCTACAAAATTCTTTCTTCTTTTGGCTAACCATGAGGTGAGCATCATTGTTCAGCTTTTGTGGCTAGATTTTTTTTTTTTTTTTTTTTGGTTTGGGCAGGTCTCCTTAAGGATAGAAAATACTTGTGTTTTGAAGCACAGTTTGTCAATTGAAGAATCTATTTAAAATTGGTATTTGCATGTTGTGTGGAGTTGTGTGATTGGCTTTGAGTCATTTGAAAGTGGTCTGAGTGTGTGAATGAAAGATAAACTTTTACTTTACTGAGCCATGTTGACTTTTAATTGGAGAAGGAATAATGAAAGACCACTCTGAGGTGGTGTGATGGAATTAGATGAGGCAACAGGTGGGAATGGATAAGAAAGCATGGGTATTTGGTTGAAATGTTGACAGTATGGGGGTATGAGAAGTAGGCAAGTAAATAATGTGGGGGTCAGAGTCTGATGCTAGGAAATTAGGGGAGTTGACAAGAGTGGAGTCATTGGCTGAAGCTGGTGGTATTTGGAAATCTTAAACACCTTCAGACAGTTTTTCTTTGCAGTAAATAGATAATTCATAAGCAAAGCTCTAATTGGCCATAAATGCTCATCATTCCACCAAACAACAAATGTTGTTTTGATCAAGTAAACTACTGTGACATAGCAAAACCTTAGCATCTTGTGGCTGCCTCGCCTGCAAGGTCTTCCTCTTCTAAAAAATTATGTTCTTCTAAGACCCTGGCTCCAGGTAACACTGACAATTTTCTACTTATCCTTCAAAATTTTAATTAACAGATATGTCGTCCTTGAAACTTGCACATTCAATGAGAATATATTTCTTATATTTCATTAACTTCTCATCTTCCTCAACTATACTTAATTTGCATAGTTCATACATGTATGAAAAAAATAAGTTGTTTTTTGATTCTTCTACCAACATACTTTAATGATATTTCTTTTCTACTGTTTAAAAAGTGTTTAAATTTATTTTTGCATGAAAGAACTGGGCTGTATCCCAGAGGTGGGCATGGTGGTGAGATGATTCACCAGAGACAGAAGGGGGAGCAAAACAGGCTGATCTATTGAAATACACTGCTAAGAGGAGCAGTAGACAAGACAGGAGAGGTCTGCTGTGCAATGTGTGTTTCCTCCCTGGGCAGAGAATGAACTCAGGCTGCAGCAGTGACAGTGCTGAGAATTAACCCCTAAGCCAGCAGAGAGGCCCTCTTGTCTGCTTTTTAAATGCTTTTCTGTTTAGATTTTACTCTCTATCAGTGAACAACAGGCTCATCAATCTTGCATAACTACATGATGATTGTCACCAATATCCTTAATACTCAACCCCTCAGACTTAAGTGATTGTTGACTGCATGTACACGTTAAACAAACAAAACTGTGCTTTTCTTAATTATCCAAATACCACACTGACATAATTGTAACTAAATGCATGCCAGAAAAAAATTGTGAATTCAAGAAAGTGCTGTATCTGATTTCTACAATTTATTCAAAATAGATGTCTACCCAATATTATTCAAGAGCTAATGAATGAAATAAATATTGTCATTCCATTGTATTATTTCATATTGTAAAGCTAGTGTTGAATAGAATTTCAAGAATATGATAAATGCCTTTGTTGATAAATAAAAACTGCCTTAATTTTTATCAATATATAATTTATATATAGTAAAGTACATATAGTGTGTTAATCTTAATTATACAACTCAACTAATTTTTCACATCTTCATGCATTAACCTCAACTTATCCATACCTGGGAAGTTCCTCTGTGCATTGCATCAGCCAACACCAGTGGCCTCAGCAACTGAAATAAACAACGTTCTCATTTCTAACATTAATAAAATGAATTAAATGATATTACAGTGAAAAACAAATGCATTATAACAATGCATTTTTATATATTACATTATAACTTATATAAACTTCAGTTATTTATTGGTGATAATCACTATGTATATATACTATATTAAGTTTACCTATAAAAATTCAAATCTTCCCTTCACTGTATCATTTTACCCTTCTTCCAGTTTATATCTGACCTTCTTATCTCTCCTGGTAATCATTAGTTGGTCCAAAAGATTATTTTTGCATTTTTTAGTTCATTCTTTTTTTTTTTTTCTATAGACTGCAGACATGTGAAATCATATGGTACTTTGTCTCTCTTGTTTCATTAAGCGTGACTCTAAGTTCATCCATGTTGTTGTATTTGGTAGTAGTTCTTCTATTTTGAAGTGGAATCATCTAAAAGCAATT
>NW_004567113.1:28322255-28336430 GCF_000260355.1 Condylura cristata | reverse complement strand
ACACACACATATATATATATGAGATGATGAAGTATAAAGTTCAAATGGAAATCAACCAACCTATAGGATTTTATTTCTGCTTTATTCACGCTATACCATCAGAAATATTAGGTTAAAAGTTCATTGTTGTTTATGCTATGGAGTAGACTTGAGTTCTCTAGTTCCTTGGGGTGCTAAGCAAATACTTTTGAAGAGATGAAGTCATAGGTAATTTGTTCCATGCATTTAGGTATTTGCAGATTTCATCAGGAAGTGTCTATTAGCACATAAGGTGCAAAAAGACCATGTTGAGCTGTGAGAGGCTCTGTCAAGGTAAGGACAATCCTGCAGCCAGCTCTTCACCTTTGTCATAGCGATTTTTTTTTTCCTTTGGAGTATTAGGTTTTTTTGGTAAAATAATGCCAAAGGACAGTGCCAAGGTGGTGGATAGGTCTACGAGTTCTCACTTATGTACTGACAATGACAAGATCATTCAGATCCAGGGATACTACATGGGGTTTATTTAACCAACAGGAATTTGGGGAAACAAAAAGTTTCTAAGGGTATAAGTGGAAGGTAATAATGGCCAGAGAACATCTACACTGTCAATAGTCCCAAACAAAGGCTGTTAATTCAAGATGGTACTATCACCTCAACAGGGCCTGAAGCTGCTTACACTAGGACCCGACTTATGAGCACAGCTGGAGGTGTTCACAAGTAAAGCCATAGTAGCCCTCAGCAACAGTCTGAAGGCCAGACTGGTCAGCACTAGAAACCATACCCGACAGCAATACGGGTAAAAGCACCAGGAGGCAGTGCCAGATGCCCAGAAGCAGAGTGGCTGGCTCTCAGGGTTACTGGACACAAAATACTGGTCCAGTAGAACTTCTCAGTGGTGCTAGTCACCACCAGTCACCAGGACGCAGAGACACCAGTATTACGCTACCCATGAGTGATTGGCCTACACCAACAACCAAAAACTCTGTAAGCTATTGTCATAAGCCAATAGCAATCAGCTATTTTTGAGACAATGGATCAGGGCAATGGTTCTCTCTGCAGATAGTGTCAGAGCCAGGGCCCAAAGCCTTAGAAAGGTTCCTCTGAGGTCTGAGGTCTACAGAGATCAACAGGTCTGCCAAATCCCATGCATGTTTTCTGCTAGATGCTCCTTTGGAGGCTGTCTGTTGAGTTGAGTCCTTCTTTGGCTGTAGAAAACAGAATCAACCAATCTGGTTTTTGTTCTGCTTTATCTCATCTTTCAGAGGCCCCCACCCTATAAGCCTGATTGGACGATTTTCGGTACCAAGCATCTGATTGGAGATGCCAATCAGTTCTCTTCCATTTTCAACCCAAATAATTAACCCATCACCTTGAATGAAACTGAGATAGAACCTGATTGGCCCATTTATAATCGAGGTGCCAAATAGGAAAGGGAAAAGCCCTTCCCTGAGGTCAGAACAAGTTCAACCTTGGAATGGTGAGCTCCAAAGAGCCACTGCAGGAGCTGGCCTCACTGGAGCTGGAGGCACACTAGGCCTGGTACTCCTTCAGTGGGGCCAAGTGTAACATCAAAAGCAGGGAGGGCATAGGTCCTGGCTGCTGCAGGGTACACTCACTGGGAGACAGCCATGTTGGTCTGGCACCCCTGAGCCTCTCTGTGCTCCATGGAGCTACAGTGCCTGAGTCAGCCCAGTGGGAACCAAGACTCTTCTAAGCTGCCTGGAGCCCAGAGCTGCCATGCTTAAGGTTCACCTCTGCTACCAGAGCTTGCTCTGGCAGGGAGCAACCTTTTGCTGCACCCCCCACTGGGTCTGTACAACCTGCGGCTGCATGGTAGGGAAACTACCTCCAATTGCTCTTGCCACACTTACAGCGTTCATAATGTAGGTAGCAGGTGGTGGACCTGCCTACTGCTACTGCCACTTTTAAGGCAGACAACCTGTGTGCAAGGAAACTACCCCCAAAGCCCAAGTCCAGGGCTCCAGTGTTCTAACCTGCCAGGCCCCAGGGGGTGGGGCTACTGCTTTCACTGCTTCTTCAGGCTGCAAGTTGGGAAAAGTCCTGTTGCTGCTTCTGAGCAGCATGCACCAGCAGGCCCTCAGCGGGGGCACGGAGATCCAACCTGCAGGGCCAGCAAAGTACAGATGCCCTGGTGCTCCAGAGGTAGGAAAAGCTGGCTGTGACCCACAACATGTGTCAAGAAAATCCAGTTTCATTACGAAGTTAATTTTCAGGTGCAGAGTGGCAAGTTCCCTGGAATAGGAGAGGAAATAGCTCCAGCTAACTCTGCCTCTGAGGCAAATGTTTACTGAGGAACAGTCATTAATTAGTCTGGGGAAAATAAAACCCTTTTCCTGTCTTATCCTCAGTTAATAATGCATGACTAAAAGTTATGTTCTAGCTGTAAATCAGGGCAAACAAAACATACCACAAACTTATTTTCCTCTCAAGTCCAATAGCTTGATATGCTGTTGTTTTAATATTCCCACTTGGGGCTGCACATCTAATGTTATCTTTGAAAATGTGCTAACAAGTCTGAAAGTATTGGAGCTTTTTAATACATTTTTATTACAACTGAGGATTTTGAAAAGTGAGAGCTAATGCTTCTTACTTGGTACATAATATGAATAGAAAACAGGAAATAAGAATATGGCAATAGAATTTATGTCACATGGCAAAACTGTCTTAGTTCATTATCTTGTAGGAAATACTTTGTTCTGTCATTCATGACATGATCATTTTTTATGTTGCTAAATTTTAAAAATAAGAATGCTTTCTGGCATCCTTAGTTTCTTTTCTCAAGAAGCTTTTATATCTTCAAATTTATCTCTTGGAAGGGGGACTAGGGTGACAATAAAAATGTGTGATGACCTCTGGTCTTTTAAAAATGTAGTAGACTGCTAGGAATAATGTGAAATGAAACTCTAAATTCCTAAAGAAGATGTTTTAGAGCTCTTGGGAGAATTGGCTAATTGGACGTGAACTCATCATTGAGATGTGTAATGGTCTGGTTCAAATAAAATAGGTTTCTTTAAAAATATCAACAGTATTTGGTAATTATGAATTATAAATTCAAAAATTTACCACGATGAGAAACACGATGTAATGCTGACTACTCTGGGGCAGTCCCACTGGACTGTCACATGTCCACATAGACAGCACAAGTTAATGACATCTACTGAGACGTGTTTCTGGACAGCAAAATGCAAAGATTGAGTTTCACTTGAGTAACCACTGGGGTTTCATAGATAATAATGGACTTTGTGAAATAAAGCCTATCTGATATTAGGCTCTAAATTGAACTTCCAAAAAGGGAAAACAGAATGGATAGATCATTTGATTTTTAAAATTTACATTTCCCCAAAACAAAATTCCAAAACTATTTTATCCCCAAACAGTTTTAAATTATGATACACTAACATAGTGTTAGTGCCTGCTTAGAATTCTCGTCATATTTTCTGGTAAAAATAAAAATTACATGTTTAGCTACCTAAATTGTGGAGTATAGATTTGAACTCATGCTACATTAATTAATTAATTAATTAATTAATATATATTATGCTTTAAAAATTTTCTAAGTATTTTATATCTTTTCAGATCACACAAATTTGATGTAGTTGTAAAGAGATTAAGCACATTCCTAGAGGATTATTAGTACTTATACTACCTCTTGATAACAAAAAGTATTTTATTTATTTATTTTGAGAAATAAAGCAGATTGGAGTGCAAAAGAAGAAAGTTGAGGCAGAGAAATGAAAGGAAGGAGGAAAAGAGGGAAGAAATGAGCCTTTTTCTTGGCTTTAGATGTACAAATATTAATCAGAAAGATGTGAAAAGATGAGAACTTCTCAAATTGCTGTGTACTGGATCTAAGCAATTGATATCTGGAGCTATGGAAAAAAAAAAAAAAGAAAACCAGAAACATCTGAAAAGGATGAGTACATTTTGCAGGAATGATTGGATTCTAAAGCAAATTTTTATATTTCCTTTGTTCTGTGATTAGATTTTATTCTACAAGAGAACTTATATAAGGAATATTAGAGAATAACTTTTAAGAATTATAAAGACTAAGATAAATGCCAGAAAAGAAGATTGGAAATTGTAATTCCAGTTTCACCATGGTAATATGGATCTAGATAAACACATTATCAGGTGCATTGCTAATAGATGGATGGTGTCTAAACAGTGATGATGGATAGCTCGCTTTTAAAATGGAGGGAGAAATTTAACACAGAAACATTGAGTTTGTCTCTCAGCACTGACAGTGGTCTGCATTTTTATAGCACCCACTTTACTGGAAAGCGATGGGCTATGTTTGAATTTGCAAATTACACAAAACTGAGAGGGACAGTGAAATGTTGCGCTGTGAAAGCTAGAGGCAAATTGATGTCAATGTTGCTGTGGCAAATTAAATATAGAAAGATAAAATATAAATCATTCTGCACTTTATTTAAAGAAAAGAAACTTCACAAGTATAAGATGAGGAATATGAGACTTGGACCAGCAGGCTTTCAGATGGTCTGGAGCTCAATATAAATTGTTATTGTCATATAGCTGTTGGTAAATCTACTTTGAGCCTAGACTTTATTAAAAAGAGGTACATTATCTCAAAAGAGTAAATATGTCTAGTGCTGCACACCGTTCTTTCAAGGAGACAGGTGAAAACAAATATACAGGGTGGATTAGTAGAAAGTGAACAGTCCAGGGTCAAGAGAATTTCAGACTCTTAAATGTAATGCTTTATTCAGACTGCCTTCTATATTTAAAAAACTGTGGTGAAAAGTCAACACATTCAGTAAGGGCTTTAGCTTTGTGGAAAATAAGTTTGATGGATAGAAATTGCAGAGCAACAGATTTTTTTACTTAATTTAAGGCAGTATTTCTCAAAATCACAGTTGTGTGAATAAGGTGCTTCAGGGGTAGTAGACTTCCTGCAACTGGAGGTCTTCCAGTAGAAGTGATGACCAGTTGGAATGTTTTTAGTATGATAATTGCTTTGTCACCTATTTCAGATAGTGCCTGGTACATATTAATCACCAAGACTATGTACTGAATGAATGATTGAATAGAAAGGATTTGCTTACAATCGACATTTATGAAACCCTTGTTATTGGCTAGGCACAGTTAGTTTTCCAGAAGGCTACAGGAAAAGACAGTCATTATTTTCATTTTGCAGCTGAGAGATGAAGGTAGCTAAAGTATTAAGACTCCAGCCCAGCTCACCTACGAAGTAAGCAGAGGAGACAGAATTCTAATTGTGGTACAGCAGTCCTCTATACCTGTTTTATTCCAGAAAATGGCTGACCTAGATAATCGCTAAGATTTCTTTACAAAACTTTATAGAAGGCTATACACTGAGGTGATCGTACTCCCTGAGTGGCCTTTGTAAGCAAATCAAAGCCTAACCTGGAAATGCCTCAGGATTTAGAAGTGAAAACTGGCAGGGGGTGGTGTGGTCACCTAACATTGTGGAGGTGTGAACATGTTTCCCTGAATCATACACAGTGTTGTAAACCAGTGTTCCCTCAATGAGAATAAAAAGGAAAGAAAACCTGAACGCAGTCACAGCCAACTTCATTTTTTTAAAACAAAGCAAAGCTAAGCTAAGCTATAGCCAAACCAATGATTTTGTTGCATTGCTTTAACTTTTTCTCTCTAAAAGTCTTTCCGCCAGCTCCCTCAGAGGGGTGTTACTATTTAGTTCCAGTTTGGTGCTATCCAATGCCAATCGACTTTTACTAAAATTTATTAGTATTTTATAGTTTACTTTTTTTTTTAACCTTTTTATTTCCATTTATTTTATGTTGCACCTATTCCCTGGACATAAGCTTTTGGTTCTCTGGGATATGTTTATGGTCCTTGTACCCTTCTGGCTTAGGAACACTGCTCTTTTTTTCTTTATGGATCATCTCCATGTGGGAGAGGCAGCTGATAAGTGGCTTCATTCAGCCATGAGCACTGTCACTTCTGTCACAAATCTGGGTGTTTTCTTCACCTGGACATGCTCAATGACCAGGGAATCTACATTAAGTTCCACATTCCCCTCTACATATGCAAATATATGCAGTAAAAATTCAGCATCCTTTAGACCACTGATCCTGTTTGGCCAGGACACACCCACTAACTCCACAGCCGTGATGAGGAAGCAGCAGGAGTTGCTTCTGCAGAGTGACATCCTTCAGAGGCTCAGTAGTTTTTCAGATATGCATATTCCAGTGGTGTCAGAAGTTCCTTGGGTGTTGTTAAAATGAGAAGAATTGAACCTCTTGATTTATATGACTTTGTAGAACTTTTTTTAGTTACATAAATAGTGAACAGTTTTCAAAGATCCCCTGAGGTCACTTATGTGAAGGGGAAGATAGTGTACTTTTTATTATTTTTAATTTTTTAAAGATTTATTTATTTATCTATGCATAGAGAACTGGGGTACAGGCCTGAAGTATAGGGGCAGTGAGAGGATTCACCAGAAACAGAGTGGGGAGCAGGACAGGCAGATTAAAAAAGTACACTGCTGAGGAGAGCGGCAGGGGTGATAGGAGAGGTCTGTTGCGCCATGTGGGTCACCTCCCTAGTAGAGAATCGAACTCTTGCTGAAGCAGCTGTGGCCAGCTTCCTAGTGCTGCACTGTAACTCTTTGTGCCACCAGGGAGGCCCAATCTTGACATTTTAGCAAAGCCTATTGGGAGAGCATGATATTACCAATTCTTACTAGAATTGAACCAATTTGTTTACTATATTTGTTAACATTAAAATGGAGGGAAAAGGATTTGGTCTGTGAGATAATTGCGTATATGATTCGGACAGCTTAACTTCTTAACAGGAGAAAGCACAAGCAAGCAGCCATTCAGACTAGTTCAGCATGTGAATTTTAGTTGCTGGAGAACAGACAAGTTTGGGACTCTATTATGTTTTGATAAAGCCAATGGCAGATTGAACTAGTTGTAATCTTGTTTCATTTAAAATATTGGCTAGATTTTGAGGATTAAAGTAGAGTAGGAGTTCTCAGAGGCCATGTTTATCTATTACTAACATTTATTTCTTCAGAGTTGCACAGGGAATATCAATTTTGCACAAGAGATATGTCCAGGACAGGGTAAATATATATTGAATATCATTGTCTTTGGGGCAGTTGGAATGGTTATGGTGAAATTAATGAAATTTAGGAATAACACGTGCTTTGTTGTTATAACCTGAAAAGCTTACCAGTAGCTTATCTTTAAGAATTTCCTTAAATTTTGTCCCAAACATATCACATGACCTTCTTGCATAGCTACCTTTGTCATTTTACAGTTATTTATCACTTTGCGTTTTCTTTTATATCATTACTGTGACCAGATTGCAAGAAGATGTTTGACTTACCATCCACACACTTGCAACTCTCCTCCTTGAGAGTGTGATAATGATGCTACTTTTCTTGGGTTTTAAAAAATGTCAATGCAAAACTGCACTCATGAAGTGGAATAAGCAAGGTGGACTTTATTTTAGGCTATTGCAATAGAGGAGAGAGACTACAATTTAGTTTGAGCTCAACTTTGTTAAAACAAAGGCCACTGGAGGAATTTTTAAGAGCTGGGATGAAAGATTGTAGGAAAACTTTATACCTCCCTTCTAGGAGATATAAAGTGTCAAGTGTCTGCCTAAGTTAGGCGCTTGACTTCTCACAGACACTGAAACGTTGGGGTGTGGTCTTCCTTGGCCATGACATTTCAAGGATGACTCCTAGGTACTTGGGGGTGATATTTCTGGGTTTAAAACTGGCAAGAGACTTAAAAAAGGTTTACATCTCAAAAGATTAGAGAAATAATAATTACAAGTTTTCAAAAATAAATTTTATAAGAACATTCAGTGTGTTAGAATCACAAAACTTATCTAAAAGTTTCTAAGGTGAGGGGATTAGTTAGGCCAACTTGGGCAGTGCTCAATAAAAATTTTTTGAATGAATGAATAGAATAGAAAAATAAATAAAATTTACTCCTTATAGTCATAATTTTAATTGTCAGCTTATAGATAAAGAGAAATTAAAGCAAATTAAAAGTCCTTTTTTTCTTCATTGCTCATTTGATATTTTATTATGCAGAAATGACATATAGCCCCAAATATATTACATGCACAGACTTCTTAAAAATTAAAACTTTTCAACTGGAATCATTTTTTGTAAATCATTTCCAGCAGTGAAATACACAGTGATATATTAAATGAGTTTTCAAAAAGATGAAAATCATTTTTCCAGAAGCTGTTGTATTTTCAGTACTTTGTGTATTCTTAAATCAAAAACATTGCATCGGGCTCTGAGCGATTATATATAAGCTTTCTCTGCAGTAGCTGTGTCTATGAAGTAGGAATAATAATAATACGCTCTCTTCCTACCTTGATGGGTTGTTTATGAGGAGCAAATGAGAATGTGAAAGCACTTCAGAGTCGTAAAAATAACTATAGAAAAGCAAGGAATTGTTAAAATGAATAATGAAAATGAACACATAAATTCAATTGTGAAGCTATTTTCTTTATAGCAATAATATCTAAAAATGTAGTAAAATATGGAAACTGAGGTTATCTTACAGGGCACAGGAAATAATATTTTGGTGACCATTACCTTAAAATAATTGGTATGTTTGAGTTAGTGATATATTCAAATACTCAAAATGTAACAGTAATTAAAATAGCAGTTTAAAATGTTTCAAATATGCTGATTATTAATTACTCTCCCTAAACATGATAAGCTCTATAAGAATAGTTATAAGGGAGATGGTGTCAAATGTTTGTTAAATCACAGACTTTATTTGGATTCAGATAGTCTGTGGTCAAATCCCATTTCACAGGTGTTTTATCTTAAACAAGGCGTGAACTCTTTTAGCCTCAGATTTCTCATCTCTGAAGATCACAGCAAGTTTCCAAGCTGTTCGAAAATAGTTTGACACTAATTTGTAAGGAAACTCCTGTGACTAGGTTTATTGCAGTACAATTTATCATTGACAAAGTATGGAAACAACCCAAATATGAGAGGATGGAGAAGATTGGCAATTATACACATGGAATACTACTCAGAGATCAAAAAAGAAGTTTGTGCCATATGTGTTAATAAGGGTGGAGCTGGAAGGGGCTAAGCTACCTGCAATGACAAAGATGAATATCAAATGGTATTTGATCCATCACTTTGGGCTCCTTATTCCTTCACTTATAAACCTTATTTTTAGCAATGAGATGAAGAAATAATTAAGTGGTGTCCCTTACAAAACCCATAAATCTTATGAATTTAGCTTTTCGTGATGTGTTCTAAGAAAATGTATATCAGTATGACAAACTTGGCAAGTGCATGTTATAGAAAAAAATTATTTATGAAGGGCAATTATCAATATTTTACTTTTGAGTGATAACTGTATTCTTTGTGAACTTTTATACTTCTATTACTGCTAATTACCATCATTCCTGTGTCAGGACCAAAATACTAATGTAGTATCTTTAAACTCAGAAGATGCTACATGCTTTTAGAAGTCATATTTCCTTGTTTTCATCCTCAAGGAGAATTTTTGTATTTTGATTGCACTGCATGTCATAAAAAAAACCACTTTTGGCATTTCTAGATAATAAACATCAATGTGGGTAGTGAAAAACTGCTCTAGATAACTAATATTTTATTCATATCATATCTGTTTTGTACAATTAGAATGACATTAACATATTATATAATATCTGGTTTAAGGAATCAGAACAAATATGGGTAAGGAGAGACATTCTGAAACTACCAAAGAACATTATTATAAGCCCAGGCATAAAATCTGAATCACAGAGTCAGAATATGTAATTTGCAAAAGAGTGTTCTTACAATTCTAATCCAATAATTCAATACCGTTAAGTTCCACTGTAGTACTTAGCCATTTCTCTTTTAGAGCAGAGTTATTCATTTTACATGTCGATCTCCTCTACTACAATACCACTAATTGGAGGGCTTACTATGTGTGTAAAAGCAAGGAATGAGTATTCAATGCATGATTATGGAATTAAAATGAATAGTGTAGCAGAAAAGAAAAATGTTGTTTAAAGTCAAAAACAATCAAAGTCATTTTGTGTTTTCAACTTTGATGCTTTACATGCAAATGATTATTAAAAGAAACTGGAAGGTTTTGCACCAAGTCTCAAACACCTCCCTTACTAGTAAGTCTCCTACTGGCAACTTTAGCTATATAGTCTAGATGCATCGGACACAGGTTGTTCTGTCATGACTGTCTTTGGGGAAATAGCCTTTTCTTCCTTTTTAGTCTATGAGGTTAGTGGGGGTGGGGGATGATCTCACCTTTCAGATCTAGGTCTGCGAATATCTTGCCTCAGCATCTCAGTGATGGGTTCAGAAGTTCAAGACTCAAGCCAAGTTGATAGGATTCTTACTCAGAAGATTTTGTTAGATTTGTTGGAAAATAACCACCCTCCCCCCCCCCGGAATCATTACCTGTTCCAAAATTTAAGGCTAGGGCTACCATTTGTTATCACTGCTCAGTCATATGAAAAATTTAATCTATAAATAAGTAAACACAGGCGGATAGACTGATGGGAAGAGATGCTCTGATGACCTAGTTAGAGCACCCATTGAGTTCAACAGCTCCTGCAGCCAGTTGCACCCCTGAACTTTAGATATATGACATTTGCAAAACAAGAAAACTAGTCAATGTTATAAATAGAAAATGTTTATTTATTTTTTTAAACAACAGACCCTAAAATATGGAATGTGAAGAGTAGAGACAGATTGAATGGCAATAGAGATTTTCTTTCCAAGATCGCAAAGTTGACATTTTTTTTAAAGATTTATGTATGTATTCAGAACTGGGGTACAGGCCAGAGGTGCAGGGGCTGTGAAAGGATCCACCAGAGGCAGAGTGGGGAGCAGAACAGGCAGGTTGTCAAACACTCCTGAGGGGAGCAAGCTAGACAGGGAGGGTCTACTGACGTATTTTGAATGTATACACCTAAGTAATTAGTTAAACTGCTATCTGTTTTAGGTTAAAAAAAAAAATACCCTGTGCCTTTCAAGTCTTATACTTTAGAGTTTTTAAATCACCAGACTCTGAAAAGTTTCATGTGAATGTGACTGTGCGGGGCTGCCACCATTCATAGGTGTTACTCTGAGAACCAGAGGTAATGACTTGATATAAAACCTTGGGTTATTTTATTTGTGGATGGAGTGATTCATTAAAATTATTACTTTTAATTGTGTTTGGGAAAGTAGTTACACTGAAATGACTATTTTGAAATGTATGGAAAAGAAGTGTGTGTGCATGTACCATAGTCAACATTTGGGATGTAGTTGACCCAGTGACCAGGTAATTTTATGAAGCCAGGATTTCCACCTTATTTAAATCACATGGCTCAAGGGATTCTGAGTCACTTCCTGAGTTCAGGGTAAAGCAAGTGTTTCAAACCCATAATGTAGACATTATTTCAAGGGCTGGCATATCAACCAAGCTAGGTCAATTCAAATTTGTTTCATTATAAAAATGCTAGCTTTTTGGGAGTTTCCTTGCTGGTGCACAGAATTAAGTTGCAGCATTATAAAGTTGCTATTGGCAGCCGCTGCAATACCAGTTCCCATCCCCACCAAAAGAAGGCTAGCTTTTAACTTACTGCAAACATGTAACCATCCTGAGAGATAGGTGCTATTCAGTTGGATGGAACATACTTACTGCAAGGAAGAATGGTGTGTGTCCGCTAACTGTGGGCTAAGAAAAGAACTATAACTGGTAGTATCTGCTACAGTTTCCCTCACTATTTACTTTTAAATGATAAATACTGTATGCAATGAAGTTACAGAGAGGTGCATTGGACGGAGAAAAAGAAGAAAACAATATTAAAAGTTTATTATCCCTTTTAAGGCACTCACTAGAAATTAGAATAAGATTCTGTCTTGAAAATTTTCAAAATTAAACTTTGGATAAAATTGAAAAATTCTAAGAAAATGGCATTAACTTCTGCGCCCACTTTTCAGGAGATCAATACAGTTAAAAAAATTGGAATAAGGGAGAACCATTTAAATTTCACTCAAATATTAGCTAAAAAAATAAAACATAATAATAACTCATCTCCAGTTGTCCTTTTTACATATCACTATTATCCGTAAATAATGAGTAGCTAGTAAAAGTTAATCTTTTCAATATTTAAAATGATCACATGGCGTTTTATATTTTCCTGAATACAAGTTTGATCCATATGTGATCGTTTTAAATACTGAAAATATTCTTGGAGGACAAAAAGTTTTAGAGGGGAAAATAAAAGATTGTAGAGACTGGAAATCAGGTGCTTCGGAGATGTGTTTTATCCTGCAAAGTCACATAAAATCCATATGACTGTCCTTTGCAGTTCATAGTGGTACAAATTATTTCCTGTGTTTTTGCATTCACTGAGTTAAATGACTTATAAGCTTAGTTTCTGACTTTGGATCCAGCCTCATGTAGTGTTTAGGAGTACTTATTTGTTCATGAGAATTTCAGAAAAAGCATAATGTAAGAATAAGAAGTAATTAAAGTAAAACAAACCATCATCTTCCCCACAACAATAAAAAATAAATTATGAAACTCAGTTTTGCTTGAAGATTTAATTTTTTGCTTCTTTCTGGTCACCTTGACTTTGGTACAAACACCATTAATTGTGAAATAATGAGGTTCTTGGAGGGGTGTCTTTACAGTCATTTAATTTCCAGCAAAGACATAGTGTTTGATACCAAGCAGATAATGGATGGATGGGTGGATGGATGGATGGGTAGATGGATAGATGAATGGATAGGTGGATAGGTAGTTAAGTGGGTGGGTGGATGGTTGGATGAATGGGTGGCTGGCTGGCTGGCTGGCAAGCTGGATATATGTATTTCAATGTTAATGAATTCAGTAAATTTGAGTACAAAAAATACAAATACACTTATGTGATCAATAAGTTGTTTTAAAAAATAGTTTTATTGTCCATTCTCACTCTTAACCATTCAGCTGCATTAAACTCTCTTGACTGTAAAGCTCTTTCACTTTCTAGTTGTTGGCCATTTGTTTATTCATTCATCCTTCATTTTTTCAGC
Source organism: Condylura cristata (assembly GCF_000260355.1). Taxonomy (NCBI): domain Eukaryota; kingdom Metazoa; phylum Chordata; class Mammalia; order Eulipotyphla; family Talpidae; genus Condylura; species Condylura cristata. The sequence goes on along the minus strand of NW_004567113.1, from coordinate 28,323,400 downwards.
CTACATCTCTCCCTTTTTTCTTTAATGACTCTTATTCATCCATCCACCCATCCTTCCTTTCTTCCATCCATCCCCCCCACCCACCTACCCACCCATCCACCCATCCACCCATCCATTATCTGCTTGGTATCAGGCACTATGTCTTTGTTGGAGATTAAATGACTATAAACTATCTTTTAAAATGCAAAAGATAGTTTCCTCCTTCTGAAAAAATCTCCCTTAACACATTCAGGAGAATTCTATTTTTGATTTGGTATACTAGACTTGATATACTATTATACTAGATTTGATATACTAGTATTTGCATATTTTCCCTCTAATAAATATCAACTTCAGTAAAAAAAAGTCACAACCAAATATAACAAAACAATATTCATTCTTGACTGTATTTCTCAAAAAATGTCCATTCTAATTCTTTTTCAGGAGCGCCCCTCCCCATTCTCTCTCTCTCTCTCTCTCTCTCTCTCTCTCTCTCTCTCTCTCCTATGGTGGTAAAATACATATAATGTCAACTCTTCATTTTTCAAAAACAAACATAGCTCTTAAAATTGTTGGCCACAGTGCATTGTCCCAAAGCTTCCCTCCAAGTCCCATTTTTTCTTTCTCACTTAAAATATTTGCCCAAGCCCAGGACAAAGTAGTCTTGGCAATTTCATCTCTCATGTCACCTTCACAGACTTCAGGTTTCCTTTTTGTCCTTCTTTAGTATGCAGTCTTCCAGAGCTGGAGCACTCTACGACTGGTGTGCAGATACATGCTGATCTGGGAAATCCATGCTGCGAACAGCAATGAGAGGAATACAGAAAATGAGAGGTAACAGAAAGCCTTATAGTGTGTTGATTATTTTTGATAAATCTAGTAATCAAAAATGAACTTGATTTTTGACTTCTTTTTAAATTCCAGTTTTATTTTATTACATAAAAATTATGGTTGTGTTAGATTTCAGTAAAAAGCTCATTCTTCAAAGAAATAGTTTGAAAAGGATCTTCTAGTTTTTGCTTGGGAATTATAATCAATATATTTAACTGCCTTTACAAGCATATAAACCATACAACTAGCATAGAGGCTAACCAAGTCAGTATTTTTGGCCTTCTGAGCAAATATTTGTCTTAGCATCAATTCTCATTCTCCTTCTAAAGCTCTCC
>NW_004567113.1:28291866-28321275 GCF_000260355.1 Condylura cristata | reverse complement strand
AGTGAAATAAGTCAGAAGGAGAAAAACAAACACTAGATTGTTTCATGTTTATGTGAAATATAGGGAAGAAAGAATAATATATCAGACAAAAACCAAACAGATAACCATCCCTAGAGTCCCATGAAACTGAGTCTACAAGATAGAGAGAGAAAGGGGATGGGTGCAATGGATCATGAAGGGGCTGAGGGCGACTTGATGGTGATGTGATCAGATGCCGAGTCAAGATCCTACCCGCTGAATCAAATATAGTGTTGAAAACCTGAGTTACCTCAATAAAAAATAAAAATAATAAGCCAATTAGTCCTTTAGTAATTTAGTGAGTAATTAAATTTTTAGATGTGTGGTGTTTCGACAATAAAATATTTGTGACACAAACTTTAATACACACCCACACACATGCTTGTAAGATCATTCGCATTCATTTGAAAAATGATCTCATGTTGTCTTTTACTGTTTCCATGTTTTCTCCTGAGGGTGTTTCCTCAGGATCTATCTACTTTACTCCTTTAAGCTTCTGTTATACAGGAAACATTTTGTATTATTTAGGGTGGCATCTGAAAGTGACATGATCTCCCACCTTCTTTCTAGTATTATTGACATCTCTCTTCCTTTTGCTCATATTATCCTTAGGTTTCAAATGTTGATTCATATTCATTGCTTGCAATAAATTGATGATCTTATGAGATATATGGGACACTGTAAACTATTCTCCACATACTTACTCTGTCAGTATCTTTCTTTTTCTGGGCAAACTTACTCATATCTGCCACTTTAATAACTGTCACTATTCAGATAGCTTTCAAATCACCTTCTCCAGCCCCAAGCATTCTCCTTATTGACAATCTGAATTTTCAAGACCCAAATAAATATCTTTACTTACCTATAACTGAGCTCTTTAAACATAATATAGCTGGGTTGAAGTGGTTTTCCTCTCTCCACTCATTCTGATCTCTGCTGAAATAGTTTACTTTTTGATGGTCATTTTATTAGTGGTGGCATCAATCTTCGATTTGCCAAGGAGACAACTTCTCTACACTTTTCACTTATGTCTGATTAGCCACAAAATCTCAAATACTTCTCTTGTATCTTTTTCTGCCTTTTCTCTTCACACTTCTATTCTTTTGAGCCTGCATTTTACTTCTGATTTTAATTTCATGCCACTCAAATTCACTCCCCATTTTACCATTAGGATTTCCTTCCAAAATCACAGACCGGTTCATAATGACCTTTCCTCTTCTCAAAAATCTTCTAGTTTTTACTACTAGAAGAATATATTCAAACTCTATAACATGGGATTTAGATCTCTCAACATCTGCACTTTAATATAAATCAAAATCTTGAATTCAGTATACGCCATATATCCAGGACTCAACCATTTCATATGACTCTATCTTTTGGAATATTTTTCTTTCCAATCCTGTTCTTCAAATGCCATTGTTCTTTTAAATTTTCGGGCTTACCTCAATGCCGCCTCATTTCCTCTATACAGGAGGCTAATTCCTGTGAAATCCTAGGGAAATTGGTTTGGATCGCTACTTTGCTTTGGTTTTATTATGAACCTAATACCGTTTCATCACAGATTCACTTAACTTAAATATATATGTGTGCTCAAAATTTCCAATATTACCATTAAATTCATCTGTATCTGTCATTCTTATGAAAGAAAGTCGAACTACACATCAGAGATTTTAAATTCTCCTGTACAGGCTCATTTTCCACAGGTTTTGGTATCTAGCTGAATTCAGGCCCAGTGTGGGCCTCGTTTGGGGGCTGTAACATTTTTGCATATCTTCGCAATGACCCAAAATGTTAGGACAATGATAAGGAAACACTTTGTGATAGGCCATTTCTACTCTGATGGTGATGAACTAATTAATCAAGAGATGTTCATTTCCAAAGTAACGTGTTCCTAAGGAGGTTTTCAATTTTTGAATAAGAAGCAAATCTGTGGACTTAAGATTCACATTTTTAGGTTTTGGGCTTTGAAATTCCTAGTGAAATTTATATACTAATTTCTTTGCCTTAGTGTATATAAGACACTCATAGTATTTGACAGAGGCAGTTGAAGCTGAATCTATTTTGACTTTGTCTGAAAAGCGTGGACCTCATAGAGACAGTAAATAGTATCAGACAATCCTAAGCTTCTTCCAGCTTTCTGTTTTTTTTATTGTAAGGTGGGAACTCTAGGTATCCTCTCCTTTAATACTTCATGATCACTTGAAGATTTATAGAAGAAACCCTTACTATTGTTTTTGTGACTTAACCAGAATGAGGTAAACATCTTCACTCTGGCTTCAGTATAAAAGTACAGGGCTGGTCTGATTGGATTTGCCACAATAATCATATAAGCACCTGCTTTTGCCTACTCAATGGCTACATATTTGGGCCCCTTCTCTGCTTGGAGGACTTTTCTATTCTTCCTTTTTATAAATTAATGTCCTGCTTTTTTGTATCTTTGGTCTTAACATTGAATTCTGTCTCCACCAAAGACAAAATCTGAAAAAGAACCTTTCTGGTGTCCTCAGACTCTGGACCTACTTCCCCAAAACACCAATTCACTTTCATATACATTATACACAATGCATGTCATACACATCTTACATATATTTTATATATGTATGTATGTATGGATGGATATGTATGGATATATAAACATGTAAATGCTTCATGTGTATATCTGTATACATATACAAATCAGTAATAATAAACTCTCCAGTATGATATTGTGACATTTTAACACTTTTGCAGGAAAAGATGACAGCCTTCTGCAAGTTGGCTCATTTCAATTTTACACTTTGAAGATTTCATCTTTTTGATAGAATCCTGTTTATAAGCCGACTAATGTAAGGTTATGTTGTCTCTCATTACCACCTTTATTCATACTCTCACCAGAGCAACACTAATGTCATCATCATCATTAAGTCTGGAAGAATTTCCTGCTGTTTTTCAGATCATCACAATATTTTTCATTTTATGAAAAGCGTGAGGGGAGTGTCTGCTTCTTATTTCTTATATTGAGCGTTTGGAGTAGACGCTAAAGTGAGTCATAAAATAAACATCTTGAATAAAACGATATGAATTAGACATCTCAACTGAATTTTCTCTCAGTAGTATTGTCCCATGTGTATTCTGGATGGACTTAGGCATGAACAGTCTGCAGCAGTAACTACCAGAAATCTAGCCTAAAATGGGAAGTTTGCAGATTTTTGCATTTGTTCTGTTTTTCTAGTATTTTCTGCCACCATTCACATTCCAATGAAGCTATTGAGAATATATCATAGTTCCATCATGCTAAAATTATTTGAGAGTCTTTTTAGAAGGGTTTTAATAATTCGAATATACTAAATATATGTAATTATTTCATTTATGCAAATCATATCTGCTGTGTTTGAATCAGTGTCAAAGGAATATTATTAATATTTGAACTGCTCTACAATGACAGAGAGGTCTGAATAATTAATTGATCGCTAAAAAGTCAGCTTGACCACTTCCACAAACATTAGGAAGCCACATTCTGTTTCAGTTATGAGTACTTATCTGTAGCTTTGATTATTTATTTCTCACCACCATTCTATGAGGCCAGTAAGATTTGTCTTTGTTACTATGAGTCAATGACTAGAGAAATTGAAGGATATGGAAGTAAATGGAAAGTGTGGTTAAGCCAGTACCCAAAGTTATAACCAAGGTCACAGATAGAATAGAAATCTGAAATTATACGCTTAGATCCCTATATCCTGTTTCATTGATCAATCAGAGGATGCTGATTGCTTCTGAGGGGTAGTTTGAAAACTTTAATTTGGAAGTAACAATATCTTATATAGCAATTTCAATTTTCACCTCATGCAGTGATTCAGCAAATATTTAAGTGCCTAGTATGTGAATAACTCAGTGAAGGCTTGCACACATAGTGATGTCATACTTGTCCACAAGGAGCTTCATATATACAACTCAACATAAGACACAGAAAAGCAAAAGACACATGACGATTATTGCAAGGAAGCATGGAATAGACAATCAAAGGGTGGAAGTTAATTCCTCTTCCAACTATCTCTCAAAACTTTTCTTGCCTTCTGTTGTTCACACACAGGCCTCTGATGGGGATATATAATTACCCAGAAGCCATAGTATTTGCATATCTTTATATTGATAGTCTTTAAGTAATTTTTTTCTTTTAGCATTTACTTGAGTGAATAAGAAAAATGATTGCCAGCTTACTAAAGTTATATAAATGCCTTTTAAAATTTCAAATTAAGTAATGTATGAATGAATTTTGGTTCAGTCTCAGACATGAGATTTAATGCTTTAAGTTTTCAATTTAATTTCTGCTTTGAGCCATTGGTAACCATTGACCTTTGGAAGGCTAGACCTTCCAGGAGTTCTTGCCATCCCAGGATCATGCCATAGTAACAGGATATAGGGACATTATATTCTCTGATATCAGTGAAAACTGAGTATTAATCAAAGAAATGTTTTAAATTGTGGGAGCTAAGTTCACACAGAGTAATAGCTCAGAATACTATCTTAGCCACATTCTTTCTTAGTAAATTGTAATATCAACATGATTTCTCATCTAATTTTTTTTCTAAAAAGGTTTCGAGAAGAGTAGACATGACTTTTTATACCAGACATAGCTGCCAAGGTTCAAAAGTTGGGTAAAATGTAGTGGGTTCCTCATTTAGATATGTAGCCACATTTCCCTGCTAGATCTCTCTTTTCAGCACTGGGTCACTACTGTCGCCCTACTTGTTTGAGCACAGAATCAGGAAAGCAGGATTGTGCTGGCAGGATGTTACCTTGTGTATGACCCAAGAGGAGTGGCTAAGGGTTAACCTTGTGCTGAGATGGCTGGATGGAAACCATCCTAGGAAGAAGGCCCCACAGCTGCTCTTCTTAGAAGTCTTCTTGGCCCATTCCCTTATCAATATAGCATATAGCATTCCTACTCCCTCATGAGAAATAGGCACATAGTCTTATTCTAATAAAGTTACTAATGGACTGAAGAACACTTTGTGTGAGAACCTTGTGAAAAAAGGTTTGCCTTTTGTCCTGAAGCATATATAAGTAGAAGGTAAATTCAGTCAAGTCTCACTGCACGCTCTGTTTTGCAGTCCTCTGTCTGGTCTGTCCTGTGCAGCTGTGCCCCAGACCTCTGGATTCCTAGAGGATCCGCACGGGACTGGAAAAGCATCCTTCACTGTGAATTAAAATCTTCAGATTGAGCAATGAATGAATGGCTACAAGTGATGGACTCATATTAGAAGTGTTTGGAGGTTGTGTTTGAATATTGGTGATGGGCTTGTGACCTTAAAAATGCTCTGAGATTTAAAGTCAGCCAAGTAGAAATTTTAGATGTTACATTGACAAAGACTCTATTACTGACATAAAACCAAGCAGGTGACCATGTCCTTATGCCTCCATGTTTCCATCATTAGTCGGCATTTCTTTTTTCTAGTCTTTTTTTTTTTTTTCTATGAAAATAAAACATTCTCCAACATTCATTTCAAACCTCCCATCCTTTTGGACCTGATGAGTTGGCATTTTATCCTTTGACTGTCTGGACCACCTCACTGTTACCCAGCATGAGTGGAGGGGCCAGGAGTCATGAGATCAGTGGAGCGAGGCTCCACTTCTCATGCTGGATCCTTGAGACCCCCCCACCTCAAAAAGTCATAGTTTTAGTTATGTTACTAGTGTACACAGAATAACTAGTTGTTCTGTGTACACTTGCCACCCATTAGGCAGTATTCTTTACTCTATGAACAAATCAAGAGAAAGAGTCCCTCCATTTTCCCAAATGCTAGTTGCTGCCCTGGAATAGACACCCTCAGTTAAGCAGCTGTCTGTAGCATCACAAAGTCACTTTGACTGCAGACAGTGGGTGATCCTAGCAACCCCAGAGAGGCTTTCTCATCTCGAAAGTATAGCAGAATCTCCAACAATATTGTGTCCATCAAGGTAATTTTGTCATAATGGTACTATCCACACTCTGTTCATTGACATATCTCACTTGTCCTGATATCAGTGAGTCTGGGTACGTATGAGAATGTGCGCCTCATGGAAGGGTGTCCTCTCCAGAGTTGGTTCTTGCCTTGTACCCTGAGTTGTTAGGATAAGCTCAAGGCATCCTTTACTGTGAGTTAAAATATGCAGATTGAGCAGGGAATGAATGGCTACGAATGATTGTCTCATATTAGAAGTGTTTGGAGGTTGTATTTGCAATATTGGTGACAGTTTGTGACCATAAACATGCTTTAGGAACTTAACTCTTATTTATGTCAATTAGTCTATAGTAAAATTAGTTTCATTAGGCATCACGTCACATGAGAGTCCTATTTTTCAAGAACCAATGGGCCACATTGAGAACTCACTATATAAATCTTATTCTGCAAGTTCAAGTTATTTGTTCTGTGCAACTCAACTGCATTTTTAACTCTAGGTTTGTAGAAAGCTTAACACTGGTCCTTCCTGAGGATTTTGTCATCCAAATTATCAGAACCTTCAAAGAATATGTGCGAGTGATATATTTAACTGAAAAGTGATGATAACTCTGTCTAAACAACACCTTCAGATATTTCTATGTTGTTTGAGTGAAACAGAATTTCATAAGGTTGGGTCTTGCCATTGACCTCCGTAAATATTCCTCTCATTTAAAATTCATAAATTTAGAACCTATAAATCTCAATCTTCCTTTTTCTAATTTTTACATCAACATGTTTCTGATCAAAGAAATCCTATTCCCTGCAAGAAAGATAGTGCAGAGGATAAATATATATATATACACACCATAAATCAAATCTTTAAAACTTGGTTTTGTCTCCTAATTCACTGTTATTTTTGTTCATCTGTTATACAAGAAATGAATGTCGATGAACTTCCTTTACTATTTTTGTTTTCTTGTTTACTATTTAATAAGTATCCCTTCCCTATTATAGGTTTTATTTTTTCTTCCATATTCTTCAGTAAGTTCCTTAAATATCATATTTTGTGGTATTTCCTTAAATACCACCATTAAGAGAGACTTAATTTAGGTAATACACTATATCTGTAAATGTGTGTTATACACCCTTTGATATAATAATTCCAGTTGTCTGCTGTTTCTTCCTCAAGCTTTCAGGTCTGATAGTTTGACCTATAATTGCAAACCCAATTAAAACAACTAACCAAAACATACCAGTGGGGGAGTGGGAGCAGGGGAGAGAGCAAAAAAAACCTAAAAACATTCACTGGTGAAGGAACTTTTGAAAACTGTTCTTCTGTAATTCAGAAGAAGCATGACCAGCAAGCAACTTACCATGTTGTGATTTATGTTATAATTTTTTTTTCCTGTTTAACTGGCATCCTATTTTCAAATCTGTCCAATTATTACTTTAACACCATTTCATGTAGGTATCTTAGGCATTTGCCAGAATGGTATATCTCCTAACCTTACAGTTTGGTTCACCCTCGTATCTTTCATGTACCATTATAATAACCATCTAATTACTTCACTGCTCTTCTTTGCCTTATTCCGGTCATTTAGACACAGGGAATCCAGAGGTGTGTGTCTAAAATGCAAATACTAGTACGTCATTTCCTTGTTTAACACTCTTCAATAACTTCTGAACATCTATGACAGTGAACTGTCTAAGTTACCTGCATATATTCCCCTGGAACATCTTTAAAAATTCAGAATTCTGAATCCTTTGTCATAATTGCGGTTGAAAATTTCTAGAGGGAGTGGGGAATCCATTATGGGGTTTGGGAAATTTGCATTCTTATTCCTGAGAGTGGTTAAGAATCAAACCGTAAGAAAAAAAAAATATCATGAACTAAGATTGTCTTGCTTGACCTATGATTATTATGGACTCTGCTCAAACCATGCTTGATTACGTGTATTTTCCTATTTCGTTTCTGCTTTCTTGCACTTACACAAGTCATTCCTTCTTTCTTGAATACCTAGTCTTATCTTTTTAAGTGACTAATGCTTACTAGTTCTATAAGAAGCAGTTGGAATAATTCTTCATCTGGGAAGCTTTCACTGACCTCCCACAGAGAACTATTCTCACTCCTCCAGGTGCTCTTATCACACTTAATAAATGCTATCATTACAGCGAGGAAGGGTTCAAGTTAAAGTTAGTGGACAGCTTAGCGAATTGCAGCCAAAGATGGGCCATGAACTAATGCACTTGACTAACAATGAGGGTGATAGTTATGTTTCCTCCATTTTCTATATTAGCATTTACCATAACAGGTATTATATAGAAGGCAATCAGTATTTGGGGAAATAATATATTAAAAACAAGTGTGTAGTTGAAGTAATTTTACTTTGTTTCCTAGGATTTAATACATCAAGTGAGGCCAAAGATGAAGGAAAAGTCACTATATGTAGTTCATTCTAGAGCTAGCTACAGAAATTGCTTCCATATTTCTCTTCCCAGACTTTAGTAAATGCTATTGTAATCAGTCTTCTTTTTACCACCTATTATCTCAGCCTTACTTCCTAGCTAAGAAGCAGAGGGAATGCTTAAAAGCGTCTACCTTGAGAATGACAGGAGAACACTCTACAACCAATTCAAATGGTGGAGTTACTTTAAGAGAATCACTCATAGACATGTATACAGTGAAAGGGACTAGTGTACTTTTCTCTTTTGAATATACACAGGAAAACCCTCCTTGGTGACTCAGGGTGTTAAAGCGCAGCACTGTGAAGCTGTCCGCAGCTACTACAGCACAAATTCTATCCCCTGCCAGGGAATTGACCCACATGCGTGGCAGACCTCTCCTGTCTCTTCCATTGCTCCCCTCAGGAATGTATTTCAGTACATTTTGCCGGTTCTGTTCCCCACTCGATCCTGGTGAGTCCTCTTACCCCTGCACCTCTGGTCTGTACCCCAGTTCTTGTATGCATAGTTGTGATCAGTGGATTTCTGACAGTCCCTTCTTTCTGAACAGAGGGAAAAATATGGAGAACAGGGCCAGCCAGAGTGGGATGGTGTGCAGCAATGTGCATGCTCACTGGCATGGTGAGTCTGTGTACATTTTCTCTGTGTCCAGTGTGGAGTGACAAAAGTAAATGATTTTTAACCATCCTTTTAGGAGCTAACCCAGGGTAGCTGATATCTAGTGAAGATGGCTTTACTTGAGGCAGGCTCCTCTGTGTGCATGCTGGGAAGGCTACAGAGAAAGAGGACAAGCTTGAATTCTTATACCCAGAAACTGGCCTGGAAAGACCCTGTTGGAGGGATTAGCCCCAGAGGTGGAAGTGCCTCTTGAGACAGACACACCTGGCAAGAAGAAAGCCATCAATGTTGGCCAGAAAAGCAGCAACAGCTACAGCAGCAAACGTGTTAGCCACATCCAGTAAAGTTTGTAACTACTGTTCACTTTCCCTTCCTTTCTTCCTATTCGCATTATTTAAGTATCTATGACTGAACAAGAACACATGTCTCCTTCCTTCTTGATGTTCCTAAAGCTATAACCAAGAACGGGGGTGGGGGGGAGGGGGAATGGGAAGCTTTCATCAATTTTTCATATGGAATTTTTAAATCAGTTGGAACAAACATTACCTCAGTTTAAAAAAGGCTGAGTTGGACAAACTATATAATCACAGATATTCAGAGAACTATAGAAGCTTCATAAGATGGTCATTAAAGAGGCCATGTAGGGTCAAGATGGAGATCAAATCCACAACCTGCTATTATTGGTACTACACCCTTACCAACTGAACTAACCAGCCATTTGGCCTTTCAGTGGTAAACTTAGTGTAGTATTTATCCCAATTGATTTTCAATGATGGACACACTGAAACTTGTGTATTATTCTAATGTAACAAATAGGGACTCAGCAGAACATTTGGAAGATTAAATAAAAATAAAATCATTTTATGCTTTTATACTGTCAAGTTGAACTTTCTTTACAAAAATCCAGTATACTTACATGAAAGTAATGAGCACTAGAAAGCAACAGGGGGTTAGCAAGGGCCTGTTATATTCTGAAACTGTCAGTTTACTTTCTGAAAGTGCTGTTAGAGGTTTGCAATACCCAAGTCCAATCAAGATGAGTAAGGAAGCCTCTGAATGAGAATGGAAATAAATAAAACTTGTAGTTTGTACAAGTGTCCAAGGGAATTAAAGTGTCAACCAGAGTGGCATGAAGTTTGTACTGAGTTTAGAAAAAGAAAATAAAAACATTTTTTTTTTTTCAGTTTTTACTTGGCATTTCAATTCAGGGAAGGCACTGTGTGGAAGTGGGGAGGTTAAGGTATTGGGTGGAATAAGAAACCTCTAGGTTAGGGCCTGATGTTGCACTGGCCTGAGGGTGTGTTCTGACTCTACCTTCTGAAGTAAGGATTTCTCTTGACTCCAGAATTGTTCCTTCTATGAAACTAAAACCAATACCCACTTTGAATTGTTTTTGCAAAGATGGAAAAATATATGCATGCATGCATGCTATGAAAATTGACCTAGTCTGAAATGTAATATGAATTTCTTCTAGGAGAAAAGTATCCTGCTGTTTGAGAAAATAATAGTTCCTCACATTTTTTAATAGAGGAAGTCTTTTTAAAAAATATCCTTTTTAAACAATGGTTCACCTCCCATCAAGCCACTTTTGAATTGTAAGTTCTTCTGGACATTGTGATTCTGACAATACTTGCTGTGATGGAGGCACAGTGTAGCTAAATCTATTAAATCCCATTCTCCATTCTATGCAAATGAATCATCCTTGGCCTATGGGTGTGCTTACTCACACACTGACTTGATTCCCCAAAGTCTGATTTGTTCTTGGTGACATGATACACTGTGGTTTCTGGATTAGCAGATTGAGGGTTAGACCTTGGGAAGTAGTGGCCTCATGCAGGTGTGACTCTCCTCCCTCTAAGGACCAGTTGGCCATCATGTGCATACTGCTGCTACTTCTCTTATGAATGGCTCCATGGAACCACACTATGACCTTAAGAATAGATGCTTTTGGAAAACAAGTAGCTCCAGAATGTGTCATTAAGCTATGGCTATAGTGTAGGTGTGCATAAAATAGTGAGCTCATCATGGAGGGTAGTTAGGCAGATTAAAGAGTAGGTACACTCTTCTCCTCAGGGCAGAAAAATGACAGGAAACCACAAGCAGACATTAAGGAAAAAGGCCTGCAGTGGCAAAAAATTGTTAGCCACCTACCTGCCAGCTCAGTACAACAACAGGTACATGTGTTAAATGTCCGCAAAATCAAAATGACTTTTTTTTTTTTTTAAGATTTATTTGTACATACAGAACTGGGGTACAGGCCAGAGGCTCAGGGGCGGTGAGGGGCTTCACCAGAGACAGAGTGGGGAGCAGAACAGGCAGATCATGGAAGTATACTGCTGAGGGGAGCAGCGGGCGGGTCAGGAGAGGTCTGCCACACCATGTGGTCACCTCTGGGGCAGGCGGGGATCAAACTCATGCAGAAGTGACTTTAACTTCTTTGTGCTGTGCTTTAACCCACTGTGCCACCAGGGAGGGCCCAAAATGACTCTTTAAAACTTCTGCATGTTATAAGTAATTTTTTGCCCTTTGGAAGCATCAGGGCAAACAAGACAATGCTGGGGTGGATGGTGTTTTTAAGTCTTTGTCTTTGGAAGAAATGATAACATGCAAATATAATAATAATATGCAAACATAATAATAATAATAATAATATCTAAAATAAATCTGGGGCCATGTACTTTTTATAAAAACTTTTAGATGTAGCCTTTTTCCTCTACTCTTGTGCAAGAATTTGGGGATTATTTGCTGAACTCTGTCATTAACTTTTATTTCTGATATAGAAATATTATTTATTTTTACAAAAATTGCCTTTGATAGTACTCCTGGAAGGTTGCTGATGGCATAGTAGATTTATAAATGTAATCTGCAAAATAGCTTTCTGGTATACTCCATGGGATTATATGTTAGCACATAAATAAAAAATATGTTAATTGTTTCATAATTCATTCAACAAGATTTCTTTTTAAATACCTAATTGATGCTGAGAATTATTTGGAAGTCTGACTATATAGTGGTACCTTTAATACAGCTTGCTCTTTCCTGGGTGTTCAGTCAATGAGTAGTCACATAAATTAGATATATTTAATAATAATCTGTGTTTTGAAGGAAACAAAGTTAACTGAATGCATAGCTACTGACTTTGGAAGTAGCAGAAATTAACATTAAAATATTTTGCCAACATTTATCAAAGGATGAGAACATGTCAGATAATGTCCTATGCCCTTTACACAAGTAACGCACAAGAGGTTATCAATTACCCTGAGGGAGAGGTGTGATGAAAACATTTTACAATTAAGGACACTAAGACAAAAAAGAGATCAACAGCTGTTTAGAGCCACAGTTAAACTGAAGTAAAAGTCAGGATTTGAATCTAGGAAGTATAAACTCAGAATCCTCATGAACGATGCTGAAGTCTTCGATGAATCTACTTATTAAATGAGAGCATGGACCAACCCATTAAATTCTCATGGGAGAGAGTTTGAGCCAGAGGGAAAGGCACATTTATAGCATTAGAGGTAGAAATGAACCAGGGGTTCTTTGAAGGCAGTTAGCCTGGATCTAGCTGGAAATAAGGGAGGGTGAAAGGAGGGGAGTAAAAAATGATGTCAGCCTATAATTCAGCATATAAGCATGGAGGAGAGCTTAGTTTTATTTGTGATGGCTTTAAACCAAGAAATGACTTGTTTTGACTTATGTTATGAAAAGACCTCTCTGTGCACCAGGTAAGCTGCCGTAGGACAAGAGTAGAAACAAGATATAGAATATAGTGTCTCATATCTACTCAATTTCTACCTTTATTTTTTCTACTAAGAGAACTCTGATTTTATTCAGATTGCTATACACACAGGTAGAAATTTTTTTCAGCCTTCCTTTTAGCTCAGAATGGTCATATAACTGCTATGACTGATAGACGATAAATTGAAATCTACACTTGGGTCTCTGGGGTAAGTTCACTTAACAGGTCTCCACTCTCCTACCTCCATCTGCTTCTTCCACTTCAGCACATGGGGACCAAGGACGGATAAGCAAGCATCAAACTGAAACTAGAAGGATATCTGAAAGGTAAAACATATGAATTAAGGTCAACTGTGAGACAGGATGGGGTAGGGTGCAGGAGGTTGTGAATTACTGTGTAAGACCCGCAACTCTAAATTCTACGAACTTCCATGGGAGAAAAATTAGCTCTGGTGGTATATGAACTACTCTTATTTGAATTGTTTCCCACTATGTAGACAACTCACTTGGTAAATTGGAATTTGAGGCAAATAAAAGGGTTATCAAAGCAGTGTGAACAAGAGAAAGTGGTAGTGTGGACACAGTAGGTTCTGTGAAGTTGATAACTGAGTTTAACTATTGATTTGAAAAAAAAAACGAATGAATAAGTTAATGAAGGAGAAAGAATGCATTCAACACAAACATGGAGAGGTGATAAAACATCTTAAATATACTAGTAAAAAATAAATTTGTCTAGAAAATTTAAAAAATTAAAAAATGAATTAAATACCTTAATTTACTAAAATGGTAACTAAGTAGCTCATCATGCAATCATCTTAAATCATATACACATACTAAAATAGCATACAGAGGATAAATAGTTACATCAATCCTGTATTATTATCTTTCTCGTTAAAATTTGTTCAATGACTAAAAAATAAATTTAGCTTTCCCTGTCTCATTTAGTGATAGGTTCATTTAGAAGGGAAAACAAATGGAATTCCTGTAGACCACCGTCCCAGGGACGGATCAACATTTAAATTCAATCAGAGGGATGAAACTGCCTCTCAGGAGATAATAGTTCTTAATCTTTTCCCTTCCAACACTTACTGCTTTGCCATATTTGCCAATTGAAATCTTGGTAGGTGCATTAAGGACTTTCCAGTCCCCTGTTTGTGAGATCAATGTAATCTGTACCCACTGCCTGCATTATACTTTTGGGTTTTCTGTAAACCAAGTGAAGAATTTGATAGCAGTGGTGGCTGATGTGCTAGATAATTTAGAGATGCAGCCACCTGACAGCTGATTCTTCAGTGACTCCACTTCTACTGACAGAGGTAAAAGAAAATGCTGAAGTTGTCAGTCTGCTTCTATTTTTTATGAGCAAATTTTGTTCTTTTTGGAGCTATGGGATGGAGGTGCATTGCAGGAATGAACCTCATGTGCCAATCTGCAAAGCAATCCTTGCTCTCTCTTGTGATGGGAATAACACGTGTGCAGCATTTTTCACCTGAGGATGGCAAAGCACCTCATTAAAATGGATTTGTCAAACCTCCCAGGCTCTCTCTAGAAGAGGGTCAGTCAGCTGCTTGTCATCACAATGGGAAATCTGGGCAAAAAAGAGTCCAAGTGATTATAGTATCAGAATTTGACAAACTTGATAGACATTCTGCCCCATTTTGATAATGGAGGTCATGAAGCAGAGTAGTACTTTAAAAACCATATATATATAGGAAGGGGAGAATGCTAGATATGGGATGTATCAAGCACAGTATTAATTGATATTGTGGACCAGGGCTTGCTTTATTGTGGGGTGGAACTAGGCTGTCTAATCCTATTAGACATCCCTGTTCTTATTTGGTGCCAATAGCATCATTTGTTGTAAACACCAAAATTATCTGTGATAATTGTCAAATAGCCTTAGAGGATTACATGCTCCCCTTCTTCCACTGAGGACCATAGTGTTTAAACTGAGAAGAGGGTCTAAACACATTTAGATTCCAATCAGAGCAGTGTCCATCTTTACCTATAAAATGTCCAGAGGTCAGATACAAACACAAGCTTGAATTAAGCAAACGTGGTAGGAAAACAGTGATCGGATTCAGAACCCAAAGTGTCTTCAATATTTCTGAAGCCATTGGCACAGAAAAGAATGATTTAATCTAGTGATCCACTTATTCAGCCAAAGTTAAAGGAAGCTAGGAAGAGATAGGTGAGTCTTAGCACCTCACTGAGCAGACTGGGACACAAGGCTGAGTATCAGGAAAGAAGCTAAGACCTTGTTAGGGTGCAGAATGAACCCAGAGTGTACAACACAAGCTTTTCCAGTCACTTCTATACTGTGCCAGATGATAAATTCTGAGGCTGAACATACCACACATAACCTACCTTGGGAAGTAGATGGTGCTGAGACAGCCAGAGAAAGGCATCAATAATTATTGAGAGGGGCAAGGGAGAGCAGGTGACCAATGATGGTAACTCCCTTAATATGTTACTGATTAATTGCCAGATACTAATTTATCTTCTGAGTCTGCATTAAATCAATGCTGTAGCCATAATTACTAGGAGAAGTCATAGCTTTTATATATCTAAATATCATTAAAACTTTTAAATCAATAAGTATCATCATAGACACATACATACTTGAAACTTCAAATAGAAAAGTTATGATACAAAAATTTAAATAGAAACTGTCAGAAGCATTGCTGTCATTGATCCTGTCACCTAGCATCTGAAAGAAAAGTCTCTTCTTTTGGAGCTGGTGATTCCTTTTACTTTCTGTGGTTAATTGTGAATCTTCACTTTAAAGTATTGAGTATTTTCCCATAGTAAAATATACTCAAACCAATTAAATTATGTGGGACATGGTAATATTTGCAGTCAGGTGATTCATAAATCCATCCATCCACCTACCACTATATTCTAAAAGTCACATTGCAAATTTTTTTTGAACATTCATCAGTGTTAGGCACTCATATAAATATGGGGCATGCAAATGAAAGTGCATTTGGTTCCTGATCTCAAATGGATCGCGGCATCTTAAAGATATGTTACTAACTTGATTTTGACAATATCAATTCATTCACTTGAAACAGTACAGTCTTAACAAGACAGCACATACATGACATTCCAGTTCAAATTTAAAGTTACTTCAGTTTCACTGAGATAAATCATTACCTCAATAAACAAAACGCAATTAAAAAAAATAACAAATCCAGTAAGAAAACATAGATCTGAAAAAACATAATTAGAGAGCAGAGGCACAACTGATGTGGGCGATGGCACTTAAACCTAAAGAAGGAATGAGGGACAAGCTCATGAATATTGTTTGTCACACTGTGGAACGCAGACTTTGACTTTTGCAGCAATGCAGTGACTTGACCGAGGCCATGTTGTAGAAAGATCACTGTGAAGGCAAGGCAAAGATCTATTAAACTTGAGAAGATTGGTGACAGAGAGACTGATTTGCCATTGCAGTAGTTCTTGTGACACCAGATGATGACCTGAACTGAAGCTGTGTTGGTGGAATGGCAGAAGAGAACTGGCTTGACATATGTCAAGTTGGATTGGACAGTTGTCTTGGACTATAGGGAGAAATGTTATACACTGCACAATTGCGTCTGGCCTTAGGTCAGCATGGTGCAAACATGCAGCAGTTGGTATTAACTATAGACGCTCCCATGTCATTACAATCACCAGGGCATGCCAGAGATTCTACGCCCCACATAGTTCAAGAGTGGCTGTAAAGAGTGTCTTGTGGAGGATGACTTCTGAGGACATGCAGTTGCAGCCTATGCTGGCAGGCCAGCCAGACATCCTACTGTGTGCTACTTTTTCAGGCTAACACACATAACTTTAACTTAGCTATTTTATTCTGTAGTCATGTGTTTAGAGCCATAACTTTAACTTAGCTATTTTATTCTGTAGTCATGTGTTTAGAGCCTTCTGGAAGTCTCTTGCCAGAAGAACTAATACAGCCATTAATAATATAAAATGGAGTACTGCAGAGTTTTTTGGTAAATGGAATTTATAATAGAAGCCAAGTTTTATCCTTTACAATTAGAGAATCCATTATTTCCTCTTTCCCATGACAATGAGAATGCACCTAATTTTCCATCTATTTATAACTCTCATGTATGCCCTGCAGGATAATTCTTTGAATTTCCTCTTTAAGAATTTAGTCTTTTTCAATATGTTTTCTAAAGGTGCTAGAGATGATCATTTATATCATTCTTGAAAATACTGCTTTTTCAGGCTTTGTTTAGAGGCCTTTTGTGTTGCTAATGACTGGGGTGGATGAAATAGAAGCAAGTTGGTAAATTAGCAAACTAAAGGTAGGGTTAGAGACTTACAATTTTCTTCTTACATTATTGCAATAGGCAATGGGAATAAAAGTCAACACTTTATATTTCATTTAATATATTAAATGATGTTTCCATTTCAAAGATGTATAATCATCACGGAGTATTTCTGACTAAGAATAGGGCAATGCTGTAATTAAGCCAGAGTAACAAGATTAATCCTGGATTATACTATACAAACAAAATATATGATCACCCTATTTTTATGTGCCAACCCCATTGCTTGGTATTTTATAATTATTTATAAATCTGCCTTATATATTTGAAGGACTGAAAGCTACATGAACAAAGTTCTCTCCACATGCTATAGTGAATTTCTCACAGTGATTTGCATTATCTTTAGTAGATTTTTTTCCCAGTAAATAATGAATGTTTGAAATAGGTATCAGTGTCTTCTACTACAATGCGATCAATATGGCACAGAACCAAATTCAGATTCACATGAAGAGTAGATTCTGACACCCTCTCTCTCATCCTTAGCACAGTAATCCCTCTAGAACTCTTGGGACCTTCCAGAACTCTGTCCTAATTTTTTTATCTTAAACTTATATGAATATACTTCTACATTTTGTTATCTGTAATTAAATATATGTGGCACTTAGCTCCAGTTGTAGCAGTACCCCATTTATAAAGTGAAATCATTGGCATTCTCTCTAAAATATTTTCAGTCTCTTTTCTCAGCTATAATTGATTCAATTTCCAGAGCAGTTAAGTCAAGAAGTATTTATTTCTCAGTTACATTTGGAATTTTGGAATTTTCTTTTGGAAAGAAAAGTTTCTCTTAAATACTACTTAAACTCGCTACCTCCCTTTTGGATGCTATATAATTTAGTTATTGCCTTTCTGCTGATAAAGAAGTTGAGATTCAAAAAAGAGAAGTAACTCAAATTTATACGCATAGTGCACAGTAGCACTTGTGCTTAAACCCATGGTTGAGTGACGCCAATGTTTTGTAGATAACATTCACTAATGACTGTATTATTCTGAATATTCTAAAATTTAGAATTTCTTTTCATCAACTATCAAAACAAAAAATAAAACCAAATATTTTGAGAAAAGTGTTACTTTTCTTGGTGATAGACATCCCTACTCTATATTTCTGGCAAAAGTATGCCAACAAGCAAACAAAAAGCTCCTCTGGGTTATAGGCAGATCCATCTATTGATTGAGATTAAAAAACAAATAGACTCCATTAAAGATTCAATTAGGAGCATTTAATATGCATGTCATTAAGAACTCAGAATCCTAATCACAATCATGGAAAATAATCTTTTTACAAAAAGAATCCTAGTGGAAGGGACGCATAGTAACAAGAGATTTGGGTTGACAGTCCCCCAAGTGAAAGAAGGTGATAAAAATGGGTGTTTTTTTAGCCATGAGCATTGGGATCCAGGCACAGTGGAGAACAGAGACTGCAGGAGTAAAGAAAACTTTGTTCAAAGTATTCCTGTGTCTTTGTTTCATGAAAGAAAGTATTGCTCATCACACCAGCATAAGGCTTTAAATTAAGGGTCTGTTAATCTTCAATATTCAGCAATCTATGAACCATTCTAAATTGCATTAGTTATAAATAAACTAAATCTGTTCAGTCTGAATCTTTGCAGCTGACTCAAGCTTGATGAAGATTACCCTTTAGATGCTGCTGCTTCTAAATAAAGCAGAATAAAACATCTACTATATAAGACACAATTGTTTTTAATTTTGACTCTTCAGTTTTAGAAGAGCTATCACTGATTCCTGAGATACAGAATCTGACAGTTTGATTAACTAGTCCCACAAAGTGTAGAATAAAGCAGGAGATAGACTACTCTGCCCCATGACCCAGAAGTGATTTGCATCCTCTTTGAAAATACTTAACCTCCCCAGGGAATGAGATGCTCACAAGAGGTTTTCTCAGCTTCTGACATTTTAGGAGCTTACACAACTGAAGGCTGGAGAGTCCATAATAGGTGTTTCTTCAAGTATTTCCATCCTCCTCTTTTTTTTTTTTTTTTAAGATTTTTTTTATTTGTGCATACAGAACTGCAGTACAGGACAGTGGTTCAGGGGCGGCGAGAGGATTCACCAGAGACAGACTGAGGAGCAGAACAGGCAGACTGACAAAGTACACTGCTGAGGGGAGCACAGGGCGGGTCAAGAGAGGTCTGCCACACCATGTGGTCACCTTCTGGGCAGGGATCGAACACGCCCGGAAGCAGCTGCAGTGGCTTGCACTGATGCGCTTTAACCCACAGCACCATCAGGGAGGGCCCCATTCTCCTTTACCCAATTTAATGGGCATGTCAATCTACGGATCCATCCTGTGATAAAAGCCCCAAGTCTCCCAGCCTGACTGGTGAGTTGTAAGTGACTCTGCAGTTGTTTATAGACAATGAACCATTCAATGAACTTTGCTATTGAAGCTGACAAAGAAGCAGATTGAGTATAGGGAAGACTGTGTCCACATGCATTATTCTAGTTGTCAGATGCCCTCAGAAGAGCTTTAGAGAGGCCACGGCTTAAGTAATATCTATTTCTTTGCAATTCTCCCTTCAGAATAGAGCAATTAATTATTAAACAACAACAACAACAACAACAACACAAAAGCTTCTTGAATAAGGAGATATCACTGAAATAGGGAAACAGGTTTGAAAAGAGGAAAAGTAAAGTTCTAGAGAAATATATGCTGAACTCTGTTTTTATTTTCTTAAATGTGCTGGCATTCCCTGTTGTATGTGTTCTTCAATAACTTCTGTTCCATCTGATGTGACCAGGTAAGCTGTTTTTAGTCATAATATCTGTGAACAGATGTGTGATAGAATCAGAAGGAACCAAAACAAGTATATCAAGTGGCGTTAAAAAGATATTTAATCATAGTTGCAGGCACATTTCTTGTCTAGCAAATAGGCTAAAAGGTAGGCAGCAGGAGTTGCTAGAACCACCATACACGGCATCAGAAATATTTCTGTACCCTCAGCTCTTTGACCAGTTTTAGAAAGGTAGCTTGCAGCCTGCCATGTGCTGTGATTACAGAAAAGGACAAACAAATGGCAGCGGAAGACACTAGGATTGCAGTTACCCTGCCAGCACTCACTGCCTCTGTGTCATTCTTGAATTACTTGTCAGATTTCCAGAACTTGATCTTCCCACTAAGTGATGTATATGTATTTGCATATTCCTTTTCAGAAGCAGACATTTATCCAACTCAGTTCACTTTTTGCTGCTCTTCCAGCTTGAGTTTCTCCTCACCTTTTATATATCTTTTAGTAAAATTGAGTCACTGATCACAGTGGGAGCTTGTCTTTTCTCATGCTATTCAGCCAACTCCATGCACTTGCTATACAATGACAGAAGAGCATGTCTAGTTGATGGGCAGCCAGGTGACTTAGACAAAGAATACAGAGAATAACCAGTAATACTAGCACTGTCTGGATGTAAAGTGATTTAATCCAGTACCTAAAACGAATTTCCAGTCCATTCCTAGATACCTATTCTTCCTTCTCTATTTACTCCTCTTAGATCTCTTCTTTCATTATTCTTCAAGTTTATCATGACTTTAAATATGAAAATATGGACATTCTGTTTTACTTTATTTCACAACTCTTTTTGGCTCAAATAACTTAGGCATATTTCAATATAATCAAGGACAAGCCAAACTATCACAGAATATACAGCAGATGTTTTAATTATAGCAGCAAGAAAACAAAATGAAAAAAAAAAACATTGAAATGGAGGTCTATTTATATTAAATTTAAATAATAGTCAAAGGATAGACAATATTTCTATATAATTGTTCAAGTCATTAAGGAGAACTAGAATTTTTTAATCAGTACAATTAACTAATTTACTCATTTTTTTTCAAAAGAGACAAATAAAAGTTTGCCCCATTTCCTGAATTAGTTATCATTTAAGAGAAAAATTCTTATTTGGAGAAAGGCAAGAATAAAAAAAGTTCTCTGCAAAAGTGAATGTCATATTACCAGTAGAGGAAGCAGGAACTCTGAAGATATTGAATACTTTTTGGATGTTTGAGTTAATATCTCAGCAGCTGTTTCACTTCGTTTCAAGCAAACAGCTGGAAGCTCGTGTGTTTAAAAGAAAAGATTTACTAGAAGAAATAGAACCAAATAGACAAGATGTGTTGATCATTAACAGCCAGCTATAGTTTATATTGTGTATTTTAAAATGGATTTAATTAAGCTGGTGAAGCAATGTTCCTTAGGCCCTGCTAATTAACTAATAAAGCCCCCATCACTTCTAATTGTCTTGAACAGAGACAATTATCACAAAAATGTTGCTAAAGGGAAATTCAATGCCTTAAAAATAGCAACAACTGGATAATGTAAACAAATTTGTGTAAGTGAGTCACAAAGAATAACAAATCTGATTTGAGTCTGGTCAGTGACTATGAGCCATTGATAAAAGGAAACAGTGAAGAATGATAGGAGTGATCTCTAAGTATGTGTGAAATATGTACTGGTATAACCATAATTATGCCTACATTCTTACAATCGATTGCTCACTTGTATGACTTTCTCTTTCCAAAAAAAAAAAAAAAAAAGGTATCAGGATGATTCTCAACATAGGTTTAAAACACAAATTGATATAAATGAGAGAATCTGAACCAAATGTGATTATTAAAGAGTACTTCCTAGATATCAATATTGGTGTTAGTTATGGGTGGCAGATAAGGTTTTTTTAGTTGATGGGAAAGTTGATGTCATATTATTTAACCTGATAGTAAATTTAAGAGCAATTTAACTTAATTTTAGGAAAGGTCAACTATAATTAATATTAAAACCAGATAGGAATTTCTTTTAAGAGTTTTTTTTTTAATCTAAGTGTTGTGTATATACAACAAATTAAATAAAATTACATAGTATGCTCATCAAAATGTTATGGAATTAAGTCCAATATATTCTTGTGGGATCACATGAAAACATGATTCAGTAATCGATAATTAATAGAGTATGTAGTAGAATTCTATATATTTAACTTAAATCTAGGGGTATCTTTAAGATGATTTGGAGAATGAATGAACTATATCTACTAAGAACAACCCACCACTATTATCAGTCTTCTCAATTTTTTATGTCATATGAATTGGTTGACAGTAGATAAAGTATACTAGTAACCTTTAATTCAACTAATTGGTAAAAATAAATTTTTATTTGAGTTGGTGAGTTTATTCACAAGCCTACTGGTTTTTTTTTTTAACTTCTTAAGGATTTTTGTTGAATAGAGAAAAATAAATGAGCTGATGATTAGCCTCTGGGGAGTAGAGGGTGAGAAAAGAGAAAAGTCCACACTTAGAAGCTACTTAGAAGCTATCAAAGACAACAATTATCAGCTAAGCTATACACCTTTTATATGTGGAATATAAGTTCAAGTGAAGTCTACTGATTCTCCCATTGTTAAAGGATTTTACCTGTTATAGAACATGGGGTCACAGTGAGTGCTGTTTGAATGCAACACCTCATCCAATACACTTGCCTTCAAAGCATCACTTTTTTTTTAATGGTAAGTGACACTTAACTAAGAAGAGATATATGTAATGCACTTGAAGATATTTTTGTATGTTGAGGATTTAAAATATTTCTAATTGTAATTTGTAACTTCTTTCACAATTGCATGTTCTCAAATCCTTTAATTCTTACCTCAAAAAAATCACAAAAGGGAATAATGTATATGTGAAATGTCAGTGAAGCTAGAAAAATCACAATTAATATGAAAAACATAGGTTTGTAAATTGGGAATATAACATAGAATAACACAAACCTTGTTGGAGAGCTAGAAAATCTGAGGGAGAAATTTAATAGTAAAGGAGTTACAGATATGGATAATGTTTGATTTCAAGGTGACACAAACATTCACAAAAGTCTTGCATTCTCCAGCTAGACCCTTATCCTGTCTCCCTTTTCAACCAGCAATTCTTAAGGCAATTGTTCTTCATCATGAACAACCAGTGCACTGACATCTGTATCCACTCTCTTTCTCAGTGACCTCCAAGTTTAGTTTTCTGCACTATCCTGTTCTAGTATATTCTATGTTTTATAATGATAAGATATAGTCTAAGAAATGTGTTCCTAGCTGAGTCCATCTTTGTATAAACATCATAAAGTGTACTTACATAGGTGAAATGTATAAGGTATTACTCTCACATGGGTTCCTCAGGGATGAAACATTATGTCTATGCCACGCTAATGTGATGTTAAATAACTTAAATGGTCTTCTGCTGTTACCTTGTTTCACTGTTTTATTCATAAATTACTAAGGCAAAAAAAAAAAAAGATAGCCTAAATATCTATTTTGCAAAATCTAGTAATATGTTTTAGTGAGTTCTTTTTTTTTTTTTTTAAGATTTATTTATTTATGCATACAGAACTGGGGTACATGAAGGGTGAGAGGATTCACCAGAGACAGATTGGGGAGCAGACCAGACAGATCTACGAGGTACACTGCTGAGGGGAGTAGCAGATTGGTCAGGAGAGGGCTGCTGTGCCATGTGGATCACCGCGGAAACAGGGATGAGCATAACTGACGTTGGCTGCTGCCAGCTTACAGTGCTGCACCTCAACCCACTGCTCCATCAGGGAAGGCCCTTAGTGAGTTCTCTTATATAGATTTTTGGATAAAGCCTTTCCTATGTAGCTATTTCCTCAGCTCCCATGTAGACCTGGGCAGTAGCTGCATAAAGTGGTTTCATCAAGACTCTATACACTACCCAACATCATGGTCATGCATGACATAGACACAGATTCTGTTCTGCTTAAAGATTGTACTTGTAGGAGCCCACACAAAAACTTTGAACAAAACTAGGTATCCCTGGGACTTCATCTAAACAAAAGCTGAAAGAGAAAAGAAAACATTAGTAAAATGAATATGGAGAAAAATAAAAGGAATAAATATCCTTTTCTCTCCTTTATTACTCTGAGAAAATAAGCATACTTTTTATATTTAACAAAAATTAATAAAACTACCAAATGGTAGATTACTGATATTTATATAATTAAAATGTCCAGGGGTAGAACAAATTCAGGTTTCTGTACATCCAGATGCTCAGACATTAAGAACCTATTTACTTCTAAATATTATTTTTGTGGTCATTTTGTAGCTTTACATACAGTTGTAACTGTAGTCCTACATGGGTTCAGGATTCTATTCAATCAATTGGCAATTCAGTGCCTTTGAAAACTTAACATTGTCTAAATAATTTCTACAAAACTACTGGTTTCAGTCTTACACTAGATTACATTTTCATTCTTTAATTCCTTGGATAAAAAGAATAGTGTTACAAACTGAAACACCAATTTAGTCATGTAAAACTACTAGATTTCTTTTGGTAACCGTCACTACTCTCTAATGGTTGGACACAGGTGATGATTGTGGGTTCTTCCCCTCAAACTTCATACCACATTTCAATGAAAGCTAGACCAAACATAATTCTGATTCTCATACAAGAAGACATGAAGTTCTCAGACAAACTGTGCTTCAGTCTTATTAAAGCCACAGCTTAACTTTTGGTGTTTCAAACATGCCAAGATTCAAACCATACTTGTGGGAAGATTCAAACCATACTTGTGGGAGCCAGGCAAAAGAAAATCCTCTGGAATAGTCAGCCAGACATTAGAAATCAAGCTGAGAATAGCATTTTTAAGGGCACAGATGGCTGTGCTTACATGATTTTTAAGCTCTGTTTATTCTAGGGCAGGAATGTCTCTGAAGTACTTCTATGAAATCTATACATCTTGAAAATTACTAATTTACTAATGAAAACCTGTTCTAATATCCATTAAGTTCATTAACCAGCCAATAATTTTGACTGTAAAAATTCAATTCTGGTATGTTATTATGTTCATTAAAAAAGTTCTGGTATTGAATGAAGATATAGTGGTAATGTTATCTTCAGTTGCCTTGGAGTGTGGCCTTTGGGATAAAAATCTAGCTAATGATACTTAGAAAATGCATTCTAAATTAGGACAGATTGATTTCCCTTAAAGAGATAGATTAGAACTAAATCACCATTTATGGTATAATATTGAAATGTAAATTTCAGTTCAGGTAACATTTCACTTCTAAATATTTTAGGATGCTTCTGCAAAAGTAAGAATATCTTCTTTCATGGCAAAAGCAATAGGAAAACATCTAATAAGATGGATTAAGGTTTCTTAATTAATCCTCCATCTAAACTCAGATTTCCCTAATTAGTTCAGTAAATCATTTGCTGCTTGTCTTCAGATCCACGCACCACATTTTTTTTTTTTAATATTGCTTCTGTTTTCTTCAGCAGTATATGGGAAGACACTCATCTAAGTTGAAGCTTAACATCTGTCCTAGAAAACATTTCACTTTCATTTTCCAGGTTTGATGGTCATTTTGTAGTTCTATATAGCTTCCTGCAATTAAAAGCTAAATTAAACATTTTTAACAAAATAATAATTTTTGATGTTATATACTCTAAGAAGGCTTTCCTTCTTGTATCATGGCGAATTTAGGGCAATTCATTACTTCATACATTACTTTTATTTGATGTTCAAATTGTCATATTTTGTTTTACTTTAGCCTCTTCAATGTGGATTGTGGGTCTTATGAAGTCATTGCATAATCCAAATGGCATGAGTTTATCTTTTTTGATTGCTGGGTAATATTCCATGTCCTTGATTTGCTCATTATTTTGAGGATATTTAGGTACTTTCCATGATTTAGCTGGAGTAAAATAATGCTGCAATAAACATAGGAGGGCAAATATCCTTTGAAATTAATGTTTATGATTTTGGGGGGTTGATGCCTAGGAATGGAATTACTGGATCATATAGCAGAATAATTTTTAATGTTTTAAAATACCACCATATTGCTTCCTTTAACTACTGGGCCAGTATGCATCCCCATTAGCAGTGCAGGTGACTTCCCTTTTCTGCTTATACGTGGCAGCATTTGTTTTCTCTGGTCTTTTCAATATAAGCCACTCTCATAGTTGTAAAATAGTGTCTTATTGTTGTCTTGCTACTCATTCCCTTTGATAAGTGATGGTGAACATTTTCTCATGTGCCTGTTTGCAGTCTGCATGTTGTCTTTGGAAAACTTCTATT
This sequence comes from Condylura cristata, assembly GCF_000260355.1. Lineage (NCBI taxonomy): Eukaryota > Metazoa > Chordata > Mammalia > Eulipotyphla > Talpidae > Condylura > Condylura cristata. Next base: position 28,295,133 of record NW_004567113.1, on the reverse strand, counting down.
TAGTTTGTCTGCCTATGTTTTGATTGGATTATTTGCTTTGTTTTGTAGAGTTATGATTTCTTTGTATATTGTTGTCAAATGTGTGGTTGCAAATATTTTCTTCCATTCAGTACTGTCTTTTAATTTTAATTGTTTTCTTTCATGTGTGCAGAGCTTTTTAGTCTGAGATAGTCACAATTTGTAGGATCTATTTGTTTTCCTTGCTGTTTGTGTCAAATCGCTAAAGGCATCACTAAAGGTTATGTTCTGAAATGTTTTACCTTTGTTTTCCTTTATGTATTTTATGGTTTTAGGTTTTAAATCCAAGCTTTTGATCCATTTTGAATTGGTTTTTATATATGGTATGGCATAGTGGTCTAGTTTCATTCTTTTCCCTGCACTTTCCAGTTTTCCCAACATTTGTTCTCTTCCCCCAGTCTATACTACTGGCAGCTTCTTCATCCATATAGGTGTGGATTTATTTCTGGGTTCCAAATTCTAATCAGTTGGTGTGTGCACCAATTTATTTTGTTCTCATGCTCTATGACTTTTATTATATAGCTTTGCAGCACAGTTTAAAGTCTGGGAGTTGGATACCACTGCTCTTCTGCATATTTTGTCAGGATTAGTTGGCTATTTGTGTTTTCTTGTGGTTCCAAGTGAATTTCAGCACTACTGGTTCTATTTCTTTGAAGAGTATCATTGGAGGATTGATAGGGACTGTATTAAATCTATGTATTTCTTTGAGTAGTATAACCATTTTAACAATATTCTTCCAATTTATGATTAGGGCTATTTTTACATTTCCTTGTGTTTTCTATTTCTTTTAACAATATCTTATAGTTTTCTTTCTATAGATCTTCACCTCCTTGGTTTAGTCCTCAGCATATTTTTCTATTTTTGCAATTGTGAATAGTTTTTTTTTTTTTCAGGTATACTTCTTTTGAAACTTGTTTGCATATAGAAAAGCAACTGATGCTTGCAGGTATATTTTGTATCCTGGCATTTTACTAAAGTGATTTATTATTTCAGTTAGGTTTTTAGTGGCATCTTTAGGGTTATACAAGATAAACACATCATGTACAAATAATAAAATATTTTTTTTCTTTCTCAATTTGTATTGCTTTTATATTTTCCTCTTGCTTACATAAGACTTGCAAAACTATTTTGAAACAGTATTGATGAAATTTGACATTTTCATCTTGTATTACATCTTTGAGGCTTTCTGTGCTTTACCATTAAGTATGATGTTGGCTGTGGGTTTGCTATATATGGCCTCTAGAATGTTGAGAAATGTTTTTAAGTCACTCAATATTGTTTTGGAGTCACCGTTTTTTGGGGGTGGGGGTTATCACATAGCCAGTCCTGGCAACCTTTACACTCTCAACTTCTGCCTCCTTGTCAAAGCTGTGTTATCCCCAAACTGCTTATCTTTGACATAGTTGCTATTATGAAAAGCTATTTTGACCATTGTGTTTCATGAAATTTGAAGGTACTAAGATTAGACTATTCACTCTTACAACAAATAAAAGATAATAAAGAGGCTAACCAAAGTGATTGTTCAAAGCAAAGGAACTTTTAGATATTTTCACTAATAACCTAGGGAAATGCTTAGTTGTAGTTGGGGTCTTCTGGACTCCAAGAATTTATATAAGATTTATATACAGCTTAGTATCTTGGGAAAATGTCCTCAAATAAAAACACTTTTATGTAGAGACCAGTAGTCAAGTTCAAATGCATGGACATTAGACAAAATTAAATACATATCATTGGAAAAAGTAGTACTAAAGTTGAAGAAAGTTGTGGCAATCTGTAATGATAATATTCTGATTTATCAAGTATTTTATTAAAACTCTCAAACTAAATCAGGCATGATCTATAACTTATATATCATATCTAAAGACAAAGTAACTTGATGAATAAACTTAAATATAAATATAAATGATCTTACCATTTTTCAATATTGAGTATGAGTGAGAAGATAACATTTTATCTTTCCACTTTCGATAATAAGCATTTAAATGATTGCTGAAGTAGTCATGGCTGATAAAATCGATGTATTAAACAATAGAATGTAGGTAGATAAAACTGACATTGAAGCTTACTATTTTAAAAAAGTTTTGTACAAGTTCAAACAATAAGATGCATGAAATTTATCTTTAAAGATCAAGAAGAATTAATTCACCTATGTATCAGTGTAGTAGCAGAGATGTAAGTAATGCTACTTTACACAAGTTCTGCACAAAGGTATTTTATTTGAGAATTTATACCTACAAATAATGAATAACAGAATACATTTAAAATCCTTTATAGAGCAAAATGGAAACTAATATTGAACAAATGTTAATAGGTATATATATATATACATATATACATAGGTATATATGTATATATATATATATATACATATTCTGAAAAATAAAAACCAGGAATTCTTGTTTTAATACATCACTAAGAAGCAATTTTGTAATACTTGGCTGCAAAAACTTAAATTATTTAAAAATAATTTTAATATTGTTTCCTAAATACCTAAAAGTTTTGATATATTACTTCACAATCTCATTTTAAAAATACATTGGCAATGGCATAATTTATCTTGTTTTCAAATGTTTCTTAGAAAAAAGATGAATAAATCTGCATTTTAGATTTTTTTTTTAAAGCTAACCATCAATTTTATCTTTGCATACATTGCTACCATATAACTGCCAGAATTACAGGTCTAATTCCCACATTTGATCAGAGTAATTGACATTCCATATCTTATGGGTTAGAATTCATTCTCTATTGGTTACCAGATACCTGTCTTATTTCTGGTCTGTTGCAACAAGAAGCTATCATAACTTTACTCATAGTAGCCCTAAAGTGGAAACATTCCAAATATGCATCAACAGATGAACAGGCACTATTCAATAATGAAAAGTAATAAAATATTAACACACAATAGAGTCAATGAATCTCAAAGTCAGTATTCGGTATGCTAGGTTTTTTTTTTTCCTTTTCCTTAAGTCACATACAAAAGAGTACATCTGGTACACTTCCATTTATATGAAATTCTAACAAAGGCTAACTTTTAGTGACAGAAAGCAGGTCAGTCGTTGCTTATGGCTGGTGAAGAACTGATTACAAAAGTGAGGGGAGAAAACTTTTTTTTTCATTTTAGTTGTATTTTTTTTAAGATTTACTTATGCATACAGAGCTGGAGTACAGGCCAGAGGTGCAGGGGTAGTGAGAGGATTCACCAGAGACAGAGTGGGGAGCAGAACAGGGTGACTGTCGAAGTACACTGCT
>NW_004567113.1:28287096-28289788 GCF_000260355.1 Condylura cristata | reverse complement strand
TGTTATGTTGAAGAGCAGTGGTGATAGTGGACACCCTTGTCTTGTTCCTGATCTCAAAGGAAAGGCTTTCAGTTTTTCTCCGTTGAGGATAATATTGGCTGTGGGCTTATCATAGATGGCTTTTATCATGTTGAGGTATGTTCCTTCTATTCCGAGGACTTCAGGCCCTTAGTTATATTTTTAATTGAAATAACATTTCATTATAACATCGTATAAGTTTTGGGGTGTGCATCACTGAAAATCAGTGTGTGCCTATACTACATTAAGTCACCACTAAAAATCCAATCCTGTCCTTCACCACGCAATTGACCTCTTTAACAGTTTAGCCTCTCCCTTCCCCAAGAAGGGTTTTAGAAGTCACAGGTGTTTAAAATACTCTTGGATTTCACCCCCAATACATATATCCATCTCAAATGATAATTCCTCATGGAAAAATTTTTCTTTTGATGTTTTCAGTAAAGTATGTTATATTGTAATTATTTATCAGTAGCTTTTATGTTCTCAATTAAATTGAAACTTCTTATACCAGAGAAGTTGCCTTACTATTTTTCAGAGAACCTTCTCCATGAATGCTCACCTTCCTCTCACAACCTGTCACCTGGGCATAGTGAAATGTGTTCTTGTAAGTAGATATCTACTTGATTTAGAAATAAACTCTTCATTATGGCTGTAGGCTATTGATGAAAAATAAGTGTGATAAATCTTTACTATTAACACTGGTGTTAATATTTAATCTGTTAGAGGTAAATAAAAGGTGTCAAAATGTAACGATCACTCACTGCCTTAAACATCTAATTTACTTTACTGGGAGCTTCTTGCAAAGGCAGTTTCTCAGAATCCCTCCATATACACTACATCCAAATGTGCATTTAATGATATTTTCATGTGGTCTATGCATGCATTTAAGTTCAAAAAAACATTGATTTAATTCTTTAAGGGCTTTTTTAATTCTTTTAGAGTGGGATCAGAGATATGGGTTGGTTTCCATATGTTTTATGCATATATGACTTTTACATGCACACAGACCAAATAAGTGCTTTCTTTATTTGTAGTATTTTTCAGTTTCCCCAAACTGCTGTAAAATCACTAAGAAGAAAATGATGAGTTTTTTTTTTAAGATGTATTTATTTATGCATACAGAACTGGGGTACAGGCCAGAGGTATAGGTGCAGTGAGAGGATTCACCAGAGAGAGTGGGGAGTAGAACAGGCAGATTGACCAACTACATTGCTGAGGGGAGCAGCGGGCGGGTCAGGAGAGGTCTGCCATGCCATGTGGGTCACTTCTTGGGGCAGGGATGGAACTCATGCTGAAGTGGCTTTAGCTTCTTTGTGCTGTGCTTTAACCTGCTGTGCCACCAGGAAGAGCCCAGAAAATAATGAGTTTTAAGAAATGTAGTAAAGCCCACATCCATTCAATCTTACTAACTTAATAAAATGTATTTATTTCTTAAATTTATGTAGTTATGCATATAGAGTTGCAGTCCAGGCCAGAGGTGCAGGATGCGGTAAGGGTATTCACCAGAGACAGTTTACTTATTGAGCAGTTCAAGGCAGATGGTCTAAGTACACTGCTGAGGGAAGCGGCAAGTGAGACTGGAGAGTCTGCTGTGCCCTAAGGGTCACCTCCACGGTGGGGTATTAAACTGGTACTGAAGGGGCTGTGGCCACCTTGCAGTGCTGAGTCCTAATCCGTTGCACCACCAGCAAGGTCCCTAACTTAACAGAATTTCTAATTGTGTTTATCTTCTTCATTTCATACTTGCCACTTCTATAAAATGCACAAGAGAACATGGCTATTAGAGCATCATGCCAGCTTGACAGTCATATAGAAGTCTTTCACTATGACCCCACCAGAAAGGACAAGATAGGTGTCATTTGGGGGTAGTTTTCACCTGTCTTCTTCATGTGCCTCTGTATTTGGAGTAGATGTCTAGGATAAGTGAATGAATTGGGCTTTTTACACCATTAGCCTCTGTGGCTATCACCTCTGGCTTTGGTCACATTAATGCAAAAAGTTGCTTGGGCACATGGGGCACGTGGAGCTGACTATGAACATCTGGAACATGGGTGGGGCATGAGGAAGTGTGCACACCTGAGCCTGGGAGCGGTCTAACAGCAGAAGCATTAGCCACAGTAGTAGTGACCTGTTGGCAGTGGTGGTCGTGAAAAAGGGCGAGCAGCAGTGACCACAGAAGAGGTGAGAACAGCAGTCGAGGGGGAGAGAAAGAATGTCAGAGAGAGCCCAGAGAAAGAGGGTAAAGATTTGTGGGGACCTAGGGGTGTTCATCGCTGACAACCTTCTGGTCCCCTTGCCCTCTACCCACGCTGCTCCTGGGTGCCCCACTGTAATGCCCTGCCTTGCTAGAGGTTGCCATGAGTCAGGTTGAGATTGAATTTCCCACAATTGGACAACCAGTCCTCTGTGTTGTGCCTCACCTGGCCCCTCCAATTAGGTGTCAGCCTAGGGAACTTGGAATTGACAGTATGTTGATACTGCTTACACTATATTAATAACAAAGTGCACAATCAGTTGAAACACATTGTGTTTTAATCAGCCTAATCCCTGGGAATATAGCAAGAGAAGTCTGACAGCTGTTCCTACTTACTCTTCGAATTGCTTCAAAAATGCCACCATGGGGCCCTCCCTGGTGGCACAGCGGGTTAAAGCACAGCACTAAGAAGCTTAAGCC
>NW_004567113.1:28281387-28286856 GCF_000260355.1 Condylura cristata | reverse complement strand
TGCCTTTACTAGATCTTTGGAATAGAAAATAAGGCAGCATTTCCAGGAGTTTTTACATAAAATCATAAAAATTCTGAGTGTTTTTCTTATGTAACTCAAAGGTTGATTTTAACTAAAAGTTAAAATCAGTTTCATTTAAAACAATCAAAAATGGGTCACACAAAATCCTTTGTGTTTTTGCTCAATACTATTCATAGTAAAACTAGAAATAAGTTTTCTCAAATCTTCTTTTTCCTCATTCCCTTCTCTCCTTGCTTTCCTCCTCATATAGCTCTACTTTTCTTCAAAATTAGGTGCAATATTAAGATATTCACAACTAAAATGACTTAGAGGCATACCTACACCAAAACAATGTGTAATTTAATTAGAAAAAAAAGGCTAAACCAGAAAAAAATATAGCACCCTTGGAAAATATTATATTAAAATAAAATAAAAATTTGAACAAAATCATCTCCATTGTAGCTGTTTTGATTTTACATATTTGCTTTTCCCTCCTCTTTCAAACTGCCAATTTACATTTATGTGGTTGTAATCATTGTACATGCCACATGTATTCTACTTTTAGTCTTAACATTTTATATTTCTGCATCATTCCCATGATAATGACCAAAACTGAGAGCTATTATTTTGTATGTGTACACTTTCATTTTTATATGATTTTTGGGTTATGAGCAATATCTTGTTTTTACTTTTTATTTCTTCTGTGGCGTTATTTCTTTGTGGCTAGTTCAAATAGACAGTGAATTAATGCTAGTTTTGAATCCTTCTTACAATATATATGAGCTTGAGAAACATAATATCTATAAGATGAAGGTAATAAAACAACACCCATCTCATTGAGTTTACATAATCTTTGCATATGATGTACAAATCTCACATAATGTTCTGCAATAAGAAATGATAAATATCACTATAGAAAGCTATTATTTTTATTCTAAAGAACAAATATTTTAAAGTACCAATTTACTAATTTAAAATTCTACCGAGTGTTTATAATTCTCTTTACTCACCCTCAGCAGTGGAAATTGTCATTTAAAAACACATCCATAGACGTAAGGTAATTCTGCTAGTTTAGTACTTGTAAAATGATGTATGTTGCTTAAATATTACTTTCTTAGGCAAATTAATTTTTCCTGCATCCTTATTTACTATTTTATTTCTTCTAGGAATTACCACTCAACATTAATTTGTTGTTTTTACTTATTGAGGTGTGATATTTGTGTAAAAGTCTGAAAAAAACTTTTGTCTCATTAGTTTAGTTTTATTATTTCCTCACTGCACATTTATTCCTTATATATTTGAATTAAGCAGGCATTCCCTCTAATATTTGCTTCTCTCTATTCTTCTAAAAATTTCATTAGTGCAAAAAGGTCTTAATCTTTGTCCTGTGATGTTTTGCATTTTGCAGGATTAACAGAATAATCCTTGCTGGTTTTCTGCACTTAAAGGGCTCACATATGAAGAAAAGGCTATAGTCCTTCAGAGGATAAGAAGGGACTAATGAGCATCAACTTAGAAGGAATCTCTAATACTTTATTTTTAATTTTTGTTTTATCATTAGAGCTATGCAAAGAATAAATTTGAATTACACAGCAATGAAAGTCATCAGCATAAACTGGACCATTTTTGAGCAAAGGAATGTATTTAGTAAGGCATACAAGCATCAGATGGCTAGTTTCTGTAAATGACCACTAGGATTTCTTCTGACGGTGCAATTTTATGGTTTACGCATGTAACTAGTCATATGATCAGATCTTGCTGGTTATTTTTTTCTCATGACAATGTATAAATGTATAAAACTCAGCATTGCATTTTTTTATATATGTATTTCCTCAACTTGACTGTGAGTTCCTTAAAAGAATGGTACCTTCCATGGAATAAATAATAGATGGATGTTGTTGAAAGAAAAGCTAACAATTGCCAAAAATGAAAGGAAAACACGTATTTAAATGTATGGATACTTTAGGAAAAACAATCTTTCCAGCTGCTCTGATTCCTTACCAACTAAATTTTTAGGAAATTACATCTATGAAGATAGTGAATATGGTGGGACATTAGATAAGGTATATCCTTTAAAGATGTAAAATCTTACTGAGAAATCAGAACCAGCAATAGAAGCTTAAAGCTTAAAGTTTGCTAGCAGAAAACTTACTGGAGATAGAGAGACAGGAAAAGAATACAGGCTACTTCTGAAAAAGCTCATTGGACAGGACCGCCTGTCCACTAGGTTGAGGGCTACTCTCCTTAGCAAAACTAAGTTACCTGCCCAGTGTCATGTCCCTTCCCATTGTAGCTCACATCAATGCCTGAACTTTCAGAACATAAAATCCTGGTATCTTTAGCCAAATAAGGACATCTTTGAAGGGCCATTCTACTTTCGAAGTCCCTGTGTGTTTGTCTAAGACTTAATTCTGTTTTACATTGTTTTAGTTTGAGATGCTATAACGGCTCATTGCTATAACAGTCTATAACATAGGTTAAGTGGCTTAAAAGCAATACATTTATTTTTTCACTCTTCTGGAAGCTGGAAGGTTAAAGGTCAAGGTGCTGGTAAAGACTCTTTCTAGCTTAATAATAGTCATATTTTTGATATGCTCATACATTGTGTTGAGAATGAGCCCTCCTGTCTCTCCCTTTTTTCTTTCTTTCTTTTTTTTTTTAAAGATTATTCATACAGAACTGGGGTACAGGCCAGAGGGTGAGAGGATTCACCAGAGACAGAACGGGGAGCAGAACAGGCAGATCGATGAAGTACACTGCTGAGGGAAGCAGTGGGCAGGTCAAAAGAGGTCTGCCTCACCATGTGGATCTCCTCCAGGGCAGGTGGGAAGTGAACTCATGCAGAAGTGGCTTCAGCTTCCCAGTGCTGTGCTTTAACCCACTGCACCACCAGGGAGGGCCTCTGTCATAATTTTTAAAGCACAGTTTTATAAAAATATCAATTTCTAGAACCTATCTTAAGTTAGTCCCCATAATCAGTTTAAATAAAAGGTACATAGATGATTCTTGGGAAAATTGTAAATATCAGTTATGGAATGTTTGTGAGTATCTTTCAAATTCTCTTCTGTATCCATTCTTCAATGTAGCAATACATTGTAGTAAGTAAAAAAGGAATCCTCTGAGTAGATTTAATTGGACTTCTCTTGTCATACTTATTATGGTCTCCATTACATCTTGATGGCAGACTTCAGAATTACATTAATGTGCTGAGAGAAAAATTTAATTACTTAATCACATTTTAATCTCATTATGTGTAGTATGGGCCGCCTGCGGTTAACTTTAAAGGACATACCATTACATCATTTTTATGGTCTAAGGAAGGATGACAAACGTATTATCCAGAAGTACATTTATTCAAATATAACTAGTTAATTTATGATAAATACATAGTTTTAAGATGATAAAAGCATCAACAGTGGACAAAAAAATAAGTTAAGACTGAAATTTGGAAGCCTGGAGTGTTGCTTCTGACTCTGCTATGCTACCACATGGTACACAACCTTTGATAAACCACTCTCCTACAGGGTATCCTGCTCATTCATCGAGCATGCTCTCTGCTGTGGCTCCTGTTGCTCAAATTTTTTCACCCTTTCATTTCATTCCTGTCCAGTCCAGTTTTGTCTCACCCAATGGTGGCTAGATACTTCTCAGCTATGCTACAGGCTTTCGCTTTCTCTAAGCTTTGTGGAACTCCTGTGCGCAAACATGGCTTCCCAGACCTTCCCATAGTGCTTTCATTAACTTCACTTGAAATTCCTTTTGCTTTGTTGTGTGTGGCAAGTGTTATTATCTCACCATGAACTTTCCATTGAAGAATATGTGACAGATGGGGCACCAAAGGTCCCTCTGTTACAGGACTCTTTCCCTACTCATGGGTCAGGGATAGAGAAGGAGAGCTCATGCTCTGAAGACACCTTCTCCACACGGTGTGGGGAGGAGGTGGGGACGTTTTATAAACTTGAGGAGATGGAATGGTACTTGGTTCCAAGAAAGAAGGATTTTCTGGGGGTGGGTGGGGAGGCAGGGTAATTCATCCCTGTTCTTATTTCTATGGTCTGGCCCCTCTGAAAGGACCTTCTGGGTGTGTGATTCTTACAGAAAGGGGTGGGCTGATACAAAGTAAGCAGCAGCATGAACCAGTGCTGCCTGGCTGTGCAGTAGGGCTGTTGCTGCAGGCTTCACTGTTGTTCAGGTCCTAGTTTTTTTTTTTTTTTTTTTTTTTTCAGTGCCTGCTAAGTGAGCACAATTGGGGAGAAATAGTAACTGAGCCAGTAATTTTCCATGAGCCTTTCAGGGTTCTTTTGGGACTCGCTACTCAGGCAACAAATACTCCTCCTGTCGCCTGTGCTTGTTCATGATTCACAGGTAAGTGCTTAATATGCTTGTTTGATTGCTCAGGCAGTCTCTACAGGCAGGTGGCTCAAGAACCAAAGGTGACTTGAAGGTGTGTTTTCGGCCAGCAAGTTGCTGGCTTCCAAAGTAATGGAAAGCAGAAGCTTTAAATTTTAATTATTTCCTAACATCAAAAAGTATGGGCATTTTCATTGAAAAATCAATTTCTGGCTTCTCTCTGAAACTGGAGCACCAGTGAATGAGGCTCATATTCCTACACAGAAACAATTGCTGAGCCTAGAAACCACTATCCTTTAAAGTGAAGCCTGGGGCCCTCCCTGAGGGCACAGTGGTTAGGACTAAGCACTGCAAGCAGCCTTCGAGTTCTATCTTGGCCAGGGAGGTGATCCACATGGTGGGGCAGACCTCCCCTGACCACCCACTGCTCCCCTCAGCAGTGTACTTCATCCATCTGCCCCTTCTGCTCCCCACTCTGTCTCTGGTGAATTATCTCACTGCACCTCTGGCCTATACCCCAGTTCTGTATGCATAAATAAATAAATATTTAAAAATAAATAAATAATATGAAACCAGGAATTACCTAGGACTACATCCTGCTCTATGCCCTTTTTTGCTCTGTCTCAGAGCACAGTACATTTCTATTTATCACCACATGTTTTGCTCTTCTTCATTTATGAACATTTATTTTCAGACCCTGTAGGCATTTGAGTTTCATACTGTGACCTAAACTGTGTTACTCACAGCCACCTTTACACCATGAAATGCCACTTACATTTTCCAATTTATAGCCCCATTACTCCACTCATAGCTGCTACAATCAAACTATATATATTCAGACAAAATATTTATATTCTTATTTTCTAAATTAGCTTTTCCTAAATTGTGAAGATAATTTGATATTCTGCAGATGATTTAGGTATTCATAGATATTTCCCTAGAGCAGAAGAAAATAAATACCCTTGGGAGAAGGAGGCTAAGCAAACCTCACTGTGGCTTTAAATGTCAGAACTTTAAGATGTAAATTTGTCTTTGAGATGTAAATTTTACAATCTGCAAAATCTCCTAACCTGTTCAACCATTTAAAAAAATGGTATCAGGGCCCTCCCTGGTGGCTCA
>NW_004567113.1:28274485-28280252 GCF_000260355.1 Condylura cristata | reverse complement strand
TCAGGAGAGGTCTGCCACACCATGTGGTCACCTCCGGGGCAGGCGGGAATTGAACTCATGCAGAAGCGGCTTTAGATTCTCAGTGCTGTGCTTCAACCCGCTGCGCCACCAGGGAGGGCCAATTGCTTGTTATTTTTTGACATGAAAATGTGTCTAATGACACATTTACTAAAAATAGTCAATTCCACTTGGTTTTAAATGAGAGATTTTGAATAAAATAATCTCTCGTCATAAAAATCAGTATTGCAGACAATAGATAGATGGACTTTGGGGGTAGACAATCAGTAACAGTGTAAGCATTCCAACCTTAACTTGATTTATGTGTGACATTAGAATTTATACTCCACTTCTATGCTGACATTCTCCATCTTTGGAGATAGGTGCTATGATTTCACCATTTTGGTGTAAGGCTAGATCAGAAAACATGTAGAATTTTCACCGTGAAGTAGTTTATTTCTAAATGTGATTCTGTTTTTCCTGCCAGTTAGAGTGATTAATGAAATAAGCCACTGTTAGTTTCCTTATGGGAGGAAGAGGTTGAGGATTAGGGCAGTTCATTCCTTAGAAAGTACCTCACTGCTCTGCAATGAAATGTTTTTTGCCTTGAAAATGATGACTTGTTGCTTTAGCAGTTCTGTAGGGGAGAGGAGGTCTTGCTTCCTCTCAGCAGTTCTTATCAATCCTCAGGCCTGGGTGACAGCACACCATGGCACATAAATACTTCAGAGTGGGTACTGCTCTAGTATTTACTCCTTCTGAAGAGAAGAATTGATCAAACCCAGCATATCTGTACTGTGATTTATTATTCCATTTTATTCTTTTTCAAGAGGATTAATGATTGAGGTAAAATTCTACTCAACTGTTGGAGAAATAAATATATTTGCTACTTGGTTATTTTATTACACTATAAGAATTTTGTCTTTAATGTTACATTTAGTGGAAGTTAGCTTTGAGCAAGAAGTTCTAAATTTTTCCAAGTGTTTTGAGAAAAGGGATCTTTTCTGTTGAGCTTTTTGGTAATGAAAGTAAAATATTTAGTTACAAAATTCACTGCTGGCCTTCCCTGGTGGTGCAGCGGGTTAAAGCACAGCACTGGGAAGCTGAAGCCACTTCTGCATGAGTTCGATTCCCACCTGCCCCGTAGGTGACCACATGGTGCGGCAGACCTCTCCTGACCCGCCCGCTGTTCCGTTCAGCAGTGTATTTTTATAACACATACAAGATGAGTTTAATGAACTATAAAGAAGCTATGAAAATGAAAAAAATAAGTGCCTTTTGACATAGTCTTTTTCTTGTTTCCATATTCTCCCCATCTCCCAAATTACAATCATCTCCATCTTTATATTCTTCATTAATTTCAGATACTACAGACTTGAGATCTTTATCTTCTTAAATACAGCAGTTCTGGAGCTGGAGACAAAGTATCCCGTCTGTCTGTTATAGCTTTCCTGTCTGCCCATAGTGAACCCTCATTAGTCTATAAACATGTATTTTCCATTCCTCAAAAGAACACTGCTTATATCACCCATTCCTTTTTAGTTTTCATATAATTTCTCTTTTATTCGTATCATTCAAACTTCTCAAAGGATAACTTCTCAAGTTATTAATTCATCTTCTCTCCTTTCTTTTATATCTATTCTACTGCAATTTGACTCTTGTTCTCAGCACACTGCCCAAATTGCTCTTGCCCAAATCACTGATAATTTACTAACTGCCAAATCCAGAGACAGCTACCATATTTGAGATTCTTAACAATACCCACAGTAATATTCATATTAATAAAAACTAAAATATATTGGTATTTCCTCAAATGCCTTGATTATACAACACATTTTATATTCATTGCCTCATTCATTCCCCACAGTGACGCTGCAAGAGTCTATTATTATCCTCATTGTAATGACAAGGAAGTTAGAGTCAGAAGAATTACATTAATAGCTCAGTCATGCAGTCAGTAGGTGCCAGGACCAAAGTGAACATATACCTCCTCAAAGATTTCCACTCCCTTTGTATTTTGGGTCACAACTCTGTCTTGCTCTTTTTTCCATTCATCTCTAAGGTTCTTAGACCTGTTTTCTTCAAAGATTACTGTCTTCAATTCACCCCTTACAATGTTTGTTCTCAATCCTTTTTGAAAACAGAATTAACAAAAAATATTTCTGAGGCTACAGACAATAAGTTTCTTCAACTGAAGATTGAATCGCAATATATAGTTATAGAATATTATACCTATTTACTAAAATGTGTTTATTATTCATTCCTAGTAAGCTATGTACAACATTTAGGTACATACTATAGTTCAAGGGCTATCCCATTAAGCATATCATTTAGTCTCATAATTGTTCCTACCTTGTATAACTTGATATTCCCAAATGTACATTCTCTGGAGAAATGTCTTTCCCTTGTATCCCTTTCCCTCAGCCAAAATATACTTCTACCTGCTGGACAAATGAATCTGTATGTGTCATGAGACTCTTGAATAAACCAGGACATATGGTCATCCCTTCTCTATCTGCTTAGATGATTTCCTTTACAACACCCATGATTTTTAATGTTTTAAACATTAATTCACTTGCAAGCAATATTTGAGTATCTTAATATTGCATTTGTAGTCCAGGATAGTCTCCTTTGCTTAACCTATAACTTTGGTTTCTCTGAGTCATTCAGAACTCCAAATTTATCATTCGTCTTTCTGGAGTCCTAGTAATCCCTTCCACACATCCATACTCTTTCCCATCTCTTGTGCCTTTGTTCTGCTACCTGTTTATAATGCTCGTGCTTAGGCTTTGAGCCTATGTTACTCCTCTTTCAAATTTGTATGGTAATACATCGTCCTGGAATTCTTTATTTACCTTCTTTTTTATCATCTACACATTTTGGTTAGATGTACTTCCTCTAAATAATGCCATGTGTATACTAGCTGTGCCTCTGTCTGGTGCAGAATTGTACTTCCTTACACGTTTCTGCATGCTGGAATTAAGCCTAGTCCTGGGCTAGATTCTCTATGCCTTTGGAGATTAAAACCAAGTATTAGATTAGCTCACTAGCCATTACTTGGTGGTTTCTTTCGAAGGCATTAGGGGCCCCTCATCAATAGTTTTTAAAGCATGCTTAATATATTCTACACATGGTCACCTGCATCAAACAATCTCATGGCCGCTGCTATTTTCTTCTTTTGTATTTAGACTGTTTCATCACTTCCATTTCATTGTGCTAGTGCAGCTCACACTGAATGCTGTATTAATATCATCCCTTGATACTGAGCTGTACTGTACCCTGTTTGAAAGCCACTAATAAATGCGTTTGTGAACATCAGCAAATAGTCCTGGGCTAGATTCCTTATGCCTTTGGAGATATAAAACCAAGTATTAGATTTGCTTTCCTATATGTCTGATAAAGGACATTTCACCATATTTTATAAAAGGCGTTATGTTGTTTAGCATGAAAGAGATTGCTGGAGGCAAAGTCAGTGTAAAACTAGAATACTGGAATATTCTGGAAGTCTTTTGAAAAGGGCAGGATATAGATAAGAAGGCAAAGGAGAGGAGTAATGTAGCACAAAAGAAGGCAGAGCATATCAAGTAACCCACAAATAATATCAAAATTTAAAGAGGAGTTCAGAAAATCTCTACAACTACATTTGTTGTGGTCAACAAGAGATGCTGGAAAAATGGTCTCACTAACCCAAGCTAATGAGATCAGTGTTTTGTTCACTTGTTTTTCTTCCACCATTTAATATTTTACTGTCTCATTAATAGAATCCAGGTTTTGATAAAGCATCATCACCCATGGGCATCAAGACAAACCAGTAAACATTTATAAGGAGCAGTTATTCCTTTCTTCCTGGCCTTAATTTTATTTACTCAATTAATTATTTAATCCTAACAAGGAACACAGTCTCCCTGTGCTTTCTGCAGCCCTTTGAAGTAATCGGCAATGAAGAGAGGCAGTGTAGTAAAGGACTCTGTATGGAGGGAGAACTGTGGAGACTGTTGTTTTAAGTGTCATGACTAAAACAGCCACAGCTTGGCAATAATCACAAAAATGTCATTTATATTAAGCAAATTTAGGAAAGGTTATTATATAGAGAATGATGACTGTTTGTTCTCTATTGCAAGTCAGCATAGGAAAAGATGATCTGGATTTAAATATTAGCAGACTAAATTATTGAAAGAACAGTAATATTTTCCCATTAAGATTTCAGCATAAGTAAGAAAGGTCGTACATCTGTCAAGACTATTTTAGATTAAAGTCTGAATATAACTAGAGGGATGACTTCAAAAATTATCTCGTAAAAAAATTATCATTATTTGTGTGTGTGTGATTTGCAGTCCCAGATCGCTGATTCTTAGCATAACAACCTATGCTGTTTTATTGCTTTTACAGCATTATTTTGTTTTCTTTTAGAGAAAGATGCTTGACTCTATTTTCCAGAGGACTAAACATATCCAGAGTGATTATGGAATCTGGTCAATATCACACAGCTAATTAATGGTGGGAAGAGAGCACAAAACTAGATTTTCTGATACTAAAGTCAATATTTAAATTGCAGTTCTGCCATGAAGAGCCCTTGAGAAACATTCTGCAATTACCATTACATTATAGATGAAGAAATTGAGACAAAGATATTTAAAATGCCAAAAATTTAGAAGGAACAGAATTTGAATATTTTGTTTTCCATATAAACATGTTTTCTACTTACTACAACTTTATTGACCTGTCCCACATACAGGAAAAGCAGTGTTTATGGGTATTGGGATTTTCTTATTCCAATTGCACACCCAGTTCTCATTAGTGACACAAATCTCCACTTATTATTTTTTTAACAATTTAGTGATTGGATAAAACATGAAAGTCAAAGATACATTAATGTTGTCCTCATATTTTATCTTCTGAATCTTGGGTATTTTTCGTAGTGGTAGTTTGCTGATAGTATTAATGAGATCAGAGTAAACCTGGAACTAGACAAGTATGTTAACTAATATCTAGACTGGGAAAAGCATAAAGTACTTTGCCCAAGTAAATAATATTGAAAAGACTGGTAGAATGGGTGGATAAGATGATGGAGAGTGGGGTGGGAAAACAGAAGTGATGAAAGAGATATTTGTAAGCTTCTGGTATAGCAAGAGAAACTCTTACACTGGGGTGGGGGGTGGGTCCATGGAGGATTTTAAAGGAAATTTTGCTGTGTTTTGCAGTTTCATTCTTCCCCTTTCTTCTTATCCCTTGATCATTTTTGCCTGGGAATTTTGCAAACTCCTGCAATTTTCTTCAATGCCTTTTAAATTCAGAATTGTATATGTGAGGTAATGAGGGGGAATGGGTCAATGGTTCCTTAATGTGAATAGGAGGTTCAATTTCTTTGACTTAATCTTACATTTACATCTTCAGTGAATCCCATGCTTAATGTTAACACTTTATTACAATGAAATGCTGATCAATTGCATATGTAGATATGCATATTTATATTTTTACTCTGGAAACTAATGGACCCATTCTTTTAGTTAAAACAAAATGTTGTTATGGCTTCTCTTTCTTCAATATATTTCCTGTTGCAGTCAATCTTCCTATACTTGGTCTGTTAAATTTTTTACTTCATCACTCCATGTGTAAAGGCTACCTTCAGAATGACATCTAAAATTCTCCTTTGGTATATACAACCCATCATTATCTAGAAACAATTCAAGTAATCATGTCTCCTTCTAGGGTGCATGTACCCAGTGTCATGGGTACATGACATACTGTGACTTTAAGATCCCAAGTATTC
>NW_004567113.1:28273743-28274385 GCF_000260355.1 Condylura cristata | reverse complement strand
ATAAACTAAAAAATTTTTGTGTTTGATATTTTATTAGACAGTACAGTGACCTCTTTTCTCTCTCTCTCTCTCTCTCTTTTTTTTTTTTTTTTTTTTACAGTGACCTTTTTTTCTCTTTTTGATGGCGGTAGTGGCTATCTTTAGTAATCATGTCTCCTTCTAGGGTGCATGTACCCAGTGTCATGGGTACATGACATACTGTGACTTTAAGATCCCAAGTATTCCTCTTTTCTTCTTGTCCATGATTTTTGTATAGATTATTTTCTTCCTTTTGATTTAGTTATTTTTGGTCTGATTACTACAACCTTTAAACAGCTTACACATGACATATGTCTACTTTCCTTTATTCCCAAGGCATAGAAAACTACTGCCTTCTTTACATAGTCTAAGATTTTTGGAGCATCCCTTTGTTATGGCACATATTGTAGTATTGAGCAGTGATTATCTTCTTAAGTATCAGTTGTTGCTTGATGTATAATAGGTGCTAATTAAAATTTTGTATAATTGAATTAAATTTGACTAGAGGGTTAAAGAATCTCTTTAGGGCCCTCCCTGGTGGTGCAGTGGATTAAGGCACAGCACTAACAAGCTAAAAGCCACTTCAGCATGAGTTTGATCCCCAGCCCTGGAGGTTACCACATG
>NW_004567113.1:28220966-28273303 GCF_000260355.1 Condylura cristata | reverse complement strand
TAAAGCCTTTAAAGATGTGAGGATTGATTAGCATGAACAAACAAAAGGGAAACAATGAAAAAGGAAAACAGCATTTTGTGTGGTGCCTTAGCAAGAAAATTGGATGGGGTTGTTATGTGTGTATAATGCTTCTCTTGTGCCTGGTCAGTGCAGCTTCAGGTCTGCTTGAGCCTTAACTGTGTCTTTTCCTTCCCTCCTGGAACTTCCTCTTCACAACTGATTCAACAAAGATGTTTCTGAAGACTGTCTTAAAATTTAATTCCTGAAAATGTACTTGTTTTTTGGCATTTTAAGGACAGTTAACCTTCATGGGCCAGAAATACTTCTTATCTTTGTTGTTGACCAATTAAATTTGCAAGCCTGAACTTTGAAGACAGTAAGAAGTAGTAAAATACTGTCGGCTTTCTCTTTATTATTATTTCCACCAGCACATTACACTTTTCTGTAAGTAACCAGATACTTATTTATAGTATAAAAGACACTGCAGCATGAACTTGACAACTGTTATGAAAGAACAAACTGCCAGTGAAGAGTCATTTGCTCAGGAAAATTTTACTGTTTTCTTGTCAATGCTTCAATTATCTTATGCTCTGGAAGTTGCCCTCATTGCTTAAAGGAATCTTATGTTGCAGTGTGCAACAAGCTGATAAACTAAAAAATTTTTGTGTTTGATATTTTATTAGACAGTACAGTGACCTCTTTTCTCTCTCTCTCTCTCTCTCTTTTTTTTTTTTTTTTTTTACAGTGACCTTTTTTTCTCTTTTTGATGGCGGTAGTGGCTATCTTTCTTTCAATTTAAGTATAATTGAATTTGAAATTAGCTGCTCACTGATGCTAGTAAATCTTGCCATGTGTTGCCTAAAACAAATTCCGCTTTCAATTTGGCTAGCACCTTTCACATCAGTGCCCCAAATTGCTTCACAGTAATATATCATCAATATTTCACAACGGGACATCACCAAGAAGTATATTCAATGACTCAGCCATGCACCATACAGCCATGGCTTTAAGTAATCTAGTAGAGCAAGAACTAGTAGACAGCAAAGTATCCTTTATTTTTAACTATATAGTGGTATAGATTTAATATTTTCCAGGTATTTTACCCTTCAAACCATGCTTAGAAGCACAGCCTAGCAGACCTGTGTGAAACTGCTCCGGGGACAGTATTAACATTAACATCAGTAAATCCAAATCAATCAAACAAACAAACAAACAAAAGCCCTGTTGTACACAAAGTATATGTCTGATGTTTCATTTGACAGTAGAGTTTTAAAATGAGTCTGGGAAGCTTTTGAAAAAATGTTTAATTAGAAACTAAAAACACACTTCGCCCAAGTTAGGAGACCAGTTAGGAGACCAAGTTTCTTTATCCTCCTCACCACATCCAGCACTCATCTTGATGTCTCTAAATTCCTTATTCTTTCCCTTTATCCCACCATTTCTGCCGTAGTTTAGGTCCTAACCTGTCACTTGGATCATCTCACTCAGTGTTAATCTGATCTGACCTATTTTCTGTTCTACCTTTTCACCTTGTGTGTTCCTCATAAGTATCTGTTATGGAAATGGACAATGTCTTTCTTCAGCTAAAAATAATTTCCATGCACTGGACTATGGTGATGGCACATGGGTGATTTGGTGATGGGAAGCCCAAGGGGACTGCAACTGAGATGGAAAAATACACAAAATTATGTAAAAATAAACTTATATTATAAACAATAAAAATAAAAAAATAATTCCCAGTGTCTTTCCATAGTTTCAAAATCCTCAGCATGACATGAAAGAACCCTTATAACTGATCTCGGCCTATGTTTTTGCCCAAATCTCCATTTGTTTACAAAATAAACATCCATGGGTACTTATTCTCTTTTTCTCTTTTACTCACATACACACACACATGCACATGGGCACACACACATACCCTGATGGAGTATGCTAAAGTAATATAGGTATGAATTGAAAGAATTCTTAATTGTCAAATCTGAAATAGTTTGAACATCAACATAATAAATATCGGACTTGAACCCAAAAATAATATAAACATCCCTGAGTCCATAATGATATAAATTGTTAAGTAAACAGGTGATGTGCTTCAAATTAATCTCAACTAAGTTTGAGATTTATCTGTGGGAAAAAATCTTTCATGCAAAATAATTCCAAATAATTTAATGCACACATTCCTCTTTCAAAATGGTGGGGCATAATTCCTCACTTATTAAGCAAGTGTGCACCCAATGATTTTCTTCTGAAGAGGACAGGAGGGAAAAATAACTTTGTAGCAGGAAACCTAATAAACACAATTTGAGCCAGAGATAGGTGATCAAAGTTAACAGCAGCAATGTCTTTTTGAACAGTATAGAGCCTTAATGTAATATGATGGGACTGGCACTCCACCTCTGTGATCTTCCTCCCCCAAGCCCATAGACCCATATTTAACCAGGAGCAAACTTGTTTCCAATTAAGGACATTCTACAAATTACCTGGCTAGTAGTCCTCAAAATAAGGCTGTCAAAAACAAATTAACAAAATATCTGAAAAGCTGTCACAGCCAAGAGAATTCTAAGGAGTTTTGACAAGTAAATGTGATATGAATTGTTGGGTGAAAAGTTGGAACAGAAAAGGGAGTTAGGGAGAAATTAAGGAAATGTGAATAAAATGTGGAGTAAACATTATGAATATTTGCTCATTGACTGCAGCAAAGGAGCCATGCAAGAATGAGCTGATAAGGAAAATGTCTGTGCGGTAGATGTAGTTGTCTATATTACCTTTGTAACTTTTCCATAGTCTAAAATTATACTAAATAAAGTACTTATTTTGAAAAGTAATCAAATGTGGAAGAGTCCAAAGTGATACGGATATTATTTTCTGTAGTTGAGTTCACAAAGTTGTTTTTTGCTAGTTAAAAAATAAATCCAGTGTAAGCAGTTTTTCTTATTGTCCTCAATCTGTTGGGGAATGAAATTGTCTATAAGATAAATAATGCTGTTTTATCTTTTGTTTATTGGATGATTGGCTTTTAGCAGAATTAGAATTATACATCTAAGTAGTTGCTATCCTTTTATATATTCTGAATTAGTGCCAGTTTTGTGATTTTTGTATTAAAAATAATCTGTGGGTTTACTTTATCTATAACGGATAATTTATTGTCTGTTCTTACACTATCACAATTTTATACTCACATGCTTGGTTATTTCAAGTAGTTATTTTTCTTATCATTTCTTCCAGGACTGTCCTATCACAGTTATGTTATTTACTAAAGTGTGTTATAGCCCACACATTTTTCTATCTAATTTGAGTTTGAACTATCTGAAGGCATTTTTTTTCCAGTTAACAACTATTCCAATTTTTTTAAGTCATAAACTTCAATATTCAGCTACACACAATAATAAACATTTATTTATGCCTAAATCAATGAGTTGTCTAGGGATTAGCTGATTTAATCTGTCCAGGTATTTTCCTCTTTGTTGACTAGAGGTGAAGGTTTAAAGTGGGAATAGGAAAAGCCTCTTAAATCTTAGATTCAGACTAATAAGTTTTCCAGCTTGCCTGCCTCCTTCTACTAACTTAATTAATGTGCGTGGCTATTTCAAACATAAGAACAAGGAAGTATTCTTCATCTAAGATGGAAAAACTCAAAATTTTTCAAAGGCTGTGATAACAAAGAAAAGAGAAAGTGAAGACTAAAATTAACAGAATTAACAGTAATGAATAACAATAGCATTTTATGTTCACTTTTCTATTTTTTGATACTGGAATGATGCCTGGTACATAGTTTTTATTCATTAAATTTCAGTTTAATGAACAGATGAGTGAATGTTTTTTTTTAATGTGGTTAGATATTTCACTTTCTAAGGAGATATGCAGGTATACCTTGCACGTAAAACTTTCAATGTCCCAGAACCATCCTTCTTTTGACATTATCTATATGACTACCAATAGGATGTGTCTTAGTGGCATCAATACAACATATTAAATTTCCAGTGTTAATTTTACAATTTTTGGTGAAAATATAGTCAATATAGAAAATATAGTCTATTAAAACTTTCCGACTTTTTTTTTGCAATTTCTTTCTTCAGAAAGTGTGTGCATAATTTTCTCACCATTAAGATAGCAATAGAATCCTTATATTGATTGTTCTCTAAGAATGTTTTCTGATGTTGTTCATGTTGTCTTTTTTCTTTTCAAATGTAAGAAATATAATACTGCTTTTATTTTTGTGGCTTAAATTTTCTCCGGGTTGCATTTTGTGATTTAGACAGAAAACATGTTACAGAAATCCAGTCAATGCAGAGAAATATACTTCTATCTTTATGAGCTAAGGTAAAAGTGATACTAGGAAGATGAGTTGATTTCTGAAAAAAATTATCAATATTTAAATTTTAAAACTAGAGTAGACCTGGGTATTAAAAACAGCAATTATGCTTTTTAAAAATTATGTATTTTTGATTGAGGTGATATCATTGATTTACATGGTATATGCTTTAGGAGTATAGGTTCATAGCTCTTCAGATATGTCACCACACCACACCCACTGCCAAAGCACCGTAATCTTTTACCAGAGCCCACTAGGACTATGGGTAGTGAATACCATAGTACATGAACAAAATCCTGCCTTCAGAATGGAGGTCAGAATGGAAGGTTATGCTTTCCACTGACTGATAGCACATTTGTCCCTTTCTAGGAGTGTCTTCTGTGGAAGGGGCTGCCATAACAAAGATTTCCCCCTCCCCTCAGAGGAAGACACCTGCATTCAGTGACTAGTATAATCAGGGGCTGCAAATGCCTGGCCTCTGGAGATGAGTGGATGGCAGAAGCTCCCTCAGAGACCAGCTGAAGCCTTCATTACATTACAGTTCAACCTCACCCTCAGCTCAGTCTTTATCCTTTCTCTTTTCAGCCGTTGTTCTTAGACCATTCCTTAATAAGCCTCTAGAACTCAATTCTCTGAATGTGAATCAGTCATACAAAAGTCAGATGTTAAAATTTAAGAATTAATTCAGCTCAGCTGGGGAGACGAGAAGCCAATGTTGGCCCTCTCTTTCTTGTCATATCACATTTAGAATATGAGAATGTATATTTCTGAAGAGTCAGTTAACTGAAGAATTTTTAGACAGATGTAGATGGGCTATAGATATTCATGCACAATGATATTCAGCTAAAAATATTACCACAAAAGAGAACCCAACAGTTCTTTTCAACTTATGTATTATATAGGGAAGCTTTTCTCAACAACAGTGATTATATACAAATGTACAAAATATGAAGGAAATGAAGTGCTGATATGTTCAACTCAAAATATATAAATCTATAACTTGATTAACAGCCATATAAGTCTTAAAAATAGCATTGGGTAAAACAATTGCTGCAGGATATTTGAATTATTGACTGTGATATCCAGATAGAGATCATCAATTATGAATTGTGATAATATTTCCAGCTGTGTTTTCTTCAGCTGAATGTCTTATCAATAATTACAACATGTTTGCACAAGGGTAAAAAAATAATCAGATTTTCATAAAAGGAAAACTTCTATCAGACATTAATAACAGTCAAATATGTGTCTTAGTGTGAAACAGCTAAAAACAATTCTGAAATAATATACCATCATTTTAAAGAACTAATGTACATTCCAAGGTGCCAAAGTTATTACTAAAATGGATCTTTAATTTCATATAAAGCTAGTTTAATAAATACCTCCATATTCAAATACGCATAACTTTTCATGTTGCTTTGTAAACCTTGGGGAAAAAAATCTGTCACCCGTTTTAATTATCTTAAAATGAAATTGTAGTTTTATTTAGCATTACAAAAATATAGTGTTTTATAGAAAGCAAAGGGAAGTCAGACTTGCATACAAAGACATTATATTTCACTAAGTAATGTAGCAACCATAGACTAACATGGAATGTCTCTCTTAACTAGGAACAGTGACACACACAGATATATACACAACAACATTGTGTTTGCTGTATCAGCACACACATAGATGTGTAGATGTGTGAGGTGCCTATATGCCATTGAACAATGAATTATTCTATACTGAGGCAAAAGATTTAAAGTACCATATTTCTTAGTACAGAACTAAAAACATATTTCCTTGGAAGGCCATGAATTGGAGAATGAAAAGGTTGCAAAGTGTAAGTACTATCACCAAACTGTCAGCTCCTTTATTGAAAGCATTTTGTGTATGCCTTTATGCAAAACACTTCCCTAAAAAGAAGAAAAGATAGATCCTGCCCAAGAAGCATTTATGTTCCAAAAAGTCAAAAACATCTTGTTTATATGACACTGATTATTTTAGTGTCAGTAACATAACTATTTGGGGACTTCTCAACCTAAGTTTCTTTCCCAAAGCCACAAGGCCAATATTTGAACAAGACACCTGTTTTATTTTCAAAATTTACCAGAAAATATTTTTCCTACAAATTTTGATTGATCTCTTAGCTCATGATGACTCCCTCATTGACTTCCCACAAACTACTGACAGATCATTCTGTTCACACTCGCATATTTGTCCTCTTTTCCCTAAAGTTCTTTCCCCTCAGGCCCAGCCCCATTTTTCTTCCTAAAGTAATTATCTCAATAGATTTATTTTCTTTTAACATCTGCAGTCAGGGAGAAATTTTATAAATTATCAATTTAGAGTGAGCATTACTATTATAGTAGGATATTTATTAAACTAATTGTCACGAATATAAGCCTGGAATATACCATTCCAGATTTCCTGGTATCTCGCTACATATATTACAGCACAGGGACTCAATGCAGTCACCTGATGCTCTTAGGGTTACCTAGTGACCCCAGCTCCACCAAACCTCCCTTGCCCTGGTGTCTGCTTGTCACCAGATATCCAGCTAATTGTCTAACGTTCTTTGCCTTACATGTTCATTCGCAACATGGATACATAACCCCTCAGTCTTCCCTCAAGGTCTCCATGCACGTTTCTACCCTGTTCTGCCCAGTACCAACTTTTCTGTTAAGCAGCCTTACTAAATCTTCAACATCTTTATTGAACCACCCAGTTACCTCCTGTTTTTATATAAACATGCTTAAACACTGATGATATGATGTTGAAGATGATGATGATGATGGGGGAAGGAGAAGGAGGAGGAATAGACATTCTTTCATCTCCTCATTGCCATTTTTATTTATTTTAGAGATTTATTTATTCATACATATAAGAATGGGGGTACAGGCCAGAGGTGTGGGGAGAAGGTGAGAGGATTCAGTAGAGACAGAGTAGGGAGCAGAACAGGCAGATCTACTGAAATGCACTGCTGAGGAGGGCAGTGGGCAGGACAGGAAAGGTCTGCCGTGCCATGTGGGTCACCAACCTGGCTGGGGATTGAACTCGAGCTGCAATGGCTGTGCATACCTTCATAGTGCTGCACTTAAACCCCTTGTGCCACATGGAAGGCCCCCTCATTTCCATTTTTAAAGAATTACTCTTGTACTCCTAATTGGAAAGTCTTCTGTTTCGTCAGAATGTTCTCATTCCACTACACAGTCTTTTTATATGATGAAGTTTTTGATGTTTTCTCTTTACCACATAATTCTAAGTTATCAACAGGGTGATTTTGGTTTCATGTTGATAATGCACATAATAACTTAGTTTTTTTCTGTTCTGCAATATCCTGGATTAAAATGAAATTCATTTCTATCCTACCTGAATTGCCAATACACTCAGTCACTCTGTGACTCCAGTTTTTATTACAATGTGAAATATCAAATTTCAGTATTTTACTTTCTGTTTACAGACATAATATTTTAGGCTCTTATCATACCTTCATTTCCAACTACATTTTAAAAATCACATAGAAACTTCAATTTCTTTGATGTCACTATCTTCTTGCAGTTGTTCAGCTCTCTTGGCCTTATTTTTGTTGTCCTCGGGGTATGTTTTATGGTCCTGATCACTATACCATTAACTGTGTTGCATTCCTGTGGCTGTGTTGTCCTCCCTTGGAAACAATACCTCAGGCACATGCCCTTGACTTCCTGGGGCTAAGGGAGTTGAAATAAAACAAGTCAGCCCTTAAGGTTGATGCAGACACAAAAATCATATTGTCCATCCCCACATGGTACCTTAACCTTGCACAATTATTTCACTTGTTCTTGATTAATTGACTTCTGTTCTCCACAGCAATTTTACTGGCCTTAATTTGTTGTTTCTCAACCCTCAACAGGTGACTGCCCTATTTCAAAACAACTGGGTTTTTAGGAAGCAGTTAGTTCATTCTCCGGCCTCAGACCCATATTTATTGATTTCATACTGTAGTTTTTCATTCCTTCCCCATAATCTCAAAGAAAAAGATGTTAAGATTTATCCTGAGATACACGAGCCCAGTTGTCAGAGATGTGTTCATATTTCCTCTAAACATGATCATCCAATCTTTATTTTTCAGTTACTGAGTTATTTTCTTAACGAAATGATAGTTGTATTGGAGACTACTTTCTGAGAGTTTACTAACTTAATTACTAAATTTATTACTAAGTTTTGGGGGACTTGAAGCTCAGAACTCCCTTTTCAGTTGCTCCTCAGAAGCTATGCACTCAAACTAGTGTGTCAGGCAGCATCATGCTATCAAAAAAATGGAATCATGGAGCAAACTGTTCTAGCAGGATGCTGAGAGGCAGAACCTGGCCTTTGCATTCAATGAGTGCTTTTACAGTCAATTACTCAGGGCAGGATAACAGAGAAATTTTAGGAGAAAGGAAAGTATGATTAGGTTATCTAGACTTTTGGGGGAGTGAGTCTATGAATCTGAATTAGATTTATTACCCAGTTTCAAGGCCCAGTGTTTGAAGGTCAAATCAAGCTTGACTTTCGCACCTGATTTGTTAACAAGGCATTCTGTTGATTCTCTTGGAGGCTAAGTTACATGTCAGTCAGTGGCTCCCCAGGCATTCCTGGTCATGCCCTGTGATGTGTACCCATTCTCTCAGAGGATTACGCATCCTGCTCTTGCTTAACTTAAGAGGCACCTCTGCAAAGTCAGTAGATAATTGGCTGAACCATATGGACTTTGCACTGAGAAGGCTGAAGGGCATAGCCAGAATAGTGGCTTAGGCAGCTCCTTAATTGTAGCAGATCCATAGTTTGTGATCACCAGAATGATTGATTTTACTCAAGCTCCCATTGACTGTCTCCTCCCCTGATCTTCCCATTACTTTTTTGTGTTATTGGTGCCACACCCAGATATTACAGCCCATTAATTACTGGTTTATTGCTCTATTGTTTTTAACAACGCCCTATTCCTAACTTAGAATAGTCTGAGCCAAATAAACTTATCCCCTGGGCAGGATCAGGGCACTTCTAGTCTTCAGACTTGTTCCACTCTTCCATTAGGTTGGGTCTATGGCTGGACAAAACATGGTGCACAACTTTTATGTCATAAAATAAGAATTAGAGGGGCTGTGACCTCAGTCTTCACTAACTTTGCTGCCTGCATCCCCATGCATGTGTTGGTTGGGAAGAATAGCTGTGCAAACTGATGCTACAGGTTTGCTATTGTTACTGCCTAACATATATATTCTACAGGTCAGATTTGGAGACATGGGCTATGCAAATTTTCGCTGACTGTCATCTACCAGAATAGCACTTTCATCCCAGAAAGCTGAAGAAATGGAATTTGTTATTTAGCTCCTGAGCTCACTGCAACAACTTCTCTTAAGACAGAACTGGAACTTTACCCATATCTCTCCATGTACTGGGAACTAGGTATGGGAGAATAGTTAGTGCAGCCTAACTGCCTTCACCTGGGAGGTATTGGCTGTCTACACATGCAGTGATGGGAAGTGAGACCTGATATTATCTTCTAGATCCTGAATAGCTAATCCAGAATAGCTCTTGCAGCTCAGGAATCTCTGTGAGATACTGCTAGAACAGTCTGGCAGCACAAATCTCCTGGGTGTGAGTACAACTTTTAGCAAGAGTGCCTTGACCCCCAATCATCTTCAGCTCCAAAGCTTTGTTGAATTAAAGTGTCTTGAATTCTTTATTTGATTGATCTCCAAAGAAGTTGAATGACTCACTTTGCTATTTTTTTTATCAGTTTAATTGATATCTCTCTTGGACAGATGTTTCCCCAACCTTCTAACTTTGCCATCCCAGAAGTTCCACCACTGAAATCATTCTATTTTGTCCAAAATCTGATTATATGCTTTTAATATCACAAAATAGATCTGATGTACATCCAAACAATTAGGCGTATGTTTTTCACAATTCGTTTCTTTTATGTCCAGATAAATTTTAATGACTAATTCATGATGATTTCACATCCTAGATATATCTTGAATTCCTCTGTCCAACTATCTGCTGCACTTATTTAGACTTCTTGTGTCCTATCTCCTGTAGATAGAACTGCATCATAAGTAGAGATTATTTACTCCCACTCCACAGGATGACCCATGTAACACTGAGCCATTACAATCGATAATTGAACACCTTTTAGTTCCTTGTTTTTGTCATAAATTACTAGATCCTTTATCGTTTTATGGCCCATACATGAATATTCCTACAGTTCTACTCCCTCTGTTATTTTCTATTCTCTGATAATGAAATCATTTCTTTCTTCCACTAACGTTTTATTTCACATTTTCATTTCTTTATGCAGATTGCTTCTTTGCATGGGACATCTATTAATCTCCTTTTCTTTTGATATTTTTTATTCAGTCTTCAGCGGTCAGTTCTGACACTGTTACCCAGAGAAGCTTTCCTCATTTTGTGCTCCTGCTACACAATATAGACCTCTGGGTTCCATGAGGCAGGCGCTATGTCCTTTGCTTTCAACTCCTCAGTGACATCTTACTGTTTTTGAGGATGAATCCTAAAAATGACCTATAAGGCTCTGAGTAATCCTATGGTCTCTCCTCTGAGTCATTTGCAGATGCTGTTCTACAGATATGGCCTTTCCCTTAGATACTGACTCTGTGCTCACTGAATTCATCCTCAGCTTCCACATTAATTACCACTTTATCAGGGAAAATTTCCATGACCATAAAATTAAATGAGCACTTTCACTTATACTCCCTATATATCATTTTTACTGTTTCTTTATATCAGTTTGCAATTATACATTTTTCTTATTATTTGATTAATACTGATCTTTCCCCAGAGAGATTTAAATCTCTGCTGCCGAAGCCTGTGTTTACTTTGCTTTTCATTTTACCCCTAGTATTTTGCATAGTGTCTGGAACTTAGAACACATTCAATTGATAGGCAGATTGACTATGTTCACAAATGACTAACTTTTATAATGACACTGATACTTGGCTGTCTCATGTACAACAGACTTCAAATTATGCTTTTTGAACTTGAGTTCATGTTGCAAAAGGCTGATGTTTGTGATATATTTAAATGAGAAAAGAGACTATTTGGAAATATACAAATCATACTTATAATTTAATTTTCCACTGAATTAACTTTATTGGCATCAAGACATATTTAATGTAATATATTCTGAATTTGGGGCCTATCAATACATCGGCTAGGCTTGGACTGCTACAATTGCATGAAAATGTCAGTCTTCCTTTTTCTCAGTAGCAGCTTCATGGTGAAGTCTTGGCTGGAGTCCTCCCATGGCCATCCTGAATAAATCAATTCCGCCCACATGTGTTATCTTTATGTGTAGAACCTGTCTCTGCCATTTCATTTGAGTACAATCAATTATTTGTGTGCCTGCCTGTGTTCTGTGCTGAATGTGTCTTGAGGAGGCAACTTTGTCATTTGACTCTTCATGTTATCTCCCCATGGCATCTGGCACAAGTAGGGTTTCAGTTATTATTTGTTCAGTGAGTAAATGAATCAGTAAATGAGTGTCTCAGAATCACTAAGTACTTTTCATAATGGAAATTATAATAAATGGTTTAGTCTAGAATTATTTCATCTGAGAAAAGCTTTTCACAATCAGCCAAACAATTAATATATTTGCTGAGCTTTCTTTCTGCTTGACATGTTTTATGCTTCTACTTTTAACCTACTTGTCATTTATTTATGGATCTCCCTTAGTGTGCTATCTTCTCTTATGGGAAAGTCTTACTGATTTGGAATAAAATCCCAAGTCTCAAATTGATTACCAGGACAATTTAGCACAATTAAGAAAGTGTAGTTTAATTACAGTATCGGAATTAGAGTAATTCTTCTTGGATTTCCATACAGCAAGTTCTTTTGAAATTTCCAAAATAGGCCTTCCCTGGTGGTGCAACAGGTTAAAGTACCACACTATGAAGCTAAAGCTATTTCATCAGGAGTTCAATTCTTTGCCAGAGAGGTGACCCACCTAGCATGTCAAACCTCTCCTGACCTGCTGGCAGCTCCCCTCAGCAGTGTACTTCGTCAGCAGGCCTGTTCTGTTCCTCACTGTCTCTGGTGAATCTTCTCACCACCCCTGCACTTCTGGCCTATACCACAGTTCTGTATGCATAAATAAATAAATCTTAAAAAATAAATAAATAAAATAAATAAATAAAGAGACCCTCCTTGGTGGCGCAGCGGGTTAATGCACTGCAAAAGAAGCTCAAGACACTTCCCGCCTGCCCCGGAGGAGATCCACATGGTGTGGCAGACCTCTCCTGATCCGCCCGCTGCTCCCCTCAGCAATGTACTTCATTGATCTGCCTGTTCGGCTCCCCACTCTGTTCCTGGTGAATTCTCTCACCCTCCACATCTCTGGCCTGTACCCCAGTTCTTATGAATAAATACATATATATTTTTAATTAATTTATTTGTGCATACAGAACTGGGGTACAGGCCAGAGACTCGGGGGTGGCAAAAGACTTCACCAGACACAGAGCGGGGAGCAGAACAGGCAGATGGACGAAGTACACTGCTGAGGGGAGCAGTGGGCGGGTCAGGAGAGGTCTGCCACACCATGTGGTCACCTCCGGGGCAGGCAAAATCGAACTCATGCAGAAGTGGTTTCAGCTTCTTAGTGTAGTGCTTTCACCCACTGCACCACCAGGGAGGGCCTAAATAAATAAATCTTAAAAAAAAAAAAAAAAAGAAAAGAAATACTGATATAAGAGAAGTTCTTACTTTTGTGTGATATTATTCTTAAAGTGATTATTCTAGTCACAATCCCTGTCCCCAAATTGTGATGATGCAGTAAAATATAATAGAAAAAATAATAGCTGCAAATAATCATGCACTGTTTCCCACTGAAAATCTCATTAGTATGATAAAGACATTTCATTTATTTTACAGTGTGTGTCAGCAAATGAGTGTACTCCTGTCCCAGCTTGGACTGATTACTACCTGCCAATGGGTCTGTGCTTGATTTTTATATTTTAACAGTGGAGACTTGGTTTCATGTGCTAATAACTTGAAGTACTATGCATGGTGTGATATGACAGGACCCGTGGTAAAAGCAAGATTCGTAATCTCAGACCACATTTTATGGCACCTTCATAGTTCCTGAAATCAGCTACATGCATTTTTGATATTGCTATCCCTTGTGGAAGAGTAAATAAAAATCAGCTATTCCTAGTCCCAGTTTCTGTGACCAACTCTGTAACCTGTCCCTGGATCCCAGTTTGAGAGGTCGATTTAGCTAATCTGTGTCATATTTCATAAGCATAATGACTTGCTTTTTGCTCAAATAAAATATTTATTGGTTAGAAACTTTCAGTTTCCTCTCTGTTAAGGAGACAGTCAAAAAAATATGTTGACTACTTTTACCTTTACTGACTACATTTTCATTTATTAAATTTTTAAATTTCAGTTAGCCCGCTTCATACAGCCTGGTAAATGAGTGGGATCCTACTCATTAAGAATGTCTATCAGTTGACAGAGATGGTGGCACACAAGCTAGAAGATGCTAAGAGAGCACTGATTGGATAATATATGCCACTCTATAAGCACATTATTGTGAAAAGCTTTTCCAGACTGAGGTGTTAACTCTCATTTCCTCGGGTAGGCTTGTAAAGGGCACCATTGAAGACATACTAGCAGTGTTACAGCACTGCCTGATAAAGTAAGGAGAAAGAATCCACCAAAATGAAAAGAGTAAAAATAACATTGCTAGATTGTTATTTCTGTGCAACCAATCATGGGGGCTGACTTGTAATTATGAAAGAAAAATGTAAGCAAACAAAACGAAAGCATGGCTTAATCATTTCCCCCAAAAGATTAGGTTTAATTCCAACAAACCAACAAATCAAAAGATTAAAGCGAGAAGAACATAAAAAGGTTGCTCATGAAGCTATTTCCTTGCTCTGTTGGTTCATATTTTCATCTATTGGGACTTGTCACATTATGTCCTAATGTAATGACAACTTTGATAACATGGGCAAATGCAAGCAGAAATAGAACAGCCACAGCAAACTGGCTGATTTACACTGTGCTTCCCAGCACTGGAATTAACTTTGCATGTGAATTTTTGCTCCAGCTAGACCAGATGCCATTTTGAAAAGCAGCCTCATTTGTTCCTCTGAGGTGTATTTAATATGCTCTGGGCTTCAGTGACTATGGCAGAAGCAAGGCTGAACACCACCCAATGTCAAAATGTGTTTTCTAGTCCTCTGTCAGAGTTCTTTAGCGCTGCAACATTTGTAATTTCTGAACAATTCCCATAAAACTTAAGGGTTGTTGACCTGAACCAAACTCCCTATGGCTAGCAATGTCATTCTCTTTCTTGTTTCACTTTCCAGGTTGATAAAAATCAATACTTCCTCTCATAGAATTCTGACTTTCCAAGCAGTGTACAGGTTCAGATATGATGTGTGGAGCAGATAGAGGGAGAGGAACTGTTATTTTATCTTCTGAAGGTATTTCCTGTGTTTATCCAAGCAGAGGCTAATGCAAGAAATGATGTGTAAGAAACAATCATATTGAATTTAATCACTTTTGGAATTTTTTGATGAAGTTAGTATATATTTTTGGAAGTGTTCACTATGTTATTAACACTAACTGAAATCAAGCTACTATTAAAATAAAGTCTCAAAGACTCATGCCCCTTATTAACTTCCATTCTGTGTTTGCTTTCAACTATTGCAGATTTATTCTTACAGAAAATGAAGGTTGTAGCTAGGATATATTTGAAATTTAGAGGAAAAAGAAAAAGGCCAAAATCAATAGAGGTATGACCTTACTATTGGCTTATTCTGCATTCTCTCAAATCTGGGAAGAAATAGATTTCTGAGGCTCTCATCCCATTTCTTTCCTGTTAGGATGAGCTCTTAATGGGTCGTAGCATTCTTTTCAAATTAGTGTAGTTAGACATTTTGAAAATTATTTAATTTCCGATTGTTTGGACAGGGAAAAGAGAATTCAGTGATTTCCACATGATAAATTTGCTTTTATGCTGTACTCAATGCCAGGAGTTGTCAGACATTTTCTGTAAACTCCACACAATCTATATTTTAGGCTTTGTGGGTGGTATGTTCAATGTGGTTATTATTTGGTTTTTGCCACCATAGTTTAAAGCATAGATAACTGGTAAGGGAGCAAAGGTAGCTATATTCTGATGAAACATTATCTATAAAATCATGTCATGGGCCATATATTGTCCATAGTCCTCAATTCACTAAATAGTTCTTGAAGTTAATTATTTTGGTTTTCATCAGAATTATCCAGAGTTTGGGCCCTCCCTGGTGGCACAGAGGGTTGAAGCACAGCACTACAAATCTAACCACAGCTGATTCAGCGTGAGTTCGATCCCCGCCCCAGAGGTGACCCACATGGCGCAGCAGACCTCTCTTGACCAGCCTGCTGCTCCCCTCAGTAGTGTATTTCAGTGGATCTGCCTGATCTGTTCCCCACTCTGTCTCTGGTGAATCCTCTCACACCTCTGACCTCTACTCCAGATCTATATGCATGAATAAATAAATCTTAAAAAATGAATTATCAGGACTGTGGCTCAGACCTACTAGATCATAAACAGTGAGAAGATGTATTCTGAGTCCATATGCATAAAATAAATTAAAGGAAAGAGAACTATAGAGAGGTTAAAGAGTTTCCTCAGGTCTAGTAAATAGTAGACCAGAAATTCTCATG
Organism: Condylura cristata; assembly: GCF_000260355.1. NCBI lineage: Eukaryota > Metazoa > Chordata > Mammalia > Eulipotyphla > Talpidae > Condylura > Condylura cristata. The sequence continues at coordinate 28,257,312 of NW_004567113.1, read as the reverse complement.
GCAAAGATCAGACTCCTAAACTCTGTTCTCTGCTTATTGTTTTCTTATTAGTTGAGAAAAATTTATAAGAGAAAAATAAATGATAATGTAATGTGGTTCAGAGGAAAATAAGAACATATTGTCAAATCCATGTCTTAGTAAGTAACAAATTTAAAAAGAACATTTTAAAAAGATAAAAGATACATGTGATGATAATAAGAGGAAGTAATGAGGAATTTGGGTTTCTGGCAATATAATAATATACTGAAATAGAGCTTTAAATAAAGACACATTTTAAAAGAATCTAGGCAAATTAGAATTAACCAAAGGATTTGATCTGGGGAGGGGTGAAAGATTAAAAAAAAATTAAACAGGTTCAGACTGTTTTCATTTAGTGTAATTCAAAAAAATCAAGGATGTTAGTTCTACAATTACTGTAGTTTAATTGGATTCTTTTAATAATGTGAATAGAGACTTTTAAATACACCAATGTGAGGTTTTTCAGAATCTAGAGAACTACCTGTGTATAGAACTGGAGGTGATAAATCTGTTCTGCATGACTGTACACAAGAATGACTATTAAAGCACAGATGCATGTGAAATCGTGGCAACCAAAAGTGCAGGTTGAAGACAAGCCTAGCATTTGCACGATGAAAGACAAGACAGTAAACTCAGAAGGTTGTTTGAAACCCAGTGCCAGAAGGTATTTGTTTCAACTGAATTCCATAAATCCATGCAGTACATTTGTTGCTTTATTGTTATGTTGCCATTGCGCCTGGTGCCAGGGTAGAGACTCACTAAGTGAGTATTGACTGACTGAATCAGCACCAGATAAGAACTAGGATGAAAATTATATATGATTGGAAATTTTTTTGAAGATTTATTTATTTATGCATAAAAGACCTGGGGTACAGGCCAGAGCTGCAGGAGCTATGAGAGGATTCACGAGAGACAGAGCTGGGAGCAGAACAGGCAGATGAAGTACACTGCTGAGGGGAGCAGCGGACGGGTCAGGAGAGGTCTGCTGTGCCATATGGATCACCTCTGGGGCGGGGATCAAACTCATGCTGAAGTGGCTTTATCTTCTTAGTGCTGTGCTTTAACCCGCTGGACTGCTAGGGGTGGCCTCTCACCTGCATTTTCTTTTCTTTTTCTAAAGATTTATTTATTTGTTCATATAGAACTGGCCACCTCTAGGCGGGGATTGAACTCATGCTGAAGTGGCTTTAGCTTCTTAGAGCTATGTTTTAATCCACTGCGACACCAGGGAGGGCCCTCACCTGCATTTTTAATGACATTTATGATCATTTGAAATACTATAGATAGGTATATATATCATTCCTATTTTCAACTTATTCCATTAGAGATTTTTACATTATTTTACTCTTTGATCTACAGTACTTGTAACATCACTTGGCACAAAAGACATGCTCAGTAATTATTAACTGAATGAATAAATAAGCAATATGCATGGGTCCCGTAACACAATTGATTAAAAGCTCTTCTTATGGAACATTCCATAGTGCTAATGTTCCGTGCATCAACATTTAAGAAAATGAGTTAAAGATCAGACAATGGTGTTTTTATTTAACTTTGATGATAAACACATCAGCTTGTTTAGATTGTTGATTAGCTACATGATGGTATTGAATTAAGCCTGTTTTCTCCTCACTCTGTGTCCTTAAGTCCCAACTGCACCTAAAATGTATTTCTTTATCATAATCCAACCTTAACCACTGTGAGCTATTTAGAATATTTCTCCCTCAAAGATTAGTCTCATTCGCTTTTCCTTTTATCTTTAACAGTCACCAGAGCTAACAGATTTCAACTTAAAAGTCAACTCATAGATTTCATTTGAGAACAAGAAGAATCAATGTGGTGAGATGATTTAGATGACTCAGTCAAGGTTTTGGCAGCGTTTTTGATAAGTGATGATTGCCTAGGGCCAGGAAGGGTGAGTGGCAGCATGAATGACACACATTTTTCATATTTGACTTAGAAGATCTTTGAAAAAATAAACTTTAACTCTTTTCTTTTTTCACATCTACTCAGTATGTGACCTAAATATTGTGTAGTAAACCTATGGGATGATCCTTACATCTTTCTAGCTTGAATAATTATTCTGTGAATACCAAAGAAATACTTATTTGTATCCTGACTATGAATTTAATTCTTCTGTTTCTTAGAATAAATATTCCTTTGTAAGTATAAAATCATTAATTTGTAATATATTGCTAAATTAAATCTTTCTGTGTTGCCCAAATGTCACCTCTCAATTTATCATGTAATGGATTTATGCAAGATATTTTTTAAAAGAATTATTTTTATTTATGCATATAAGAACTGGGGTATAGTCCAGAGGTGTGGGACCTGAGAGGATTCACCAGAGACAAAGTGGGGAGCAGAACAGGCAGATCTACTAAAATACACTGCTGAGGGGAGCAGCAGGTGGGTCAGGAGAGGTCTGCTGCACCATATGAGTCACCTCCCCACCTGGGGATCTAACTCCTGCTGCAGTGGTGGTGGATGGCTTTACAGTGCTTTGTTTTAGCCCCTTGTGCCATCAGGGAGGGCCCATCTGTAGGATATTATAAGAGAAAATATCTCTTTTATCACTATATCTTTCCTATGAAAAGTAAAAATACTTTCTATTTTTTCTTGGGGTTAACAGGTATCATAAAACTCCTCAAAATAATCTGTAAAGCACTGCTGAAATTCAGTAGCTTAGTGTGAATTTTTTGTTGAACTCAATAAGAAGTTCACTTATTATATTCATAAGTATTAAAATCATAAAAGGATGAAAAGAAATATAGGTAAAGAATCATCGTGACTAATTTTGTAATATAAAGTGTTCCAATGAGTTGTGTCTCAAAACAAAACACAATACACTAAATAACAGGTACAGGTTGATATTTCATTATGTTTCCAATATCCAGCATTGGTCTCTAGGGCAATAATTTGAAGTAGCGAATAAAAAGAACTCAATTTCAAAGCATTTATCAACCTTCAAAGTAAAATCAGATATTTTTGGTGTGTGTATCTCAGTGATTGTTTCTTCTCTTAGTTCTCAATCTAATTATTGTTTTTGATAGTTTTGAACATTTTCACTTAACCGAGGCCAGTCATCTTCAGAAATCTTGTTTCTATAATCTCGATAGTATTAACTGTCCTTAACCCAAAAAAGAAGATAAATCATGTACTGTAGCCAATGAATGTCTGAACAATTGGGTAGTAATTATATTTTTATCATTTTCCCTTTTTTATTAAAGTACATTACTCCAATCCATCAAATCTGTCAGCCTAGCCACTGGAACCAAATCTAAAAGCTGTCATCTGTAAATGAGAAACTTCACGAGTGTGGTAGTATTTGACAGGCAATGTGGTGAGAGCTCAGTGCTTAGTGGACTAGTGAGAAGCATAGGGATTTGATAGAGCTGAGTTCAAATCTCAGCTTTGTTATTTATGATGTGACTTAACATCTCCACATCTCAGTTTCTTTATCTGAGGTAAAATGGACATAAATGTAGCTAGCTTATAGGATTATTATTTCCCAAAGGAATGCTTGGTGTTATGAAGAAACTTATAGACAGAAGTAAGTAAGTTATTGTTAAAGTTGAATACATAATTTGTTTTGTTTTGAGTCAAATCCTCAATATTTCCTTTATGTTCTCTTCTGATACTATGACATACAGAAGTAAGCATAAGACATCTACACATAAAACATGCTAGAAATGCTTAACCAGACTATCACTTTATCTTTATTGCTTTGTAATTAATTCTCCACACATGCCACATATGCAAACCAGATTGTTACCTACTTGCTCAAAATTATTCAATGGTTTCCATCCATGGACACTAAAGAATTAATTATATACTCATGAAAAAAACTAACCACAGTCAATTTTCTCTTCTCTCATTTCAACATAATATTTCAGCAATATTGCCTCCTGATAAATTCATTCTACCTCAGATTCAACTCTCTAGGGGGCCTTTTCTGACACATCCAGCAAATTTATATACTTCCTTTAAAAACTCAGTTTGTTGACACAGCGCCTTATATTGAAAAACATATATGAGTACATGAATTGTGACTCTAAAATCCATTGGTGTGATGGTGATAAATATAACTAGGGCCCAGTGGGTGGACATAGTAGAACCTATCTCGCTACATTAAGGAATCTCTAAGAAGAATAGGATCTTGGTGACAGATGTATGCACAAAGTCCTAAATGCATAAGTCTTGTCATTTATTTTTTTAAGATTTATTTATTTATGCATACAGAACTGGGGTACAAGCCAGAGGTGCAGGGGTGGTGAGAGGATTCACCAGGGAAAGAGTGGGGAGCAGAACAGGCAAATTGTCGAAGTACACTGCTGAAGGGAGCAGCGGGCGGGTCAGGAGAGGTCTGCCGCACCAGGTGGTCACCTCTGGAGCAGGTGGGGATGGAACTCATGTGGAAGTGGTTTTTAGCTTCTTAGTGCTATGCTTTTACCCGCTGTGCCACCAGGGAGGGCCCTGTCTATTATTTTTATATACTGAGCCTAATATCTGGCACGTGTAGGCAGACAATATATATTGGAGGTTGATTGAATACTTAGCCTTACTTTAAGCATGAAAAATAGTTTAAAAATATTTTTTACAGATATTAGGAAAAATCTGTAGTTGAAATTGTCTCTCAAATTAACTAATGCTTCATTTGAAATGTAAAAGGATGTTTAGCTTTTTAAGCTAAGGACAATTTAACCAAAATGGAAAAAAAAAAACAAAACTGAGAAACTCTTTTATGTACCCATTCTATAATTCTTATGTGCTTATGTGCTTATGTGTAAGCAAAAAGTTGATAAAATATGAATTTAACTACACCTTTCTATAGAATAAGAATTGCAAGGCCCATCAGCTCTAAGCTTCTTCTTAATGTGATAATAGAACAATGTTCAGTATACACAGACTTGAGCCCCCAGTGATCTGAAAATGTAGCTTCAAAGGAATTTTCCTGTTAAGCATAGCGAATTTGGGATTTCCAATTAGGTCAAATGGTAGATCTTCCATTTTTGTTTCCTTTCCTGGTATGAATGTCTCTTTCTGTGTGTGTATGTGTGCTTACAGTTACTAGCTAAATTTCAGAAGGTCATTTTGTGTTTCCATAACACAAAATGGAAACACAAATTGGAAATATAGTTCCTTCTCCAACAGGCACCATTACCATGGTGATTTTTTTTTTTTTTAATTGAGATTTAGATGCCCTCAGCTTGAGTTGGTTGGATTTAATCCCTTTACCCTTTGAGATACTGATAAGTCACAACACAGTTGAACTCACATCCTTTCTCCATCTATTTAATAGTTATCTGCGAGGGTATGATGCCCTCCAGATCTAACAGGGGTGAATAGTAAATACTCTGCTGTCAAGTGCTGTGGATGTTTTCTTCCATAATCCCAAAGTTTAGGTCCTTTTTTTTTGGTATGACACAAGTATAGATAAAAGAAACAGGTAAGGAGCTCACTTAAGTTACCTGGGAGAGTGGGCCTCTTCTACATAAACCACAGAGGGAATCCATCTATCTTCCAAGAACTGATTAGGTTGCAGATTGATTCCTGATTGAAACAAATAACCGGTGGTGACAGCTGAAGGTCATTCTCCAGAACATGTTGTTAGTGGTGACTCATGCTGGAATCCAAACACATAGTTTAATGTAAGACACAGGTAATCAAAGAAATAAAATATGTGCCGAGACACACAACCCAGTTCAATTTTAGGTAGGGTTCCAATCTCCAATCTCATATTCTTATCCCTGACTACCATTGTTGAAACTTGCTACTTAGGTCCATATATCTAAAAGAGAGGGCTTGGTAAGAGTTGTTAAAAGTATAACAGTACTCTCCCTGGTGGCGCCGTGGGTTAAAGCACAACACTGTGAAGCGATCCACAGCCACTGTAGCACCAGTTCAATCCCTGGCCAGGGAGGTGACCCACATACCCCAGCAGACCTCTCCTGTCTCCCCGCTGCTCCCTTCAGCAGTGTACTTTGTCAACCTGCCTGTTCTGCTCCCCACTCTATCTCTAGTGAATGTTCTCACCACCTTGCACCTCTGGCCTGTACCCCAGTTCTTGTATGCACAAGTAAATACATCTTTTAAAAAAAAGTTTAATAGTACAACATAGCTCAGAACTCAAGATGACTAGCAGCACAACAGTGTACGCAAGCTGGCAGGCAGGCAGTCCAAGGGGATGGTCCCCAGCTAACAGAACCACCTAGCCAGTCAGAGGGAAGAGAAGATTATCCTGTAGGTGGGGAGGCAGCTCATCTCCTCTTCATCATCCTGCTCGCACTATTTGTTTGGTGGTGTTCCCCCAAAGTGGCTCAAAGGTCAAGACAGGTGAAGTCACACAGCTACCAAAAGGAAATGAAAAGGCCTGTTTCTCACAAAATGGGGCTTTCTGTGGCAAGTGTCAAAATTTGCTTCGAATGCCCCGTGCTGTGTGAGAGGTGAGGACATTGGTTTGTGTTGTGGCTAAGGGTTGGGGTGGAGAGAATATTCTCACACATTGTCAAGGTTTCCATGTTTTGACCTTCCTAGGGGTGCCATGGAAGTAAATACCAGGCCTGCTTATTTGGGGGAAGAGAGTATGAAGCAGGAATGAGTCCCAATAGCTGTCAGATAGCAAACATCAAAAAAATGAAATCAGATTCCTTAGCATATCTGTTGACCATTTAATGAAATCTTTGATTTTTTTTTTTTTTTAAGATTTATTTATTTGTGCATACAGAACTGGGGTACAGGCCAGAGGCTCAGGGGCGGTGAGAGGCCTCACCAGAGACAGAGTGGGGAGCAGAACAGGCAGATCTACGAAGTACACTGCTGAGGGGAGCAGCGGGCAGGTCAGGAGAGGTCTGCCACGCCATGTGATCACCTCCGGGGCAGGCGGGAATTGAACTCATGCGGAAGCAGCTTTAGATTCTCAGTGCTGTGCTTTAACCCGCTGCGCCACCAGGGAGGGCCGAAATCTTTGGTTTTTAATATTGTCTCAGGCTCAGGCTTTCTGCTAATGATTTTCTCCTTTTTCTTTTCCCCGCTTCTTCAACTCAAAAGGTGTCTGATATAAGTAATGATAGATTCCTCTCCAGTGTCTCTCCACATTCCATAACATAAGACTTAAATCAACTTCCTGAATCTTAATATAAATTATTTGCTCAGTGTTTGTCTTTACCACTCAATTATAAGCTCTCAAAGGACAAGAATAACATTTATTTTTTGCATCTCAGGCATATGGTGGGCATCCAAAAAGATCTGCTAAGTGAGTTTTGGATACAGCGTATTTTAGTTATTCCCTACATGGGAACATTGCTGAGTGAGTTAGACTCCAAGGGGGATAAATGTTATCTTAAAAATCAATAAAACACTAGAAAATCAAAATAAAAATCACAGGTATGCATCTTATCTTTCATGCAGCATTTGATGAAACATATAACATTTTTAACCTCCTTTTCCTAATCTGCAAGTGGGAAAGGGCTTCACAGGAAAACCCTTAAACTTCTTTTTTTTTTTTTTTTTGAGATTTTGTATCTGGAGGAAATCAAAATGATAAAACACTGCTTAAGTATTCATAGAACTTCCTGTCTTTCACCAGAGCAAGTTGATAAGTAATGACAACAACCTGAGGGGTTTAGGCCCAGAGGAAGGATGTAGCACACGTTTTGATAGAGGAATGAATGTCACCCCACCTAAGACTGAACTCTGTCCCACTAAGTGAAAGGTCGTCTGTGGCCTCTCAAATGGGGCTCCGGAATCATTGCTTATGCACCTCAACAAACATCAGTGCGTAATTAGGGAGAGCAGAAATCATTATAATGTCAGCCCTTCCTATTATTGAATTGTAACCATCAATATGGAACTGCCTAAAGCAATTGCTGAATGCCATAGATCCAACTGTATCTCTTTGGAGTCTGCGGAACCATCCTGCTCTAGCCTGCGGGTCCTACACAAGGCCCTTTCTTCAATTAGGATTTAATCACTTTGGAGAGCTGCTGAGAATTTCAATCATTATTTTTTTTTTCAAGGTCCCATCAATCTTGTCTATTGAAGCAATTTGATTTTTTCTTTCTTAAGAATACTAAATCTTCTTTGTAGAGAAAAAATGATTGGGGGAAATAAACTGAAAGAAACTAATTTTTATAGAATATGTAAATGAAGCTTCTAAAATTACTTTAAATCACTCCATTATACCTGTACCTTAATGCCTTCCAGACAGGAAGGAGTGTCTTTAAGGACTTCATTTCTTCCCTTTTATTGTTGCAAGTTGAGCCAAATTTACCTTTCAGGTTTGGGGACAGCTAGTGCCTTGACATGATGTTGCTGTACTTTTCATTACCCTACCTCCAGAGCTCCCCAAGGAGCCCACGAGATTGAGAAAAGACCTCAAATGGAAGCCATAGCAGATTTTAATCTCCCTTATTATGAGGAAACAAACTCAGGTGAATCAGTAAACCTCTGCAGTCAGGACAAATTAGAAACCTTCCCTTTTATCCAGAGGTCCTGATCTGCTAATTTTAAAGACCATCAGACCTTTCCAGTTGTTCTGCATCAGCAAAGCATGCTGGGAACTATTGACCCATTGACAGTACTGCAGTGCTCCTGACCCCTCTGTGGGGAAGCAACAATGATAGTAGTAAAAGTAACAAAATTGACTACATGTGCAGAGCACTGTTAGCATTGTACGTATAGCAAATCATTGGATTTTCACAATACCCTTATGAGAGGTGTCATTACTGTATTCTCAGACAAAGGATGAAAAGTCCTTTCTGACTTTACAGAAAGCCACATAGCTAATCCTCAGCAAGCCAGGATATAAATGCACAAGCCTCCACATCACTTTCCTCAGTGAAACTTCTCTCTCCAGTTTATCACTTCTTTGAGGTTCAAATGTTTGATATTGATGTTTTCTATTAAAGAAGAACAAAATGTCACCCCAAAATATGTCTTTTTGCATGAGTCTATTTCATGGGGGGGGGGGGTGAGCCTGAAGGCTGGCTGAAAGTTGTTTTTGCCATTTATGTGTAAACTTCTCTATATGAGGGCCTTTCCCAAGAAAAACTGATCTTTTTAACAGCTTTGCAATGGAGAAGGCATTCTGCACACACCGGCTTGTTGTGCTTTTCTAGGTAACCTCCCTAACTAAACGCCCTTTTCTCCAATTTCCCTGTTTCCCCCATAACCACCTAACTTGATCTAAACTAATCTAATAATGGGAAATTCCTTTCCCACATAAAAAAGGGTGGAGATGAGCAGCCAGGGGAAGCTAAAAAAGACTTGGGAGAGAAAACTTAGAGAAGAGACTTGGAACATAAGGAACAGAGACCCACACTTGCTTCTCGGTTAAGGACTTGTACCAGGGATTTGGGGTGCATGGAAGGAGACACTTGAAAGAAATATGGGTGAGAAATCCATAGGGAGACTGACAATGGCAGGCTTTATCTTGATTTTGCTCCTTTTCTTCCAGATTTGTCTAACCCCTTCTGCCCTTTTCCCTGCCAGAAGATGCCTTAGTCTTGGAGTAAGATTTGGGGCCTCAGAGGACTTGGTTTGGATCAACCCTGTTTGCTGGACATTTACGCATGAGGGATGGGTAACTTGGGTGTTTTACTAGAACCCATTATCCTTTCTTCTCTCATCTCTATTGCACACTAAACCTATTAATTTTCTTTTCTTTATTTTTTATATATTTTACATCAGTCTTCCTTTTTGTACAATGTATGCTTTCTCCTTTCAGGTATAATCCTGGTAAAAATTCCCACCACCATTCACCCGTGAACCATGACCACACACTAAGAGCATGTTTTGTCTTTAGTTGGCTGCTGATAGCAGAACCTGTTGTATCAAGAGCATGCAAGGTTTGAGAGTCCTGGCCACTACCTTTATTTGGTTAGGAAGGTAGGAGTTCTTGATTTTAGAGAAATGACTTTTTTTTCTGCTGTTCTCACTATGTACCCATAATAAAACACAAACATTCAAATGATGTGACCTGAAACCGTCTTAGTTGCAATGTAAGGTCCACTTGTTTCCTCAATAACTATAATTCAAACTCTGAACTTATTATCTGTGCATTTCTAGGGATCAGTCACTGGCCAGAGTTGATGAAAACAGCTTGATAGACAATATAATGAAAGTGCTTCAAGGAGTCCATTGCTAAAAACCTGTCCTTGACTATGTTGGTCATGCAACCACTATGCAGCTATCTAATTTAAAAAAATACATCACTTTTTTTAAAAAATCGAGTTTTCAATGATTATTTTAAGTTTAGTATCCAAATAGGGAATTAGGTCATCTGGTGTGAATGGTTGGAGAAATACATAATACCAGAGAAAGAAATTAATCTCGTAGAATCCTCAAGTAAGGGAGAAGATGTAACGGATTTCTTTTCACTTGTTTAGAGCTCACTAAGTCAAAAGAATAGCCATTGGCCCTAGGTAATTCCTTGAGTATTACTTTCTGTGCTGTAGAGGTTTAAATCAAAAATTGATAAGAAACTCCACTATTAAGTTAATGTAAGAGAATGAGCCAATTAAAGTAGAATAGCATCATTTGTTATCAGGAAACAGCCATATTGAGAGACACTTGATAAATATACTCTGTTTAAATCATGTAAGCACAAGTTTTGTTGTTTCAATTGCAAGTGAACCTACTATTTGTAGTTTTGCTGGTGATAAAACAGACAAGATTAAGGGAAGAACTAAGCATAATTTACAAGCCCATTCTCACATATCTATTAGATATATTTGGATCGAATATTACTGGACAACTCTTACAACTAGACAGAAAAGCAACATGTAAACAATGGTGAAAAGCAATTCTTTTAATTTAGATTTCCAAATTTCAAGGTACTGCCAGTTTGTGCAAATATTGGAAGTGCTTAGTTTATGATAATTATTATCTCAGAGAGAATAATAGCAAGATAGGGCTGTGACATATTTAAAGATCATATAATTCCAGGTTTGAAAATTATCATTAGCTACGAGAGATTAATAATGAGTCCTTTACTGACTCTATTAGTTTTCTATAACTGTGTCACAAATCATCACAATTTTAGCAGCTTAGGATAACACACATTTCAGTTTGTCACAACCAGAGTCACAGAGCAGTTGTGCCTCTGCTGAGGGTCTTACAAAGCTGCCATCAAGATGGGCCAATGCTAATTCCCATCTTAGAATTGAGGAAGAATTAGAAATGAGGAAGAATCCACGTTCATGTTCACTAAGGATATTTGAATACTGGCAGAATTGTTTTGTTTGTATGTGTGTGTGATTTTACATTTGATAGCTGTCTGCTGTCGGCTGCCCACATCTCTTACCAGCTTACCAGAAGTCATAGGGACTACCTACATCTCCTTATTAACTGACTTCCTCTTTTCCAATATGGCCACTTTGTTCATACTTAATGAAACCATCAAAGAAAGTTTTTTGAGTCTATTGGATAGAGTCGTATATATTGTAGTTATATAATTTTGGATCTCATCTTTTCTGCTATGCTTTATTGGTGAGGAGTAAGCGACCCCAGCTCAAGGGACCGGGTTAGAAAGGAGGTGCAGATCGAGAGGCAGGGGTCATGGGCAGCTGTACTGGCGTCCGTTTAACATATCTATGAATGTGACATTGTTGCCATAGCAACAATGACTTGAATATATCTCCTTTGGAGTCTTACCTGTCATTTTCTTCACTCATGTTACTATAAACCAAATTAAATAAATAAAAATAGATTTTCTTCCATTGATAGTATGTGTTAAAATATATATACTGAGAATCCACTCAAACAGAGTTGATCTTATCCTTACTTAGTTGTTACTGCATGGTTATAGTTCATAATACCCAAATTCTTAAATGTTAAGATAAAAGCCAACAGGGTCTTTAATATGCACCTTGGTTTACATCATTGTATATGATTTAGGCATATAAGTTCATAACTCCTCAGATATAGGAACCATATCATACCCACAATAAAACATCCGTAAGTGTTGGAATATTTCCTTCCCTTCTGTTTTTTAGCCAGAAATTACAAAGCTAGGTAATTTGCCTGGCCTGTTGGGAGCTAGAGATACTGAAAACACTACATGGATATAGACTTATTAGCTGGCTATTTACTCCACCAAACATTTTTAAAAAACAAACTTTTGAGAATAGTAGGATAAAGTAATACTTTCTTTTTCTCCAAGTGAAGCTTACATTTCTTTTTTTAACAAAGGAAATACAGTATTTAGATGATTAAACTATCCTCTGAATTTTTGTAAGTCATGATTTTTTTTTATTTTATATTTTCTATATAGTCTTCTCATAAAAAGACAGCATTTTTTAGTGAAATAAGCCAGAAAGAAAAGAAAAATACCAGATGGTTTCGCTCATAGCAGTAGTATAAAGGACCAGGGGAGCAAATAATAATAATAATAATGAACAACTATATACCAGAGACATGTTATGGGGGTATGGGTTCAAAAATGGGAGCATTGTACTGGACTACGGTGATGGCACACAGGTGATTTGGTGATGGGAAGCCCATAGGGAGTACAACTGAGATGGAAAAAGGCACAAAATGGTGTAAAAGTAAACTATTACATTATTTTTTTAAAAAAAGACAGCATTTGATATTGTGCAATAAAACACTATCAAAGATAAATCTTGTTCTCTTCTGTAACAATTTTTACTTTAATGAAACTTTGGGTATAACTTTTTACTTTCTTTTCTCTATAATTTCTCCCAGGCGCTGAAGAGCAATGACAATTTACATTCTACTCATCCTTACATAGTGCATATATAATACAAAACACATACCATTTAGTTCCAAAGCATTTAATATTAAAATATATATTAATCCTGAGCTCTACAAGTAAAACATTTTTTTCTTTATCATTAACTCCAATAGGCTAAATACATTTTATAATGATACAGCCATTCAATATATTTGATATATTAATTTTTCAGACATGAAGAATACCGATAATAAAACATATTATGCTTTGAAAATTTGCAAAAGGGAAGTTGTCAAAGTCATCAAAAATGTAACATTTCTCTTTGATTATAAAGCTCAAATTTTCACCAGAGCTCAATTTCCTTAAGCATCATCACTCTTCTCCTGCCTCCCCAGGAACATATTTCAGTGAATAGCTCATTTATGCACTTGCTTGTAAGTAGGGGAAATACTGGAAGGTAAAGTAGCAAGTAACATTTTTTTTATACCATACAGATTGAAACATTTCAGTAAAATATTATGAGATAATGTATATAGTAAGTGCATAACTTATTTTTCATACACTATGAGATCCAAAGTGTCAATGTGTGTGACTGACAATTGCTTGAATGCAGGATGAAATGTTCTCTCTGCTTCAGTTTCACTTGGTTGCTCCATATTAGCAAGTACTGGAGGGATCCAGCAGTATGATTAAGAAGACTTGGCCCTCCCTGGTAGCGCAGCAGGTTAAAGCACAGCACTGAGAATCTAAAGCCGCTTCCGCATGAGTTCGATTCCCGCCTGCCCAGGAGGTGACCACATGGTGTGGCAGACCTCTCTTAGCCCGCCCGCTGCTCCCCTCAGCAGTGTACTTCGTTGATCTGCCTGTTCTGCTCCCCACTCTGTCTCTGGTGAAGCCTCTCACCACCCCTGAGCCTCTGGCCTGTACCCCAGTTCTGTATGCACAAATAAATAAATCTTTAAGAAAAAGAAGAAGAAGAAGAAGAAGACTATCAAAAGGAATGTCTTCAGAGGAAGTCTCAGCTATTACTTAGCTTGATACAATGGTTTTAAAATCACCACCATTAGGAACAAAGCAAAGAGTGAATTATGAAAGGGTTTAGACAGGAAGGTGTATTCTTGACAATATATCTAGGTTCTAAGATTATAACTGATAAACACTTGGAAAAATGATGATGAGACATTTTGTAATAACATAATTTGATTCACCCTGGCTGGTCATATATCAAAGCTTTATTTGTGATGCTTTGATTGATGGAATGAGAGGAAGGAAATAATTCCAAATTTTAGCTAAAAGTGAAGAAACAGATTGACTTTAAACATTACACTGTTTTCATGACAAAAAAAAAATCCCTCAATAAAGTGGATGTTATACAAAAAAAAAAAAAAAATGGCTAACTTTTTAATAGATCCTTAGTCTCCTGTGAGCAATTAATACTGTCAATGAAAGCTGGCACAGATCAGTAACATCATTAATGGCAAGAGTTAGTCCTTTGTTTTGAATCCTTTCTCAGCCTGATGGGCCTGAGGCACTGATAAGACTTGCAGGAGTGCTTGGGATAAGCCTGGATATGGGTCACTGGGGGTCAGATAACATATCTATCATCACTGGAGCCAGAATAGCTTCTTCAAAAAGTCTTTTGAACAAGGGTGGAGCCAGAAGCTAAGATGGGGAGTTAAGAGGACTAGAAAAAGCTAGCAAATCAATGGGCTAATTGAGTGTGTATGTGCCTGTGAAGGAAAGTTCCATTACGGTGAGTAAAATGAAATGGATTGTGTGTGTGTGTGTTTCTAGGACTCAGTATTGTAATGTCAGGAGAGCATAACATTAGACATAGATGTAGATATATAGATGTAAATATCCCATAGATAGGCTAAATCTGTGAAACACATGCATAAGCCTAAAGAGAATATGAACAATTATTAGTACATTATGTTCATTTATATTGAACAATTGTGGAGTAAATAGACATCAGTGGGAATTTATATGTAAATACTGTCATTCACAGAATGATAGACTTTTTTCTACTTCATTTTATTTAGAATTGGACTATATTATTAGATATAAAATGAAAAGTATATTTAAAAATAATATCTAAAGAGGTTGTTGAATTAGAACATTTGATTGAATTACAAATGATATTCAAAATGAGCAGTTGGAATAAAAGGCAGAATTGTTTAGGAAGTCTTTGAAAATAATATATGATTCCTAGGCAAAGTTGGGAGTGAAGAAGGAAAGGTTATTGGAGATTGATAATTTCTTTGGAAAGGTTCTACTTTTGAACTACATTCGAATCCAAGTGCAGGGGAGAATGTGACATGTACTCTCTGCTATGGAAGGGTGGAGTGGAAGGTACCAGGGATTGGTGTCTGCATTCACCTTAAACACCTAAACAGTCTGAAGTGACTGTCTCTGTCCTTCTCTGATTCTCTGCAATTCTCAGGGCCCTGTATTTCCTGAGTATTTTGGGTCAAGGAAGACTGACCCACTTAAACCTGATTGTGGGAAAAGGGTGGCTTGAACCTGAAAAAAAAAAACATTTCTGAAGTCTTGACCAAGTTATAGCCCAGAGAATAAGGAGTGGGCACAAAGGTTGGATGAGAACTGTCAGACTGTGTTGAGTTGACGGAGAAGAGAGCCATAGGTAAGTGCATGATCTAAATCAGTACTCTTGGGAAGAAGCTCTTAGTAGTTGGGGTATGGTATGAAACTGTGTCCACAGAAGGGAAATTCAGATGAATTTTAAATAGAAACTAGGTCCACAGATTATAGGCCAACTATGGTTGTAATAATCAAAAACAACTATTACTCTTATTAAGCTCTCTCTCCCTATACTCTAATAGCAGAGCATTCAGAAATGTAAGGGAGAAACACAGAAGATAAGCTAAATATGCCTTGTTTGTGAGTGCTCATTAATTTTTCTACCTGCTATAAGCCATAGCAGGGAGCAGAGTAGCTATAACTTTGAATGAAAGTGGACGTTTGGATTATTATATTAGAGAACGTTATATTAGTGCTCAAAATTAGATAATACAAAGTTTTATTATTCCCGCTCCTTTTCCTGACCAGCATAGGAAAAGCTAAATTTCTTGAACAAAGGAAGAAGAAATAAAGCTGATTTCAAGAAAAACAAACAAAAAAAAATTGTCAGTTATCTGCTTATCTGTTTACTTTAGGAATCTATTTTTATACCTCCATATGTACATGTTTCATTCTCTAGACACCAAAATGTTCAACCCTTTCTTTCTTTCACTCTTCCCCTCCTCCCCCTCCTCCAATTCTCTCTGATAATCATTATATTTTTCAGGGTTCAAGAATTATTGTTGCTGTGCTTTGTCAGTTTTTGAGCTGCGGTCACTTCTAATCCACAGGTAAGTAAAACCACCTTGTATTTGTCTTTCACTTTATGACTTATTTCACTTAGCATAAGCACCTCAGAACTATCCATTTAATGCCAAAAGGAATTATTTCATCTTTTTTAAATAGCAGAGTAGTATTCCATTGTGTCTACATTCCAAAATGCCTTTATCCAATTGTCTTTTGGCTACTTAGGTTTGTTTCATGACTTAGATGTTGTGAATAGCATTGCTATGAATACAGAACATAGAATGCTGCATATGAACACTTGTGTTAGAGTTTTAATATTTGCTGATTAAGACCCACATAGCAGTGGAATTGCTGGATCATATGGTGAATTAAGTTGACTTAGGACTAAATTCCATTATCTGTTTATTCTTGTTGTAGCCCTCAGAACCAGGTTTCCTCGGGACTTCCTCTCAGATTTTCTTTGAACAACATATGCATCAACAGATCCATGCTGGACACTCTCTAAATCCTGAGATGCATCAATGGAGCCATGATTTCAAAGGCAAGTTAAATGAAGATCGGTTTTAATTATTATAAGCTTTCTAACTTTCTGAGTCCCACCATTTTTGACACTTTAAGGATGTCTCTCATTACTAAAAGCCACCATATAAGTCAACACAGTGCCTGAGTTTTTGTTCAATAGTAGAACTTACTAGACTAAATTTCACAGTGAACATAGTAGATGAATAGCCCCTCAGTGACTATACATCATTGTGTTATGATTATAGGACAACAGTTATAAGAAGAAGAAAAATAATAACAGCAAATAAACTTGCCTCACCAAAATCTGGGTTTATAGTTACAACATGATTTAGACTCTGAAAGTTTATGGTCTCGCTTTTTATAAGAACTTGAATAAGCCCCTTAGTGCTAATTTATATATTTTGACAAAAAGAAATTCATGCTGACCAAAATCCAATTGATAGTGAAAAACATCTGCTTTTTTCATGCTTGTTGATTTTCTGTATCTCAAGTAACAATTATGTACTCAGTACAATGGCATTTATTTTTGAGGGAGTAGCATTTTAGACCCCTTTAAAATCTGAAGCAAACTTCTAATCCTTTTACTGCTCATAAGTATAAACATATGCACTGAAAGCCAATTTTTTTTGCAATCAGTAACCATGTTACTCTATTTTCTTTGAGCAAAAATTACCTTTTTTCAATAGTGGTACCCATTTAATTGTGGTATGTTTGAAACAGTTCCTATACTCTCGTAAAGGACTGAATTTAATAGTCAACAGTGAAAGAACAGCAAAGTGATAATTTCTTAAGGAATGGGAAAAATATTTGCAAACTGTATGTCAGACAAGAGGTTAACCTCTAAAATACATAAGGAACTCCTTTAACTCAATAGTAAAACACCTAATAATCCAATTAAAAAATCTAAGATCCCAAATAGACATTTCTTTAAAGAAGAAATGCAAACAGCCAATAGGAATATGTAAAAAATGTTCAACTTAATCCATCATCAGGGAAATGGAAATCAAACCATAATGAACTCTCTGGATTATTATCAGAAAAGACAAAAGACAATTGTTGGCAAGGAAAGAACTAAAAGACAACCCTAGTGCATTGTAGGTAAAAACAGGTTTTGTAGCCTTCATGGAAAATAGTGTGCTGTTTCCTTAAAAATATTAAAAAGTGGGCACACCCTGGTGGCACAATAGGTTAGGATGCAGCACTGCAAGCTAGCTGCAGCCACTTCAGTGGGAGTTTGATTCCCCAGCCCCAGAGGTGACCCATATGGCATGGCAGGCCTCTCCTGACCCGCCTGCTGCTCCCCTCAGCAGTGTACTTTGTCATTCGGCCTGTTCTGCTCCCTTTTCTGTCTCTGATGAATCCTCTCACTGCCCCTGCACGTCTGGCCTGCACCCCAGTTCTGTATGCATGAATAAAGAAATCTTTTAAAAATATATTAAGAAGCAATCCTACTTCTGGGTGTATACCCAGAGTTATTGAAATCAGGCTACTGAAGAAATATTAGTACTGCCACATTTGTTGCCTCACTATTCCCAGTAACCAAGATGTGGAGACAATGTCTTTCTACAGATGAATGGATAAAGATTAATAGGTATGTGCACACATGGAATATTATTCACTCCTTAAAGGAAAGAAATTTTACAATATGTAACAACATGGATGAACCTGGAAAAAAAAAATGCTAAGTGTAATAGCCCAACACAGAAATACAAATATTGCATGATATTGAATGATTCCATTCATGTGAAGGTTCTAAAATGTTTAAATTCATTGTCAAAGAATGGATCATGGTTGCCAAGTGATGGCAAGGGGAAGGAAAATGAGGAGTTACTAATTTACAGGCTGAAGCAAGATCTCTTGACGAGATCTTATATCTGCAGTCAACAATATTATCTATACATCTAAAAATTGGTTTGGATGGTAGATGTCTTGTTAAGTTTTCTAAGCACAATAAAAACTAATACTAAAAGAAACTTAAAGGCACTACCGGGTTACTTAGGCCTAACTCTTCAACTAAGTCATCTCCTTCTCAGTGATACATTAAATGCCTCATGACCTGAACTGGACCTGGTATATGCTATATAGAGTTCTCCAATAAACAAAACTAGTAAAGATATTTCTTAAGAGGATTGGTTCATGCAGTTAGAGAATGAGAAATCCTACATTCTGCTGCTATTTACAAACTGGAGAGCATGAAAGCAGGTGACAGAATTCTAGTTCAAACCCAAAGGGCAAAGAACTAGGAGAGTCAATTATATAAATTCCAGTTAGAATCTGAAGACCCACGAACCAGAGCATTGATCTGTGAGGACTGAGAAAGATGAATATCCCAACTCAAGCTCAGAGAGTCAGTTTTCCCTTTTTCCACCTTATTTGGTTTTCTTCAGGGTTTGTGGATATTAGCTATTCAGGTAGTAATCAGTGAGGTCTGCTTTATTCATTGTACCAATTCAAATGCTAATTTGAATGACCTTAAAGATATACCCCAAAACAATATTTTGCCAATTATCTGGACATTTCTTAGCTAAGCCAAGTTGACAGATAAAATCAATCATCACAATCTTCCATCATAATCTGGAACTGTTTCTTGGGGTGTGTCTAGAGTATCCTCTTTCCCTTAGATTTTTAAGTAGCAGGAAATGTGCCTGAGACATGGGAGAGTCAACATTTATGTCACATTTCAGGGTCTCTCCCAAAGACAAAGGGACAGAACTCTAATATCCTTTGAGCTTCGGAAACAAGACATATACAACTACACACATTGTTTGATAATTTGAGTTAAAGAAAAATCCTTTTTTATTTAAATTAGTTGTACAGTTTTGTATTTTCTCTAACAGATGTGCTAAATTCTGTTTATAATTTCATAGGTTTTGGGATCTAAGCAATTCATTAACCTTCCAATTCAAGTTCAGGTTGTTTTTCTGTAAGTGGCAGCTTGAAATGATAACCTGAGAATTAGACAAAAAAAAAAAAAAAAAAAAAGTAACCAAAGGGAGCTAAGTAAAAGCAAGGATATTTCCTAGTTCTTGAATACTTCACAGCCCCCTGGGGTTCCTGGTTTCCCTTTAGGAAGTAGAAAAAACAAAAGACACCTCTTTGAAGCATTTAAAACATTCAATATTTATGGGAGGAATAATAGTTAATAAACAAATCTTCAGTAATTGAATGGTTTATAATTATAGACAATTGTTCACTAGAATATAAATTTTTATCTCTAAAAGCACTTGTACATAATGGGTGATCAACAAGAACTGTTACAAGTATGAATAATTTATGGATAAAGGATGAATACAATCTGTGGGTAACTATGGCCAGTCATGAATGCCATATGTATTTTTACAAACTTTCATTATGATTCTTAGAAGGCTATGACATTTTTATCCTGAATACATGAAGTTTTTCCCTATAACAGGTAAAGTTTGCTGGTCACTGGGGGTGGGTGTGGGGCAGGGGACAAAAATCTGCCACCTCAATATAAAATTTGGCAAAAGGTTGCTTTTGAAAAAGATACATGAAGACTTTCCTTAGGAAAGTTGTTTCTCACTTTCCTAGGGAGACCTAATCTTATCTTTTCAATGGGGAAGGCAGTTATCTCTGCAGACATTGGTTCATTGTGCTTTCCTTGGTAAATGCCCTAACCTTCTCCATACTCCCTCCACAATACCTCCCCTTTCTTAAGCTATTTTAGAAGGTTTTGGATCCACGTGCAAAATCACTCATGCTTAGTGGATCTCTTTCCTGATACAAATGATACACACGTTATTAAACTTCTTTTTGGCTATTTTTCTTTTATCAACCTGTTTGGTGTTTGTTTATATGCCAGCTTAGAAGAACCTTTGCTCCCCAGTAACCTAGTTGTGAAATGAGGGTGGCTGTGTGTGTTGTATGGCTGTGTCAAAATACTGTTGATGTGCTTAGATTCATGATGTGAAACAAGGGGCAATAAGTGATTTTGAAGGAAGGGCTCTACCAATGGATAGGAAAGGGAAGACTCCATGTTGCTTTGTTAAATTCCAAAGAGGTACCACACACTGAGAAATGACTGGCAGACTATGCCATAATAAAGAGAAGTTATACATCCCCACTAATGTGGTTACCTCAGGTGAAAAGTTTAAACTCTTTGCTCTACATTTCGAAATGACTTTGATTTTCATATTTGACTGCTGGAGTTAAGCTTATTGAGATAAGCTCTCCATTAAATACCTTTCCTCCTTGAACATGATATTACAGAAACTGCTAAGTCTAGTTCAAAACATTATCGTCTCTTTGTAGAGATTCCGGAATGGTTTTCTGAATCATTCTCCCTACTTCTGGTCATGTTTTTCTACTACACAGAACACAGCCTGAATGATTGTTAAGTATGCAAATGACCCCAATCTGAAATTAAAAGGCTTTAATCAGTCTTGAATTAAATTTATGTATTGTGTGAGGAAATGATCTAGTGTCATTCTTTCTGCATGTGGCTGTCTAGTTTCCTGAATGCCATATATTGAAGAAATTTTTCTTTTCTCTGGTGTTATATTCTTGACAATTTTGGTATGAATTAGTTGTATACATACAATAGCAAAAAAAAACAAAACAAACTCTTGGGTTCAGAGATAAGACTTGGTGATACCAGAGGGAAAAGGAATTCAGAGATACAGCTGGAAAATTGAAAAGGAACGGCAGGGATGACTGAATGTATTAGCAGGTAGAAAGTGAGGCACCCCAGTCTCCCAAACTTGCCTGCTCTAAATGGGTTCTGCCATCTGCCACAAACAAAACATACTCTAGTGCATAAGACCTTCATAGAAAATAATGTCAATGCAATTAATGGACAACAATTAGTGTTCAATAAAGAGAAAAGAAATAATATAATTAAGAGAGTTTCCAGATGTAGCATCTAAAGTTATACTTGCCATTGTGGGTTGTGCCCAACTAAACAGGGTTGGCCCAAAGCAGGACCACTGAGGCCTGAAAACTTGCCACAAGACTAAGGCACCAGCTAGTAGGAACCTGTAGGAAAGGAGCAGAAGGCACTGGGCAAGTTGGAAGGAAAAGAGGAAAATAAAAATCCAAGACAGTATAAAGGCCCATAGTCAATCTTTCCATGGATCTCTCACCTGTGCCTCTTTAGAGTGTCTCTTTTCATGTCCCCCAAGTTCCTGGTACAAACCTAAGGCCAAGAAACAAGCTTGACTACTTCTTCACATGTCTCTGCTTCATCTGCCTACTCCAGTCTTCTTTCCCCATCTTGCTCTGCTTCTTCCTTTTCTTTCCCTGCTCTGCTCCACCCTATATTGGGTGGGGCGGGGAATCAGGAACCTTCACAAAAGGAGGCAACTAAATGCTAGATAGAAACAAGACTGGCGTTTCTCACAATTCAGTATATACAGATTGTACAGTACTGTGTATTGTATACAGTGTAGTGTATACAGTACTGTGCACCTGAATATATAATAGTATAAACCAATGTTACATCAATCAAAGTTAATAAAATATGTAAATGACCTGCTGCTATTCAGTGTCCTCTTCAAATCTTCCCATGACCTATAGGCTTTATATTGCTCAGTCCATTGCTATTTCTCTGAGTTTATCCTGATTTTCTCCCTCTTGCTCTTTTTCTTTTTAACTTGGGAGCATTATCCTCCTTGCTGTTCCTCTGACTTATGCTCTGCTTAGAATGTTTGTCTCTTGGATGCTGACATGCCTCACAGTCTTTACCACCTTGACTTCTCTGTTAAAGTGTCATTTTGTCAGCAATACCATCCAGATCACTTTACCACCATTATCACTTCTTACTGACTTAACAAGTTATCTTTTGCTTATTTTCCATCCCCCCTTCTTACTCATAAACTCCACCAGGAAAAGCATTTCATTTTCTTCACAGTTATATTCTAAATTCTTAGAACCAGTTGATCTTGCTAGAACAAACTACCCCCAAAAAATAAAAATAAATAAAACTGTTTAAAAAACAATTTTCTAAGCACAGAAATAGAAGCACAGATTTCATAATATGGCTACTTTGACAGTCTTTGGTAGACACAAATATCAATATCTAATTTACTAATAAAATGAGACAGAGTTCAAGGGTTTTGCAGATTATATTATTGAAAAGAGAGAACCAAAGACGGAGACCTTGTCTCCTTTGTATTATTTCTATTTTATTTATTTATTTTTATATATCTTGCAACTCAGCTGGACATACTTTTAAAACATGAATCAGTAAAGCTGCTGACATCTGACGAAGGGGCATAGAACAAACTGCCTTATTTATGAGAAGTTATGCTTGGGAAAAAATCCATTTGTTAGAAACTGACTGTTGAGTGTGATGTAACAGGAGCTTGGAGGTTTTGCCACAGCACAGTCAGAATTCAGTTTTCAAACCCCGTCTAGAATGTCACAAAGCATTATGCATTGTTAAAGAGCTGCCAACTCCTTCCCTAGAGGAGATGCCATATCTGTGATGGGTGAAGTAATTTTCTCTGCTGATCTGCAAAGGTTCTTCAGCCCTTGAGTTCTTTGGGAATATGAATGCAAGATTTTATAAGTGTGAAATGTTAACAACAATAACTCGTTATTCATGCCATTCAAATGAAATTTGTTTGCAGGAAAGACCTGACTTCTTTTCTAAAGTGGTGTATTAAGGTTTCAAATTAAATACTTATAATAAGAAATGCTATCTTGTGATCTGTATAATTATAGATTGCTTCCCACTGCTTTTATTATCTTTCTTTCAATGTACTCAGTACCTTCCCTTACAGCCTATACTTGAAGACAAAGAACTGTTTTAGTACATTTCACTTCAGTATCCTCTTGTGGCTACGCTCTTTGCCACCCATCCCTCATCATTCTTTCACGAGATCCAATTTACAGAAGAATATAGTAGAGTACAGAGGGTCAAATTTCCTCCACCTGTCTTTCTTTCTGACTCTCACGGACCATTTTTCTTTTATGTTTTGTTATTTTTTTTTAAGTCCAGTATGATGGAAATAAACACCATCTTTTTTTTTTTTTTAATATTATTTATGCATACAGAACTGTAGTATAGGCCAGAGGTGCAGGGGCAGTAAGAGTGTTCACCAGAGGCAGTAGGGAGCAGAACAGGCAGATCGACAGAATACACTGCTGAGGGAAACAGAGGGCAGTGGGGAGAAGTATGCTGTCTCACATGGATCTCCTCCCAGGCTGCAGACAGATGAAACTTGCATCCAAGCAGCTGAGGCTAGCTTGCAGTGTTGCGTTTTAACCTATTGCACCACCAGGGAGGGCCTACAAGCCACCTTTCAATTAGAGATACTCACATGACAGATTTGACTTCCATTAAAGTCAACTCAAGAAGATGGAAAAAGGCAATATAGAGATGAAGAGCTAGAAAATTAGGGTCAACGATGGATAGTGGGAGTGATATGAAGGGAAGGGAAAGGAACAGGAGAGGTATAAAGTGGAGTATAAATGTGTGAGTAACGAAAGGTCAGCAATGACCTTACTACTGAGTACTCACCAAGCGGGACTTCCCGACTAGCAGCTGTCTTTTCTTTAAATACCCAGGAATTCTTCTGTCAGTAAGGTACAACACCAAGAGCTTTTATTAACAGCTTTTTATTTCCTTTTTAAAGTTGGGCTGCTGTTACCAAGATACAAAAGGGGGATATATGGCAGAATATATCCTCAGATTTAGGAAGTTGCTCCCAGGTAACTTTTAAGGTCTTAAGGTTGTTTTTTATTTCATGACTGTCACTTTTAACCTGAATTATTTTTGTTTTTATTTTATTCCCGATGTGTGTGTGTGTGTGTGTGTGTGTGTGTTTTATTATTAGGTGATTGAACACGTGCTTTATGATGCCTTTCCCTGTTGTAGAATGATATCTGTGAATGTCCCACTAATTTAAACTTCTGATCTTCTCAGGTTGTCCTGAATTTGGACATAACTCAGCAATATCATATTATATTGAAATGAATTTCAGTGGGATTTATGAGCTGATATTTGACCCATCTGTGTTCAGAAGTCACCCTCTGTGCCTACTCTACATTATTGCTAGGTTCCAATTTCGAAGAGAAACTTCAAATAATTTTGGACAAGATAGACATGGCTTCTGTCATTACAGGTTTTAATCTCATGTAGAACATAGGTATGGGATTGTTAAAGTAAAATGCACGTGGTAAAGGAAAATTGCTTTAAAAGACTGGATGTTTCAGGCCTTCCCTGGTGGTGCAGTGAGTTAAAGCAGAGCACTATGAGGCCACTACAGCACAAGTTCGATCTCCAGCCTGGAGGTAATTCACATGGTGTGATAGACTTCTCCTGACCCACCCACTACTCCTGTTAGCAGTGTATTTCAGTCAGTCTGCCTGTTCTGCTCCCCTCTCTGTCTTTGGTGAAGCCTCTCACCCCCTGCATTGGCCTGAATCTCAGTTCTTATGTGCATAAATAAACAAATCTTTAAAAAAAAAAAAAAAGACTGGAGATCTCTGAAGAAATGAAATTTAAGCTGAGATCTCTAAATTATTGGGTTAGTTAGTGAAAGACAAAGTGGGAGGGAAATTCCAGGCAAAGGACTATATATATAAATGTAGATATATAAAGGACCATATATATATGTGTGTGTGTGTGTGCGTTTGTGTGTGTGTATATCTCATTTTTTTTTTTTTTACTGAGGCACAGGCTATATCTATACCTCAGTATCTGACAGTCTAAATATACATTGGTTATCAGCATGATCCTTGCTCTAATGTGCACATATAACAGTGTAGCCAGCCAAGTATGTAATTTTATACACAAGGTTGATATTTTAACAAAATGATTACTTCTTTCCAAATTCATTTAAGTTGAGGTTGTTCAGTGAGACTTAATCACATATTAAACAATTTAGAAAAAACACAGGTATTACAGAAATGGAAAAAAGGGTTGTAACTTAAGAAGAAACAAGATGGTGGTAATCAGAGTAGAAGGCAGTGGAGGATAATCAGTTGAGGACCAAAGGTCAGTTATTTGGTGGAAAATGGAGTCTAGATTTTTGGTGGGAAACAAAATAGCATAGGAAGATTTTGAATTATAAAGGTGTATGCCTGCTATTTACATAATGTCATAAACCAATGTGACTTCTTATAAACCAATATTTTTTAAAAATGGAATTAATTAAAAGCTGATGTTATAAGTAAATTATTTACTTTCATTAATATCTGACAGTCAAATCAAATTCCATGTTTCAAATTTATCCTTATTTTAAGATTTTACATAACAGTGGGATGATTGGCAGTTTATTCATGACTAATAAAATGTTTTCTTCATAATTTAGTTTCCAGCATCCTAAACTAATTGCATCATTCAGATTAAGTACTTTAGAATTGGCTCTATTTAAAATCCCATTGTGTTAAATGCCTTACTATTATATAACTCCATCATTAGTTCAAGTACAGTGGAGATGTTTTTATCTCATTTTCTTACCTGTTGTATTCAAGTGCCCTTGAAGATTTTAAAATTTGAGGTGAACCCCAGCTCCATGATATCAATATAGGGCATCCATCAAATAACTGATAATTAAAGAATTGATGGGATGCAAATTGGGAAGTGAAACACATTCATTTGTTCATACAGTGTTGTTTTCATTTACTTTATTACTCATATAAACTCTTACTCACTCAAAATTCCTTTGACAAACACTAAGTAGGTACTGCTTGTGCGTTTCAATATAGAGATAAAGAAAGCCCAGAAGTTGTTTATAAACAACACAGAACCTCCTGGGAAAGAAAATCATGGCAGCAGTGACTGTACAGTGTCTGGTTATATAAAGACATCTTTGCAGGGAGCTGTGAGAATTAGAAGAGCAACATCTACCTCAGCTTGTAGTCAGAAGAGACTTGTCAGAAGGGGGGACTTGATTTCTGAGGGATGAATATGAGACAACCAGTTGGATCAGGTAGCAGAAACATCTCTGACAAAAGGGTATTTATTGAGGCATCAAATAGTCGGTGAACTTGAACCCTGAGAGGATGCAATTGGATCTTAATGTCACATACCGGGGTGTTGTCACAGTGGAGAGAAATAAGACAAGCAGAGCTGCACGCACCATGCTGAGGGCTTGGTCTTGACACCTAACTCAATGTGATGAGGAAAAGTCAAGTCAGTGGAGATGGAAGACACTTCCACTTGCTAAAAAAAACATGCAGCTTCCTCTAAATGGTCCTTTACATTGGAGGTTATTTATCAGTTCCACCATGAGCAAAGACTGGGAAACGTACTATGTGTATGAGACTATGAAGGCTCATACTCTACACATATACCACTAGTTTTTGTTTGTTTTGTTTTTATAATTTTATGTTTCCTCCCCTCACCATCATCTCACATCTGCATTATCACTTTAAATTTTTTTAAAGATTTATTTATTTACTCATATAGAACTGGGGTACAGGCCAGAGATGCGGAGGGTGAGAGGCTTCACCAGAGACAGAGTGGGGAGCAGAACAGGCAGATTCACGAAGTACACTGCTGAGGGAAGCACTGGGCAAGTTAGGAGAGGTCTGCCACGCCATGTGGTCACCTCCGGGGTAGGTGGGGATCGAACTCATGCGGAAGTGGCTTTAGCTTCTTAGTGCTATGCTTAACCCGCTGCGCCACCAGGGAGGGCCATCACTATAAATTTTTAAGTAGTCATATCATGTTCAATTTTTTCTTGGGGGACCTCATTCTAAATATTTATAACAATTTAATCTTCCTAAAATGACTTTTTAGGAAAAGATTTTCTAAGAAGGGCAGATTTTTCCTCTGGCCTGTTGCTGTATTAAAAAATCTTAATGTTTTGTCTACCAAATCATATTATCTATTGTCCAGGTGAAGACTACAATTTTGAAACTGGAATTGAAGGCACTTTTAATAAGGCTGGCAACTTTTAAAACCTATTTTCTACTTCTTTTTAATTGACTACCAAACAAATATATCCTTGGCATGGCCCATTTAAACTGCTATCTTCAGACTTTAACATTTGTGTTTTCTCACTATCTGTATATTTTGAGTCACGATTCAAGGATTCTGTCTAAGGGAACAAGTGGCATTCCTTCTCCATGCTTATACATCTTTTCAAATGTTACCTTTTTTCTCAAACTGTAGGTGTCCAAAAAAGAGATGTTATATCTCTACTTACTTCTTTTAGAAGCCTGTATATTACCTGTGAATAGCAGATTTTCATTTTTTATTTAGTGGTTGATTGACCAATTGATTGAACAAAAGCAACATAAATATACTCACTTGTCTTTAAGAGTTTACACTATAATCCTATTATTGGCATTACTTTTTGCTGGTATATTTTCTAATCATTCTAAAAGTATGACTTATAAGATGAGACATAGGTCCAAAACAGAAAATTTTCCTTGTACAATGGTGATGGACTTCTACAAATTACATTCTATTTTATAAGAATGCAAGTAACACCCATATTAACATGGAAAAGGTTAGATTAAAAAAAGAAGTATGGAGGTTTAAAAAGCTGTCAAGAGAAGGGAAAGGGTTCTGGATAGTGGAAAATGAGAGTCCCAAATAAATATCTAAAAGAAACCAAAAGTAATATATATTTATAGGTTATAGGAAAATTAGCCTGAATAGATGCAGGCTTCCTTAGTTAACATGAAGTGTGTAATATTGGGAAAAATCCACATAAAGGTTCCATCAAACACATGCAAAGGTAAATTATTTAACCTGTAAAACTAAAACTATGGAAGGGAAAGACCACTTATAGGTCATAATGCTACTGTTACTTAGAAAAAATATATATGTATATATTCCAAACATTCCTTCATCTCTTTCTGCTTTGTAAGCTTAGAATGTATGACCCACAAGTGTTTGAATATAATTGAAACAATCAGCTTCTCTTTCTTTTTCTCTGAAAGTTCTCTAACTAACTTTATAGAAAAGCAAAAACTTTTAAGTTATTTTAGAAAGTACGCAATATGTCAAAGTTTTCCAGAATTGATTCAGAAAATGCTCTGAACATGACTTCAACTAAAAAAGAAAGATTTCAAATATTTTATAAATGCTTGCTATATTACCTGTATCAGCAACACAGCTGGAGAAAATTACTGCAGAAACAGGGTAAGACCCGGTGGTACAGAGAATGATCTGAGACTGATTCTCCAATAGTTCATCCAAGCTGTATCACTTATGCCAGGATGAATTTGTACTGGTAGGAAGGATATTAGTGAAAGCCAAAAAGAATTATTATTCTCATTTCTGTGAAAAATAAAATACATAAAGCATGGTTAAAAACTGAAACATATAAATTGCATTAAGCTCCTTACTGAATGGAAAGGGAAAAAAAAGAACATATGTTGGATTTTACTGATGCCATATCTTAAATTTAGGTCTATGCAAGCAACAGAATTAATTAAAACATACTCATAATTTTATTTCCATAGATGGAAGTAGAGTGTGTTTTCAGATAAATGGATATCTGGAAATTATCAGATATTTCTGTTTATCTATTGGGAATATTGTTAATCATGAAGTATGTCTGTCTTTATGCAACAGGGGAGATATTAATGCTCTTTAGATGGCCCTAAGAAGGAAATACTTGAGAAAATCCTCCTTGAACCAGTAAGCAGCCCTTTTGAGAACTACCTGTTTTCCCTAGTTATTCACAGTTTCCAAGTGCAGTTAATCTCTCTGTTTAGTGGACATGGCTATTTTTACATTGCCTTAAGAGTTTTGTTGGTTGCCAGATCATTAATGGGCTATGAATTATGCAATAAACTTCTTCTGTACCAATAAAGAAGAAGCCAGCAGTGAAGTTTTGCCTGAGTATAGATGAGATACAACAATAAAAGCCATAAACACATTTTTTTTTTCATTTGGAAACCCCATTAAGAATTATAAATAATTCATGTTCTGATGATTTTGTGGGGCAGAGATACTATCATGAAAATGTTTGTAGGACTTTAGCAAATTGGAGAAGTAAAAGGACAAGATCATTGGATTCAAAACAAGAGATTGTGACTGAGAAGGAGTGAGCCATTGCCTTTGTTTCTTTTTTCTTATTAAAATTTCAGGCAAGAGAAATTTACACTTTTATTCACAAAATTATGGGTCAATATACAATTTGCCAAGCATTCTTTTTCTAAATGAAAGTGTTATTTTACTAAAAGCATTTTCAAGTCATATTATTTTAAATTAATGCTAACATATCAAAAGTTATTTTGTATTTGAAACTGCTTCTCCTCTGATGTATGTCTGCCTGAGTCTGAGAGCAAAAGAATGAGAAATAGCATTTCTTCTTAAACTTCTTAAACAATTAGGATGTTTTAACCTAGCATTGCAATTTATTTTGCAGAGTCTTTCATTATAGGAAATTTAGCCATTTAACTTTGGCTTTTCTGCAAAGTGGAATGCATATGCTTAAAAGCATGGTAGGAAACATATGTTGTTTCTGCACTCTATTTTTTCACTTTCTCATTGAACTTGGGGCAAATGAATTGTACTCTCTTCTGGGTTGAATTTTACCCTACAATCTCAAATCATATGTTGAAGTTTTAACCTCCAGTAGCTCACACTGTTGCCTTCCTTGATGATGTGATTACTAGCAATGAGGTGATGAAAGTGAGCCTTAATCCATTATGACTAACTGCCTTATGAAAAGGGAAACTTGCACAAACAGACACTAATGAGGAAATATATCAAACTATTGTCTCAACCTAGAATCTCTTTCTACAGAGGTAGTAGAGAAAGAAAACAGTTTTAAAACTAGATAAGAGGTAAACCGAAATGTAATGCACATTAAAGATAATCCACAAAAAAAAAAAAAAAAAAAAGGCAGTGTAAAGGGAGAATCTCTGCCCTTCAATATAGATACAGATGCAGCCCATTACATGCATGTTTTCAAGTTAAATCATTAGTCAAGTAAGGGGACTTTACATCACACAGATAATTTATGCTCGTTTTATCTAATAATTGAAGTAATTTTGTATGTTAGCGAATTGTCTTCATTCAGAAGAAAAACAAACTCATCTTTGTTTTAATACAGATGGTTTTGCAACTTGAAATAAGGCCCCTCCCCTCTGATGTTAGAGATCCTATCTTCCCACAGAAACTGGGGTATCAGGGTGCTATTTCCTTTGCTGCTTATATCAAACATATGGCTCCCCCTTCCTTGAGAAACACAATTCTAGTTCATGAAACTGATGGAGACCTTATGGTCTTCAAATATATTTACATACAGTGAATTAAAAGGAGAGGACACAGTACTTATATTTACACATTTTTAAGGTTAACTAGTAGTCTAAGGAATATAAGGTTAGTCTCTTATTTGAATAGAATTTAGTCTCTTAATATACTTTTGCACACAGTAAGAATACTCTGGAGAAAACACAGAGATTGGTTTGATGTGCAAAAGCTACAGGATACCAGATTGCGGTAAACTCCCACAACTAGGAGAGAGCGATGGAACAGATTCTCTGACACAGCCCTCAGAAACAACCTACCCAACTGATTCCTTGATCTAGAACTTGTAACCTCCAGAACTGAAATGGTAAATTTCTGTGGCTTAAGGCACTAAGTTGTGACTATCTTAAGGTAGCCCCATCAAACTGATAGACGCTTTATACTCTTCTTTCGTTTAACAATGGGAAAAATGTGGCACAACAACTACTAGCGGTAACATTACCTACTGTTAAAGCACAAAACAAACTTGTTAAAATACCTAGGGCAAGCAGTCAGTACATCTTCCCTCTTATTGCCACATGTCTTCCCTTGAGCAAATAGCAATCTTAAAGACAAAATAAGGAGATGCTGCATGTATTGATGTTGTAATGACTGTGACTGATCCACCATGATCTGTATTGACATTGATTGTAATGATCTTAAGTAACAGAAGGCTGTGGCCCATGGTATAGCCATTAAGCTACAGAGTGACTAATAATATCAAAATGAAAAATATCATAATGAACAGATGGGCCTGATAAGATGCCTCTGAGAAATGGCATAAACATGGGCATCAAAGATGAGGCAAGTTGTGATGCCAATGGACTCCATGCTGGAGACCATGATCTTGAAGCCTTTTCTAGAGTTTGGAGAAAAACAAAATGGAATTTTATTTTTTTGTTTTGTTTTAAAGGTTTATTGATGTATACAAGAAATGGGGCACGCCATCAGATGTGTGGGAGGTGAGAGGATTCACCAGAGTGGGGAACAGAAAGTACACTGCTGAGGGGAGCAGTGGCTGGACAGGAGAGATTTGCCATATCATGTAGGTCATCTTCCTGACTGGGGATTGAACTCATGCTGACATGGTTGCTGACAGCTTCATAGTGCTGTGCTTTAACCTGTTGTGCCACGAGGGAGGGCCTGCCAAAGACAATGTTAGCCCCAAAGTGCCATCCCCTCCTCCCCCTCACAGACAGAGGGATTCCTGGAGTTCTCAGTCCGGTTCTACACATTCTGCATTGCCAGTCTCCTGAACTATATGAAGAGGTTCTTTGCTAAGGTGCTCATTAGCTATTTTTTTTTTTTTTGCCACCCATTTAATCGTGTTCTTTATATTATTGCAGTGTGCCTATAATTCATAATGTAGTTATAGGCATTTAACTTGAGTGGAAGGAAACTTGATTTTGTTTGTTCCATTTTCTTTTGTCCTTAAACTAAAAATGGGTTTCTGTTTCTTACAGCTGAAAACTAATACAGCTTTCAAAGTAGATAACATACACTATTAAATAACATAGTAAAAAGTTAAAACATTTTAGCTGCTCTTTAGGAATTGTAGTACAAATTATAAAGCAATTTAATAAATACATTTCAGTAAATAGAAAGATAAAAATCTATCATTCAACTATGCAATTAACTATAAATGTGCCATTCCTCTCAAAATGATCTGTCAATTTAACTATCTTAAAATTCATTATGTTAAATTACATTAAATTACTTCTAAAGTTTTTTTTTTTTTAAGATTTATTTATTCATACAGAACTGGGGTACAGGCCAGAGATACAGAGGGTAAGAGGATTCACCAGAGACTGAGCGGGGAGCAGAACAGGCAGATCGACAAAGTACACTGCTGAGGGGAGCAGCGGGCGGGTCAGGAGAGGTCTGCCACGCCATGTGGATCTTCTCCGGGGCAGGCGAGAATCGAACTCATGTGGAAGTGGCTTAAACCTCTTAGTGCTGTGCTTTAACCTGCTGCGCCACCAGGAAGGGCCTACTTCTTAAGTTTTATAGGGAAAAAAAAAACCCTTGTAAAATAACCAAGTAATTTCTGAAAATGAAAAAGACCTTATAGTTTGTCCAAGATATGGTTGGAATAATTCCAGGTGACAAAACTGACCTATGTTTCATTTCTACAATTACAAATTCACTCAAACTATGTGAATTAAAGACCTTTAGAGTGTGGATAAGAAGCTGTTTTTGGTAAATTATATTGTGCACCTTTTACCTGATATCTTTCCATTAAATTATTCAGCATTTAGCAATTGCTTATTAAACTCTTACTCTGCTATGTTCAATGCATCTCTTGTTTTAATTGAGGGAATGTTGGTTTATGTGATACAAAGTAGGTTTGCAGGAACAACCTATTTACAATAACATAAAAAGGAATTAAGTACTTAGAAATAAGTCTAACAAAAGATATAAAAGATCTGTAAAATTAGCACTCTAAACATTGCTTAAAAGGAACAGAATAAGATACAAAGAGAAAGTTTTTTCCTTGCTCATGGTTTGAAGAATTAAATTATTAAAATGAATATCTAATCTAAAGCATATATGAACTAAGTAAAATTCCTAAAAATATATCAAATTGAATTCATCAAAGACATAGAGAAAAATTACTTAAATTTATATGGAACTGGCCCTCTCTGGTGGCACAACAGATTAGGATGCAGCAGGCAAGCTTGCGCAACCACTTCAGTGCAGGCTACATCCTCTGATCCGGAGGTGACCACATGGTGCAGCTGACCTCTCCTGACCCGCCCGCTGCTCCCCTCAGCAGTTTACTTCTCAATCTGCCTGTTCTGCTCCCCACTCAGTCTCTGGTGAATCCACTCACTGCCTCACACCTCTGGCTCGTACCCCAGTCCTGTGTGAATAAACAAATAAATCTTAAAAAAAATCAGCAGTTTAAAAAATATTGTATGGAACCATTTAACAGCATGCTAGCCAAAGTAGTCCTGACAAAAAGAAAAATGTAGGTATCACACCCCTAAAGTTTCATTTATACTATACACACACACATATATACATCAAACAATGCAATCATGCAATGCAATGTTGGAATAAAAATAAACCAGTGCAATAGAATTTAGAACTTAGACATAAACTCACATGAATATGGACAGTTAATTTACAACAGAATCAAGTGTATACGATGGAGAAATGAGAATTTCCTCAACAGTGGTGTTGGAGTAATTGTACAGTTGCATGTTAAAGATTGAAACTAGGCCATCACTTTATATCACACAAAAATTAAAACAGATTAAGGACAAGTGGTCTAAGACTGAAACCACAAAATGCAGAGAAGAAAACAGAAAAAAATGCATTAAGATACGGTTTCAGGAATGTCTTTGGACTCAATTTCAAAGGCCAAGGAAACAAATGCCAAAATAAATAAATGGGACCTAACTGAAAAGCTGAAGAGTAGAAGCAGTGATCATTATAATGAAAGACACTTTACTGAATGAGAGGAAATATTTGTATATCATAATCTTGACAAGGGACTAAAATAATATCAGAGACCTAAAAAGAACTCATACAACTCAGCAATAACAGCAAAAAACAATTTAATC
The DNA here is from genome assembly GCF_000260355.1 of Condylura cristata. Lineage (NCBI taxonomy): Eukaryota > Metazoa > Chordata > Mammalia > Eulipotyphla > Talpidae > Condylura > Condylura cristata. The sequence continues at coordinate 28,223,018 of NW_004567113.1, read as the reverse complement.
AAAAATTGGGCAGAGCACTAAAAAGAAAACATACAGCAAACCATATGGCACATGAAAAAATGTTCATCTGGAAAATACAAGTCAAAACCAGAATAAAACATCATTTCATCATGACAAAGAGCAGTGCCAACAGTAACAGAAACAAGGGTTGGTGAGGATATAGAAAACAATGAAACTTCATTTTTGGTTGGTAGGAATGTAGATAGTTCAGCTCAGATAGGAAACAGATGGAAGTTTATCAAAATGTTAGAAAAGGTCTAGCCGTATTACTCAGCAACTCCATTCGTATGTATCTACCAAAAGCATGTAAAGACCACTACTTTAATGGATATTATCCACTGGTATGTTTATTGCAGCACTTTTTACAATAGCCAAGTTATGAAAACACCTTTGATGCCCAAGGACCAGTAAGTGGGTTAGGAAGATGTATCTATACACATAAAGGAATACTACTTGGCTGTAAACATAAAATGGACTCTTGCCATTTGGATGGAATTGGAGAGGATTGTGCTAAACAAAAGTTGGAAACCCAAAGACAGACACAAGAGGATTTCACTCATGTGCGGAATATAACGAAAGAAACAAAAAAGGAACAGACACAGCTACATCAAGACAAACCATAGAAGTCTGATTGTAGAAGTGAGTCTATGAGAGTGGAGGTTGTGGGTAGTGGGGAGAGAAAGAAACTTTCACCAATAGACTATGGTGTAAGGTTTTGGATGCTTTGGGAGTGGGTGGCATACATAGGAAGAGGTATGATTCTTTACCCTAAAGTCATATACATTGTTTTAAGCCAGTGTTAACTTAATAAAAAATAGAATTTAAAAAATGTGATTCAAAATGCCTACAAAAGAGAAATTGAACATGTGTAATATAAGAGAGGAAAAGTATCAAAATAGGATTTGGAGCTTCCTTGGGGAAGTCTAAATATTAGCCACACAACAGACTTGAGTTCAAGTTCCATCCCTAGCCGGGGAGCTCGCTCACATGTGGCACAGCAGACCTCTCCTGTCTCACCTGCTGTTCCCCTTAGCAGTGGATTGCAGTCAACAATCTGCTCACCCCAGCACCTCTGGCCTACATCCACTTACTCTATGCAAATAAATAAATAAATATTCTTTTTAAAAAGGAGGAAACTATAAAAAATAAAATGGGATGTGGGGATTGCTACATCTGTAGCTTTCCTTGTGATTGTTTTAAATGTTGCCCTCTTCAAAGGGCATTTGTACATTGAAACTATATTGTCTTTGGTACCTTAAAATGTTTATTTTAAGTCATTTAATAATAGTAAAGACAAGTGTAGTTAAGGTGAAAGCATAGTTTTACTGACTTATCTTCTAAAATATTCCATGAGTTTATTTTAAAGGTTTTATGCACATATACATATTTAAAGTGAAAATCTAGGTGATGCATTTACATGTGAATTTACAGAGCTTTTTTTAACTTCAAGAGAAAATAATATACAATTTTTTATTCAGGAGGAAATAATTGACAATTTAAATGTCAATTTTATGGATAAGTAGGAAATATGTAAATTGGAAAGTTGAGATGTGAATGTCTTTTATTTCACTTTCCACCTTATCCATACTGAGTCAAAAAAATGTTTTTTTCTGTGTGTCATATAAATTCTGTTTTTGTATCAAAACATTTAGGGATGAAAAGAAGAGAAATGGGAAATCATATCACAATAATAGGAATATTTCATAATCATTAAATTGTGTCACAATAAAGGAATATTTCATAATCATCAAAATAATGTACTTGTTTATTATGACAGGAAGCAAGTTTCTGCTATTGTTGGTATGCCGAAGACAATGTGTTCTGGCCAGACACAATGGATTTTGATTAGGTAAGATTAGGGCAACTTTTAAAACTTATATTGCCTGAGCCTTCCCCGGTGGCGCAGCGGGTTAAAGCACAGCTCTAAGAAGCTAAAGCCACTCAGCATGAGTTCAGTCCCCACCTGGAGGTGATCCACATGGCGCGGCAGACCTCTCCTGACCCACCCGCTGCTCCCCTCAGCAGTGTACTTTGTCGATTTGCCTGTTCTGC
>NW_004567113.1:28219424-28220551 GCF_000260355.1 Condylura cristata | reverse complement strand
TCCATGTGGTCACCTCTGGGACAGGCGGGAATCGAACTCATGCGGAAGTGGCGTTAGCTTCTCAGTGCTGTGCTTTAACCCGCTGCACCACCAGGGAGGGCCCCAGATGCATGTTTTAATTTGTAAAATAAGGATTATGTCTCTCCCCCTTTGTAATTCCGCAAATTATGTTCAACCTGTTTTGTTCACACTAGAGGCATGTTGACATAATTCCATTGGTAACACATTCTGCTGATAGACTGTGTACACTGTATTTAATTGGTTTAATTAGTAATTTCCTTAACTATGTCGACTTATTTTTCAGACTGATCTTTCAAAAAATATTTATGAAATCATATTTTTATCACGCTTGAAAGTTTCTACTGTTATTCACACAATGGTTCAAATATTTAATCTGACTCAAAAGCCCTTTCTATGTGCTTCCTACCCACCTCTTCAGTCCTAGTGTTTATCACATTATCTTTTAGCTCTTTCACTTCCTAACTTCCTCCAGTTATACCCCGTTCTTGAAAAATGTCCTCTAGTCCGGCATCATTGCATTATAACTTGGATGAGGAAAAAAATGCCAATTTCTGGCCTGTTGTCTGTAATTCCCATGTTTTCCCGTGTGTGTGTGTGTGTGTGTGTGTGTGTTTTCTCCAGACACTCTGATTTCCTGCCACATCCCAATGATGTGCAGGCTGTGCTCTCTGGAGTGAGTGTCAAAGTGGTTCTATTCAGGTCCATGTGGTGTGTTTGATCCGTGAGCTGAGGGCATCTGCCCTTGGTTGGTGCTGTGCTGCCAGGGCAGGGTGTGATGAGCAGAGATCCTGAGCTGAAAAATGTTAACTGGAACAATGAGTTAACATAGTGAGATATGTTTTCTATTGGACACATTTTGGGTTACTAGAAATTTGGTGATTTTTTTATGACTAGAAATGTGCCATAAGAACTTGTCTTATTTATATCATGTAGTCTATAGTAAGACTGATCTCATTAGACACCTTTTCATTTAACAGTCCCATTTTTTTTAAAGATTTATTTATTCATACAGAATTGGGGTACAGGCCAGAGATGTGGAGGGTGAGAGGATTCACCAGGGACAGAGTGGGGAGCAGAACAGGCAGATCGATGAAGTACACTGCTGA
>NW_004567113.1:28193534-28218534 GCF_000260355.1 Condylura cristata | reverse complement strand
CTCCCCTCAGCAGTGTACTTCGTTGATCTGCCTGTTCTGCTCCCCACTCTGTCTCTGGTGAAGACTCTTGCCGCCCCTGCACCTCTGGCCTGTACCCCAGTCTGTATGCACAAGTAAATAAATCTTAAAAAAATATATTCACTTTCATCCACTTACCCACGTCCTTTACTTGAGTGTTTTCCAGTGCTTATAGGAATTTAGATACTGCAAATTCAGATATTATATTGCTACACTAAAACTGAGAAATATATAGTTGAAGTTTGCAATGGGTATTTATTTTAAGGCAGATCTGATGCTTTCACAGCAGTTTTATTTCATATCACCTTTATTAATTCCAATTGCTTTAAATCCTCTTCCATGAGCTCACTGCTCAGGCTCTAGTCAGAATGAACATTTCCTTTCCACTGCAGTAGGTTACTTCATTGGCACCAGTTTTTCTCCTCCTGTTGCCATGCTTTTAGTTATGTGACTGCAGTGTTTCAGAGAGGGAATCAAATATATCTCCACCTTTTTTGACTTCACTGTTGTCAATGGAAGGCAATAGCTATGACATTTCTAAGCCCAGGCCTGCTAGGACTCAAGTTTCTGCATTGCTGTGTAGGCAACATGGTACTCACTGCTCCTGATTTATAAGACAATGGATATAAAGGGACTTGATTTGATATTTAAATCTTGATATATGTCTTGCCATTGCCAATCCTTATTTGTGAAATAGTCTGTGTGGTGATAGACTAAGAAGAAATGTTGCATAGTAGTTTCCTTAGAGTGAATTTGCAGATTATCAATAGATTGTGTTCTATGTTGGGCAGATGCCTAAAGTGTGTTGTTACTGAAGAAGGAGTTTAACAGAAAGCTAAGAGCCAGGCAGGATTTTCATTCAATGCCAGCACTTAACAGCTGTGTAAACTTGAGCAAATTGCTTGTATCCATTTTCCTCATCTGTGCATGAATACATACAAAGTACTTAGAATACTACTTGGCACAACACAAATATTACAATATTTGCTATTACTATTATTGTTAAGAAATTTGACATAGAAATTTTTAGTTATATATATGTATAATTTTTAGTTATAGCAGAAGTGGATTTAGCAGAAGTAGGGTATAGGTCAGAGGTGTGGGGAATGGGAGGCTTCAATAGAAACAGAGGAGGAAACAGAACAGGCAGATCTATAGAAATACACTGCCAAGGGGTGAGTGAGCAGTGAGTGAGACAGGAGAGGTCTGCTGTGCCATGTGGGTCAGCTCCATGTCCATGCATCAAACTCAGGCCATGGTGGCCTGAGACTTCACACCTAGGCCACCAAGGAGGCCCCAGTATAATAGTTTATTCTTTTAGGATCATGTTAATTCTGTTTTTTGAGGAGTTTTTTAGAACCTCTCTCTCTTTGACTTATTTCAAAGTTATTTAGGAAGTGCTTATAGGTCAAGTCTATACAAAGTAAAGGGACCAGAATTTACAGCGCAGGCCTCTTGGTTTCTACCTTAAATGCTCAGGTACCTGGAGTAACTGGGGATAGAATCTTTTATCATGATATAGGTAGTTTGGCCTCTCTCTCTCCTTTTAAGTACACTTCCCAATAGTCATCTTTCTTTATCCATTTAAATAATTGGCAAGAGATGCAGCCTTTAGCAGAAGGTGGGATCTTATTTATGTCTCCTCTTTGTCTGTAAAGACAAAGGAGAAGAACAGATGAGATCAGATCAAGTAGTACTTTGTTTTATAATCTCTCTAGAGAAATATAGGAGCTGCCTACCTCCATGCTCATATTTCTTGTTGTGAGACACTAATGAAGACACTAATGAGTTGTTTAGTGGCGTGGACTTCCCTTGGATATTTTCACGATCTACTTCTTGCCATTTTGCATATGCTTCACTTATATGTTTCCTGTTTTTTCTAAAATCTGTCCATGAGGTGGAAGAATCAAGAAAGCAATAGCAATCCTCAATCTCTTTCTCTTTTTTTTTTTCAGATTCAGTGTGTCTACAAGCTCATAGCAAGTATACGCCACAGAAAATTAACTTCACTCAGATACATCAGGGAACATAACAGGTAAAACAACATGCCACTGACTATATACAATAAAGTTCAAAAACGAGGGTCCAAATTTTCGGATAGATGTCCTCACTAGAATATTTATACTCTTATTTACATATTGCAATGCTGAATACACAGTGATATGACAATGAATGTGTTTTCTAAGGGTTAGTGCCAAATACAGAATTAGTAACAGCTCTTATTTCTGCTCATCTTAAGTTTGAACTGCATGAAATATATCATTGATTTCATTAGTTTCAATTCTTTCTTTTTTTTTTTCAAGAGTTACTTATTTATGCATAAAGAACTGGTGCAGGGGCAGGAAGAGGAGTTTCCAGAGACAGAGTGAGGAGCAGAACGGGCAGATCAACAAAGTACACTGCCTAGGGGAGCAGCGGGCGAGGCAGGAGAGGTCTATTGCACCATGTGGGTCACCTCTTGGGCAGGGGATTGAACCGCACTGAAGAGGCTTACGCTAGCTTGTGGTGCTGTGCTTTTAACCCATTGTGCCACCAGGGAGGGCTAGGTACAATGATCTCATTCAAAATATATATTCACAAATAGTTAGTGATTCTTGTATTCAGTATATTTTATGTCATAGAGGCAAATATTCATCAAATTCATCCAACTATGGACTATGTAGTCTATAGTTAACAGACTATATTGTTTAACTTAACTATTAGCTATAAACTATTAGTTAATAGCAAAATTTATTTTGGATGGTTAAATAAGTGGTTCCAATCTAGCAACAGAAGTCATGGCATGAAATAAATAGAAAGACCCACAAAATATGTATTTGACAATATCTAGCATTTTAACTGACTACAGACTCACTTTGAATCAACAATATGATCCATTGGTGAGCAAAAAAATAAAAGTCAAACAAAAATATAAAAGCTAAGAATAGTAGAATTAGAATTCTACAACATTTGATTATACAATTATAGAATTAATTCTTAAGAAGAACAAAAAGTATAGTTGAGTTTGACAGACACTTTGAAATAAGAACCTTTATAGTTTGAAAAACTGAAAAAAACATTATTTTTCAATATTGGGATTATTCTACTAGAGGTCCTAGAGATTATGCATCCATCACTTCATTTATGTAAAATAATAAAAATGTATTAATGTATGATTTAATTACTATGGAAATTCATTGATGTGTATACAGGCTTTCTGTGTAAACATAGTGCAGTTATGAACAAAAAAGAGATGATCCCTGATCTATTTAAAATTATAGAATGAAAAAGGATAAACATTGATGGCAGAGACAAAATAATGTGAGCAGATTTCACATCAATATAAGGAAGACTTCAACCAGAGCTGCTTCCAAATGGAATGCATTCTTAAAACTGATGTTTGTATTTCTGTTACCAGAGGGATCAAATGTTCCAAGTGGCCACTTGTTTGGAAATTGAAGCATAGAGTAAAATCCTGTACCAACACTCTCTAACTTTTATGAGTATGTTTCTACTATAGTTTCTTTACTTGAGAGCAGATTGGTCAGGTGCAACTCAAAGAAAATGTTATGATAATAAAATAACTAAACATGAAGTTTTCTTTCTTTTTTTCTTTTTAGTGAATAAGCTTAGGCTAACAGAATCAATATGGAATCATGTTTGCAAGCTTCATATATATTCATAACACTTGTAGACTATAATTTCAGAGTTCTTAGAAAAAATATACCTATAAAGTTTCCAATTTACAAGGAAATTCACTGTTTGTTCATATGGAATGGGCAGAAGGAAGATGGAACAGATAATTCCTATTCTTTATAAGTAGCTTTATAAGAAGAGGTTATGCAGGTGCAAATTATAAAACACAACTCAAATTTCTTTTAAGATGTAGGTGATGTTTGCAAACATAATATGTGAATGTGTTGTATTGGCTAATTACAAGAACAGATGTTTGCAATTCTGTATTGAGTCATAAAGTATCTTCCTTTCTCTATTTTTCAGTTCTTCCTTCTTTCTGCCATAACAACTTTCTTCTCAAAATATCTCTCTACATGTAGTGAGAATGAAATGAAATAGTTGACCCAGTTCTGTAACATCCAAGAGACTTGCAATATTTGATTAAAGGAGTCTTTTTTTTCATGAAATATTTTTTATTGATTCTTTCAATATGTTCCTTGGGTCATATGTACTCTCATATGCTTAACCTTATGAGTGAATTAGTGGTGTCATTAATAGTTTTATGTTATGGGAGAGATAATTCCTCCAGTAGATTACTCAGGAGACAAAAATATGGCAGAGAAAATTAGAAATATTCTTCCCTGGATTTCCTCAATTTGGAATTTGTATAATTCAATAAAGATATTATCAACAACAAACTTGAATTATGAGTACAGAAATTTTACACTGCATTAATGCAGCTAATAGTTTTTCTCCAAGATCTAAAACCTAGTAAAGATCCAAAGGAAAGATATCCCAGAATTACTATGTTAATGAGATGAGTGTAATAAAAGCACAAAATTTTATCTTATAACTTGCACTGTTTCTTTACCCATACCAGTTTTCATCCATCTGAATTAAGCTTTAATTATGTCACTTGCAACTCTGCACTTAACCTGCCTAGGCATTGAATGACAAAGTTTCACATTTATTAAGCTTTATTCATATAAAAACACTATCTAATCTTCATGACATTCTCCTGAAGATGACAGGCTTTATGCTTCTTCTCTAGATAGAAACTTTGAAAGCTTTCAAATGTCTCCAAATCACTAGCTAGTTGAGCGCTAAGCACAGTAATTCTAACTAACATTTCAGTGTTCTGCCAAACCCAGAAGATGAAATGTTATGAAGGTTTCTTCTTTGATTTATTTTAATTCAATTCAGCTCAATTTGATTCACTAAGCAGTATTAAGAATCTACAGTATACTCAATGTCACCCAAAATACTATGGGAAATACAAAATAAGCATAAGGTAAAATCCCTTAACCTTAAGTATTTCATAATTTAATTGAAAATAAATACCTAAACTCAAGGAATAGTTGGATAAAAATTTGAATTAATACATATTGGAAATCCTTCACTGAAAAATAAGTGATAGAGATGATCAATGCAATTGTATTTGAGGTATTATACTACAAAATTTACATTGGTAGTTTCACATATTGAAAGTTTTCTATAATACAATTTTAAAACACTTTTGTAATATTCACTAAAAATTCACTACAGATTACCTATATTAAATCAGCCAAGCTCTAACTGCAGAGTACAGTGGTGACTAAAAATATATCCTCTTAGACTTCATATGATTATATTTACAGAAAGAGAAATATTAATATTAAACATGCACATTGATCATTAATACAACTTGTGATATTTGTTCTGTAGGGTAAGTTTAACTTGATAGAAAAAGTATAACAAGGATAATGATTTAGATTTGGAAAAGGAGATTAAGAAGATTAAGGATGAGGCATTTAAATTTATACCCTATAAATTGTTTAGAGCAAATAAAAAATAGACACACACACACACATAACAGCATTGTTTCTCTTATTCTTCAGATTTGGCATTATATTTGTTCAGAAATAAACAGTATTGTTCAAAGACTGAAAAATGTGAGAAAAAAATCTCAGCGAAAACATGACGATAGCAAGGATTACAGATAAATTTGGATAAAAACAAAGGGAAGAAGGGTCATCTATAAGGCTAGGTTCTGCTAAAGGGCTGTGAAGTTACTTATGAATATTTTAGATTCAACTGACTGAATACCAGAAATTCATTATAGGGTGTTAATTATCTTTCTATTTAATGGCATGTTATCTCATTAATAATTTCAATGAATGTAAGAACAAATCTTGTGCTGTTGTCTTCCCATCAATACTTAAAACATTGACCTGAATGTCATAAATGTTAAGGTAAGTTTTGTGGAGCAATTAAAAGAATGATTTTATGGGATACAGATGGTAAAATTAGGTAAACAAAATGATGATGTCTGAGTAAATGTACACCTAAAAAAAAAAGTTTGTGATTGTTCCCCTCGCTTGCCCTGTCCATCCTCCTGTGTCTTATGCATTCTAATGTTCATCCCTCGGCAGCACAGTGAGTTCCACCTGCTGTCAGTGCAGCTGTATGTGGAGTCCAGACTAATACTTAATGCATGGGTGTTTTGTATCCAATTTATATGTGACTTAAGTGATTTGAATGTATTGAATGGTAAATGAAGGATTACATGAAGTGAGAAAGTGAATGAAGAAATGAAGTGACCAGGTTGTCTTGAATTTGGTTAAAGCTGATATAGGTGAAGAGATAGAAAATGGAAAAGCTCAGGGTATAGAACATGCGAACCACTACAGGGAGAGTGTGCTGAAAGGATAAAGCTTCTCTGAAAAAAAAAAAAAAAAGATATGATTTGATCATGTACCAGATATGGGAAAGGCGAGGATGAGTTGAAATGTACAGACGCTTCATACTTTCAAAGGTCTTTGAATTTTATGGTTATAATGACCATTTGGGGAACGATTTGTAAGTACATAGACATTTAAACTGGTAAAATATTTTTTAAAGACTTGTTTTAATTATTTATGCATACAAGAACTAGGGTGATGCCAGAGGTGTGGGGAGGGGAGTGGGGATGTGTCAGAGTAGGGAGCAGAACAGGCAGATGTACTGAAATACACTGCTGAGTGGAGCAGCGGGCAGATCAAGAGAGGTCTGCCACGCCATGTGGGGCTGCTCCCAGCCTGGAGAGAGAGCTCATGCCTTAGTGGCCAGCAATGGCTTGATAATGCTGTGACTTTAACTCCTGAGCCACCAGGAGGACCCAAACTGTTATAACTTTTAATTCAATAGATTGAAAAAGAATATTAGCACTCCTAGTACATGTGGTTCCAGAACATACTTAGGGAAGTTCTGCACTAGATATAAATGGTAGCATCATTCACTCTGAAAACTTGAAAGGAAGGTAATTTTGTTCCCTTTGAATTGGAAAAGAAGAATTTTAAAAAACTCTGATTTTTTTTTTTAAATAACAATAATTTGCTGAAAGACACAAACAGCATATGATGCTAATTTCTCCCTTTGATTCTTGACCTGGAGAAAAACAGCTTGAATTGTAAACTGACAATATTATTCATTACTTAAACACCTTTAATCAAGCATTTTTGGGTGTATTTCAGCAGTTTACAAAATAATGCTCTACTGTGGCTCCTGCTGGAGCTTTCCCCAAATCAGTGACTTATAAGCAATTATGTTCTTAACAGCAGGTAGGAGGTGACCATTTAGAGCAGATCATGGAGCCACTAAAAGCAGTAAGGTTAAATGTTATATCTAGCATGGCCAATTTATAACAGAGGTTCTCAGAATACTGCCATTCTCCTCTAAAATGGAACAGAAGGGAGAGTTATGAAAAAGGGATTGTGGGTCTGCTTGGATTGCATTTCCACATTTTCTGGGAAGAGCTATTTTCCCCCCTTTAACTGTGAGTTTGTTGATACTTCTCTGTCCTCACATGCTCGTGGGGTCCTGTCCCTGGTTATTTTCAATGAAAACGGGGAAGCAAACCAGCTAGTATCTTGAAAAGCATGTCTTGGGTGTCTCCATCTATAAACAGAGAAAAATGTTCCTACTCCATATCCCAGCACATTCTGGAATAGATGTGCTGAAGCGGGTATTTTTTGCATGAGACTGATTTTTGTGAAAAACTAAGCAGTGTGCATGGATGTGGCAGGGTGAGGACATAAAGGTGAAGGAGAGAGACCAACATAGAGATAGAGGAGAGAGACAAAGAGGAAAAGAGCTTGAAAAAGACTCCCTTGTATCTAATGTGTCAGAGGCCATTTACCTTAATCTTGAATACAGACATTTTATAATAAACATCCCAGGTTGCCTAAATCAAGCTGAGCTGAATGTTTAAACTAATAGATTACAATTTTTTTTTGTTTGTTTATGCATACAAGAACTGGGTTACAGGACAGAGGTGTGGGACGTGAGAGGATTCACCAGAGACAGAGTGTGGAGCAGAATATGCAGATCGACTGAAGTACACTGCTGAGGGGAGCAGCAGGCGGGACAGAAAGGTCCGCTGTGCCACGTGGGTCAGCACCTTGGCCTGGAAATGAAACCCAGTAACTGCAGGTAGTTTTACAGTTATATGCTTTTATACCTATCCACAGAGTAATTTCACTGTTCTCAAAATCCTGTGATTTGCATAGTTGGGTTTTTGACATTGAAATCAAGGATTTCTATCAAGTGTAGATGTGGGGTTATTTTTCAGGGTCTTCATTAATTTAATCTGTGTGAATTATAGAGTTCATTTTTTGGAGAATAATTATATTTATATGTGAAGTTGTTAGTTTTAAGTAATTTAAAGTTTGTGTTACTAATTTAATTAGTTGAATTAATTTAAAGTTCACATAACTGTGCTTTACATTACCAGAGAAAATTCCTTGAGTGAAAAAAAAAAGCTTTTTCTCAGTTCTTTACCCACATCCCACCTCAAAGGGTAACAGCATTATAGAGACCTTGAATATGGGGAACAACCAATCACTTTAAAATCTCATTTTCTTAAATATGTTTCCATTACACTTCACTGATCAAAAATTATGCCTTTAATTCTAATGACTTTTGACCAAGGTCTATTTAAAGCATCTCCTTTTGTTGCAGAGATATTTTGCTCAAATCTTGTTTGGATTATGTATATTTTATTAAGTTATTCATGTTTTCCTGTCTCGGTAACAAATGGTTGAAAATGTTTTTTTTAAACAGTCATAAATAATCTGTTCTCTAAATGCCCAAACTTCTGCAAAATTCAATCCTTCAAATCTCATTGTCTTAAATGTAAAACTCACCCATGCAGTTACCTGAAGTTCATACATCATCGTCCACAGTTCTGGCTCCCCTGCCTCTTGGTGAGTGATGATTGTCAACTTTTCATTGTCTTTCTACTTTTACTATTGAAGATTTTTTCCCCAGTAGATTTAAGGTTGTTATTTTTTTTTTGCATAAATTACTAGTAATTGTTCCTTAATATCTTCTTAACGTTGAATCTTCTTCCCCCACTTTTATTGACATACCACTTGTTTACCTCATTATATAATTTTGGAATCACAACTTCACACATGCTTCACTTACCCTCCACAAAAGGTCCAGGGCCAATATTCTGTCATCTTCTCTCCTCATTCTCTCCTCCGGGCCCCCCACCCCCACTCCTGACCCTGTCACTTCTGGAAATCTGTATAATTTTCACATAATCTAAGACATATTTTTGTATCAATTGACTCTTAAACCTATGTTATATTTGGACTTTTAGACTAAGGCTACCTACATACAATTTTCAAAATATAGGGAGGAGAAACATGCCAGAGAACACATGATACAGGCACAAGGGAAGAAACAGGTGAGATTCTCCTTAATATTTTAGAAAAAGAAAGACTATTTCTCCAAAGACTTCATAGCACACAATACAAAATAACTGGGGAGAACAGCAAGGACAGTTGAAACAGCCTATTAGAAGATGGAGAACCTGGTCTTGCCATCTGTCTGCTCAGACTTCGAAAGTCTCTGGAGATGGAGGGGCAGAGAAAGTAGAGAGCAGCTGGCATGGAGATCTAACTGGTTGGCCTCAAGATCCATAAATGCTCTGTTCTCTACTGGTTTGACACTCATTACTGTTTTCTGGAAAGGTAGACAAAGTCTCTCTAAAGCCTAGAAGGAAAAAAAAAAAAAAGAAATATGTGAAATAGGTCTAAGATACTTTCCTAATACTTATAATACTGAGAGGATCAAGAGAAAGAAATGTTGAGGCTTCCCTGGTGGTGCAAGGGGTTGTCTCAACACTTCAAAGTAATCCGCATCCACTACAGCACAAGTTTGACCCTGGCTATGGAGCTGACCTGTCTTACCCGCTGCTACCCTCAGCAGTGTGTTTCAGTAGACCTGCCTGTTCTGCCTCCCACTCTGTCCCTGGTGAATCCTTTCACCCTTGAACCTCTGACCTATGCTGCTCTGACCTACCTATGCCCTTGTATACATAAGTAAATAAATCTTAAAAAAAGAGATAAATTTTTTCTCATGTAAAATATAATGCATGTAAACATTTCATATTTAGAATTAGAATTAGAAAAGAAATGATTGAAAAGGTTTTTTTTTTTTTTTTAAGATTTATTTGTACATACAGAGCTGGGGTACAGACCAGAGGCTCAGGGGCAGCGAGAGGCTTCACCAGAGACAGAGTGGGGAGCAGAACAGGCAGATCTAGAAGTACACTGCTGAGGGGAGCAGCGGGCGGGTCAGGAGAGGTCTGCCACGCCATGTGGTCACCTCCAGGGCATGTGGGAATTGAACTCATAAGAAAGTGGCTTTAACTTCTCAGTGCTGTGCCACCAGGGAGGACCATTGATTGAAAAGGTTTTTATCATTACTTTTTAGCTGCTCTACCTGTTAGTTTCTTCCTTATATTGGTTTTCAGGTATTTATCTGTTCAAATTCAGAGTAGTAGAGTTCTTGCAAACTAACTACAAGTGTTCCAAGCTTCTAAGGATAATATTTGCTTAACTTTAACTGTCATTCTTTTGAACATTCTCTAAGTGAAAACTTGTTCTATACTGTTTTTTACAAACTTCATAGTAGGAATCTATACTCAAACTCATTTTTGTTGGCTCCCTCCTCTAGTAGCGTGTGTTCCCCTTCAAGGCGGTTTGACATTTTTTTTTTTTTTTAAGATTTATTTATTTGTGCATACAGAACTGGGGAACAGGCCAGAGGCTCAGAGGCGGCGAGAGGTTTCTCCAGACACCGAGTGGGGAGCAGAACAGGCAGACTGTCAAAGTACACTGCTGAGGGGAGCAGCGGGCGTGTCAGGAGAGGTCTGCCACGCCATGTGGTCACCTCCGGGGCAGGCGGGAATCAAATTCATGGGGAAGTGGCTTTAGATTCTCAGTGCTGTGTTTTAACCTGCTGGGCCACCAGGGAGGGCCGTGGTTTGACATTTTACAACCCACAGTCTGTAGTTTGATTCTTGGCCACTCATTTATTAAATGAACACAAAAAGGAAGCAAATACAAAATTTGCAGTTACATTTCCTTGATCAATCTTTCTGTTTTCTTTAGACTGCAGTCAAGTTCTAGAAAGGATTTTCCAGAACTGAATATGATATTTAGAGCATATTTCTTAATGCATGTATTTATTTTGAATGCACAGTATATACAGAAGGCAGTAAAGCATTTAACAGGGCTGTATTTACTCCCTTCACTACTACTATGTTATTATTTAAGTGTCTATTATTTAAATTTACTAAATGCTACTAATTTCAATGCAGTAAAGAAGAAAAAGCAAAAATTAAACCATGAATGAAACCATTCACTTGACTCTTAGAGCTACTTTTCGCTTGTGAAAGCATCCTTTCTAATTCATATCCTAGATTATGAATTTATTCATGCCTGTTTGATTAAAGAAACATCACTTTCTGTTTCTGAACATGATGAATGGCTCCTGCTCTTTTGAAAGGTGACAATGTAACATTAGTTTGATTCTTGTGTAAGGCTGTAATGATCTTTGCTAATAGCCGAAAGCAATAGATTCAGATGAAAAATTAAAATGTTTACTATCCTGCCACTGTATTATGTAAGAAGAGTTCCTCAGAGAACATCATTTGCATTAGCAAGGATAATTTATCTTTGTAATTTATTTTGCTGTAAAATTCAGGGGACAGACACATTTCTGACTTCATGTGCAGTTTCATCTCTCCACAAGGAAGCAAGAAGTGAAATAACCTCTCAGGAAACATTGAAAGCAGGTACTTATTACTTGAAACAGTTTGAACTGTTCAACACCCACAGCTAATTCTGTCATGCTTTGCCACAATGGTGCAGCATTTAAATACTGAAGAAGCAATATACTGATAATGAAACCATTCCCAGGCAAAGAACTTAGAACAGGTATTTAGTCTAGATAGTTTCATTATAAATGTCTGTGCTAGATAAAAAAAAAAACAAAACATTGTAGGCTCATGCAATGCAAAGAACTGCATATGGAGAGGAGGCAAATGTCTGTTTTAATCAGAACTTGATACAGAAATGACCTTTTTAAATGAAGATTTCCTTAAGTAGAAAAAAAGAATTTCACAAAAACTTTGCTACCACACACATGTAATTAATTCAACTGTTAATATTATCTACTTAATCCAAAATTATAAACTAACTTCTTATATGCCAGACATATCCTTATTGATGGAAAATTCTGGGGTGAAAAATAAAAGACATGTTAAATCTATGAGCACATGAAAGCCCACAGGTGATGAAAAATCTCCAATAAAAATTAATA
Organism: Condylura cristata; assembly: GCF_000260355.1. NCBI lineage: Eukaryota > Metazoa > Chordata > Mammalia > Eulipotyphla > Talpidae > Condylura > Condylura cristata. The sequence goes on along the minus strand of NW_004567113.1, from coordinate 28,206,228 downwards.
GTCAATCCTGATCATTGTTGAGTGTTTTACAGCAATGAAAATGAGTTTTTGATTTCAGATATTTTTGTTATTCTTTGATTTTGTTTGGTTTCCAACTGTGATGTAGACATGTATAGTGCAAGCATGATCTGCTTTTAGTTTGCAAGAAAGAAAGGTTAAGAAGAAACACATCAGATTTAAAATAGAGTAACTCTTGGTCCTCCCTGGTGGCGCAGCAGGTTAAAGCACTGCACTGAGAAGCTAAAGCCACTTCCGCATGAGTTCGATTCCCACCTGCCCCAGAGGTGACCACATGTGCGGCAGACCTCTCCTGACCCGCCCGCTGCTCCCCTCAGCAGTGTACTTCGTCGATCTGCCTGTTCTGCTCCCCACTCTGTCTCTGGTGAAGCCTCTCACCGCCCCTGAGCAGTATACCCCAGTTCTGTATGTACAAATAAATAAATCTTAAAAAAAAAAAAAAAATAGAGTAACTCTTGCTAACTAGGGAATGACAGGCCTAGAGTTGTCTTGTAATCAAATCATGCAAAATATTTTAAAATTCATTTTTATATGTTCATATTTTCCAGGGAGCTTTTATATGTTAGTTAAATTAAAAAACTATTAGATAATTATTTTAGTGGCTTTTACCATCTTTCATTCTGTTAACCTTCAGGGTTCTGCCCTCATCTCGTCACAGGGGAGACACTAGAGGCAGCTGCAGGGTAGGGATCTGTCTGAGCCAAGACCTTCTCCTCCACAGTGCCTATCCATATTTTGAGATCAAATGAGATAAGGAACATTACTTTAATATACCCTTGAACGTTGGTCAATATGTGGGTTAAGAGTATTTTTGACTCCCTAGAAATTTAACTACTCATGACTATTGTTGACTAAAAACTTTACCAATAGCATGAACAGTAAATAATATAGTTTGTATATTATCTGGTCTGTCGACTGTTTTTTTTTTTATAATAGAGTAAACTAAAAAAAAAGAAAACATTATTAAGAAAATCAAATAGAAAAATATATGCACAGTATTGCACTGTATTTATCAAAACTGCAAGTCTATATCATCCTTATAAGAAAAATCTGTATAAATGGATAGCTGCAATTCAAAGCTGTGTTGTTCAGATAATGTCTCAGGGTTATCATCAAGGCAAAGATTTGATCAGGAGTGTAGACTTCAACTTCAGAGAGCAGAAGACTTCCCAGTCATAAGGAAAACAACAACAAAAATCTGAAGATGTGAAGACTAGGGTCACTTTCCTGATTGACTCATCTCTCCCATGCCAGGTTCACCCAAGCCCCAAATAAGATCTAAAAGACAGATGATGTTGCAAAGTGAAAGGGGCGTAGGAAAGGAAGATCGGATTGTTTTAACCCAAAATAAGGAAATAATATTTTCCCTGCACTATTGTATTGTTTCTTGGATACAATGCTGTAATCCACAAAAGATTAATTTTGCATTTCTAGCTGTCTACAATATATTCACATCCATGCCTGAAATAGGTGTATACATTACTCAGTGATGAAAAGACACAGTTTTAAATTTAGATTGGCAAAACATTTACATGAATTAAAATGCTCCAGGTTTCTTTCATAACTAGATTTAAAGCCTAGTAAACTGACAGCTGGCTGTTGAATTCACCACAAAGGACTTACCTTTAGTTGGTGAATTCCCTGTGCACCCAGAATAGCAGAGCTGAACTGCAAGTTGGTTGAGAGTCAGGACTCAGATCCACTGACAATAGGTAGTATCATCCTGTCAACCTGAAAACAGCAGGTTACATGGTGAGGACACACAGGCAGACGTCAGTGCCATTGGCACATGGTGACTTGGTTGCTGTCCTGTCTACGCAATTCACGTTCCAGTTTATACATCAATCTATAAAACGAACACTTGTATATAAACCCCCATTTTTCTTAGGGATATAAATTCCATCTTGGAATCCTAGTATCTGATCAATAGTGATTTTTTGAGTCATACATTAAGGGTAAAGTTAAACTTTTCATATCCTTAAGGTCTCACTTAAAAAATTACAAATCATGGATCTACTCACAATCTTGATAATGTGATGTTTGCAATCTAGCATTAACCTCAGTGAAGACCCTTACACATTTGTGACTTTGGTGTCTATTCCAAAAAGCTCTGTTTTGTTTTTATTTTTTCATAGTCTCTGAACCATGGGACTGTTTACAACCAACTCTCTACATGCCAAAATCATCTTACCAGATATACTAATAATGGACAGCTAATTATTGAAGTGGTAATTACTACAGACTTTGAAATAATAAGCACGCATGCAGTTTGACCTCTGTATATGCAGAGTTCAAGTATTAAAAAGCCCATGAAGAAAACACCCCAAACCATATTTCAAGGGAGTGATAGCATTCAGGGATAATATTTAAGAAAAATCAAATACATCTCAACCCATATATAGAGAGGTTTATACCACAAGTAAATTGATAAGCAACCCTGATATTTACAAAATTGTTGAGTTGCAGATAAAATGTACTTTTAAAAAAAGTTTAGTTGATAACCTGGGAGCGGAAATTTGGTTAATCTGACATAACCACACAAAATTATGTAATAGGTTTAAAATATACAAAGACAACCTTTTACTTATACAATGCTTGTATAGTATATATTTGTAGGAAATAATTAAGTAATTGTTAAATAATGCAGAAATGCTGTTCTTGGACATTGGAAGTCATAGGGCAACCCTGTAACTTCCAAGGACAGCAAGGAATAGGAACAGCCTTGGAGGCATAAGGAAGACTCCAGAGATAGGGTAAAAAAAATTCACAGGGGACTAACCAAACACCAGGATGAGGGGCAACAAAACATTCCAGAGCAAGGATGATAAAGAAAACTGACTCAGAGATAAGGATTGGGGCACAGAGACACTAAGGCAGCCTGAGAGAGACAGCTGAGCTAACCAATCACAAAGAAACTGATGGGACTTGAGATTAAATAGGTAAAGGAGTCCATATTCCCTGAGGCAGGCAGGGCTCCACTTCTGCTCCCTTGGCCCTCCCTGGTGAGGTTCCACCAGCCTGGAGCCACTCTGTTTTTCTCCTTAAAAAACTTTTTATGCCTATTTATCCAAACAAATTTGTCTCTTTTTGTCTGCTTGCCTGAGTGTGGACAAAGTTGAGAGACACCAATCCATGGTGGTCTCATGGCCGGGACTCAGGCCTGCCTCTGAAGTTGGGGGATCCAGTCTGGGAGACTAGGCCTGAAATTATAGTATCATGACAATGAACTCAGGAAATATTATGGTTAAAGTTTTACTATAGTAAGGATTAACATGAGAACCAACAAGAGAAAGAGATTCATAGAGTAAGGTCTAGTATGGACTGAAGCAACCTTCTGATTTCCTCGCCTTCTAGATTTCTGGATAGCAGTAGCTCTTCCTCACTAAATCTGAGACATTACAGGAGGAATTATGAACTAGTGATGTCCTGTGTTCATGTTTCTGACTTTTGGTTTCCCATCATTCTTGGAAGTTGGGTCTCCAGTTTTGCCAGAGCTCACAACTGAGAGGCACGTACTAAAAATCCCATCACAAGTCACATTGTAGGATTGCCTATTGGCCAAAACACCCAGGCAAACAGAGACATTTATGTCAGAGAAGACACCCGGGAGCCTAGAGATCACCTCTCAGTAGCCCAAGGCAAATGTCAGAACTCTGTTTGGATAAAGTTAATTCTTCACTACATAAGCAGATCCTTTTATAAATAAATCCAGGGACTTAGATGTATTCCTCCACTTGAAACACCACCTGCACTTATAAACACACCTGAACTTGCACAGGAGTCTGCACTTGTCTTCAAGAGTCTCAAGTAAGTTTCTAGTTAACAATGATCTGCCTCTTGCACTTCTCCATGAAAAGAATATTACTCCACTGTTTGAAGAGAATATTATTCCATTTTATTAATTTAGCAACAATTACAAAATCCTTTCCAATTTTGTCAGTGTAACACAGACAACTACTTTTAAGTAGTTTAACTTTAGTATGCTTTATTAATACAGTTTCTTATGTATGATAGCTACTTCAAAACAGGATTATAATATTTTTCATTTTTTTCTTAAGAACTCCCAAAAGATGTGTTTCATATTATTACAAGCAAATATTTATTAAAATGAGTGTAATTAAAACTAGGCAACTAGGAAGAGGGTTATATTATAGCCTAGACAAACATTGGGATGGACCATAGATGTCCAAAGAAATGTTAGAGTTCAAATTAAACAAGTTATTGGCGTGACCACAAGTCACAACAAAATGGGAATCCAACTGGTGACAGTAACAGTGACATAAAGACAGTCAGTGACAGCTCATTTTGCCACAAAGGATTCTCTACCATCCCTGATATACTATCCTATTTACTATGTAATAGTATAATAATACCATTTCCAATAAAACCAGGAAACAGCCCTCACTGATGGTGAGATGGGTTAAGGCACAACACTGCAAACTGGCAGTAGTAGCTTCAGTTTGAGTTCAAGCCCCAGCCCCGGAGGTGACCCACATGGCACAGCAGACCACTCCTGACTTACCCACTACTCCCCTCAGCAGTGTACTTCATTGATCCTCCTGTTCTACTCCCTATTCTGTCACTGGTGAATCCTCTCACCACCCCTGCACCTCTGGCCTGTACCCTCCCAGTTCTGAATGCATAAATTAATCTTAAAAAATAAATAAATAAAACCAGGAAACACTTCCCAATATTATCATTTTTCATCTCATGTTATTTGTATAGTGGGGACTTTAACTTCAATCTAAACTGCTCCAAAAACATTCAGACAGGTTTTGCCAGGAATAAAATTCACATGAGTTCATTTGAAAGACTTAGACACATCCATGGAGGTGATATCAGGCAGTTCAATGAAGCTAATCTCTAGACTCTAATCTTGAGCAGAGAGCAGCTATAAGTGGAATCTGCAAGGTTTTCCCTCCAGGGAATCTGGTGTTGCTTGTGATTAAGAAATTCAGCATTGGGTTATGAAGTATTAGTCAAGGTACAAAAGGACATTTGTTTGTTTCAATAGTATGCAGCATGTTTCTCTGGACCAGAAAATAAAGGGTGATTACAGGACAGTGAGGGTTAGCTGCAGCAGGTTGACACTTTAAGTGAAGACATTAGAGTCTGCAAGGAGCTAGGAGATAGTCTGGGGTGATTGCTCAAGACCTTACGAAGGTACCCTTCCCCTGTATTGTGGAAGTGAGATCATATAAATAAGACAGGTATCATGACTGATAGAGATAGAAATAGAGAGGGCTGTGATAAGCAGCTGTGACATGTCATTTAGGGACTCTCAGATACTTGTTGACAAGAGCCTTGCATTCCATGAGAAAAGATGAAATCTATTAAGGTTTTACTTTAAATATGCTGTTGATAAAAGTTGAGCTATTCTTCTCCATTCTGTATTATACAGTCTGTTTCAAGAATTATACTGAATTTGTGATCAGTTCAGTTGTCAAGAAATACGAAGCAGTTCATTGCCACTGCATCTGCATCCTGCTGGGTCCCTTCTTTTCTCCTTTACATCTGCTGCTTAGAAAAGCTCATTCATCCAGGACTCCTGATGCTAAGATTTTCCTTGGAAAAGAGCTGTGTTACCTGAAGTCAAACGCAATGCAAAGGGAGAAGATCAAGAGGGCTTGAAAAAGCAGAGGAGGAATGTTAGGAAATCTTTTGAATCTTCTTTTTATTTCTCACAGACAACTCATGATAGATTTCAAGTACAGGGGCTTCAGGGAACAACTGTGAATCTATGTTTCCTGGATTAAGTTGCAAGACTGATGAGATGTTTTTGACATAAAACAGAAGTTGTCAGAGAAAATAGAGTCCTGTTATCCTGCCCTCTGATGAGCAGAGGAAAACTTGTAAAGGGACAATGAGGTTACCATAGATAAGGAGAAGCTCTTGTTTTAGATAGGGGTCTCTCAAGAGTGAGATCCACTTAGATAGATTAGATAGATAGATTAGAGATAGATAGATAGATAGATAGATAGATAGATAGATAGATAGATAGATAGATAGATAGATAGATGGATGATAAAGGCATAGAGACATAGATAGTAGATAGATGAGAGAGAGAGAAACTTAAATGTAAATAAAATTCATAGGAATTGAGTTTCACAAATATGGAAGCTGAGAATTCCATTAGCTGCAGAATGCAACCTGGAGATAGGAAAGCTGTTGGTATAGTTTAATTCAAGTCCTAGTTCTGAGAACCATGGGGGTGACTAGAAAGTCTCAGGACCTGAAGGCCTGAAGTACTAGATGTTTTGATACCTGCGGGTACAAGAAAATGGATGTCCCAATATAAGAAAAGAAAGATAGTTGGTTTTCTTCTGCTTTTTGTTCTACTTAATGCTCAAGGGTTTAAATGATAAAACTCACCTTTTAATTAATTATAGATTTTTAATTTTTATGGAGAAAACATTAATTCACAGCATTGCATAGGGTTTAGATGTGTGGTGTTAAAAATCAACATATGTATATAGTGTGTTATGTTTACAACCCAAAGTCTGGTTTCCATCCTTCATCATAAAATTGGCTATTTTTACACAATTTACCCACTCTGTTGTTCCTTCCTTTCCGGTAACACTATTTTGTTCTTATAAGCTAAGAGGTTTACTGTCTGTTTGTACATTTCCTAGTTATTGGTTTTGTTTCTTCTGTCACATATCAATGAAATCAAGTATGTTTCCCATTTTTCCTGACTTAGCTCACTAGATGTAATATCCTATGGGTTTAACCACATTGCAAACAGCAGCATTTCACATTTTTTATAGCTAAGTAGTATTTATCTCCTCATCTTTATTTGATGAGATCTTAATTACTCAGTCTACTAACTCCTACTCTAGTCTTGTCTGGAAATATGATCAGAGACACATTAAAAAATAGTGTCTTGGCCCTCCCTGGTGGCGCAGCGGGTTGGAGCACAGCACTGAGAGTCTGAAGCCGCTTCCGCATGAGTTCGATTCCCGCCTGCCGCCTGCCCCGGAGGAGACCACATGGCGGGCCAGACCTCTCCTGGCCCGCCCGCTGCTCCCCTCAGCAGTGTACTTCGTCTATCTGCCTGTTCTGCTCCCCGCTTTGTCTCTGGTGAATCCTCTCACCCTCCGCATCTCTGGCCTGTACCCCAGTTCTGTACGAATAAATAAATAAATCTTAAAAAAAAAAATAGTGTCTTAGAACCCTTAGACATCTCTTACCCCAGTCAAGATGCCAGATGAACTTAATTATATATTCCTCATATCAATCCTGACCTTTCAATTCAAGGATTTAGTGCTTAGAACTTAGTTATTTTTCCCTGCAGGTCCATGCAACTTTTTATGTTATTAAATATTATTTAGATATATTCATTCTTAGATACCAGACACACACAGTGTATGTGTGTGTGTGTGTGTGTATCTGTGTGTGATGCTTTTGAAGAGCAGGTAACTCCAATACAAATGAATTCAATCTTCCAATACTTGTCAATGTGCCTTTCCCAGACAGTCAGCTTTATGTGTGATCACAGTTTATCCTGACAATTTAATTGACAGACCTACAGGGTTTGGGATTTGTGTCCCACTTTGGGATTCCATGTTCACTCCTGAGACATAAGTCTAGAATATAGGAAACTGATGAATGATTATGCACATTGAATGACAAAGAAAGAGAAAGGTCTTGAAAACAGCAATAATAATAAAATAAAAACAGAGTAATTATGATGGGAATGGGGTAACAGTTATATTTTCTAATTCTCATTCCAGGCAAGGAAACGGTCATGAGAACTGTGAAGTCAAAGAATTGAGATGTATAACTCTCAAAGACTGAAATATTATGCCCTTGTTAGTACTCAAAAAAGCAGTCTGCTGCTGAACTCACATGAGAAAGAAAAATTGAGTCATTACTGTTCCATAAATTAGTCATTTTGAGAACTAACTAACTTTTTGATTGCCCTCCTTATAATAGAATTTTTTGCTATTATCTAATAAATCTTTATTTTAAGACAGAACAATGTCCAATGTGAGATTTCTGCTGTCAAGAAAAGAACATCCCATCAATTCAACAGGTTCCAGTATTGTTGCAACTGAATCCAAAGAGAATATAGCTGAACCCAGTGGGGCGTATGTGATGTCTTTATTTTTTTAAGGCTTATTAAGGTAGACTAGTTGTGCCTGTGGAGTGCCAGTCATGATCTAGATGCTGAACATGACAGGACTAAAATAGTGCTTTTTGTCCCATGAGCTAATCTTAGGTATACACTGATATGATTAAGGACTGATGAATGAAAGTATAAAAAAAGATAAAAGACCCTTTATCATGAATGTGAAAGATTTTTCTCCTTTGGGGTTTAATTATATTTGCTTAATAAATTTCTTCAAAATATTACACTTAGAGCTTTAAACTCTAGTGAATTTTCTCAGGATTGTTGTCAAAAAATATTCATGAGGAAGTGTCTAGAGGAAAGCAAAACATTATGATTAAGACAACACAATCAAATACAGACGTATCTCCAAGGTCTGGGATTATTGTTCTTTTAATTTTGAGAAACAATACTCCTGCTGGTAATGCATTTCAAGATTTTTCTGAAAGTATATTACAAAAAGAGGAATGGAAATGAGAAAGGAGAACATTTGAGGAAATTGGGTAACAGAGAATGCAGGTTTGGCCAGGAAATTCCCATTGTACAACTTGGACCTTTTCCAGAAGGAATGTCCTGTGTTTAGTGAATGTTGGTGTTCTTCCATCTCTGTGGGTACATTTGTATTGATTGAAATCAAGATCCATAAGGTCAGTATTCTTATTCAATTCAACATTCTGTCCCTCAAATGTGCTAATACAGTAGCTGCTTGAGGTCACTGTGAGACAGAGTAAGAATGATGTAAGATAAATCAAGGTGACTCTTAGCTCAGAAGGCCACAAGCCCTACACCTGAATGTGGGTTTAAAAAGTCTCTAGTGTAAAGTTCTCTTCATTATGAAATACTTTATACAGTTTGAATGACATTTAAATGAAATAGAACCCAATTCCTAGTGCTTTTAAACCTCTATGTATTGAGTTTACAATGTGACCTACTCCACAGCAGTATTTTCATTTACCGTTCCCATTCATTTCTAATGTCTACTGACATTGTTCTCTGTGTTGTGTCTGCCAGAATGGATTGAGGCCATCGAGAGAGAGAGACAGATATTAGAACCAGCAGAAAGTGATTATAGGTGGCATCTGGCAGGAGTCATTTTCTCTTAAGGCTTTGACATGTCATTCCTGGTAAATAAGTTCTATTAGCTATCTAAAGGCACCAGATGTACCATAGGAGATTATGCCAATAAATCTTTTGTGGGTTATATATATATATATATATATATATAATATTATTGCTGATTCATTGCAGTTCATATAAGCTCAACTATTTTGTCTAGAAATGGATTTCTATTTAAGCTTCTTAGGTGTTTCCTTACTAAATAAATATTCCAAAAAATTGTTCTTGCATGATATGATCCAATGCTAGAGATAAATTCTTTTAGCAGATACTGGTATATTGATGAACTATTTTATCTGTTTTCCTTCAGAATTTTCAGTAGATTATTATCAGGGTACACTCAATAAACACTGCAAATATATTTTAGAGAAATAATTTTCTGTAAGGTCTAGCAGTCACTGATTCCATCTGTGTGAAATGACTATTGCTAAAGAATCCAAAACATGCAAAAATAAAATGAAAATGTCTTGGGTAGTATTTGGGGACTTGTAGCCATAAGGTGACAGATGCAAATTGGAGTCAGGTGTGCAAGTTCTGTGAGGTTGTCTCTTCACTTTGTGAACTCTATCCACAAGTAACCTCATTCCCAACAAGCTTCTTATTACCTATGGTGGCATCTACCTTATACCTCTACAAGTTTAATTTCTACACCATTATGAGTTCAGTTCATGCTTTATTCTTTAAAATTCTTGTCAATTTTTCATAATCATTAATGTTTTCTCTGTCTTACAACTATTGCAGCAAATATTTAAATTTCTTGTTCTAGACATTAGTTAAATGTCTACTCATCCTCCAGACCTACATGAAGCGTTTTCTTTCTGTTTCATCTAGTTAAATTGACCAGTGCATTCTTTGTGCCATTTTTGTGCAGGGTACCTGCCATTACTTTTGCATTTGTCACACTTTATTACTTTATTACTTTTCCTTGTTTGATTTTGTTCTCACTTATCCTTATTTTCTGAATCATGTTAGTTTCCGCGCCTCCCCCCCCCAAACATAAAGAATGACAGAAGGGATGGGAAATATAAAAAATATATAGATATGAGATTTCTTATCTTTTAAAATTTTAGTTAGGGCTCTCCCTGGTGATGCAGTTGGCTAAGGTGCAGCACTCAGAAGCTGTTAGCAGCCATTGTAGCATGAGTTCAATTCCCAGCCAGGGAGGTGACGCACATGGCGCTGCAGACCTCTCCTGTCTTGCCTGCTGCTCTTCTAAGCAGTGTACTTCATCACTCTGCCTGTTCTGCTCCCCACTCTGTCTCTTGTGAAGCTGCTCACCACCCATGCACCTTGGTCTGTACATCAGTTCTTATATGCATAAATAAATAAATCTTAATTTTTTTAACCTAATAGCACTAACATCTGATAATAGGCTGCTGTATTTTAAATACTTGCTTGTCCTCTTAAACAATTCAAATATGCACTTTGCATTGGTTTTACAGGATTGTCTTTTAAAGCTCTGCTTAGTGCTCTTGAGATCTACAGAATGTAATATTTACCTGGAAGAAATGTACTAATCTTTAGAGAAATAAAATATACATTCCTGAAAATATCAGAACTATACTAAATAGAATTCCAGTTAAATGACAAACTCAATGTTGTGACAAATTAACAGAATTTTGGAAATGTCTGTGTATGTGCAAATGTAAATATAGTAAACTGGGAGAGTGATGTGTAGAGTGAATTGATTCCTTATATGCAGGTAGAAATGTTCAGTGTAAGACACTAGGATGCTACCTTTTCTATTCTTTCTATACCATTATCAAGTCCTTTACAGAACATTCTTAGTAACTTAATCCTAGTCTTAAAATTCCTCTGTACTTCTAATTTTCATATTGAAGTTAAACAGATGTCCTTCCAGTAAAAACAGGAGCAGAAAACTAGACTTAATAAAACATCTCTATAGAACAGTGAATAGTGTGGCTATTGTAACTGTCCATCTCTAGCTCCTGGTCAGTCTGTGAGATTTAATAGTTGAGAATCAGTGGATTCACTTACTGAAAGCTGTGTCCTCTGCAGTGAAGCCATCATTTTCAAGACAGATTTGTTTTTATATGGAAGAGCCAGGAAAACACCATCACAATTATATCTTCAAATGCTTTTTACTTTAATAGAATCAGGGGTCTTACTTTCATGTGTTTTGCTTGGGAGATGCTGATACATGAATAAAGTGGTTGACAATGGTTTTAGGGTGGCAGGGAAACATCCATATTACTAAATCTGACACTGGTAATTTCTCTCCCATAATCGTGTCAATAGTGTTTTATAATTTAATATTAAATCATTGTTTTTGTGGGTTTTTTTTTTTTGGTGACTAACAGATCGGGCATCAGTCTGCCTTACTCTGAAGTCTATGGGAGGTTTGCCAAAGATATGGCTGATGAAACACAACCTTAGACAAGCTCCATCTGTCCCATTTAGACGATATACAGTGTCAGATCTCAGTGGTGGAAGTAATAACTGCAAGCTGTTCTCTGGGCAGACAGCAAGAGAGGGCTACTGATCACACTGATTAAAATAAACAAACCCTTAGGGTAGGTTGTAGTCAGTATAAATTTAAACTAGATAACCATTTTCAAGCAGACTTCTGCATGTAGGGCCTATGTCATGTGGAAAAAAAGCAAATACAGGTAAGTTCACTAAAAATATATGTAATTTTCATTTAACCATTAAGGAAATATTTCATTTGTCCTGTTTTTTATCTCCATTTATAGCATATCATTCAAGGGATATAAAACTGTCTAAACTGTTTTCAAAAATATCAGGATTCAAGGGCATCTTTAAGTTGGATCAGGAGCTCAAGTCAGACGCTACCGAGAAGATACCAAAAACAAGGTCAGAAGGGAAGAATGGGTCATATGGAGCCCTATCATTCCAGCATGAGTTTGTGTGTGTGTGTGTGTGTTTTAGATTTATTTATTTGTGCATACAGAGCTGGGGTACAAGCCAGAGGTTCAGGGGCAGTGAGAGAATTCACCAGAGACTGAGTGGGGAGCAGAACAGGCTGACTGATGAAGTACGCTGCTGAGGGGAGCAGCGGCCAGATGAGGAGAGGTCTGCCACACCATGTGGGTCACCACCAGGGTGGGCAGGGATGGAACTCATGCTGAAATGGCTTTAGCTTCTCAGTGCTGTGCTTTAACCCACTGCGCCACCAGGGAGGGCATCCAGCATGAGTTTTAATAGGAGCTTCAGTCATCACATTAAATCCATTAATTAGATGGACTCTTAGAAATGGAAAACTTCTGAAAAAAACTAAAATACATTGATTATAAGGGATTTCTTCCAAAAAGTTTCCATTTGAAGCCATGAGAAATTATGTAGAAACATTTCTAGGACAGTTTTCTTTTTATATTGCTTTTGTAGACATAAACACACATTCAAATAGTTTGCATATTAGATATCTAGATTATCCTTGGAAGTAAAAATTAAAGCTCTTCTCAGAATATT
>NW_004567113.1:28143947-28192419 GCF_000260355.1 Condylura cristata | reverse complement strand
CTCTATCAGCTAGATGCTGGTAATAGTGTCTCTCCACCCCCCCATATTTAAATTTTAATTGGAGAAAACCAAATAAAAACAATCTGATACTGCTAAGCACATAAAGGGTTTGTCTAAAATGAAAATGTTAAAAATCACCAAACATGACAATAAATAAATAAAAGTTGAAAACTAAGGAATTCTATGAAAAATGTTCATGGAAATGTAAGTCAATTACTACAGAATCAATTTAATACTATCTAATTGCTATAATTTAAGATATTTATACCCTTTGACCAGTTTGAACAAAATAATACACATATTGAATACAAAGGAATTATAATTTATTATTTCATTCATTTAAAGCTCAAAACAGGCAAAAGGAAAACATACATCTTAGTGAGACACAAGTGAGAAATAAAACTATAAAGACAGAATGTCACCAGGAAGGAACGTGCATGTGTCTGTATTGTAAAACCTCATCAATTTATACATTTACATTTTTCTATATGAAAACATAAATGTTTTTTACAAACATGAAAACAGGCCCTCCCTGGTGGTGCAGCGGGTTAGAGCACAGCACTAAGAAGCTAATGCCACTTCTGCGTGAGTTCGATCCCCGCCTGGCCCAGAGGTGATCCACATATCGAGGCAGACCTCTCCTGGCCTGCCCGCTGCTCCCCTCAGCAGTGTAATTCAACTATCTGTCTGTTCTGCTCCCCACTCTGTCTCTGGTGAATCTTCTCACCATCCTTGCACTTCTGGCTTGAACTCCAGTTCTGTATGCACAAATAAGTAACTCTTAAAAAAAAAAATGAAAACAAGCAAACATAAGTGCTTTATTTTCATTAAATTCAATGGAACCAATAATTGTTAAAATTATTTTTGAAATCTCTTTTAAGTAGAAGGGAAGGGTTATCCTAGCAAATTGATGTGAATTTAAATCTTATGTAGTGGATTTTTATGGGGATTTTCAATAAAATTAAATTAAAATAAAAAGAAGATTAAGAGTTAGTGCATCCTAACAAATTAAAATCTTAAAACTTTCAAAAGGAAACCAGAGTCCTCATTCTTTACATCTAAGTATCGTAGAAGTAGTTCTTTTCATTTTATCTTTAGAATTACTCATTTTGAAATATACCACAAATGAAATTAAGTATTATACAATTATCTGGGCCACTAATTACCTTTGTTACCAATTTCTCATCACTACTATCTCAGTTCTCTAACCAACTCCAAATTGTTTCTTCAAAACAAAGAATTAGCCCTTATCAAAGATTTCCTCTTCCTAGGTTTCATGACTTCCATACATCACAGGTGATTCTCATGTTCTTTATTCAAATTTACAATCAAAATCTCTACCTTTATTCCTTACCTGTGTTCTCAACTGTTCAAATGAAAGAAATGACCATGTTCTCATGAAATCCAAATCTTTATGCTTATCATGTTTCTGTTGTCTTCTTTTAAAAGGCTAGGCTCCTTCCTTATTTTCATTTTTCCCCCAGAATCAGTGTTCTCATTGTCCTCTTTATCAGCATATGATATATAACCCCTTTTAAAAAAAATTACTCTCTCTCTCTATCCTTCTAGTCACAAATCTGTTTTACTGCATCCTTTCCATGAAACATTGTTCAAATATACTAGTCACACAAACATAGCTCTAGTTCTTCAGTTCCCATCTGTTCTTAATTCTATTTTTTTTCAACTAATATCTTTTTCATCCTTTACCTATAGGGAACAATAAACTTTTCCATTTTCCAAATATAATGGGCATATCTGCATCTTCATCCTTTTCTAACAAGTTAGTCTAAGATCGCTAAAAGCATTAAAAGTTGACCTCTGTTCCTTAATCCAGTCATTTTACTTGGCTTGTTTATTTGCAATTAATTTTTAAAATGATTTGTTCCTCCTAATTCTATCTCTTTAATCTGGAGTTATCTGTTGAAAGTTTTTATTCCCAAATGCCTACTGGGATGTCAGGGACAATTGTTCAGAATTGCCAAGTCATGGACCTGATTTAAGTGCCATCCACAGATGAATGGATAGAGATACTATGGAATGTATACTCAATGGAAAACTATATAGCCATTAAAAGAGACAAAATAGCGTCTGTGGAATAAATGGATGGCTCTTGAGCTGATTACATTAAGTCAAGTAAGTCAGAAAGTGAAAAGTAGATATTGTATGGTTTCATTTACCTGTGGCATTTATAAAAAGCATCCCCACATATACTGCAAACTATAGCATGAAAAAAAATCTTATATTTAGTGAGAAAAAACATTACTGGATACAAGAAAGGAAAGGTGGGAGGAGATGGGAGAAGAAATTGACAAATGGAATTTGGTGGAAAGTGAGTGGAATGTGTGCAAATAGGGAGAGGCTAAGTTGTAGCCCCCAAATTAAAATAATAAAAAAAATCAAATTCAATATTACTGTAAGGGAGCTCTCTTGTTCTTTTTGTCCATCTCTAACTTTCCCTGTCTTTGTCATTTCAGAAATGGCTTCATTACCAGAAATTCTTTAGTCAAAAGGCCTATTCATTACCTTGTTTAACTTATCACCTAACCCACATTTCAGATATAAGCAAAACTTTCAATATAGCTGGCAAAATATACTGCATCTGTTCTCTCTCTCCACAGCTATCACTAAAATTCCAAGCTGCTATTATCTCTTGCCTAGACTTCTTTGCCAGACTACTATTTATCTTCCTGATTTTATTGTTACTAGCTCCAATCCATTTTAGACAAAATACTCATTTTTTTAAATTTAATTTTTAAATTAAATCATGCCACTCCCCCTTACTTCAAATCTCTCTGGCTGCCAAGTGTTCTTTTAATAAAATTAAAATCCCTTAGGAAAATACATGAACCAGCAAGACCCAAATCTTGTCTCCCTCTACAATTTCATGTTTCTACTTACTCATTGTACTTCATGAGTAATGGGGATCTTCAACATTGCAAGTCTTCCCTGACTTTTGAACCTGCTTTTCCATATTAATGGAAAGTTCTTTGCTTTACTCTTCCTGACTGGCTTATTTCTTAATCTTTAACTTCCAGCTCTCAACTTCCTAATGCTTCTAATTACTTAATAACACGTTTCATTTCTTTGGTTGAGATGATAACAAACTATAATTATCTAGTGGACCATATATTAGTTAAGTATAAGTTTCCCACATGAAGGATGTAAATTCTAAGGGACAATGATCTTATCTGTCACTGTACTGATATCCAGGGATGTGTCATCTTCTGTGGTGGATCTCAATCAATAGCTGCTGCATCTGTCACAGTCTAAGCTTAAATGACGTAATTAACTAAGTTCTTCATTAAGTTATGAGTGAAAGAAACAAATTCAATTTCTAGAAGCATGAGGTTCATCAGATTTTAAAATGTACTCTATGATAGAATAAATGTTACATTTCCAAGGAAGATAGTGATCTAGGAAGTCCCTTACTTGGACTTTGGTTTTATTTAAACTTTATATTCTTTTGGGTACAGATAGTTTTTAGTGAAATACAAAATATACAACTTCTACTTATCAAAATAATATTAAAAACAAGGTAAGTAAAGGGTTTTGTGCAGGGGATTTCTCCTAAAGGAAAACCAGACATTTTTATACTTATTGAGATAGTTTGATCACTAATAATGCTAAATGTTGATGATATCTTCTTGGTATAGTCACCTTTTGTTTCTCATCTAACATAGTTTCATAGTTCACAGGTAACTGGCATTTAAGGCATTGATTTTCTGTGCTCCAAATTACCCTTAATTACTTTTCTTTTTTTTTTTGTTTTAAAGATTTATTTATTTATTCATACAGAACTGGGGTACAGGCCAGAGATGCGGAGGGTGAGAGGCTTCACCAGAGACAGAGTGGGGAGCAGAACAGGCAGATCAACGAAGTACACTGCTGAGGGGAGCAGCGGGGGGGTCAGGAGAGGTCTGCCACGCCATGTGGTCTCCTCCGGGGCAGGCGGGGATTGAACTCATGCGGAATTGGCTTAAGCTACTTAGTGCAGTGCTTTAACTCGCTGCGCCACCAGGGAGGGCCACCCTTAATTTCTTTTTAACTATTGTTTAGGTGCAGGATGTTTTTCTAATATTCACAGAGAAAGAGGGGAAAAAAGTAAGTTACTTATTGTAAATAACTGTGTGATTTAGTAGTACAAATCTTTGAAATGACAATATATAGAATGGTTTTACATACACAGAGCAGAAATTTTTGAGCTTTCTGTTAGCTAATAAAGTACAAAATATCTTTTAATATAGGGAATTAAATATGAACTACCAAATATATAATTTTTTATTTTTAACTTTTGTTTGAACAAAATCTGCCTTTTATTTCTACAATGATACCAGATATGTGTTATTTTTCTAAATCTCATCAGTTTCACAGTCTTACTGACAGATTCATGAATTTTGAAAACAATTCTGAGAAAGAAGCTATAATGTCCTTTATTTTACAAACATGGAAACCAAGGCAGGAAGAAATCAATTGACTTTCCTGCAGTCACAAATATAATCAATGAAGAACTATGTTTGAAAGGTTCGTCTTGATTCCAGAGTAAGTTTCTTTACGTCTGTGCTGCAACATAATTTATTTCTTGTCTGTTTCTTTTCTGAGTGTATTTGGTATTATAATCAAAGATTTAGAGTATGTTTTATATAACTGAATTTTGCAAATTTGATGTTTTGAAGTTTTTCCTATAAATCTTGTCAGTGGCTAGGGTACAGGGTTTGGATTTTGATTATTTTCTTCAATATAAAATGAAAATAATAACAGAGCCAGTCATACAAAGTAGGACTTTGAAATGTTCAAAATGTACATCTTGCCTATCACCTTCAATCAAGGATGTGAATTACTTTAGGTTTGGTTCTCTAGAAGGAACTCCTGGAATGAGATTCAAGTGTTGGTGATTGAGGTTGTCCTTCAGGAGGCAGTTTCTGATGTAAGCAAAATAAGATCAGGGAAGATCAGAAACCAGTGGTAAGTAGAAACTTAGCCTGATTGCGCAAGAGCCCTGGAACACCTATGCACCTGGAGCACTGCTCCTTAAGGCCATTTTTAGCTCTGTGACTGTCATGTCCAATCGCTGATTCCCAGCTCCAAATGGAGGATGGAGATGAGAGTTAATATTTTTTTTCTATAAGGCAAAGAGGGCAAAGTGCCTCTTGTTCAGTCAATGACAGTTATCTAGAGGAGGAAGCTTTGTGCCAAAAGAAGCCAGTAAAGAGTAGATTGAGGTACTCCAGCCCTGGTACTCTAGCCCTGGTGAGGGGTTTTGGGTGGTACCCCAAAGGTATGTACTCTTTTGATGGAGTCTAGAATTTGATATTTTAATGTTTCTGAAGACTTTTTAAGTCATGAATAGTATGGTTGAGAGATTAAATTCATCATTTCCTGTGTGCATTTGTTTCTTAGCTCATTGACATTGGTAAGGTCTTCAGAGGTTAATTCCAAAGTGGATGAGAGTTTCAAAAGACTCCAAGAATTGGAGCTTTGAGTCCTGACCTTTATTTTTTGCAGGCATTGAATTATCAAATTATTAGCAAAATTCTCCCATTTGGCACAATTGCTGGTACTGTAATCAGCATAACATGCTTTAGAATTAACTTGAATTTACTGTAATTGTTAATATGAAACATGAACACCTATAATAACTGCTAACTGTAGAACTGTGGGTGGTTGTCCTATTAACAAGAGTAGGAGCTTAAATTGACTTCATTTTTTTCTGTTGTATTTGACACTTTTTTGCAGTTAGAAAATCAGAGTTGATGTAATTTTAAGTGTGCCAAATTTTAGTAAAATTATGTATTTTTACACATTTCTATATTATTTTTAAATATAGGTGAGTTTGTTCAATGATGGAATAATCAACCTCCAGGCTCTTTTTAGATTAATTTCTGATTAATTCCTAATACTTTCTCCACTTCCCAAGATTCTTGCATGTCCTGTCTTGTTTTTCCTTAATTCAGCTTCTTCAAAAAGCTCTTTGAGGAAGAGAAAGGACACATTTTCTCTCTACTCTCTGTATGTAGCTCATAGGTCTCAGCCCTATAAACAAGGCAATTTATTATTGGTGATATGATTTGTTTCATATGTAACTATGTATATACATGCACGTGTATATACACATTTAATAATCATACCAGTCATAATTATCGAAAACATCAGTTTTTGTAGATGTAAAAAAAAAATAGTTCAGTGTTTAACAATATGAAACCAGAATTACTTATGTCTTAAGAGAGATCCAGAGAATTATAAGCTACATTCAATTTTTAAACAGAAAAAAATATGTTATTTTGAAAAGTGTCCAGATAACATTCCTCCTAGGTATCTTGATGTTATTTTAAACCCCATTTCTCATTATTATTGGGTTTTTACTTTATATTATAGGTAATTTAGTGCAGTTCCTTTCAAAACCAAGTGGGAGAAATATTTCTAGAATAGCAGAGTAGAGAACACCAGATTTGTCTCCTCCATAAAATGAGTGAGAAGATAGGCAAAAATCATAAAATGAACTATTTCATTATTTTGGAAACACACCAGAACCTTGCACTAACCTGAGGTATATTTGTGCAAGAAATACAGATTAATCTGAATAGAACTGTAACCTTGCAGTGTTTTAACTGCCCTGTTTCCATGTGCTCTCTCTAACAGCACAATAGCTAGGAATGCAAGCAGTCCTGAAATTCTGTAGTTGGGAAGTAAGTGGCCTCACAGCCAATGGAAAGGGTAGAACAGGTTTGGATCTTCCAGTGAAACATAGTCTCCAAATCATTGTGACTATATGATCTCTCAAAAGGCTTCCCAGAAAAGTCACCATCATGGTTTGCTTTGTATTTGATTCAGATCTTAGTAAGAAAAGTTCTATTCCCTGGCTGTTGGCAAAAACAACAGGTAACAATTGTTTAGCATTACAGTTGTCTGAGATAGTGATACCAGACCAGGTAGGGGCAGGGAGCCTAGATAAGGAATATCAGGATAATATCTGGGGATGGGCTGTCTCTGGGGTTTTCAAAGCTCCAAAATATACTTAGTGATCTGGAAGGTCACTGGTATGTTCAGGGTTGTGTACATTCCTAGGGGAAAAAAAAAAATCTTTAATACTTTAAATTATAACCTTGAAGCACTGGTTAAGTAGAAAATAAAGGGTAGGAAGTCTTCTCAATGGTCAGAAAACAGAGTATTTGAGCAAGGGATACTTATGGGTTCAGAATAGTTGAGGGAATCTCTATGCTAAATTGAGATAAGTAGGTTGAATAAATGCTTCAATGGCTATTGTGTGCAAAGGACACAGATTCTAGAATTACTCCTGGAAAATAATTACTATACAAATAGTGGTACTAAGAATAACAAGATACCCTTGGACAAGGGGATTTTATATGATTTACAATTTATAGTTTTCAGTAAAACAAATTATGAGCCCCAGGAGGAAACAGGAAAGTAGTTAGATAAAATATAAAGACTTTGATGCTAGTAGATTTGCCTTAGAAATACTAAATAAAGTATATGTACATCTATACATAATAGCTGAAATGAAAGAAGATACTAATTTGAATAAACATGAAGAAATAAGGAAGAACAGTAAAGGTAGCAATATAAATTGAGTGAATGAATAAAAGACAGCACTAAAGTTTTTTTATTTCACTTTCATAAGACTCAACAGACAATGGGAGTAAGCAATAACTATAAAACTGGTTGGATAATCTATAAAATGTAATTTGTATGACAAAAACAAAACAAGGAGGAAATAAGCACATAACTACTTTGGATTAAAATTTTTGTACACTATAAATATTAAGTTAAAGTGTCATTTTTCCAACTTGCCTTAAATTAGATCATTTTAAGTTAATTATCACCTCAGGTCACCATGCAGTAAATAATATATATATAGAAAAGAAATAAGGGATTGGATTGGTACATTTATAGAAATTAGGAAAAACAAAATAAGACATTTATAAAACATTTGGCAAAATGGAGAAGATGATTATTACTTTGTCAGTAATTATAGAGAATATAAAAGATTCAGCAAGCAAAACAAAAGGCAGAGATTGGCAGAATGGATTTAAAAATTGTTCCAAGTCTTTAGAAAACATACTGCAGATTTAATCACACAAACAAAGTAAAATTATAAAAAAGGACGCACAAAGCAAACACTAGCCCAAAGACAGGAAAGTAAGGCTGTCAGGATTCAAATGAGCAGATTCACTGCTGCCATTTCTACCAGTGTTGTACTGAAGGGTCCTGCCCCCCACAATTAGGAGGAGAGAATCAAATGTGATTGCAAATGTGTAAGGAGGTTTGTGTGTGTGTGTGTGTGTGTGTTTTGGGGGGGAGGATAATAAATTATCAAAAAAAAAATTTACTGATTGCACACCAATAAATGTTAAAAACCATTGAATTGTTTACCTTAATATAGTGAAGGTGAGTGCAAGTTATTGTGATACCTGATTATTATTTTTAAAAAAAAGTTGGTTTGAATCCTGATCAACATCTGTTACTTGTGGATAATGAAAGCAATTTTCTTGGAAAATTGAGCGAATCCCTCACAGGGATGCTTTCCCAGCATAATGTTTTTTGTCTGCTTTGATAAAACAGTCTGTGATAATGAAGAGTTAAAGATGCTTGTATTAGATTATTGTAAATTATGTTATTGCAGCAATCAACCTAAAGTCTTAATGGCTTAAAACAGGGCCATGCCACACATCCACCTGTTTTGTAAATGTTTTGTTAAAGCACAGACACACCCAATTAATTACATATCCTTTGTGGTTGTTTTCACATTAGAATGGGAAGAATGTTGAGACAGAGGTTTGGTTCACAAATTCAAAAAGTTTACAATTTTATTCTCAACAGAGAAGTTTGATGATCTTTGTTCTAAAACAACTGACCTTTATTTCTTCCTAACACAGGGGCCTTGTCCATCTGATATCTCTCTGAGGCAGCTGTAAATCAGTATGCCCGTCCATATTCCCTAGGACATGAGAGGAATAAGATGTAATGACTGCACTCTGTTGTTAAATGTTTCTTGCACCTCAGATCAGCACATATTTTACTGGCCAAAGCAAATCACGTGCTAATAATCAAGTTCAAGTTTTCAGAGAAGTCTAGCTCAAATGACTGCTCTTCTAGTTATGGATATTTTGTTCATTCCTTAACCTGTGGCAATTCATCTGTTTTCATATGTGATTTCAAAAAGATTCAACCTAACATAGGCAACTTTGGTTTTTAGCAGCTTCATTATTATCATTTATAATGGTTTTTCTGAATTGTGATTTCTATGTTCTCTTTTAAGAATTGATATGAATTCTAATATAAATGCAGGTTTACAAATTCTATATAAGAACATATCTTATGCATGTAAATTTATATTAAGGAAAACATATATATATATAGGAACTAATATTAGAAATGATTAGCATTTTGGTGGTGAGAACCCCATGAGGATTACAAATGAGATTGAAAAAAAATGCACAAAAATTAAGAATGATGTAAAAAAACAAAAATATAATAAAAAAAAACAAAAAATGAAGAAATGATTAGCATTTCAAGAATGTTATTTACTTAGTATAGTAATCCACTGGTGATCTCTTTTTAATTGTGGGGTCCTGACTGCATATTAATGACTGCATTGCTAATTATTTGATGAGTAGCTCCTTTTACTCAGGAGCTAAATTGTTGTAGAGAAAACATTTTATTTTTCTTAGTAATAGGAACTCAGTTTTTAGTGTTTTAGAAAAAAATGAACAAATCCCTTTGAAAATTTTTCAAGAGAAAATATACGGAAAATAAATGGGAAGGATTATTTCACTGCCCTTCTAAGGGTTAGTATTCTGTAATTACAAAATCAGCCACCAGGACCAAATAATTTAGAGATCCTGTATTTATTTATTGATGAGTAAATGTTAGCTAAGGCAAGTGATAGATGTACAAGTTATTTAAGCTTCTTTTCACTTGTATTTCTTTCTGGTAATCACTGCCTCTACCCAATCTAACACTCTTATTAAATAAACTCTAAAATGATATCACTCTTTTGAGCCTGTTAGCTCTATTAAAAGGTTTAGGGATTTTGAATCCCTGAATATATGTCATTTTATGATGTGTTTTCCCCAGGTTTCACAAAATGATAGAGAGTGTTGTCTTTCTTTTCTATTTGACATGGAAGCCACTCAAACATAAGCTAATTAAAATTAATAAACGCGGCCCTCCCTGGTGGCGCAGCGGGTTAAAGCACAGCACTGAGAATCTAAAGCCGCTTCCACATGAGTTTGATTCCCGCCTGCCCCGGAGGAGACCACATGGCGTGGCAGACCTCTCCTGACCCGCCCGCTGCTCCCCTCAGCAGTGTACTTCGTTGATCTGTCTGTTCTGTTCCCCACTCTGTCTCTGGTGAAGCCTCTCACCGCCCCTGAGCCTCTGGCCTGTACCCCAGTTCTGTATGCACAAATAAATAAATCTTTAAAAAAAAATTAATAAACGGGAAAATAAACTCACATTTCTTTAAAATTTGCCTGTGAAGCATTCATGATAGCACTTCATACCAATATGCAGAAACAACTGTTACATGCTATATATAAAGTTAAATAGTAATATTGTTTTGATAAAGTTTAAGGTTAAACAAGTCTCATTCTCACATATATTCCATGAAGAAAATTAATAAGCAGCAGCATATTTAGAAATCATGAAATAGATGACTTCTAAGAGAATACCTACTTTTGTTTTCACTTTTTTCGTCTCCTTTGTGTATTTCTTTTGCTGGTTCTTCTAAGGTCATAGCAATTTCAATCTCTCTTCACCGTTTTCTTCTATTCTTATGGTGGCATGGATCTACTTACATGGTTTCATATATATTACTCTTAGGTGAATATAAAAACCCACTTATTTAATTTTAATGTCTGAAGAATTATTGCAAGAACAGCATTACTCCTTGCCCCTGGGCATTTCATAGTTACTTCTTCACTCATTCATTTCTTGATTTGCTTCATTCTGGACACTTTCTTAGCAACCTGCTGAAAAAATCTTCCTAAATCTCAATTTAGTGCTCTTCATTATGGGAATGCCCCATCCATTAAAGTTTCTGTCTCAGGTAAGTGGAATAATAACCATTTGGTTAGGAAATGGTAGACACATCATCACTGTCACTACAAGGTGTGTGTGTGTGGGAGGTGACAAACTTGTTGGAGTGTATTCTTCTGGAATTCAAAGTTGCAATTTAGATTGTTCTTTGTCACACACACATTCACACATTCATCCTCATATACAAGTATGTGGGTGTATAGTATCAATGCACTAGAATATCAATGTGGATCATTGATATGGATCATAGAGTGTAATATTTTGGGTTCATATCCCAGCTGAACATTGAACATATAGAGAAACTGC
This sequence comes from Condylura cristata, assembly GCF_000260355.1. Taxonomy (NCBI): domain Eukaryota; kingdom Metazoa; phylum Chordata; class Mammalia; order Eulipotyphla; family Talpidae; genus Condylura; species Condylura cristata. Next base: position 28,181,058 of record NW_004567113.1, on the reverse strand, counting down.
TATTTATGTCAAGTACCTTATTTATAACGTAGTAGTAGTAACAGTACCCACTTCATAGAGCAATAAGAAAATTAAAGAATATGGGAAAGCTATGTAGCGGTGATTGAATCATCATAAGCACTAGCAATCATGAGCTAAAGATGCTTTGGACTACCTCAAAGTCAAACATCTTACTTAACGAGGGTGAACTTAAGCACCCAAAACACATATAATGTTCCCTCAATAAAAAAGTAAGATAAAATAAAATGGAGCTGAAATAAAAAATGTTATTGAAAAATATAGCATGGATTCCAAATAATTTATAAGCATGTTTTCAAAAAACTACATTTAAAATTGGAGATGGGTTAAATATCTGAAGCTTAGAAATTCCACAATTTCTAGCCAGCCATCATTCCTTTTACTGTCAAAGTAATGTTTGTTAAAGTTTCCATCTTAAAAGCTTGATAAGTTTCTATTTTTCAACTGTATATTTTCCTAATAAATTTTGAGAATTCCAAAGAAAAAGTGGTGGTGACTTTTTATCGACACCCATTCTCTTTCTCTATAATATTTGTTTTTCTCTTCATAGGACACTTTTCACCACCATGTAATACATTTCTCTGCACTAAAAGCAAAAAGAGGTTCAGTCTACTAACTCTTGAATAACAGAACTTACTTGAACATTGCATGGGATCAGCGAGACTGGCTTGACATGAGGTTCTTTTCAGATTCAAAGCAACCCTTTCCTTATTCATTACTGCAGCCCTTTACACAGGGTTTTAGGGAAAGTTATCTTGAACAGAAGGTAGAGAAGGTGACAGATGGGAAACAAGGGAGAAGGACCAGTGGTCTGTGTCTGAGGAATATGGGTGCTTTGGTTGTGAGTATCACGTGATGATACACATCCAAAGAGGTATGAGCATTTCCCCCTAAATCACACAGTGTTATAATCAATGTTACTTCAGTTAAAAAAAGGAAAGTCTTTGTCCAAATTAAAAATAATTATATTTTTATCTTCAGACAATTAAAGATTCACTTTTACTTTGATCATTTCATTTGTGCTACTGAGCTGTTGAGATGAACATAAAATGATTGTATTAATTCCCTCTTCCCAAGCATTTAATCTACAATCCATATCTTTCTCTTTCATTAATTTGAGTACCAATCTATACAGGGAGTGCAAAGATTAAAGTAACAGTATATTTGAACCCTTTCTATCTATCATAGAATAGCTGAAATTGTTCTGTTTGAACGATTCTGTTCATCATCTCTTAGAAAGGCTATTTCAGATGTATCATTCTAGGAATCATGTTATAAATTCCATGGTCTGCTGTGTCTTGCCATCAAATTGCAAGAGTCCTAGTTGACCTCAGAGTAACTACACTGAGCTTTTATAATTTCATCAGAACATTTCACTTCAGTTTTCAATGGCTTATTATTACATCCTAATTATGTGATTTTCTCAGAACATAAGAGGAAGATGCTATCCCTCTTACATGAAACATGAAATTGTTAGTGTACAGACCGAGCAGACACTCTGGGGCCCCCAAACTTGCATGCTCTATAGGGGTCTGGCCATCCCTGTATGCAAAGACAAAGCATACTTTGTACAAAATAATTTAAATGAAATTAATGTGCGTAGATAGAAAAGAAAGAATAATAGTTTCCACATAAAACATCCAAACTTACCCATTTCTTCATGGGGAAACACCCAGCCAAACAGGAGTGAGCCAAAGACTGGCCATTGAGACTCAAACACCTGTTTAATGTCTACAGCATTTTCTGGCAGGAAGGCTTGAAAGGGCAGGAAACCATAGGGAAGGACTGAAAGGCCCCGGAAACCTGGGAGAAAAAAGCAAAATAAAATTATGAAACAAGATAAAGGCTGCCATTGTCAGCCTCCCTGCATGTCTCTTTCAAGTGTTTCTACCTGTCTGTATTCCATATTCTCTTCCAAGTCCCCAAGTGCCTGCTAAGATCCTAAGCTGAGAAACAAGTGAGCCCTTCTTTTCCTCATGTCTCTGTCCTGTGTGTCTTCAGGAGACCCCTGCCTTCTGTGTTTTGTAGCAATTCTGGTCACTAAGTTCCATTTTACATTCATCTCTTTCACCTCTTTTATCATTGTATAACCTTCCAAATGTGTATTATGATAAATATCAAGTAATCTCTGGGCAGTCCAGGCATATTGCATGGTAGCCTTTTTTTTTTTTAAGATTTATTTATGCATACAAAACAGAGGTACAGGCTAGAGGTATAGGGGTAATTGGAGGATTCACTGAGACAGAATGGGGAGCAGAACAGGCAGATCAACAAAGTACACTGCTGAGGGGAGCAGCGGGCCAGTTAGGAGAGGTCTGCCACACGATGTGGACTACCTCTGTGGTGGGGAACAGGGGTCGAACTGGTACTGAGGTGGCCACAGCCAGCTTCGCAGTACTGTGGTCCAACCCACTGTGCCACCAGGGTGAGCTATGGTAGTTCCCTTTATAGAGATGCAATAGTCATTAGATCTATTTATCCATTTATATCAATCAATCATCTACTGTCATTAATCAAATAAATGAGTTTTCATATTTTTAAATAATTACACTTTACATTCATCTCTTTCACCTCTTTTATCATTGTATAACCTTCTAAATGTGTATCATGATAAATATCAAGTAATCTCTGGGCAGTCCAGGCATATTGCAAAATTTCAGTCACACCAAGACATTTTTCTTTTCTTTTTTTTTTTTTTTTCACTATCATCACTATCAGCCCAGGTAGAGTTTAGTCTCAGACTTCTTTTCATGCCTTTCTCTCAATGGGGAGTCTTCTGTTGCAGACATTCCTCTGTAGTATCTCTGCACGCTGAGGGACCAGCCTGTTCCTACAGAGGAGGGTAATGCCACTGAGAATGTGTTTAGCTGCCTAGGTTAGTAGCCTAAGGAGAAACCTACTCAAGAAACTGCTTTCATTGAGTGTGAGGGGTTTTGATGTGGGACAAATGAGGATTCTTTGATCCCTCTGAGATTAAGTTAGGTTTGTATGCTGTAACAACTATTAAATTTCTCTATCCACCCATCTGTGGTTTCTGGCCTTGTAAAACTGCACAACAGTGTTTTTTTTTTGTTTGTTTTTGTTTTGTTTTTTAAGTTTATTTATGCATACAAGAACTGGCCTATAGGCCAGAATTGGGGGGGGGGGTTTGAGAAGATTAGAGAGACAGAGACAGAGCGGGGAATGAAACAGGCAGATCTACTGAAATACACTGCTGAGGGGAACGGCAAGCGAGACAGGAGAGGTCTGCTGTGCCATGTGATTCAGCTTCCCAGCCAGGGATTGATCTCATACAGCTGTGGCTTGTGATAGCACAGAGATTTTAACCCTTGTGCCATTATGGAGACCCCTGAACAGCAGGTTTTCGTTTTTTTTTGTTTGTTTTTAATTTTTTTTCTTTAAAATTTTATTTATTTAACAACTATGTTAACCATCCCTCTCTTTACCTCAGACTTCTCTGGAGGCAGGCATTTAGGGGACCGAGTCATTAGGATTGACTTTCTCAGCAGGGGTGTTCAATCATCAGATGTTTCTGATGCCACTATTAACCCCAGAGGGAAACCCAAATATTTAATACAAATGTAACAATTCTCAAGTTCCCAGGAATGCAGATGGAGCCACATTGTGGTTAATCATGAAGAAGCATAGGTGATAAAATTCAGGGAGTGAAGAGTTAATCCTAAAGCTGGGATACAACTTGGTGGGCAGAGTTTACTTCTGCTCATTCCTGAATTTTAGTCATAGGAATTATTATTGCAAAATGAAGGGATCCAACTAGAGTATCTTGTGGCTTTGATTTTTAATTTTCTGATGAAAAATTATGTTGATCATTTTTACTTATGCCTGTCTGCCATCTGTCATTGTTGAGAAGTGTCTATTTTGCTTAGAGACAACATGGATGGAGTTGGGAGGGATTATGCTAAGTGAAATAAGTCAAGAAGAGAGAGGCAAAGAATAGGCAAAATCATATTGAAAATGCACACACACACACACACACAAACCCTAAAACAATAGGATAGAAATAAGCCACGACAAACACTGGAAACAAACATGACTGTAGAATTGAACCTACTAGAATAAGGGGAGTGGAAATAGGGGATCATGGTGCTTTGGTGGCTGAGTGTGGTATAGCATCACATCTGAAGAGGTGTGACCTGTTACATAGTAATAGTATTATTATCATTACAGTGAATCACAGTGTTGAAGTTAATTTTGCCTCAATAAAATAAATGTGATGAAAATTAAAATTAAAACATTGGTTTTCTAAAATGCTTTTCCAGAGGTATATTCAAGAGTGAATCTTTCTGCTCTCATGCATGGGTCTAGTGGTGCTGTTTCACTATACTGCGGCTAAAATGAACTCTGAAAATTCAGATCTGACCAGCTGTTGTCCTACTCAATCACCTGCAGTTGCTTATCATTGTCTTTTGAATGAAATCTTATCCCATTCTTATTGATTTGTTCTTAGCTTCCAATACACAGAACTTGAACATTCTCCCAAATGACAGAGCTACAGAAATACGTGATACTCAGAAGTGTGGCTTCTTACTTTTTTCCTTCATGCCATTTCCACCCCATTTCTCTCCTGATTGGTTACCAGTTTCATAGCTTTTGGCTTTATTCTTACTTATACATTTACTATTTATTCCTTCACTTATTTTTATAAAATGAAACAGGTGCATGTGTTTTATTTTCTTTACATAAACTGGAGAATGTTATAGGCAAACTGTAAATTTTGTTCTTTCACTTAATCACTTAATATTTTTTGGAAATGACTCTGGGAGTCTTTTTTTTTTTTTTTTAAGTTTCTCACTATTCCCTGGACAGGTGTCCTAGGTGACAAGCAGGCTCTGGGTTGTAAATGCAGTTCAGTTTCTTGAATGACTGCTATCAGGGGTCATGTAGAGAGGATTCACCTTATTTTCTCTTTTATTTCTGCTCTTTGAGGTTTTCTTTTCCTCCTTTATCTTCACCTCTGGTCTCCCAGAGGTGTGATCCTGCCCCTATTTATCTCATTTCCCATCACACAATGCTTTTCCAAGTCTGCACCTTTTATTACCATTTTCTTTGAAACTCTTTAGGTGGTGTGGTGATGTTTGGGAGTACGATCTTAGCATTGGATTTTTTCTTTTTTGTGGGAGTTTTCCTGATACCTCTGCTCTCCTCTTAACTCTTCTTATGTTCATTTTCCAGGAACTCAGGCTGTGCTTGGTGCTGTAGCATTATTTCCATCAGTATTTGGAATTCTCTACTACAAGCGCCTTGAAATCTGTGGCATACCCTGCCTTCTACTGATAATGAAGACTACAGCCTTATGTGATTTTTCTTTGAAGTTCCTTTTGATAATGTGATTTGAAAGGGATTGTGTGAAAAGGTTGGAATTCAGGAGTTTGTCCTTATCCACCAAATAGGGCATGCTTAACTTCCAAACTAGTATCGTCTTTTGGGTGTTTCAGAGTCTGACCTGTTTTCACTTTCAGCTTGAAATTCTCTGTCTGCATATTCTTTCACCTCTGATTATACTGAACTCCCTTGCCTGTACACTGTTTCTTACAGATACCGGTAAACAATTTTACTTTAATATTTATTTTGCTATTACTCAAATGCTCTCTATAAAGTAAATCAACTCAATTTACACTTTCTTGCACAGTGATTATTACTTCTTTCTCCAACCGAGTACATGCATGTACAATTTTTATTCCCTAAATATCTATTCATATTTTATTACTACTTAGTAATGTAAGTTAAATATGTCAATATATGTTAATGTATGATTTTAAAATGTGTAATATATCGTATCAAACTAGCAATTTGAGAGTACTGAACTAAACATACATTTTAATTTAAGAGAGTAAATTTCCTTTTCTCCCTTTGAATTTTAAACTCTACTCATTGAAAAATGGTAGATTTAAAAAAGTCAGTGCTTTTTATGTTGGTAATGTATCTGTGGCTTAGTAATAAGAACAATTATTCAGTCTCTTTAGAAAAAGCTAAAAACACGGAAATCATATTGGTTGTGATAACACCATAATTCACTGGTCAGCATACAGTAGCTATGCTGTCACTATTTATATCAATAGACTCATTAAAGAACTAAAGATTTTTCTCCTTGAGTTATTGTGCTTTTCTGAATAGTCAATGAAACCTCTGGCTATTCCTTTGATCCCCAAATCTGCCTTTGTTTCTCTGGAAAAGCACTAAATTATTTCAGAGATATCGGAAACATTTAAAAACAAACATCCATATAACTTTTCAATATAAATATTTTTCTAAAGAACCCACACATGGATTATTGTACAATGTTTATAGACAGTTAAAGAAAGAGGCGCAATGAGAGCATTATGTCTCAGCACTATGAAGCCATACACAGACACTGCAGCACGAGTTCCATCTCTGGCTAGGGAGCCAACCCACGTGGGGCAGCAGACCTCTCCTGTCTCTCCCGCTGCTCCCCTCGGCAGTACACTTCATCAATCTGCCTGTTCTGCTCCCCTCTCTGTCTCTGGTGAATACTCTCACACCCACAACCCACCCTGTCCTCTGGCCTATATCCCAGCTCTGGTATACATAAACAAATAAGATAGATCTTTAAAAAGTTACAGAGAGGCCCTCCCTGGTGGCGCAGTGGGTTAAAGCACAGCACTGAGAAGCTAAAGCCACTTCCACATGAGTTCGATTCCCGCCTGCCCTGGAGGTGACCACATGGCGCGGCAGACCTCTCCTGACCACCCCCACTGCTCCCCTAAGCAGTGTACTTCGTCTAACTGCCTGTTCTGTTCCCCGCTCTGTCTCTGGTGAAGCCTCTCGCCGCCCCTGAGCCTCTGGCCTGTACCCCAATCTGAAAACAAAAAAAAGTTACAGAGAACCACATTCAAATCTAAGTCCACTTCGTACTGGGTGAATATACATGCTATTACATATTATTTAATCTCTAATATGTAGCATGTGCAACTGCATGATCAGGAAGATAATTCTGGTTGACTGAGCTATAATGAGACTTGATATATAATATTTACCGAGCTAATCCTACAGTATTTGGCACCTCATCTTGGCTCAACAAAAAAGCTACTGATAGACTTCAGACTGTTATGAAATCAACTTCCAAATTAAGATGGCTTATTAAAGGCAAGCTAATTTGAAGTTGCTAATTTTTTGTACCACACTGTTTCTTGGGAGTTGCTCTGTATACATAGAATAATTTAAAAGGAGTCATAATTAATCACTCATTGCTATAGTTCTTAGGTAGTTTAACAGGAAGTATATAACAAAAGGAACTTCTGCTAGTTGACTAAATTCAGATTTTAATCTGCATACATTTCTTCTCAGGCCCTTATGAGACACAGTGGTCCAGGGTAAGAGATATCAGTCAGAATGACTTGTCATTGAATATTTCGCTACTGTGTGTCAGCTATTGTTCTAACCATTTTAAAGTATATGAATGCACTTAATATTTACATTAGCCTTGTGAGGTCACAGAGAGACTCTGCTTTATTTACACCCTCGCTACTGGGAGTGCAGACTGCTGATTACACACAGGTACTCTCATCTCTATAGTTACCCTCCTTGGTGGCACGGCAGGTTCAAGCACAGCACTATGAAGCTGTCCACAGCCACTGCAGCATGAGTTCGATCTTCAGCCAGGGAGGTGACCCACATAGTGTGGCGGACCTCTCCTGACATGCACGCTGCTCCCCTCAGCAGTGTATTCCTGTACATGCACCTGTTCTGCTCCCTGCTCTGTCTCTGGTGAATCTTCTCACCCTCCTGCACCTCTGGCCTATACCCCAGTTTTGTATGCGTAAATAAATCTTTAAAAAAAAAAAAAAAGAATTACTCCCCCTCTCATTGGAAATGCCTTGCTGGAGAGATTAGCTCCAATATCATAGGAAGCACAGAGGGCTAACTGTTTGCCTATAGGTGGCCATCTGGGACATTTCAATCCCAGTGGATGCAACATTGGAAAGACAACTGACACCAGCCTTATATGTCCAGCTGCATTGTCCCTGTCCATTCAGCATCTGCATTGTCATGAGTGACACATCCCTTCACTGTAGAGAACTTCACTAAACCTTTCCATAATCTGTCTAGTTCATGGTCCTCTAGGATCATGAGCACGTAAAATGACTATTGTTTTTCAGTGTAGTAACAGCAGCGCCCACAGCGACACCGGCTTCACTTCCTGCTCAGGTGTGTGCACCTCACCTACCTCGCTCTTCCTCAGTGTGGTCCTTCAGGACACGTGTAGAAGCATCATCATCTTGGTTCTTCTAGATTATTATACCCAACTCAGGCAGTCTGATCTTCTGATTTTCACATTTTAAAATTGCTCCAGAAGAATAACATAGCTATTGAAAGTTACAAAGTAAATGTTAGGGCAGCAGCATTTGACTCAGGCCTCAAAGTCTTGTTTCTAACCAGAATGTGTGATACTCCCAGCATGACTACTGCCCACTGTGGGCAGAATCACCGCGGGGTCCTGTTCTAACCCCTTGAATTAAATAAGCTTGAAAAAATAAGAAGCAACTTGTGCTCTCCCTGGTGGCAGAAGGGCTTGAAGCACAGCGCTATGAAGCTAGTTGCAGCTGGTTCAGCATGAGCTTGATGCTTCACCAGGGAGCTGACCCACATGGAGGGCCAACTTCTCCTATCCCGCCTGTTGCTCCCCTCAGCAGTGTACTACTTATTCTGCTCCCCACTCTGTCTCTGGTGAGTCCTCTCACCGCCCCTGCATCTCTAGCCTGGACCCCAGCTCTGTACGCATAAATAATCTTTAAAAAATAGAAAAGAAAAAAAGAAGCAAATATTTACTTTAGGTTTTGTCCTTTTTTTTTTTTATTCTCGAGTTCTGTGTCTTTGGTTGAGCAGAAGAATCCAATGTCATGTTCAGCATGGGTGCCTTCTGCGAGATGGCAGGGTGACAACACACGGGACTGTCTGGCTGCCCGCCACGTGCCGTGGTATTCTGTTTGCACCATGCCAATCTTTTTGTCACTTGTTAAAAATTCAGTGTTATCTCCTCTCTCGAACATTGCCACCATCTGCCTACACACGACTTTGTCGATGATTTTGTGGTAATTGCAGCTGTGTATCTGATAACAATTATAATGTGGAATGGCCAGAGCAAATACATCTTAAAACATCTCCTTTTAAATTTTATTTTTCCAGCTTTCCCACACGCAGGGTCCCCCAAGCACCAGGCTTCTTCTTTTGAAAGTTTGTGATAATCTTGGAATCTATTGATGCTTTCTGCTTCATAAAGGAAAAGAAAAAAGTATCATAAAAATCTTTCTATACATCTAGTGAACAAATTAAAATAGCTTTGGGAGCTAATTTTTTTTTTTCAGACTGCAATAGAGTTATAATGTGGACTGGTAAAAGTGTTCATTTAACTTTGTTAAATGAAGCCAAGATAACTTGATAGTTCTGCACCAGTATTTTCCCAAATGCATACTTATAAATAAATCAGTGCTTGCATTTATGGATCTTAAGCTCCTTTTCAAAGTTCTTAGGAAATAATGCATAGTTTCAGATAGTATACTGCTAGCCAGAATGGTTTGATTTGCTTGTCAGGTTTGCTTCAATGAGAAATTCCTGAAATAGCAAGTTTTTTTCCTAACACCAAACTTCAGTTAGTATACTATTCATTTCAGTATCCTCATCATGTTAACTGTAAAATACCAGTTAATATTTGTCACCTGTGTGAGTAGCAATAAAAAGTACTTTCATCTATGTGCCTTCCAGACAAAGATAAACTACTTGGAATATCTGGCAAGTTTCTTAAGGGAAAATCATGTGATTGCATAAACCTGAACAAGACCAAAGACTGGACAGTCACATAATGTAAAAATAATGCAAGAAAATATGGATCTCTTTGGAAGGGAAGAAATCCACAATACTGGAATAAAAATCTCTTGGTATCTATCCTGGGAAGATTTGACAATTAAATGTGGCCTTCCATTGAGCGAGAATCCACATTTTCAGAGACTTTACAAAGAATTTAAAGGTCAAGCACAGAGTATCATAAATACAAAAAGACTTAAGTACTTTGAATTTCGTTTAAAGAGTTGGGGATATTGAGTCATTATGCCTGGAAAGGAGTTCTAGTGCTAAGTTGGCCAGAAGACAGAAAGGTACGCTGATGTTAGAGGATGCAGGTTCAATTTCCAACATTTTAAAGAAAACACTGCATAAATGCATAGGCTCAGTACCTATTGTTAACTTTTCTTTATTGGGCTCCTTGGTCATTAGTATTGTTTGAAAGATTGATTTACCTTCAGGCATCAGATTCCTACACATTCCACAAGGTGGCGCCTGCTGTGGTTAAGTCTGTGTGTGGCTTTGCTCTCTGCCTGTTAGAAGAGGGAGGGAAGGTCCAGAAATTTTTACAATATGTTCACACTACCACGAGTGCATTCATTTCACTACATCATTACTATTCATTAACCTCTTTTTATTTTCCTCTCAGTACCCAGTTTAGCTTATTGCAACCACTCCTTTGCATATGTTTTCAAGTCTTTTTTTGTAACAGTTGCTTGGCAAAAAAACCTAAACCACAGGTAAAGATCATTGACCACCGACTACATTTCTTTTTGTAACTAGCATGCCCACAGACAAAAAGAAAATCCCTCTTCCTGAACTAATTCTGTTTATAAGCACAATTTCAGGTGGCTCAGCAATCTTGTTCTATATACCAATCAGTTCAATCTCTTATCCTTTCAGATCTTCACACTCTCCCACATTATCTGGTTTTCCCTTTCTACTTGCTCAATTATATCAACATACAAATGCAGCATAATATCTGCCATCTCTGAAAAATCTACCTCATTTTCCAGCTACTTTTCCAATAATCAACTAGCTTTCAGAGTAAAATTGTGCCAAAAAATTATTTATGCTTCCTACTTTATCTTTTATTTTTCATTCTCTTTTGATTGCACTAAGTGGTTTTTATCAGATCTTCACAGGATTACCAATGCCCAACATGCTGCCAAATCAAACTGGCTGTTCAAAATCTTCAGATTACTCAACAGCTCAATACCACTTGGCAATTTCTCATGCTCTCTGGAAAACTGCATTCTCCAGGCTTTATTTCTCTGCTGTCTAGTAACCTCACATGGCCCCTCTCTCACCTCTGCTTTATTCTTTGGACATTTTAGTGTCCTTTCCAATTCTTTCCTCATCTCTCTTCCTCAAATACAACCTGAGCTGCTGCTTCTACTAGTCCCAAGGTTTTGTAGATGCTAATGAATCACATGTTTAGCTCAAATCTCTCCCCTGACTCTACTCATATACACAGCTACCTAGTAATATTTTTACTGATATTTTTGGTGTCTTGTATATACAGGGTTCAGACATTTAGTCCATGACACAGGATGTTCTCTCTTTAGATCTACTAAATTTGACTCCAGGTCATTCTAGTCCACATTCCAGTATCTCTTCCTAGCCTAGTCAAACCCTCTTGCCAAAGTTCAGTCTTTTACTCTACATCTTATTTTTCACCTTTCACTAGAAAATAAAATTCATGAAGACATGCACTGTTGTCGAGTTAAACTCTAGAGAAAAGAATACAGCAGACATGCAATTTTTTTTTTTCAAGTGAGGACCCTTCCTGGTGGCAGAACAGGTTAAAGCACAGCATTATGAAGCCAGCTACAGCTTCAGCCTGAGTTCTATCCCCTACCAGGGAGCTGACACACATGGCACAGCAGACCTCGCCTGTCTCCCCTGCTGCTCCCCTCAGCAGTGTACTTTGTCTCTGGTGAATCCTCTCACTGCTCCTGTACCTCTGGCCTGAAATGGGCAAATAAACAAGATGTGGCACTCTGTTTAAAATAATCATGGAGGGTGTTCAATAGGATTTTCAGAGAAGATGTCACTGAGAAATGACTAAGAATTAATAAGAAAGAACTTTAAGCCAGGAGACACACATGGAACAAATAGGGAAGAAGTAGTATATAGAACACACAGTGTTAAAGAGCTTACTGAATTATAGGAATTATTGGAAAGATTTGTGTGATTTGAACACTGTGAATTTAAAAAGAAGTGACATGGGATAAGAATGGGAAGATAAGGACATGGTAGATTATATTGATTTTTATATAGGTTTTAGTATTCTTCTTTTAATTTTTTTTAAAGATTGATTTATTTATGCACAGAACAGGCCAGTAGTACAGGGGTGAGAGGATTCACTAGAGTCAGAGTGGGAAGCAAAGAAGTACACCGCTGAGGGGAGCGGTGGGCGGGTCAGGAGAGGTCTGCTGCACCATGTTATCACCTCCTGGGAGGGGGATCAAACTCACACTGAAGCAGCTGCTGCTAGCTTGCAGTGCTGTACTTTAACCCATCACACCACCAGGGAGGGCCTTGGTCCTCACTTGTACCTCCTTGGGCACTCTGGCAAGAGGGAGAATCCAGCTGTCTCCAGAGCCGTGGCAGTCATTATCCTGATCCTCTGGTAGCTTGCCTGCTACATTTTGAACCGAGGTTTCTTCTTCTCTCCCAGCTACTGGCCATGCATCCCTTCATGCCGTGTTCCCTGCCAGAGACCTATTCTGGTGATCTTACTTTTTAACCTTGGCAGCGTTACCTGAACCCTGCCTGTTTGGTGGACCTTTGTCCCACAAGGGAATGGGTGATTTTAGAGTTTGATAAGGGGGTACATATTTTAAAAATCCTCCTCTCCCCTACTTCTGTTCTGTCTCTATTCATTTTGACCCCATCACAGATTAAAACTTATTGAGCAGACTAGAGTTTGATTACTTTGCTTTTATGTAATGTCCCTAAAACAGACAACGTAGATTTTTCCTCTTAATAGTTTGGAAATTCCTGGGCACTCCTCAATTTTTCTTAGTAGCAGGAACAGGAAGTTATGTCATTTTCTGATATAAGAACTACAAGACAGGATACAATTTGCAGAAGAACACTAGGAGTCATTTTGGTAGGTTAAATCTGAGACGCCTGGGGATTTCTGGGCTATAATAAAGCTCATGTAATTAAACTTCTGAATAAGTTTTATTATATTCTCTACTTTACAAATGAATTTACTAAGATATAGAAGTTAATTAATTTCCCCACACTCCTTAACCAGGAACTGGGAAAGCGAGAGTTACATTTTGTCTGTCTCATTCTAGAATGTTGCCTATAACTCATTAAGGTTACAAGATATGTGAAGAAGTCTGGTCAAGAAATACAGAGTTGGGGCCCTCCCTGGTGGCGCAGCGGGTTAAAGCACAGCACTGAGAATCTAAAGCCGCTTCCGCATGAGTTCGATTCCCGCCTGCCCCGGAGGTGACCACATGGCGCGGCAGACCTCTCCTGGCCCGCCCACTGCTCCCCTCAGCAGTGTACTTCGTCGAACTGCCTGTTCTGCTCCCCACTCTGTCTCTGGTGAAGCCTCTGGCCGCCCCTGAGCCTCTGGCCTGTACCCCAGTTCTGTATGCACAAATAAATAAATCTTTAAAAAAAAAAAAAAAAGAAATACAGAGTTGGTAATTGTCAGCACACTGGAAAAGTAGGCATGACCGCCTAAGGAAAGAAGAGGGCTCACACCTGGAGGAGCTTAACATGTAGAGGTTGGCTATGAAGCACATGCTACCACAGTGGTCTGAAAATCAGGAAACAAATTTCATGGCAGAAAAGGGTAAGGTTGGAAGAAGTAATGGTGAATTGTGTTGAATTGTTGGGAATTCAAGTAAAATGAATACATATATTGAATGATCTATATATTTAGTAAACAAATATTAGAAGAATAAAGATCTTTAGAACAAATTTCTCTCAAAAACAATCATTTATTTTTAAGGCTCTAATCAGGCTGGTATCTAAAAAAAGATAGAATAGGAAAAAAAAGGAGCAAAAATAAGAATTTTAAGTCATGTGAATTTTGACAAATCACTTGACTATCTCTGAGATTCCAAGTCCTTGTCAAATATAAGTCCATTCTATTTTTTTCATAAACTTTTTGGAAATCAAATATGGTGCTAAAATGTTTTAAAAACACATACAACATTAGGGACTGTTGGTTCACTGTGTATTAAAACATCAAATCAAATCAGATAATATTTCCCAGAGGGCTTCATATATTTGATAGTTATCATTATTAATATCATTATTAATATTATCATTATTATTATTATCAGGAATAGTCATTTCAATCACCTCTCCACATCATTTTTCTTATGGATGTAAATAACATGTTTCTATATTTTAGATACATATTCATCCCTCTTGTAACTTACATAGAAGTACTTACATTCAATAAGGTAAGTTTATGAGTGATAATCCTAAAGTTAGAGGCTTTCTTGGTCTGACTGTACAGTTCTAATATTTTTTTAAATAGAAAACCAAAAAGAATATCAGGGATGGTTTTGAGTTTTCTTATAAGAAGCTGTGTGTATAAACATTCTTCTAGGACCTACAGATTCTGCTACCACACTACATAGAGTCCACAGATATTAAGACTTGAGGGATAAATGAGAAGAGTAACAGAAATAGTTCTGTTTGGTGTAGCATAAGGACCTCCTAGATTGCTTAACTAGCATGTTCTAAAGGGGTCTGGCCATCCATGTGCATAAAAACAAAGTATAGTTATGTGAATGAACTTTAACAGAATAGTGAGTATAGAAAGAGTAAAAAGAAGGATAATAATTTCCCAGTAAAACATGTAAAGCTTGTTGGTAAATGTCCAGTCACAGAGGTTGGCCTGAAGCCAGGGCACTGACAATGGGAAGCTCCACCACACTTCTAAGGCACCTTCTGGAGAGGAACCTTAGGAAAGACAGGGACAAAAAGGGCCAGGCAAGTCTGGGATGAAAGGAGCAAGATCAAAGGACAAGTCAAAATAATGACTGTGTCCCCACTTGTTGGTCACCCACATATCCCTTCCATGTGTCTCCTCTAAATCCTGGGATAAGTACAAAGGCGATAAACAAGGAAGCCCATTTTCTTCATATTTTTGTCCCTGAGCCCCTGTGCCTTCCATATTAGAAGATGTCATCGTATATTTTATAATCCATATTAGATTCCACACTAGAGAGTTTGACTTGGTCACTCAGCTTTGCCCCTCATTATGAGGCACAAAGAACATTGTTCCTTTCATGGTGATGCCTCTGTTATAGTAACTAAAGATTTTAGTTTGGTTGGATAGACTAAACACAAAGCTGGTATGAAAATATCAGCAACAGTATAGCTGAAGAGAAGTTATCAGTATCAGTATAGAGGATAATAGCAACCCATTAAAGAAAATTCAGTGTTAAAAACCAGCAATTGATATTAAGAACAACAACAAAATCCCTATTCTTAGTCTATGTTAGCTAATTAGTTTTAAATTTAAGTCAGTTGAGTTTATTACAAGACAATAACCAAATTTCCAGTCAGTATGGCCATTTGGTATTCTACAAAAACTTTATAAAAGCAAGTGCTGACCTATAATTTGTATAAGTCATCTTATGTTTTTCCAACCAAATTCCAAAATGGTAGTTCTGAACAGAATTGTATGAAACTTTCATTCTACAATAACATGACACAGGACCTATCTTGTCTTCATTCAAAACACTCACATTCTGTAATAGAGAATGGAGAGAAGGTATCAGAAGAAACTGGGGAAAAGTTTGTTTTTATGACTTTTGACTTTGGATTGTCTGTACCAACAGTTCCAAGCATCTATCCACAGACTGGGGACCTTCAATCATAAGCACCCATAAAAGTCAGATTCACTGTAGCTTTATATTGGAAGATTCATTTGGCTTTTCTTCCTCATGTTGAGATTAATAGGCAAGAAAGAAATAAAAATCAACAAAGACTTAACAAGTAGAAACAAACTGTCCTAAGATAAAATAAGTCCTCGCTTAATTATCTTTACTAGATAAAGAGTGCAGGTAACTAAAACCACACTGGGAAAAAGAATTCAAGTAGTCAAACTGGATTTTGGAGCCCTTCAATCTAAACAGAGTTCATGATGGGCCGTCACACCACCCATAATTCAGAATGACTAATAAGCATTTCACAAATACACACTTTAATCTTGAAATTCAAGAAATATTTAAGGTATTCTGTTAAAAATTATATTCCCTCCCTTTTATACACTAGTGATCACCAGAGAGAACAATCTAAAAAAAAAATTGTACTGGTTGGAGTTAGATAGGAAATATCTATTCAAGGCTACTACGGTACGGGGTATTATACTTAACTTAATAGAACACAAGGAGGAAGAGTGTCCAGGCATTTGGTGAGTGGGAAAGTACTAGCTGAGCCTAGTGGAGCAGTATGGGATCAGTGGGATCTGGCCATCTGTTTGTTAACTGGAGCTTGTCAACGTTAGCCTCCTCTCTTCCAGTGAGACTGGGAGACAGGGAACTCTTCTTTTCTGATGATTATGTTTTTAAGGAGAAGGGAAGATGACTTACATCTCAAAGATGCATAAAAAGAATCTACAACTGCAAGATTTCTAAAGTAAGTGCTCTAGGAAATGTGAAGTTAGCAATCTATTGTCAGTAAGAAACTCATTTGATTAAGCAAAGGAGAATGTTAGGCTGTCAAGGTCAAGAGTTAGAGGACTGATGATGTTGGTCAAGTAGTCCTTTATGGTGTATGTACTTATTGCCTATGCGTCATTCAAAGCAACGTGTGGAGACTTATGGGAAATCTGGCTTAAGATTTATGAGCTTCTTGAAGTTTCATGCCACCGCTTTAACACTCACTTGCTAAGGTCTCATACATTGTTTTGGAAGAACTTAGCTTTACAGCATGGAATCAATGCTGTGCTGAGGAAAAGAAAAAAAAAATGTTTTCTTTGCCTCTTCTTCAGACAGCAGGAAATCCCTGGAGAGGGTGTTGTAAGTAATAAGACTAGAGGTGATGTTGAAGGGAAAAGCAATTGCTCCTGACTGCTAATGTTTAATCTGTCTCCTACAGAAATGAAAGTGCTCTTTTATCTTTGAGTAGAATAAGGTGATTTAGAAGGGGAACAAGATGACACCGAAGTAGTTGATGTTTATGCCTCAGTAGTAAATTCAATTCAGTGCATGACTTATGCGAATTTCAAGACTGAGATAAACTTCACTAATGTAATGGTTTCTGGGGAATAGTTCAGAATTTCTTTTAAGTCTCTTAAAATGTTGTTGCCTTGCCATTCTGGGTTACATTGTAGTGGCAGTGTTTGATCTGTCACATTTAATGACATGTCATCATATCTATCATCTTCATATAAATTTGCTCCAGGGCAAAACCTGACTCAAATTTGAAGGGAAGTCAAGGGAGTATTTTCTCTCAGATCTGAGAACTTCATATTTCCCTATAAGACAAAACAATAATATATGTTAATAATATAGATAATATAAAGAGGCATTCAATACTGTGAATTTCTAAGCATTGCCTTAGTGTAATCCTAGAAATGTTGGTATGGGCTTTACCATTTTTATTCAGTTAAAAATAATTTTAATTTGCATTTTGACCCCCTTCTTTGATCCATGAAGTACTTAGAAGTGACTGAGATCATCTCTTGGGTCATTATTTTCTGCTTTCCAACTTAACTCCAGGTATTCAAAGAACACACACTGTATGTGTTGGAAATTTTAAAAATAGTTGAAATTTATGTGGTTTTAGAATAGAATCTACTCTGTGTGTAATTGAAAATAGAGTGTGTTCTGCTGTGTTGGAAGGCATATTCCATTAACATAAATTATTTATAGTCAATCTTGTCAAAGTTCTATATAATATCCTTCCTGATAGTCTGTCCACTGTGTTAATTACCAAGAAGGAACAAAGAGGTGGTTAATTATGGATTTGTCTGTTCTGCTTATAATTCTCTAAATTTTTGCCTTTTGCATTTTGAAGTTTCTTATAAACATGTTGGACTGGATATAATGACCTTTTTTTTTTTTTTTTAAAGATTTATTTATTTGTACATACAGAACTGGGGTACAGGCCAGAGGCTCAGGGGTGGTGAGAGGCTTCACCAGAGACAGAGTGGGGAACAGAACAGGCAGATCGATGAAGTACACTGCTGAGGGGAGCAGTGGGCGGGTCAGGAGAGGTCTGCCACACCATGTGGTCTCCTCCGGGGTAGGCGGGAATTGAACTCATGCGGAAGTGGCTTTAGCTTCTCAGTGCAGTGCTTTAACCCGCTGCGCCACCAGGGAGGGCCATAATGACCTTTTTTATCCCTGACAGTATTCTCTGTTCTGAAGTCTAGTTGGCTACCAGAAGTAGAAACACTCTAGATTTCTTTTGACTAGTGTTATGCTGTTATATCATATATATGCATACATACACACGCGTGTGTGTATATACATATTGTATATATTTGTTTATGTATATAAGAACTGAGGTGTAGGTCAGAGGTTGGGGACCAGGAGGGGGCTCACCAGATACTGAGCGGGAAGCAAAACAGGTGGATCCACTGATACATACACTGCTGAGCAGAGCAACAGTGAGACATGAGAGGTCTGCTGCACTATATGTGGGTTAGATCAATGGCCAGGGTTTGAACTCAAGCTGCAGCTGTGATAGCTCTGAGACTAACTCCTGAACCACCAGGGAGGCTACTGTATCATGTATTTTAAACTTATTTGTGCTTTAAATTTGAAGCTTACTGCTATTTAGTCATAAATATATGTAAATGGCTTTTCTTTTTAAAAGTCCATCTGACAGGCTCTCCCTGGTGTCACACAGGTTAAGCCCAGCATTGCAAAGCTAGCACAGGCTTTTCAGTACCCGTTCAATTCCCAGGCAGGAGCTGACACATAGTGCAGCAGACCTCTCCTGCTGCTCCCCTCAGCAGTGTACTTCGTCAGTTAGCCTGTTCTGCTCCCCACTCTGTCTCAGCTCACCTGTGCCTCTGGCCTGTACCCCAGAACTATATACATAAATAAATAAACCTTTAAAAAAATAGTATTCAGTTCTTACCCCAGTCTCAGGCATGCTCTTCATTTACATAAAATGATCAGCACTTGGAGAATTACTCAAGGGGAAGTTTTCTAAAAGTAACTGAAATTTTCTCTCTATAAAGGCTCCACTATCTGGCACTCTATTCCAGAAAGTCCAGTTGCCTTGATCTCCCCAGCTTTCTCTTACTTCTACTTGGGGGATCTACAGGTAAAGGTCTCTGCCTAGGTAACCTGGGCCTGTGTCTTTGCTGGTAGCACTGTCAAAGAAGTGGGCTGGCAAATCCAAAGGTTCACGTTGCTTGTTTTCTAGTCTCTGGGCTTTGCTGTGTGATGTACAATGTTTTATAAGTGTTTGCTTTATGTATTTTGTCCAATTTTGGCTGTTTTAGAATAGAGGAAAAATTCTGAGCAGTATCATAAATGTTATCTTTTTGTAAAAGTGATTTTAATCACATTATATTATAAAATACCTTACCTAAGTTCATTCCCCTGGCTCATATCAATTCAAAGGATTTCTTCCATCCTTATTTGTGATAAAATTTACAATGTCAGTTTGAAAGTGATTTGCCCTGAGTGTGTTATTGTATTGTGAGATGGCTTCTAAATTGTTTCTGTAAAACATCTTTTAAAATGTCAAACTGAAAAGAAAAAAAATAAGCCCAACTGATTGTGAACAAGATGCCTGTAAGTAAAATGAGTTTGATTTGGAGGTCCTTCTCATTTATTCAGTAGGTCTCCGTCTCCATTGTTAAACTAAGATAATTAGCTTCCATTGAAAATGTTCTTTCTGGAGGACAATTTTATCTTATATCACAATGTTTGCTAAAGAATAAACTGATAACATTGCTAGCTGATTCTCCAAATCCTATGTTGCTGGGTAAAAATCAAATATTATCTTAACAACTTGTCAGTAGAACTAGTCATCTGAAGAAAGTTTCTTTGTGTGTTGTAAAAATACATTTATAGGAAACCTGTAGGTGGAGAATAAGAAAACGAGGGCATAAATTTACACAAAACGAGTAATGAAAACAAATTAGCTCTAAAAATAATGGAAGAATAATTTTAGAGTGTGTAAAGACAGATGAAAAATAATAGAAGGGACAACATAGAAGAAAGATGAATTAACTTGTTAAGAAACTGAAAATCTGAATGGGTAGAGACAACCTAAGACTTTAAAAAACAGAGTAATATTTGTTACGTTTCTCACATTTCTGCAATATGCTTTATCTCTCTAGATCTTAAAAAAAAATATATATATATATGATTGTGCCCAAAGGTCTTCAAAAATGTTATGAAGCAGGTTGTTATTTAGAGGACAAAGTCTTAAATTGTCACTAACTGATACAATCCAGCAAGCCTAGGTTGGTCCTTTTCCTAGGAGGCTGCTGTAAAATTTCTTAAGTATATGCAATGAAAATGTGATATAAATTCACATTTTTATTTTGCTGAATGCTAGGGTATCATTTGCATACTGGCCTAGGAAACATCTTTTAGAGAATAGAAGAAGTTCACCTATGAATACATTCAAACAGGTTAGGTATCTATTGCTGTTGAACACATCACCCTACAATCATACCCTAAAGCAATAAGCATTTAATGTCTCACATTTTCTGTAATTCAGGAGTCAGACTCCTTAGCAACCCTAGGGGGGTTGAGGTTTTATCTGAAGTTATGGCTGAGAGAAGATTCACTGCTGAGCTCATAAAAGTATTTTTGAAAGGATTTACTTTCTCATTGGCTCTTGGACTGAGAAGTGTGATTCTCCTTAGTTGTCTTAAGACTTGCTAGTGTCTTGCTTTTCTTCTCCAACAAGTAGTCACACGTGGCACTTTCTCAGAGCAAGAGAGCATAGTCTATGGAAGTCACAGTCTTTTTGTAATCAAATTTCAAAAATAATTTTTTAAAATTTCATTAATTTCAAAAGCATTACCCTATCTATTCTCAGAGAGAACATATTAGGGTGTGACTATCAGAAGGCAGAGACCATTGTATGCTTATCCTAGTCAATGAAGTGAGTGATCAATTTATTCAAGTCCTAGATAGAAATAGACCTATACTGTTTTAGAAAAAAAAAAAAAAAAGTAAGAATTTGTGACATGGTCTCCCTAGTGACCTAGCGGTTAAGTCTCAATGCTGTCACCACTACGAGTTAGGTTCCTGGCCAGGGAGTTAACCCACATGGCACAGTAGGCCTCTCTGTCTTTTCCGCTGCTCCCCTCAGCAGTGCATTTCACTAAATCTGCCCCTCTGCTCCTCACGCTGTATCTGGTAAATCTTCTCACTTCCTGCCCCATATTTACTATGCAATAAATATTTTTAAAAGAATTTGTGACATTGTGCATTTGTGGCATTGCCTGATTACAGTACATGACTAAGTGAAAAGACAATTTAAACATGCATGTTTTACTGCAAAGCTAAATCACATGCTTAATTATAATATGTAATTATATTAATTAAATTGTTATTAAATATTTTGTTATGTATACAAATAATTCTTTTTCATATTATTCTTTTTAGTAGTTGGTAATAAGCAAAAAAATTTATATATGCAGGGAATTAAATTTTATGACTGTGTCCATATATGGTGAGAGTAACATTATATATAGATGGAAATATTTCTGGAAAATAAACTATTTCAACAAAAGCAGAAACAAAGAGCTAAGAACAACTGGTGAAATATATTCATACTCACCTTCTCTTTCTCAAAGGAATAAAATAAATCTTATTTCATATAGTTAGACATTGTTGCTATTTAAGATAGGTTCCTTAGAATAGATAACCTGGGTTTTATGAGTTCCAACCAAATATATCCCCCATTCAACTTTCTCTTCTTTCTAGCTGTATATATCTGTTGAAAGCATCAACATGCTTAGAATTTAACACTATCACTTCTTAGTCTCCATTCCATTCTACATTTAGCCATTCAGTTGTGGGGCCTCCCTACTGGTGCAAGGGCTTAAGTCTCAGCCCCACAAAACTATCTGCAGCCACTGCAGCATGAGGTGACCCACATGGTGCAGCAGACCTTTCTTGTCACACTCAATGCTTCCCTCAGCAATGTATTTCAGTAGATCCACTTATTCTATTCCCCATTTGGTCCCTGGTGAATCTCTCATCACCCCTGCATCACTGGCATACATCACAGCTCTCCTATGTATAAGTAAATAAAATCAATCTTAAAAAAAAAAAAAAACAGTTGCAAGTATTTCTTAATAAAAAGAAATTACTCTCATAACATTGCATTAGCTTTACTTTCAAAGCAACCACAGATTCTCTCTTCCTTGAATAATTTCATATAAGCTTTCTTTAAACTTTTACAATGTGATATGTTAATTGTTTTAATAAAATAGGAATTAAATAAGCTAATGTACATAAAGCACTTAGTGATATATCTTTGTAGCGATAGAAAGATCCCAGACTAAAGGATTATTATTGTTGACAGAAATATTAACAAATATTTTGGTGTCTATAAAGACATTCAGCCTTTTTGATATATAAAATATAGTTAAAACAATGTGTGATTAAAACATTATAATTTCAATGGTATTTATCTTTATGAGGTCTTGGTAATTTTAGATTTCAATAGTTCTTTGTATTTTTCAAATTTTTTATATAGTGACTATGCTTTCTTTGGTAATTGAAAAATAATTTTTATTTCTTTGACTGCTAAATAGCTTGTTTCTTTTAAATCAAGTCTCAGTATATCCTTAGCCTAAATCTTCCTGATACTCTATTTTTTTTAATGTTCCTTTTTTTTTTTTTTAAAGATTTATTTGTTTTATTCATACAGAACTGGGGTATAGGCCAGCCATGTGGAGGGTGAGAAGATTCACCAGAGACAGAGTGGGGAGCAGAACAGGCAGATCAATGAAGTACACTGCTGAGGGGAGCAGCGGGCAGGTCAGGGGAGGTCTGCCACGCCATGTGGTCACGTCCGGGGCAGGCGGGGATCGAACTCATGCGGAAGTGGCTTAAGCTTCTTGGTGCTGTGCTTTAACCCGATGTGCCACCAGGGAGGGCCCTATACTCTGTTGTTTTTATCCTTTGATATCACTTTTGTTCATCTTCTATATTAAGCCTATTCCATATCTATCTACTCAGTGGCCTCCTTATATTTATTTATTTGATCAAACCTCCTCTTAACTTTAAAGTACAAATTATCTGAGTATTTTTTATGATGAAATGAATCAGATTACCCTTAAATCTTTTGATGATCATTCTCATCAATGCTGATGGCTCACTGTGCCAATACACCAGGGGGTAGTATGTGTGTGGTTAAAAAAAATCTCATAAGTAATTCTGATAAACATCATGTCAACCCTCCACTGAGACTGTACCCAAGAGCACCCATTCATCCACATTTAATTTTCCAGATTTAGCTGTGGGTACTACGTGGAGTGATGGAAATCTCATGGATCTGTTCTCAGATGACCTAGGTTCAAGACCTTGCCTTGTCATTTACAAACCTTGTGAACCAAAGCAGCCTTTGCTTCCCTTCCCTGATTTTCAAATAGAGATAAAGTATCTTCATAAAGAGATTCCCAGGATTAAATGAGTTCATAAAAAAGCTCAGTGTAGGATAAAAAGGGCTATATAATCAAATGTGTGCATATTACTATTATTTTCTTTTAATTTTGAAGGGTGCTTGCTTAACACTCAAGACCTTTTATTCACTGTGCTCTATCTCTCAGCCTTTTCATTATTTTGAAATCAAATGTTATAGACTCATTTTAAGGCTTTTTCACATTGCCAATTAGTTCTGATTGCTTCTTTCTTAATCATCCAGGTCAAGTTTATATTCATATTTGCACCTAAAGATTGGTACACAGTGGTGATGATGCTTGTGGTTAGAGAATGTGTACTTATTCTCTTTGTGATAAATGTTATGTTGCTAGATACATATTTGAATGGAATTTGAAAGCTATTTTCTTACTACTTTGGGGGCTGCTGTAGGCTAAGTCATTCCTAGAAAGTGTGACCGGCTGATTTTGATTTTGATTTTTTCAAAGGTTTATTTATTATACATACAGGGACTGGGGTACAAGCCAAAGGTGCAGGGAGTGAGAGGGTTCACCAGAGACAGAATGGGGAACAGAACAGGCAGAGTGATTGAAATACACTCTAGAGGAGAGCAGTGAGGGGGGACAGGGAGAGGTCTGCTGTGTTATATGGCTCAGCTTCCTGGCCAGGGATTGAACTCCTGCTGCAGTGACTGTAGATAGCTTCATCCTGCTGTGTTTTAACCCATTGCCCAGAGATGGCCCAATGTATGCTTTCAAGACATTTAAATGTCTCTGAAAATTCACTGCACTATCCCAGATATAGGTAAATTGTTGAAATATCTATTGTGACAGGAGACAAAGAATACAGAAGGCACAAAGTAAAAGCAACATTAATATTAAATATGTACTTGATAATGATAGGTCAAATTACAATCAAGTTGTTTAATATAAACAAAACAACCAGAATGTTCTTTTAAAAAACTTAATACTTAACGGACACTCAATTACTTAAATACCATTGTTTGGAGAATTCAGTACCTATCCCTATTTTTTATTTTTATTTAACATTAATCTGTGTGCTTGTATTGTGTCTGCTTTATAGTGTTTCCTAACCTGAATTATTATTGTGTTAGGAAAGATATTTTATAGTTTAGATCATACTTGGATTGAATAAGCATTCAAGAACACCTCTAACAAATGATAAGATCAAATTGGTAATGGACCATTAGAATTTTAGACACAATAGATTTTTTGTTTTTGCTCTTCTTTTCAATATAGCTTGTGTATAAAAATTAGTCTTTCTATTTTCAAGTCATGTTATATAATGAACATGAAATTAATTTATAAAACTTAAAAGTTTCTTATTTAGTGGAATATATCTGGTAGAATGTATAAATATATGTTTTCATAGATTACACAAGATTTAGGCATGTATAAATGAATTAATTAAAAAACTATTTTGAGAGACTACTTATCTAATAACTTCTCCTTGCATCTTGCTTTTCTTTTTCTGTTTTCTCTTTCTTCTAAATAACATAACTTTATTAAAATTGAAAAGATTTCCTGATTTAGAATTCTAGAATTTGCATTTTGATATAATTATCATATGTTATGGATCCTAATTCCTAATTAGTAGGTGATTTTTTTTCTCCTTTGCAGAATTCAAGCTTGAATAAAGTAGTAACATAGCAAACTTTTTAGGAGTTATGATGACATGACAACCTATTTTTTGTTCAGATGCTATGCTGTTTAATGAATATATGTAAAGAGACTTGAATTGGCCTATCTACACTGTTAATAAGGATGCCTAGGGAATTAAATGAAGGTAATATTTTTTTTTGTTATTAGTTTAGTTTTTTTTTTTAACAAACAGACCTAATTAGAAGAATTTCAGAGATGAGGCTTAAGGGAAACTTATGAACATTACAAAGCAGGACTAAATAATACACATTAGTTGATGAAAGTGCTCAAGGAGTTAAAAATAATTAAAGGTGACAAATCTTTAGGATGTGACTTTTAGCTCAAGGTTGAGTCTAAGAATATTTCCTAATCTATTTTAATAATGACTGAACCAAGTTTTCAAAAAAATATCCCAAGCTCTTTGTAAATGAGCAACCTTAATTTTAATGTGGTTTCTACTTCATTGACAATTAACAGAAAATATTGATATAATAAAACTGAAAAGCCTATATATTGTTTTTAGTTCTAATTTCCTATAATTAATCTCAAATATATTTTTAAATGCAATAGGTGACAGTATTTTAGCCATTATAATTATTTGGGCCTTTGAAAATAACAAGTTTAGATTTGCTCTTAAATTACCCATTTTTGAAAGATAAAACAAATGGTACTCACAATGTGAAATATTTTAAATGATTCAGAATTTGAAGAAAATATCTATTTTTGGTTTCAGTTTTCATCTCCTTTAATTTTGCTCTATTTACCAAATATGTTAAAGTATCTTTCCTGACTCTTGTTTTAAAGGGGATAAAACTCTATGTAACTATTAATATTTTGTATAGTTAACATACCCCAAATAGTTTTGCCTTTAGTCTAGTGCAGGAATAGCCCTCTGTGCCATGTTTGACACTCTCAACTTCAATTTATTTACTCACCTCAGGGTAACCTTAGATCTTAGATTAATGTTATTTGGTAATAGCACAATTCTGCATGACCTATTTTTAGTTGTGAAAGACAATGCTTTCATGAATACCTTTAAAGGAGAATAAATCTCTTTTGCTATAACACAGATGACCTGGTACTATTGGTGACCACAGTGAACACTTTCAAGGGGTAAACAACAGCTTCAACTGTGTATAATTTGTTACATAAATCAACATGCCATTTAAGACTTTTGGTATACAGAAAATGCAAACATGGGATAATGCTTTAGTGTATATGTATACGTTTATATATATATATATATATATATATATATTTATCTAGTACTTATTCATATTTAATGAACACTTATTATTTACCCAATGCTATTGTAAATATGATTTGTTAACTCACTGACTTCTTAAGATACCTTTTAAGTAAGTGCCATTACCCCAGTTTTTCTATATGAGAAAACTGTTTACAGAGATGTTATTTTGCTAAGGTCACATAACTGGGCAGTTACGGATCCAGCATCAGAATATAGACATTTCGATTTTAAAACTCACACACTTAATTTTTTTCTTTAATATCTATTCTGTGTATTTATTATAATTTGTGATAGCACATGATTAAAAGGGCATTTGTAACTGACCGCTAAATATAGGTTATTTAATTTTCTTTTTCATACAAGTGACTTTCACTGCCATTTTAATATGTTCTCTGTATTACTACAATAGTGTTCATTGTTGTTTGTTAAAAATATTTATCTATTTATGCATACAAGAACTGATGTACAAGCCAGAAGTGCTATGGATTCATCAGAGACTGAGTGCAGAGTAGAATAGGCAGATCTGCTGAAATCCACAGCTGAGGGGAGCTGTGGGCAAGAGAGGAGAGGTCTTTTGTGCCATGTGGGTCACCTGCCTGGACAGGGATCAAACTCTTGCTGTAGTGGCTGCAGACAGCTTCACAGTGCTGCACTTTGACCCATTTCACCATCAGGGAGGCATGTGTTCATTTTTTTAATGCATTTTAAAAGTGTATATAAATATAAGATCAGGTAAATTAATATTCACTTTTTTAATCATGAGTATTTTTAGAAGAGCTGAAAAAAAAAGTAATACTGATCCAGTTGCTTTTCCTGTCCTGCTCATTTAGGTATTTGGAGGGAGTAAGAGCTTCAGTGTGGGGACATAAGATATATGATCAAATAGGGAAGGACTTAAGTGGGATTTTAGAAACTGCATGGATAGTTAGCAGGAATTCCTACATTCCAGATTAAAAACAATTCAGAATTCATCCCTTCATGACAACCGCTGTCTGACCCACCTTCCTCTCTCAGGAGGATTTTGCTGTTGACACCTCACCTCTCCCCCAGTCTGTTCTCCAAATAGGCAATTGAGTGATTAAAAAATCAATTTAATGGTCAGTTTATATCAAGTTCTGCTCACAATTCTGGCACATATCCTTAACTCACTCACATAGAAACATGAAGATACTTCAGTGACATGTGACCGAAAGGGAATGCTTACAGACATGAGAAGGACTCTCTCACTATCCTCACTTTCTACCACCAACTAGCTCCCTTGTTCATTCAGCTCATCACTCTACCCTCTTTGTGATTTAATTCTACCAATATAAAAAAAGAAAAACATTTTACTCCATCTTCCTTCAGACAGTTTGCCAGGTAACTCCAACACTTCTTTAGTTATTTGTACAGTATCCCCTCACCAGAGAGGTTTTCACTGTGTATCCCTAAAGAACAGCAAATCCTCGCCTCTCATATTCACTGTCACTAGGGATTCTCTTCTCTCCTTTGTTGTCGTCACTCTACATATCACCTACCTTGGTATATTGTTTGTATATTTGTCTTTTTTCTGCCTCCTCCTACAATACAATCCACACACCACAAGGGTTGGGCCTTGTCAAATCTAGAGACGGCTATTCATGCGATCTGTGCCCACAACAGCACCTGAAGCCTAGTAGGAATTCAGTAATTATGGCATAATCCATGGATTTATGAAGGAAGAGGCTTGGGATAACAGAAGAATTGAAAATGAGAAGTAGAGAGCCTTCCTGTCAGTGCAGGGGTTAAAATGTCAGAGCTATCAAGCTATTGCCAGCCACTGCAGCATGAGTCCTATCCCTGGCAGGGAGCTGATCCACATGGCACAACAGACCTCTCCTGTCTTGCCCACTGCTCCCCCAGGAGTATATTTCTCCCTGTTGTGCTCCCCACTCTCTCTCTGGTGAGTCCTCTCACCCTCCACACCTCTGGCCTACACCCTAGTTCTTGTATGCATAAATAAAAATAAATCTTCAAAAAAAGAAAAGCAGGTAATTCCTTCAGGTAAATAACCATCAACAAATATTATCTGG
This sequence comes from Condylura cristata, assembly GCF_000260355.1. Taxonomy (NCBI): domain Eukaryota; kingdom Metazoa; phylum Chordata; class Mammalia; order Eulipotyphla; family Talpidae; genus Condylura; species Condylura cristata. Next base: position 28,152,680 of record NW_004567113.1, on the reverse strand, counting down.
GATCTCTTTGGTCTTAGTGAAAGACAGAAGACATGCTAATCCTTATGCTCTCTTTTCTCTATAATGTTGGAATTGGGGGTCAAATTTGAAAATCCATTACATTGTTCAACTTTGTATTTCTACCTGAATTCTCTTGGTGTTTTTTGTTAATTTACTGCTTGATATGTGCTCAGATATACCAATATTACATGTATAATGTAATTTTATAACTTTTTTTTTTGGCATTTGCATTCGATTCTATCTAAGGAGAAACAAAACAAGAGATACTTTTAATCACATACATCTATCTTACTCTGTAATTTTTTCCAGAGGTTCTATCCTTTGCCACCGATCCTCATGTTCACTGACACTATTTTGGGATTTTCTACCAGGTCTTCTCTACATATCCATTTATTTGTCTAGATAATTTACACCTCATTGTGAAAATTAATCAACACCTCTTATTTTCAGATGGGAATTTATTTTAAAACATATTTGGCATATTCATCTCAAGCAACTTGTTCTAAAATTTTCTCTAAGTTTTTTATATTTGTATATATTTTTTATGTACCTAGATCATAGACCTTAGGAAAGTGGTACACACAAATATTCAAAAAATGGTATTTTCTATTTTGGAAGCTACAAGTCCTGAAAGCAAGAACTTTCTAAAATATATTAAAATATTCATTTTTTAATGTAATACCACTTTTTGTGGAATCCAAATAGAATAAACATTGATTTTTTGTTGAATACATGCATATATCTATGAAAGAACAAAATTTGTTGTAGAGTGAACAATAAAAAGTCAATTAAAAAATTCACAGTTCTGGCCATAGCTTTTGTTTAGTGTTATTAGCCTTTTCTTTTTTTAGCCTTTATACAAGTTTGTACCTAAGTTATTTAGACCGAGTTGAATGTTCTGCTCTTGTAGTGCATCTGGGAGGAAATTTCTAGTTGCATAGAATATATCCAAATGTCATATATATTATTTATTTCTAGCATATTTATATGATGCAATGAGAATGAATCACTTACTCAAGTTTACAGTTTATTATGCATAGGAAAAAAATAGGATGGAGAAAATATTTTCTGTGTCCTTGAATATTTTAAACTAAATGACCTCTCTCTTACTTGTTAAGACTTAGGAAAAAACTTTTTTTTAGCAAGAGCCCTGGTATATGCAGTGGTGATATGAATTTGCTTTGAATTGCATCTAGAGAGCTCTTATATTCCATGTGTTTTTAAACTTGTCAATAAAATTTCATATACTCTTGATAGTCACCTTTAAGGAAATCTAAAAATATTTTTCTACAGTATTTTGATTATCTCATTAAATCATCTGGCATCAAGTCAAAAAAATCTAATATTTTTTATTAAATAATAGGATAAAAGTTACTTCTCAGAGAAATAATTTTCATAGCAGAAAAAGAAACAAAATCCCATTAATAGAAGAATAGACATTTTGCTTGAGTAAGCATTTGTTTAAAATGTGTGTAATTACTTGAGTATACTTTCAAATGGCAGAAGAGCTTGACAAAGTAAAATTTAAAAAATGGCATTGCAAGCTACATCTAATTTTAAGCCAGTTGATTTGGTCATGAATGCACAGATTTCGAATCCCAGCCATAATGGCATTTTGAAGAGGAAAAGGAAGAGAGACATTAATATGATACAATCTGACCATTGATTTGTATTTCCTCAGGGGTAAATTAGTGCTCATGGACAGTCAGTCTTACATGGATAAATAGCCTTATTTGGTTGACTGCTGCTGTCTGACACATGAAGACCATCTCTCCCATCTTCTTGCTGGTAGGTGGCTGAATGACTACTGCTGTCAGTAGACACGAGTCAAAGGATATTCTCTGGTAGATTTGAAGCTGTGTGAAGTCCTTCCACAACCCTCTGACTTTCACTTTTTCTTTAACAGTGTTCTGAAAGTCATGCATTGTGACAAAGAAATCACAATATGGGGCCCTCCTTGGCGGTACAACAGGTTATATGGCAGCGCTGTGGAGCTATTGTCACTGCTGCGGAAGTTGGATCCCCCTCCAGAGAGCTGCCCACTTGGTGCAGCAGACCTCTCCTGTCTCAGCCGCTGCTTCCCTCAGCAGTGGATTTCAGTCAGTCTGCCTGTTCTGCTCCCCCCTCTATCTCTGGTGAATCTTCTCACCTCCTGAACCTCTGGCCTGTAACCCAGTTCTGTATGCATAAATGAATAAATAAATCTTAAAAAAAAAGAAATCACAATATGAAAGCATTCCCCAAGACATCATTTAGGAAAAATGACCTTGCAACCAGGCCTAATTTTTGTCTTTTTGAGTCACTTATATTTCAGGGTAATTTATTATTTCATCATAACCTAGGATATATATGGCAATTACATTTACTTTGCCCTGAAGTTCAGCGTGTATTGACTTGTATATTTGGGAACAGGGCCTGTAATGCACAGCTAATGAGAACTCCACCATAACCTTTATTGATTCATATAGCATTTACTGAGTTTCTATTCTGCAGTGACATTTCGTTAGATGCTGGAAAAAACAAAGTTATACGAAAATCATAATCTAATAATGCAGAATGCTTATGAACAAGTAGTTACAATTCTGAGATTTGGCAATATGCTACTAAGAGTTACAAACTAAAAGTTAAGGTATATTTGGGAGATTCATTGTCTAAATAATTAAAATAATAATACCAGAAGAAACATCTACCCAAGAATACAAGATATTAATTCAAAAGGATACCTGCATCCCTACGTTTATTGCTACTCTATTTATAGTAGGGATGGTATGGAATGAATGCAAATGCTCAAACATAGATAACTGGGTCAAGACAATATGGTATATATATACTATGGAATATAACTCAGCAATCAAAAATGATAAACTCACACCATTTGCAGCAATTTTAATGGAGCTGGAAGGGATCATGCTTGGTGAAATAAGCCAGAAAGAAAAAGAACAATACCAGATGGTTTCACTCATAGCAGGAGTGTAAGTGATCATATATATATATAAAAAAACAAAGTAACTGTATAAACTAAAAAATGAAAATCTTCAAACAACTATAATCCAGAGACATTCTATGGGGGTGGAGAGGGTAACAGAATCAAAACTGGGGTAAGAAGAGCACACGGGACTATGGTGATGGCACATGGTGAATTGGTGGTGGGAAACCCACGGGGACTACAATGAGATTGAAAAATGTACAAAATGAAGAATGATGTTTTTATATATGTGTGTGTGTATGTATATATATATATATATATATATATATATATATATATATATATGTATCATTGAAATATTAAAAAAGAAATGTTGAACGTATGCAATGCATGATGTGTATCTTAAAAGATAATAAGGAAGTTGCAATGCACCAAGGAGAAATGCTCCCTGAGATGTCAGAAAAGGCATGTTCAGTAGCACAGAGCACACTGTTTACACACAGGTAATGCTCAAGTAATGACTAGAGATAGTGAATAATAGCATCACTAGTATGATTTAGATACATTCCATCAGCCACTAACAGATCTGTAGTTGGATAGTACATGGTTGTATTTGCTTTTTTCAAATACTTTAGAAACCATGTGGCAGAGGGACAAAAGAGGGGGAATTTGCAAAGAAAAGGATCATTTGGTTAGAGAGAGTACAGATGATATTTTTGTAATGGTAGAAATGCCCATGGAGGGAATGATGTAAATTTTAAATTTATTGGTAGGCAGGAAGGCTTGCTATATTATGGGATGTCAATGTTGTAGGAGAAGGAAGAAAGAGAGATGATAGTGAAGTTTCCAGTAATATGCGACTAGAAATTTAAAAAAATGACATTGATACCACGGTGATATGAGAGGCAGAATAGTGCTTCTATCTGACATTTGTGTCCTAGTCTCTGGAACATTTAAATATCACCTTATATAGAAAGTCAGATCTGAACGCAGATCTGAATGAATAAAGGGTCAAGAGACAGAGAAATTATCCTGAACTATTAAAGAGAAATTTAAGTGCAATTATATTTTCCCTATAAGGTGGAGGTTGAGGCCCTGTCTGGTGGCACAACAGGACACAGCACTGCAAGCTAGCCACAGATGCTTCAGTGTAAGTTCCATCCCTGTCCCTGGAGATGACCACATGGCGCAGCAGACCTCTCCTGTCTCACCTACTGCTCCCCTCAGCATTGTATTTAGTCAGTCTGCCTGTTCTGCTCCCCGCTCTGTCTCTGGTAAATCCTTTCATTCCTCTGCACCTCTGGCCTGTATACCAGTTCTGTATGCATAAATAAATCTTAAAAAAAAAAAAGGTGGAGGTTGAAAAAGATTTCTGAAAGAAGAGGAAATGGGAATATGACCAGCAGACAAAGACTGAGTGATGTAGCCATAAACCAGCAGAGGCTGGAAGAGAAACAGATTACAGATTATGTATTATATCCAAGGAGTGCAGTTATAGCAATAGGTTAATTTTGTTTCAGTGAAATTGATATTGGACTTCTCATCTCCAGAAACAAAAGCATATATCTCTGGTGTTTTAAGACACTAATAATTTGTTACAACAGCAATAGGGAACTTACATGAGAAGTTTATAAGATTTATCTAGAGCTTCTGGTTATGAGTATTTATATATATATTTAATTGTAGTATATGATTTTGAGTGTGTGTGTGCCCGTAGTTGTGGGTACACAGCTATGAGTACATGAAAATTCATGAAAGTATAGAGGAAGGAAAATATTAAAACTGAAATGAAACAAGCAATCTAAAAATCATGTGACCCTTACTTTTCTCCCCTCATACTTCAGCAAATATTCCATATATGAATATATCAGAAGAACTTAAGAGAGACAAGTGGTAGACAGGTCAGGGAGACTAGCATGGATTTTATGATTCCTGTCTGGGTTTTAAACATTAAAGTCTGTGACTTATTGCAGCTCAAATTCCTGTGCCTCATTCATATTTCTTCTACCATTCTCTTATTAATGACTTTCAAAAACATGCTCAAAGTGTAACTTTATAAATATTGAGACATTCTGATAAAATAGAAAAAAAATATGACAACTATGAGATGGTATCCCTAGATCTTCCCTATATGTTCAAAGATATGGAGACGATATAAACTGGGACAATCACATGGGTCTTATCCTGAATTGAGCAGAAAAAGGTGTACAAACCAGTGATAATTTGTATGAATCCACTGTGTATGAAATTTTGTAATGTTAATAATCACATAAGCTTCAGCTGAATCAGGCAATGGTTCAAGGGCTAGTCACGTACCATCTATTCATGTCACAATAATTCTCTGGCATTGGTTTCACCTGTGTGAGCAACCAGCTTACAGCTAGGGAGTGGAGACATGGAGATGAATTCACAGTAAATAATTGAGTCAAAGGGCAAACTGAGCAAAGGTGGGCTCACCTTCTTAACCATTTGCTACAGATTTTGGTCAAAGTCACATGGAATGTCAAGCTTCATATTAAACTTTCTAATTTGGGGACAACTGCTTTAAATCTGTGGGAATGTTCTGTAGATGATTATTGATAATATCTGTTAGACTCGGCAGCAGCAAAAGCAATAACAATATAAGGTCAACTAGTTTTGGAAGGCTTCCTACAACCTAAGGTATTACTCATGACTCCTGTGCTCAGACTTCTGGAATTCAATTACTGAAACTGAAAAAATGCATTTCTTCCTTTTCCAATTCCTCCTTCTCTTTGTTTCTCCTGACAACAGACAATAAAAATTTGCTAAGCTACCTCAAAAAACATCCATGCTGATACACATAACCTGAACAAGTTTCTGATTAAGATAGCTAAGATATAAACACACAATATAGTTGATATTATATTGTTTGGGAAAAGCAATAGTGAAGTAAAATATAATTTTTAAAATCCTATATTGAAATTTATCCTAAACTATCTAAGACACTCCTTTTCTTTCTTTCTTTCTTTTTTAAGATTTATTTGTTCATACAGAACTGGGGTACAGGCCAGAGGCTCAGGGGTGGTGAGAGGCTTCACCAGAGACAGAGCAGGGAGCAGAACAGACAGATCAATGAAGTACACTGCTGAGGGGAGCAGCAGGTGGGTCAGGAGAGGTCTGCTATGCCATGTGGTCACCTCCGGGGCAGACGGGAATTGAACTCATGCGGAAGTGGCTTTAGCTTCTCAGTGCTGTGCTTTAACCTGCTGCACCACCAGGGAGGGCCACTTTTTTCTTTTTCTTTTTTTTTAGGTTTATTTATTTATGCATACAAGAACTGAGGTACAGGCCAGAGGTGGAGAGGGTTGAGAGAATTTACCAGAGACAAGAGTTGGGAGCAGAACAGGCAGATCTATTGACATACACTATTGAGGAGAGTAGCGGGTGGGTCACCTCCATGGCTGGGGGAATCAAACTCATTGTGGCTGTGAATAGCTTCATAGTGCTGTGTTTCAACCTGTTGTACCACCAGGGAGGGCCCAATACTTCTCTTTTTGATATAACATTCTTAGGGGTTTCATGGACATCATTTAAAATTGACATTCACTTTTAACTCTGATGCTGATAAGAAAAAATAAAAATAAACCAACCTAGAGATCCACATTAAATGTGTAATGATCCCACAGTATAAATCAAATTTGTTAATGCAATTTTTAAGAATGCCTTAAATGCCTTTTTTCCTTTTGTACATCATTTGTCTAAATGGAAAAAATATATTAAAAATCAAATACTTTGTAAATTGACTTTTCCAATAAGTGGCTGTTCAATTAATTAATCTCCCATTATAATTTTCTAAATATAACTATCATTGTGAAAGAAAACTCATGAAGACAAATTTTAGCTCTTATATAAAATATTTGAAAACAACTCTTTTTAAAACTCTTTCCAGGGCCAGGTTATCAGTATAGCTTAAGCATACAGGTGAGAATCCAGAGATACTTAATTATCAAAACAAGGCCAATTTGACCAATTGCCTAATGTGAACAAACACCCTCAGCTGTGAGGCCACAGCTCTCCCTCAACACTTCAATCTATATAAGGCATAGAAGAAAATACTGTTTCCTGATACACAGGAATGGGTGTAGCCTGAACATGCAGCCTTTCAGACTGATTTTCTCTCCACAAGTCTTTGTATTTCTGCCCTTCCGCTCACACTCTAATTTCTTAGCTCCTGACTCGAAGGAGCCGCAATGTGCAAATTCTCTTAGCTCCACTGCAGTATTTTTTGTTGAATGTACAGAGTGATAGGTCCTTTTATTCTTATATATCTATTAGGATGCTCTCATCAGTCTTCTGTCTTCCAGAAATTTGTTCTAATCTTTTGACTGTTGAAGTTTCTCTGCTGCCATTTCAGAAGCTCTGCAGATTTATTCACTTTTATACTTCTACACTGAATACTCCATGAATTCTGAGATAAAGGACAATTTAATGAAATTTCTGGCTCTTATCACTGGAACCAGAATTCCTCTGAGAATTTAAAAATGTGATTTTATAAAAAAAAAATCAACTCAATTACTTAAAATTGGTAACAAAAAATATTCCTATGATACATGTATAGGGATATATACAGAGAGCTAACAAAGATCTTTCCATAGTTTTACACACCACTCCAAAGATTAACTAAATGAGCAAGGAAAAATTCACTGAAATAATGCTTTTATAGATTTGAACACTGAAAAGATTTAAATATCTTATTTTCCAAACAAATTACAAAACAATTTGTTACAGAGCAACCCTCTGTGAACTGGTTGGCCTGTCTGTGGGTTCTCACCCATGCACCTAAAATTCAATTTTTACTGCAGACACACAAAAAAAGGGTCAACCCAGGTTAAAGAGAATAGAGAGATACAAGTTACTAGAATTTCCTACCAGCTCCGCTGACTTGGAACTCCAATAACACACAGAATGCTCATCAAGAGCCAAACGACCAGCCACCAGCCATGCCGTCCAAGTCCGGAGAGAACCACAGCTTACAAGGCTCCCTTACATCTCCCCAAAGTCCCAGAATGCCTGCTTAGCTCGGACCTTGGGTCCTCACAGTTCTCCCTTTGGTATTGCTGGGAGTTGTAGTTTACTGGAGTAGGGGGTGGAGCCCACAAAACTGAAGTAGGGGGTGGAGTCCACAAACCTCTGCAGAGTTCCTTTAGGACATCATTTCCCCCTAACAAATTGATATACTAAGAAAAAGTAATTTCAATACATTTGTTGAAAAATCATTTTACCTTCCCTGGTGGCACAACAGGTTAGGACTCTGTGCTGCAAGCTGGCTGCAGCCGTTTCAGTGTAAATTCCATTCCCAGCCCTAGAGCTGACCCACATAGTGCAGCAGACCTCTCCTGTCTCACCTCTGCTTCCCTCAGCACTGTACTTTGTGGATCTGCCTATTCTGCTTCTCACTCTGCTCTGTCTCTGGTGAAGCCTCTCACCACCCCTGTACCTCTGGTCTGTACCACAGTTTTGTACGCATAAATAAATCCATTTAAGAAAAATAACTTTAATAGTTTTACCATAAAACTACCCTTAAAAAAGCTTTTATACTTTATTAAATTGAGAATAATGTTAGAGATAATACCTGGGGGAAAAGACTATAAGATATAAAGTGGTAAGTTACCAAATGAAAAGACTGATATGATAAATATTTTTGAAAACTTTAAATTATGGAAATTTTATTTTATTTTATTATTTTTTTAAAAGATTTATTTATTGGCCCTCCCTGGTGGCGCAGCGGGTTAAAGCACAACACTGAGAAGCTTAAGCCACTTCTGCATGAGTTCGATCCCCGCCTG